>NC_059336.1:45541165-46159415 GCF_018350155.1 Leopardus geoffroyi | reverse complement strand
GAGCTCTCACCTAAGGATGCCTTTAGGATTCTCAAGTGGTCCAATTCTGTTGTTAGTCTTCTAGCCAGAACTTCTTGAGTTAGAATAGTCATGGTTTGTGCACATCCTGACTGCTATGGGCTGAATTGTGTCCCCTCCCTCCATTCATATGTTGAAGCTCTAACCTTCAGTACCTCAGAATGTGACTGTCCTCAGAAATAGGGACTTTGAGGAGGTAACTAAGGTGAATAGAGGTCATATGGGTGAGCCCTAATCCAATATAACCGGTGTCCTTATAAGAGCAGGAAATTTGGACACATGGAGAGACATGAGACTTGCCTGTGCACAAAAGAATGGACTTGTGAGGATATGCTGAGAAGGTGGCCATCTGTAAGGGCAAGGAGAGAGGCCTCAGAAGAAATCAAACCTGCTGCCACATTGATCTTGGATTTCACTCCAGAGTTGTAAGAAAATACATTTCTGCCATTGAAGTCCTTTCAGTCTGTGGTACTTTGTATGGCAGCCTATGCAGACTAATATACTGGCCCAGCATGTAGAGGGTTAAAAGAAATAGCTAAGTCCTTCACCATTTCAGATGTTTTCTTCCTATTTTGTCACCAGCTTCATATTTGAATATCCCACAAATCCTTAGATCTTGGCTCTCTGAAAACCAGCTAAAGAAAATAAATGTCCATAGGGTGGTTTTTTTTTAACTGGCCTTGTGTGAAAGTTCTTTAGTGGTTGATTGGGCAGGATGTTGTGTGTGTTTTCCTTTTGGAAGGAGAGTGAATGAGTCACATCAACAAACCACAAACACATAGCTTTGAGGTTCAAAATGAAGTATCTGTCCCCATCAAGCTGAGCCTCTTGCCTTTGTCCATCACAGACGTGGAGCCTCTTCAGGATTGCCAAAGTTCGTTAATAGCGTTTGTGACTATGCTAATACAATCAGAAAATTATGCAGACTGTCTATTTCTTTCCAGAGAGAACAGGGTGATCAGCCATTAGTGATTCACACTGATGAGCCTCCACTAATTGCTCAGAATGTAATTAGTGATTATATAATATTTGAGCTCTTGCAACTGTCATTAATGTCCACGATTCACCAGAGATGGGCTCTACTGAATGGAGTATGATTGCCGCATGCTAAATGTAGTTAATCCAAAGTATGTTAATCAGCACAGGATGCACTTTAGGCAGTGGTTAAAAGCTCTACTGACCTCACAAAAAACCCCTCACATCCACCAAAGTCTGAATTGCTTACAATAGGGATCCTTTTTAAAAGAGAAATTTAATAATTAAATGGCCTGGAAAACTTGAGGACAGAGTTATTGGATGGTATTAACACATTTAGATTCTTCTGTAACAGATATGGTGACCAAAATGTTGTATTTGTGCTGGCATTAATTTATGATACGTTTGACTGTTGACTCAGGGTGTATTGTACTCTAAAATTATCATGGTTGTCGTATGGCTAAGGAAAACTAGATTAAGAAATAATTCTTTTTTTTTAAATTTTTTTTTCAACGTTTATTTATTTTTGGGACAGAGAGAGACACAGCATGAACGGGGAAGGGGCAGAGAGAGAGGGAGACACAGAATCGGAAACAGGCTCCAGGCTCTGAGCCATCAGCCCAGAGCCCGACGCGGGGCTCGAACTCACGGACCGGGAGATCGTGACCTGGCTGAAGTCGGACGCTTAACCGACTGCGCCACCCAGGCGCCCCAAGAAATAATTCTTTTTAAGAGGAAAGATGAATATAATTGCCCAGATTCTTGTAGAGCACAATTTTGGAGGTTCATTTTATGGAACAAAGTTTTAGCAAGCAATAACATTATAATGATATTTTGTTCCTTGTAATAAATAAAAGTTGGGTTCTAAAATGGATTCACATTTCACTGTGTTTTGAGTCATGATAGATTTTTGACATTTATTTGTAGCAGATGCTGTGGATGTGGATGTCCCAACCAGTGCTCCCATGGTCAATGCATTCACCTGCAGCTGCAGTGGACAGTCCCTGAATATACTGTAAACTTCCCACCCCAAGCATCTTTGTCTTTCTCTTTTTCTTCCAAAAGGCTTTCTTCAGCACCCCATGAGCTTGGTCAACCCACTTGTAAGGCAACCTCTAAATGTCAAGGATTCAACAACTTGGGGTAAGTCTCAACCAAAGAGGACTGGGAATAGGTGGATAAATTTCCCTGCTTACCCTTCCTTTGGCGGGATTTTTCTGAAGGTGTGTTCCACATGGTTTTTCTGAAAGTCCCTAGCACCTCTGAGCACCATTTGCCCATAGTGGTAACTCTCTCATGAATGCTGTCCTTCTTGGCTTTTCTCTCTTCCCATCTAACTTCCAGATTCCTCCACTTGTGTTTCCTGGCATTATCTTCTGTAATGCTTAATTTTGTGCATCAGTTTGGCCCTCGAATACCTAGATTAAACATCATTTTCTGGGTGTGTCTGTGAGGGTATTTCTGGATGAGATTAGCATTGGAATTGGTGGACTCAGCAAAGTAGATTGTCTTCACCAGTGTGGGTGGGCATCATTCATCCAATCCATTGGGGGCCCCAATAGAACAAAAAGCAGATGAAGAAGAAATTTACCCTTTTTCTTCCTGACTCATAGAGTTTGCCTCCTGAATTTAGACTCAGATTGAATTATACCACCAGGTTTCCTGGCCTCCAGCTTGCAGACAGAAGATCATGGGACTTCTCAGCCTCCATGATCATGTGAGCTAATTCCATATCTACCTACCTATCTATTTATCTATCTATCCATCCATCCTATTGATTCTGTTTCTTTGAAGAAACTTGACTAATACATCTCCTGAGTAAACCATCTCTACCCAAGCCCTTGCCAAGGTTGGATTTTGGAGGAACCCAACTAAAAATTCTTCCCTACTTCCCCTCCACCCAATCCTGCTACCACATCACCCAAAGAGAATGTAAAGCACTGCGAATGTAACTAGATGAAACCAGCAGCCTCCTCATACGTGCGATAAGCCCTGAGTAGTTCTGTCCTGGTATGTACTTTTTACTGGTGAATTGATGTGAATTAAGATATTTTATACCAACCATAATTTGTGTTTTAAGTGACAGTACATACAAATGATTGTTTCCAGTGTGGAATTTGTATAGGCTTACAAGTTTCTAAGGCCTGAGTAATTTAATATGGTCCAGTTCTTCATGAAATAATATAGCTATTGTAAACTCCAAGAAAAGTAGCAACTTATGATTTATGTGATTTCCTCCTAGTTATGCATTTTATATAAATAATAAATGCTCTAGCATTTTTGCTTTGTAAAGTACTTTCTAGTGGTTGTTTAATCAGCTCAAAGTCCTTCAGGGATCGTTTGAGTAAAGTTCTGTTGAGTAATAATGGTAGGAACTTGTATCAACTCTTACTCTGTGCCAGACACACCGGTAAGCTTTCTGCTATAAAAACTATAATCATCCCCAGTTGCAGGTGAGGAAAATATGTCTTAAAAAGGTTAGGTGATGTGGTGCCTGGGTGGCTCAGTTGGTTGAGCGTCTGACTTCAGTTTAGGTCATGATCTCACGGTTTGTGAGTTCGAGTCCTGCATCAGGCTCTGTGCTGGCAGCTTGGAGTCTGCTTCAGATTCTGTGTCTCCCTCTCTCTCTGCCCCTCCCCCACTCACACACACACACACACTCTCTCTCTCTCAAAAACAAATAGACATTAAAAATATTTTTTTTAAAAAGGTTAAGTGATGACTTGCCTAAGGTCACAAGACCTACAAGTGGTGGAGACAAGAATCAGCCTAGACACTCCTTAAAGCCCTCATTTGCTTTAAGGCTGAAAATCTAAAAGATTAGAAAATTTCCCTTGCATTTCCTGCTGAACCTCTTTTTTGGCCTGCACCCAGTCAGAGGCCAGTATGCTGTAGCAGACAATGCCAGGTCTGCAGGCATTCTCATGTACAGTAGCCCCCCAGAGCCATTGCCTGTGTTTCTTTGTCCACAGGTGGGCTCAGGGCTCTTCCACCCTGATGGTTAGTGCAGGTGCTCGAATTGACCTTGCTACAGGTGCAGTCTGTAACAGTGTAAGAGGGGAGCAGTGTGCTCACTCAGGAGGGGCCTGTATTGTCTCCAGAGATTTCCTGTTGGACTGAACCAAAGTCACCTTCCTAGGTGATTTGCTTGATACTACACTTGGTGTGGCTTCCTTCCCTGTCATCCTTTCCCACCATCCCACCAGTTTTTCCTGGACTCTGTTCCTACTAAACCATGTTCACAGGAATGCTCATCTAGGGGACTGCTTCTGGAGAGCCCAGCTCAAGACAGAACCCATGAAAAATGCTGCCAATTCTTAGAGTCAAATATACTCAAAAGGTAAATGATGAACTTGAATTGGGAGTACGAACAGAGTTTTTCATTATTTGAGATAGAATATGATTGTAATACAGTTGGAAACATCTTAAATATCTATCAATAATGGATGATATAGGGGGCACCTGGGTGGCTTAGTCGGTTAGCATCGGACTTTGGCGTGGGTCATGATTTTGCACAAGTTTGAGACCCACGTCAGCTCTATGCTGACAGCTGAGAGCCTGGAGCCTTCTTTGGATTCTGTGTCTCCCTGTCTCTCTGCCCCTACCCCACTCATACTCTTTCTGTCTCTCAAAATTAAATAAAACATTAAAAAAATTAAAAAAAAAATAATGGATGATACAGGTAAATCACAACACATTCATTCAAGGGAATACCATACAGCTGTAAAAAAAGAATGAAGAGACTGATTTTATTTTATTACTTTTTTCCTTACAAGATTTTATTTAAATTCAAGTTAGTTAACATATGGTTTAGTTTTGGTTTCAGGAGTAGAGTTTAGTGATTCATCACATACATAATAGCCAGTGCTCTTCACAAGTGCCCTCCTTAATGTCTATCACCCATGTAGCCAATCCCCCTACCCACCTTTCCTCCAGGAACCCTCAGTTTGTTCTCTATAGTTAAGTCTCCTGCGGTTTGCCTCTCTGTTTTTGTCTTATTTTTCCTTCCCTTCCCCTATATTCGTCTGTTTTGTTTCTTAAATTCCACATATGAGTGAAGTCATATGGTATTTGTCTTTCTCTGATTTATTTTGCTTAGCATGATACACTATTTCCAGCCTTGTCTTTGTAAATGGCAAGATTTCATTCTTTTCGATGGCTGAGTAACATTCCAGTGTGTGTGTGTGTGTGTGTGTGTGTGTGTCACATTTTTTTTTATCCATTCATCAGTTGATGGACATTCAAGTTCTTTCCATAATTTGGCTGTTGTTGATAGTGCTGCTTTAAACATTGGGTGCATGTGTCCCTTCGAATCAGTATTTTTGTGTCCTTTGGATAAATACCTAGTAGTGCAATTGCGGGGTCATAGGGCAGCTCTATTTTTAACTTTTTTTTTTTTAATTTTTTTTTTCAACGTTTATTTTTGGGACAGAGAGAGACACAGCATGAACGGGGGAGGGGCAGAGAGAGGGAGACACAGAATCGGAAACAGGCTCCAGGCTCTGAGCCATCAGCCCAGAGCCTGACGCGGGGCTCGAACTCACGGACCGCGAGATCGTGACCTGGCTGAAGTCGGACGCTTAACCGACTGCGCCACCCAGGCGCCCCTCTATTTTTAACTTTTTGAGGAATCTCCATACTGTTTTCCAGAGTGGCTGCACCAGTTTGTATTCCCACTAACAGTGCAAAAGTGTTGCCCTTTTTCTGCATCCTTGTCAATATCTGTTGTTTCCTGAGTTGTTAATTTTAGGCATTATGACAGTTGTGAAGTGATATCTCATTGTGGTTTGATTATTATTTCCCTGATAATGAGTGATGTTAAGCATTTTCTCATGTCTGTCAGCCATTTGTATGTCTTCTTTGGAGAAATGTCTGTTTATGTTTTCTGCCTGTTTCCTAACTGGATTATTTATTTTTGGGTATTGAGTTTGATAAATTCTTTATAGATTTTGGTACTAGTCCTTTATCTGGTACATCATTTGCAAATATCTTCTCCCATTCCATCAATTGGTTGCCTTTTAGTTTTGTTGATTGTTTCCTTTGCTGTGCAGAAGATTTTTATCTTGAAAAGTCCCACTAGTTCATACTTGCTTTTATTTTCCTTGCCTCCAGAGATGTGTCTAGTAAGAAGTTGCTGCGTCCAAGGTCAAAGAGGTTACTGCCTGAATTCTCCTCTAGGATTTTGATGGTTTCCAGTCTAACATTTAGGTATTTCATCCATTTTGAATTTATTTTTATGAATGGTGTCAGAGAGTAGTTCAGTTTCATTCTTCTGCATGTCACTGTCCAGTTTTCCCAATACCACTTGTTGAAGAGACTGTCTTTTTTCCATTGGATATTCTTTCCTTCTTTGTGAAGAGACTTCATTTAAAATCACCACGAGTAAATTTCATCTATTGAATAAGAAGGATAAAAGAAAGAAAAGAAAATGAGATAAATAGAAAATATAAAATAAGCAAGTACATTAACTTCTAATGAATTAGTAATTGGAATAAATGTGGCTTAAAAACAGACTTTTAGGCTGGAGTTAAAAATCTAGTATACAAAAGATACTCTTTAAGTGGAAAGGTAAAAAATACTTGAAATAATAGGATAAAAAAGTTATACCAGGAATATATGAATCAAAACAAAGTTGATATAGCAACATTAATATTTCACAAAATAAAATTTAAGGCAAAATATAATTAAAACAAAACAAAATGTTATAATTGCAGAGGAACAATAAGACAAAAATATATATCCATCCTGACTACATATGGCCCTTATATATCAAGCAACAACTGATAGCACAGCAGGGAAAATTAGATAAAACATGTTTTTGAGGTTTTAATACATCCCATTCAGAAACTATTAGATCAAATAGATTAAAAATAAGCAGAGATACACAAAATTGGAACAGTATAGTATAGCTTGAGTTAACAGACATATATGGAGTTCTATACTGAGAATGAGAGATTGATTTTTCTTGATCACCGTGGAACATTTTTTTTCAATATATGAAATTTATTGTCAAACTGGTTTACATACAACACCCAGTGCTCATCCCAAAAGGTGCCCTCCTCAATACCCATCACCCACCCTCCCATCCCTCCCGCCCCCATCAATCCTCACTTTGTTCTCAGTTTTTAAGAGTCTCTTATGCTTTGGCTCTCTTCCACTCTAACCTCTTTTTTCTTTCCTTCCCTTCCCTCATGGGTTTCTGTTAAGTTTCTCAGGATCCACATAAGAGTGAAACCATATGGTATCTGTCATTCTCTGTATGGCTTATTTCACTTGGCATCACACTCTCCAGTTCCATCCACGTTGCTACAAAGGGCCATATTTCGTTCTTTCTCATTGCCATGTAGTACTCCATTGTGTATATAAACCACAATTTCTTTATCCATTCATCAGTTGATGGACATATAGGCTCTTTCCATAATTTGGCTATTGTTGAGAGTGCTGCTATAAACATTGGAGTACAAGTGCCCCTATGCATCAGTACTCCTGTATCCCTTGGGTAAATTCCTAGCAGTGCTATTGCTGGGTCATAGGGTAGGTCTATTTTTAATTTTTTGAGGAACGTCCACACTGTTTTCCAGAGCGGCTGCACCAATTTGCATTCCCACCAACAGTGCAAGAGGGTTCCCGTTTCTCCACATCCTCTCCAGCATCTATAGTCTCCTGATTTGTTCATTTTGGCCACTCTGACTGGCGTGAGGTGATATCTGAGTGTGGTTTTCATTTGTATTTCCCTGATGAGGAGCGACGTTGAGCATCTTTTCATGTGCCTGTTGGCCATCCGGATGTCTTCTTTAGAGAAGTGTCTCTTCATGTTTTCTGCCCATTTCTTCACTGGGTTATTTGTTTTTCGGGTGTGGAGTTTGGTGAGCTCTTTATAGATTTTGGATACTAGCCCTTTGTCCGATATGTCATTTGCAAATATCTTTTCCCATTCCGTTGGTTGCATTTTAGTTTTCTTGGTTGTTTCCTTTGCTGTGCAGAAGCTTTTTATCTTCATAAAGTCCCAATAATTCATTTTTGCTTTTAATTCCCTTGCCTTTGGGGATGTGTTGAGTAAGAGATTGCTATGGCTGAGGTCAGAGAGGTCTTTTCCTGCTTTCTCCTCTAAGGTTTTGATGGTTTCCTGTCTCACATTCAGGTCCTTTATCCATTTTGAGTTTATTTTTGTGAATGGTGTGAGAAAGTGGTCTAGTTTCAACCTTCTGCATGTTGCTGTCCAGTTCTCCCAGCACCATTTGTTAAAGAGGCTGTCTTTTTTCCATTGGATGTTCTTTTCTGCTTTGTCAAAGATTGTTGGCCATACTTTTGTGGGTCCAGTTCTGGAGTCTCTATTCTATTCCATTGGTCCATGTGTCTGTTTTTGTGCCCATACCATGCTGTCTTGATGATGACCGCTTTGTAGTAGAGGCTAAAGTCTGGGATTGTGATGCCTCCTGCTTTGGTCTTCTTCTTCAAAATTACTTGGCTATTCGGAGTCTTTTGTGGTTCCATAAAAATTTTAGGATTGCTTGTTCTAGCTTTGAGAAGAATGTTGGTGCAATTTTGATTGGGATTGCATTGAAAGTGTAGATAGCTTTGGGTAGAATTGACATTTTAACAATATTTATTCTTCTGATCCATTAGCACAGAATGTTTTTCCATTTCTTTGTATCTTTAATTTCCTTCATAAGCTTTCTATAGTTTTCAGCATACAGATCTTTTACATCTTTGGTTAGGTTTATTCCTAGATATTTTATGCTCCTTGGTGCAACTGTGAATGGGATCAGTTTCTTCATTTGTCTTTTTGTTGCTTCATTATTAGTGTATAAGAATGCAACTGATTTCTGTACATTGATTTTGTATCCTGCAACTTTGCTGAATTCATGTATCAGTTTTAGCAGCCTTTCGGTGGAGTCTATTGGGTTTTCCACGTATAGTATGTCATCTGCAAAAAGTGAAAGCTTGGCTTCATCTTTGCCAGTTTTGATGCCTTTGATTTCCTTTTGTTGTCTGATTGCTGATGCTAGAACTTCCAACACTATGTTAAACAACAGCGGTGAGAATGGACATTCCTGTCATATTCCTGATCTCAGGAAGAAAGCTCTCAGTTTTTCCCCATTGAGGATGGATGGTATTAGCTGTAGGCTTTTCATAAATGGCTTTTATGATGTTTAAGTATGTTCCTTCTATCCCGACTTGTTGAGGGTTTTTGTGAAGAAAGGATGCTGAATTTTGTCAAAAGCTTTTTCTGCATTGATTGACAGGATCATATGGTTCTTATCTTTTCTTTTATTAATGTGATGTATCACGTTGATTGATTTGCAAATGTGGAACCAGCCTGAAGCCCAGGAATGAATCCCACTTGATCATGGTGAATAATTCTTTTTATATGCTGTTGCATCTGATTTGCTAGTATCTTGTTGAGAATTCTTACATCCATATTCATCAGGGATATTGGCCTGTAGTTCTCTTTTTTACTGGGTCTCTGTCTGGTGTGGGAATCAAAGTAATACTGGCTTCATAGAATGAGTCTGGAAGTTTTCCTTCCCTTTCTATTTTTTGGAACAGCTTGAGAAGAATAGGTATTATTTCTGCTTTAAATGTCTGGTAGAACTCCCCAGGGAAGCCATCTGGTCCTGGACTCTTATTTGTTGGGAGATTTTTGATAACTGATTCAATTTCTTCGCTGGCTTCAAGTTTTCTATTTCTTCCTGTTTGAGTTTTGGAAGTGTGTGAGTGTTTAGGAATTTGTCCATTTCTTCCAGGTTGTCCAGTTTGTTGGCATATATCTTTTCATAGTATCCCTTGATAATTGCTTGTATTTCTGAGGGATTGGTTGTAGTAATTCCATATTCATTCATGATTTTATCTATTTGGGTCATCTCCCTTTTCTTTTTGAGAAGCCTGGCTAGAGGTTTATCGATTTTGTCTATTTTTTCAAAAAACCAACTCTTGGTTTCATTGAGTTTTTTAGATTCTATATTGTTTATTTCTGCTCTGGTCTTTATTATTTCTCTCCTGATGGGTTTGGGGTGTCTTTGCTGTTCTGCTTCTAGTTCCTTTAGGTGTGCTGTTAGATTTTGTGTTTGGGATTTTTCTTGTTTCTTGAGATAGGCCTGGATTGCAATGTATTTTCCTCTCAGGACTGCCTTTGCTGCATCCCAAAGCATTTGGATTATTGTATTTTTGTTTTCATTTGTTTCCATATATTTTTAAATTTCTTCTCTAATTGCCTGGTTGACCCATTCATTCTTTAGTAGCATGTTCTTTAACCTTCATGCTTTTGGAGGTTTCCAGACTTTTTCCTGTGGTTGATTTTAAGCTTCATAGCATTGTGGTCCAAAAGTGTGTACGGTATGATCTCAATTCTTTTATATTTATGAAGGGCTGTTTTGTGACCCAGTATGTAATCTTTGAGAATGTTCCATGTGCACTTGAGAAGAAAGTATATTCTATTGCTTTTGGATGCAAAGTTCTAAATATATCTGTCAAGTCCATCTGATCCAATGTATCATTCAGGGCCCTTGTTTCTTTATTGACCGTGTGTCTAGATGATCTATCCATTGTTGTAAGTGGAGTATTAAAGTCCCCTGCAATCACCACATTCTTTTCAATAAGGTTGCTTATGTTTGTGATTAATTATTTTATATACTTGGGGGCTCCTGTATTTGGTGCATAGACATTTATAATTGTTAGCTCATCCTGATGGATAGACTCTGTAATTATTATATAATGCCTTTCTTTATTTCTTGTTACTGCCTTTAATTTAAAGTCTAGTTTGTCTGATATAAGTATGGTTACTCCAGCTTTCTTTTGTCGTCCAGTAGCATGATAAATAGTTCTCCATCCCCTCACTTTCAATCTGAAGGTGTCCTCAGGTCTAAAGTGAGTCTCTTGTAGATAGCAAATAGATGGGCCTTGTTTTTCCATCCATTCTGATCCCTATGTCTTTTGGTTAGAGCATTTAGTCCATTTGCATTCAGTGTTATTATTGAAAGATATCTGTTTAGAGTCATTGTGATATCTGTAGGTTTAATGCTTGTGGTGATGTCTCTGTTACTTTGTGGTCCTTGCAACATTTTACTCACAGAGTCTCCCTTAGGATCTTTTGTAGGGCTGGTTTAGTGGTGATGAATTCCTTCAGTTTTTGTTTGTTTGGGAAGACCTTTATCTCTCCTTGTATTCTAAATGACAGACTTGCTGGATAAAGGATTCTTGGCTGCATATTTTTTCTGTTCATCACATTGAAGATTTCCTGCCATTCCTTTCTGGCCTGCCAAGTTTTGGTAGATAGGTCTGATACTACCCTTATGTGTCTACCTTTGTATGTTAGGGCCCGTTTATCCCTAGCTGCTTTCAGAATTTTCTCTTTATCCATGTATTTTGCCAGTTTCACTATGATATATCTTGCAGAAAATCGATTCAAGTTACATCTGAAGGGAGTTCTCAGTGCCTCTTGGAATGCCTTTTTCCTTCCCCAGATCAGGGAAGTTCTCAGGCATGATTCGTTCAAGTACACCTTCAGCCCCTTTCTCTCTCTCGTCTTCTTCTGGAATTTCTATGATACAGATATTGTTCCATTTGATTGCATCACTTAGTTCTCTAATTCTCCCCTCATACTCCTGGATTTTTTTTTATCTCTCTTTTTGTCAGCTTCCTCTTATTCCATAATTTTATCTTCTAATTCACCTATTCTCTCCTCTGCCTCTTCAGTCCGTGCTATGGCCACCTCCATTTTATTTTGCACCTCATTTATAGCATTTTTAAATTCCTTATGACTATGTTTTCATCCCTTGATCTCTGTAGCAATAGATTCTCTGCTGTCCTCTATGCTTTTTTCAAGCCCAGCCATTAATTTTATGACTATTATTCTAAATTCTTTTTCCATTATATTGCTTAAATCAGTTTTGATCAATTTTAGCTGCCACTACTTCCTGAGTTTCTTTTGAGGAGAATTCTTCCGTTTTGTCATTTTGGCTAGTCCCTGCAGTAGTTCCAAACTGCAGGACATTTCCCCTGTGCTGTCCAGAGAAACTTGTGTTGGTGGGAGGGGCCCCAGTCAGACTTGATGTCTGACCCCTGCCCACCATTGGGACCACAGTCAGACTGGTGTGTACCTTATCTTCCCCTCTTCCAGGGTCAGGACTCGCTGTGGAGTGGTGTGGCCCCTGTCTGGGCTGCTTGCACACTGTCAGGCTTGTCTTGCTGCTTTGGTGAGATATGGCCAAGGATGTATTAGATGGGGTGGATCCACCAGGTATACATGGGTAGGAGGGGCAGGCTTAGTTAGCTTTGCCATAGGTGGTCCCCTGTGGGAGGGGCCCTGCAGCACCAGGAGGGAGGCAGGCCCGTTGGAAGGATGAATCCACAGAAGCACAGCATTGGGCGTTTGCACGGTGCAAGCAAGTTTGGTGATGGGAACTGGTTTCCTTTGGAATTTCATCTGCAGAATGGGAGAGGGAAATGGTGCTTGCCAGCACCTTTGTTCCCCCACTGAGCTCGGTCCTTCCAGGACTCAACAACTGTCCCTCCTGGTGTCCTCCCACCCTCCCCACTCTCTTAGAGCAGAGCTGTTGACTTTTAACATTCCAGATGTTAAATTCCCACTGGCTGTCAGAACTCACGCAGTCCGGCCCCTCTGCTTTTGCAAGCCAGACTTCAGGGGCTCAGCCTTGCCTGGTGGGCTTCCTCTCCACCACCCCAGCTCCCTCCTGCCAGTCCATGTAGCATGCACCACCTCTCTGCCCTTCCTACCCTCTTCCATGGGCCTCTTGTCTTTGCTTGGCTCTGGAGAGTCCATTCTGCTAGACTTCCAGCGGTTTTCTCAGTTATTTGGGCTGATGTGGGTGGAATCTAAGCAATCAGCAGGACGAGGGGAACCCAGCAACCTCCTACACCACCATCTTCCTTCAGTAGTATGATTTTTCTTAATTAACTCAGAAAAATAATTTGATAAGATTCAACACCTACGTATGATAAATTTATCAAATCAAGAACAGAATTGAACTTCTTTTAGTTGATAAAACTATTTATACCAAAAGTTGAAGCAGCTGCTATACTTAGCAAAAAGTTTATACTCAGTGCCTTTACTATAAAGACATTGTTTGAGAGTGTAAATTGGGGTCATTGGACCAGAGAATGCTAGGATGACAAGTGATACAGTAATACCATAATAAAAACAGAGGATTAATTGACCAAATGGCTAGGTGAATGCTACTTGCAGAGATTCTTGCTCCTCTTTCAGAGCTTCCCAGAAAGCTAGAAGTCAAATGTTTTCCATCCAGAGAGAAGACTAGAAAAGTGGAAATCTGAACAGCCCAAAAGGAAATATCCAAAACTGTAAATATTGAATGTTTGTCAACTAAGAGTCCACTCAGATTGCCCAGAAATGAGGCTGAAAGATGATAAGCCCCATATAAGAGCACCAAGCATACATATGACACAGTGAGAAGGTCTAAACATGTGAATTTGGTGTTCTAGGGGAGGAGGGTGGGGAATTGACAGACAATATTTGAAGATATTGTGGCTGAGACTATTCCAAAGCTGAAAGATGATAAGAAGTCTCTGATTTCAGAAGCACTATGAACCTCAGACAGGGCATATACAAAGAAACCATACCTACCTATATCATGTTAAAACTTATGAAAACGAAAGACCAAGAGGAAATCCTAAAGGCAGCTGAGGAGTAGCATCATGATGATGGTAGAAGACACATGCATTATCATTCCACAATTTCTGTTAAAAAGTTAACCATAAATTTAATGTTGCTAATTTATAACTGACCCTAATGAATCAAGGTACATGTTGTAATCTCTAGGGCAACCACTAAAAGTATAATAAAAGAATGCATAACTTACTTACAGAGGTCGAAAATGGAATGAGAACAATACTTGATTAATCCTCAAAGACAAGAAAGAAGAGAAAGAAAATAAAGGATAGGACAAATAGATAATAATAAGATAGTGGATTTAAACCCAAATATATTAGTTGACACATTAGTGTATATGTTAAATACAAACAGATAAAATATGTTAATTAAAAGTCAAGACTGTCATGTTGCATTAAAAATTCAATAATATGCAGGGTGCTTGGGTGGCTCATTTGGTTGAGTGTCCGACTTCAGCTCAAGTCATGATCTCACCGTCTGTGAGTTTGAGCCCCGTGTCAGGCTCTGTGCTGACAGCTTGGAGCCTGAAGCCTGCTTTGGATTCTGTGTGTCTGTCTCTCTCTCTCTCTGCCCATCCCGCCTCCCAAAAATAAATAAAAATAAAAAATCAATAGTAGCAACTTAATTGTGACACAGTTTTATTATTATGACACTAAAGGGTTGGAAATATAAGTGTACCATGGAAACTTGTACCATGTACCATGTACCATGGTACCATGGAAACACTAACAAAAAGATACCTGGTACAACTATGTTAATATCAGACAAAATAGACTTTAAGAGTGAGGAACTACTAATTATACTAGTTTTAATGATTTCATAATGATAAAATGTTCAACCCAACAAGAAGACATGACAATCCTAAATTTGTATGCAGTTAGTAACACAGCTTCAAAATGTATAAAGCAATAGAATGAAAAGAAGAAATAAATTAAATTATAATCCATTATAAATTTTTAAATACTTCTTTCTGTAACTGATGGAGCAAACAGAAAAATCATAAAACTGTAGATTTGGACAATATTATTAGCCAACTTGACCTAAATAACATATAGAGAATAATTCAAACAACAACTGGAGATTGATTGGTTTTTTGGGTGTATTCAAATAGAACATTTACCAAAAATCACCATGTGCTAGGTCATAAATCGAGTTGTACCTCAAACTATTAAAAACATAGGGAGCAGGGGCGCCTGGGTGGCGCAGTCGGTTAAGCGTCCGACTTCAGCCAGGTCACGATCTCGCGGTCCGCGAGTTCAAGCCCCGTGTCGGGCTCTGGGCTGATGGCTCAGAGCCTGGAGCCTGTTTCCGATTCTGTGTCTCCCTCTCTCTCTGCCCCTCCCCCGTTCATGCTCTGTCTCTCTCTGTCCCAAAAATAAATAAACGTTGAAAAAAAAAAAAAAACAAAAAAACAAAAAAACAAAACATAGGGAGCATGTTTTCTGACTTCAGTGGAATTAAGCTATAGATCAATAACAAAAGATAATTAGAAAAATCTCTATTGGAAATTAAGTCATATTCTTTTTTTTAATGTGTATTTATTTTTTAGAGAGATAGAGTGTGAGTGGGGGAGGAGCAGAGAGAGGGAGACACAGAATCTGAAGCAGGCTCCAGGCTCTGAGCTGTCAGCACAGAGCCTGATGCAGGGCTCAAACTCACAAACTGTGGGGTCATGACCTGAACCAAAGTCAGAGGCTCAACTGACTGAGCCACCCCGGTGCCCCTAAGTCATATTCTTCTAAGTAAAACTTCTTAAAGAAGAAATCAGGGTTCCTGGGTGGCTCAGTTGGTTAAGTGTCTGACTCTTGATTTCAGCTCAGGTCATGATCTCATGGTTCGTAAGATAGAGCCCTATGTCAGGCTCTATGCTGGTAGCACAGAGTCTACTTGAGATTTGCTCTCTCTTTTTGTCTCTGCCCCTCCCCTGCTCTCTCTCTCTCTTTCTCAAAACAAAAATAAACTAAAAAAAAAAAAGAAATCACAGTGGACAATGGAAGATATTACTAACAGACTAACAATGAAGGTATGATATATAATATCATATATATATATATATGATATATAGCACCATAAGTTTATGGAAAGTAGCCAAAGCTGACCTTAGAGGGAAATTTGTAGTGCTAGATGCATACATTATAAAATAAGATTATTTATTTATTTATTTTTTATTTTAATTTTAATTAACATACAGTACAATATTGATTTTAGGAGTAGACTTCAGTGATTCATCACTTACATACAGCACCCAGTGCTCATCATAACACATCATAACTAAGAGAGCCCTCTTAGTACCCATCACCCATCTAGCCCATCCCCACCCACCTCCCTCTATCAGCCCTCAGTTTAGTCTCTATCATTAAAAGTCTCTTGTGGTTTATTTCCCTCTATCTCTCTTTTTCCCCTCTTCCCATATGTTCATCTATTTTGCTTCTTAAATTCCACATGTGAATTAAATCATACGGTATTTGTCTTTCTCTGATTTATTTTGCTTAGCATAATACATTCTAGCTCCATCCATGTCACGGCAAATGGCAAGATTTCATTCTTTTTGATGGCTGAATAATATTCTATTGTATGTATACATCTAAAGAAGATAATTTATGATTTAAATATTTCATGAAGTCAGGAAAAACACTAAATAAAACCTAAAGAAAGTAAAAGAAAGGAAATAAGAAAGATAACATATAAACTAAATAGAAAACAGGCATACTATGGAGACAATCAATGCAGTAAAAAGTTAATTCTGTTTAAAAATTAATACAATTATTAAACTTTTATCAACACTTACTATGAAGAAAAAGACCACAAATTACCATTTATCAACAAAAAATAGGACATAATTACAGATCTTTTATACATTAGAAAGATCATAAAATGATATATTGAACAACATGTGCCAATACGTTTGAAATTTTGATGAATTGTGCATATTTCATAGAAAACATAAATTAAAAAAATGGACACATGAAGAAATTAAAAATCTGAATAGTCCTCCTATTTCTATTAAGTTGAATTTATAATTAAAAAACTTCCAATAAATAAAACTTTAAGAGAAATGGCTTTACAGTTGAAATCTTCCAACACTTAAGGATAATATACATTAAACTTATATGGGGCACCTGGGTGGCTCAGTTGGTAGGCTTCCAACTTCAGCTCAGCTGAAGCTGACAGCTGACAGCTCAGAGCCTGGAGCCTGCTTTGGATTCTATGTCTCCCTCTCCTTTCTCTCTCTGTGCCCCTCCCCCACTCATGCTCTCACTCTCTCTCTCTCTCAAAAATAAATAAACATTAAAAATTTTAAAATTGTATATACTCTTTTAGAGAAGAGAGAAGGGGAAAACATTTCTCAACTTGTTTTATGAGGCCAGAATAGCATTGATACAAAAACCTCACAAGGATAGTATAAGAAATGAAAGCAACAGGATTAATATCTCTCATGGATATTGATAAAAAAAAATCCCAAATTATTAGCAAACCAAACTCAGCAATATGTTTCAAAAAGATAATTATGATTAAATTGGGTTCATTCCAGGAAATCAAGCTTAGTTTAATATATGAAAATCATTGGATGTCATTCCCCATAATAACAGAAAAAAAATAGAAAAAATCAAATAATATCTCAATGAAAACAAAAATAGTATACCATTGAATTAAACTCCTAATTAAAAAAACTCACAGCATACTAGGAATACAAGAGAACTTACATGTCTCTGTAAAAACCGTATGGAAAACATTCCATTATTAAATTATTAATAATTACTTAAAAGCTTTCCCTCTGTGATTGGGAAAGAAAGGAGGATGCCTGCTATCACATTTATTCACCATTATCGTGGTGTTTCTAGCCAGTGCAAATTTGGAATAAAATGAAAATTTATGAAGGTTGGAAAGGAAGAGAGGAAGAAAGAAAAGAGAAGGAATAAATAAAACAGATGGTGTGTTTAGTACATAGGAAAGTTAAAGCAATCTACAGATGAATAATTAGGATCAATACATGGACTTAGCAAGGCTGCTGAATAAAATGAAAATATGCCAAAATCAGATTTTAAAAAATATATTAACAACAATTAGAACATGACACTTTGAAAAAAGTCAATGTTTCCAATAGCATTAAAAAATAAAGTATTTAGGGGCGCCTGGATAGATCAGTCGGTTAAGCATCCGACTTCGGCTCAGGTCATGATCTCATGATTTGTGGGTTTGAGTCCCGCATCGGGATCTGTGCTGACAGCTCAGAGCCTGGAACCTGCTTCAAATTCTGTGTCTCCCTCTCTCTCTGCCCCAACCCTGCTCGTGCTCTGTCTCTCTCTGTCTTAAAAGTAAATAAACGTTTAAAAATATCTTTAAAAATGAAGTATTTAAGAATAAATACTGATGTGCAAGAGATCTGCACAGAGGTCTCACAAAATTACTGAGAGATATTAATGGATTGGAAGACAATATTATAAAAATGCTAGCTCTATCTGCAGATTCAATGCAATTCCAGCAAAAATCGTCAGATTTGTGTGTGTGGTGGAAATTTATTAGTTGATTCTAAAATTCAAATGGAAATGAAAAGAGCCAAGAATAGCCGAGTAATCTTGAAGAAGAACAAAGTTGATGGATTGAATTAATTGCTGCTCCTTTATAATAAGACAGTATGGAACAGATGCAAGACAGACAAACAGACCAATGGAACCAATAGTCCAGAAGCAGACTCACAACATTTAGTCTCATGATTTTATTGGAAAAATGCAACAAGGGTGCAGTAGGGAAAGGATGGTCTTCACAGTAAATGATTCTGGGTTAATTGACTACCCATAAGGAAGAAAGGATCTTTGACTTTTCCTTACATCAGAGACAAAACCAATTCCAAGTGGAATGTACATTTGAACATAAAGGTAGCATGGACACATATCTTCCTGACTCTGAAGGCCAACGTTTCTTAAATGGATTTGATAAACACTAATCATAGAATACCTTGATTAAAAATCAAGCCATAGAATAAGAAAACATATTTGTAATATAGGTCTATATATCTGTCTGTATCAGGCCTTGAGTATATATAATATTCCTAAAAATCAGTTAGAAAAAGACCGTAAAATTTGAAAAACGAGTTAAAGGCTTTTAAAGACATGAAAAGTTGTTCAGTTTCATTAGGCAACAAGGAAATGCAAATTAAAACTTTAATTGGTTACCACTACATATCTACCAGAATGTCTACAATTAAAAAAAAACAATACCAAGGTTTGATGAGGATGTGGGACAATTGAAATTGTCACATAGTGATGGTGGGAGTGTAAATTGTACAGCTACTTTGAAACCGTGTATTAATAACTACTATAGCAGAGCAACAACCTACACATAGAGTTAGTTTCATTGTCAATCATAACGATTGTATATCCTTATTTCTGGTAGTCTTTATAATTTCAATATTCTTTGGCTGAATTCTTGTCACACTAATGGGAGCATTATAGTTTTTATAATGAAGCTGATAGAAGATAATGGGAATGGAAGAGTCAGCTCTGCCATTTTTTTTAATTCCTTTGTGCTTGTGATATCATGATTATCTTCAATCTGTGATTTCTTGGCTAGAATATTTTATTTTATTAAGTAGGCTCCACACCCAATGTGGGGCTTGAACTTATGACCCTGAGATCAAGAGTCACCTACTCTACCAATTGAGCCAGCCAGTCCCCCTCTCTTGGCTAGAATATTTTAGTTTATTTTTTAAAGTTTATTTATTTTGAGAGAGGGAGAGAGAGAGCACAAGTAAGGGAGGGGCAGGAGAAAGAAAGACAAAATCCCAAGCAAGCTTTGCATCATCAGTGCACAGCCAAGTGTGGGACTTGAACTCATGAACTGTGAGATCATGACCTGAGCTTAGATCAAGAATTGGATGCTTAACTAACTGCACCACCCAGGCGCCCCTAGAATATTTTAAAGCCACTTTCCCCAAATTGGGAAACTAATTTAGTTAAAGCTAGATTTATAATATCCGTACATTACTTTAATAGAGCTCACAAAAGGCCACCAAATAAGAATGCCACTCTCTGCTCTTTGGAGCAGGGGCATTCCTACATTCCCTCGGGCCTCCTCAGGTACCAATAATGCAAGACAGACACACAGACCAAGGAAGGGCACTAGTGTCAATCCATACATTTCAATAAGGTTTAATCATTTTACCACTTTTATATAAAAGCTTACAAATAGAAATCCTAATTTTTTTCTTCACCCAGTGGATTTTTGTGCATACCCCACTTTGGAGACCCTGGCTTAAGGTATGTGTATATATGTGTGTATGTCAGCATAGCAAGAGAAATGAATCAATATTTATAGATCATTTTCTAGTGCCAAACACGGTGTTGTATGAGTTACTTGCTAGTATCAAAACAGGTCACATCAATTGAGCATTTATCATGGTGCTACCAGACTAGGCCTTTTCTCCATACAACCTGAAGCAATCCTAAGAGTTAAGTGTCATTACTTCCCTGTTGCACAGGTGAGAAATGCTTGGTATTTCCCTGGTTCATCTGGAGGTCTGCTGTGGGGGAAGGCATGGCTTTCAGTATCTGGAAACCCATAAACTTGCTCATTCCTCCTTCAGAACCCAGCACCAACCTCTTTGCGTTTGATCCTTCTGATTGTTAACTGTTAAAATTCTTTTTTTTTGAATTTCAATATATGAAATTTATTGACAAATCGTTTTCCATACAACACCCAGTGCTCATCCCAAAAGATGCCCTCTTCAAAAAAAAAAAAAAAAAAGATGCCCTCTTCAATACCCATCACCTGCCCTCCCTTCCTTCCCACCCCCCATCAACCCTCAGTTTGTTCTCAGTTTTTAAGAGTCTCTTATGCTTTGGCTCTCTCCCACTCTAACCTCCTTTTTTTTTTCCTTCCCCTCATCCAAGGACTTCTGTTAAGTTTCTCAGGATCCACATAAGAGTGAAAACATATGGTATCTGTCTTTCTCTGTATGGCTTATTTCACTTGGCATAACACTCTCCAGTTCCATCCACGTTGTTACAAAGGGCCATATTTCGTTCTTTCTCATTGCCATGTAGTACTCCATTGTGTATATAAACCACAATTTCTTTATCCATTCATCAGTTGATGGACATTTAGGCTCTTTCCATAATTTGGCTATTGTTGAGAGTGCTGCTATAAACATCGGGGTACAGTGCCCCTATGCATCAGTACTCCTGTATCCTTTGGGTAAATTCCTAGTAGTGCTATTGCTGGGTCATAGGGTAGGTCTATTTTTAATTTTTTGAGTAAACACACTGTTTTCCAGAGCGGCTGCACCAGTTTGCATTCCCACCAACAGTGCAAGAGGGTTCCCGTTTCTCCACATCCTCTCCAGCGTCTGTAGTCTCCTGATTTGTTCACTTTGGCCACTCTGGCGTGAGGTGATATCTGAGTGTGGTTTTGATTTGTATTTCCCTGATGAGGAGCGACGTTGAGCATCTTTTCATGTGCCTGTTAGCCATCTGGATGTCTTCTTTAGAGAAGTGTCTCTTCATGTTTTCAGCCCATTTCTTCACTGGATTATTTGTTTTTCAGGTGTGGAGTTTGGTGAGCTCTTTAAAGATTTTGGATACTAGCCCTTTGTCCAATATGTCATTTGCAAATATCTTTTCCCATTCCGTTGGTTGCATTTTAGTTTTGTTGATTGTTTCCTTTGCTGTGCAGAAGCTTTTTATCTTCATGAGGTCCCAATAGTTCATGTTTGCTTTTAATTCCCTCGCCTTTGGGGATTTGTCAAGTAAAAAATTGCTGCGGCTGAGATCAGAGAAGTCTTTTCCTATTTTCTCCTCTAGGGTTTTGATGGTTTCCTGCCACACATTCAGGTTCTTTATCCATTTTGAGTTTATTTTTGTGAATGGTGTGAGAAAGTGGTCTAGTTTCAACCTTCTGCATGTTGCTGTCCAGTTCTCCTAGCACCATTTGTTAAAGAGACTGTCTTTTTTCCATTGGATGTTCTTTTCTGCTTTGTCAAAGATTGTTGGCCATACTTTTGTGGGTCTAGTTCTGGGGTTTCTAATCTATTCCACTGGTTTATGTGTCTGTTTTTCTGCCAATACCATGTTGTCTTGATGATTACAGCTTTGTAGTAGAGGCTAAAGTCTGGGATTGTGATGCCTCCTGCTTTGGTCTTCTTCAAAATTACTTTGGCTATTCGGGGCCTTTTGTGGTTCTGTATGAATTTTAGGATTGCTTGTTCTAGTTTCGAGAAGAATGCTGGTGCAATTTTGATTGGGATTGCATTGAATGTGTAGATAGCTGTGCGTAGTATTGACATTTTAACAATATTTATTCTTCCAATCCATGAGCACGGAATGTTTTTCCATTTCTTTGTATCTTTAATTTCCTTCATAAGCTTCCTATAGTTTTCAGCATACAGATCTTTTACATCTTTGGTTAGATTTATTCCTAGGTATTTTATGCTTCTTGGTGCAATTGTGAATGGGATCAGTTTCTTTGTCTTTCTGTTGCTTCATTATTAGTGTATAAGAATGCAACTGATTTCTGTACATTGATTTTGTATCCTGCAACTTTGATGAATTCATGTATCAGTTCTAGCAGACTTTTGGTGGAATCTATCGGGTTTTCCATGTATAATATCATGTCATCTGCAAAAAGTGAAAGCTTAACTTCATCTTTGCCGATTTTGATGCCTCTGATTTCCTTTTGTTGTCTGATTGCTGATGTTAGAACTTCCAACACTATGTTAAACAACAGCGGTGAGAGTGGACATCCCTGTTGTGTTTCTGATCTCAGGGAAAAAGCTCTCAGTTTTTCCCCATTGAGGATGATGTTAGCTGTGGGCTTTTCATAAATGGCTTTTATGATGTTTAAGTATGTTCCTTCTATCCTGACTTTGTCGAGGGTTTTTATTAAGAAAGGATGCTGAATTTTGTCAAAAGCTTTTTCTGCATCGATTGACAGGATCATATGGCTCTTATCTTTTCATTTACTAATGTGATGTATCACATTGATTGATTTGTGAATGTGATCCCAGGAATGAATCCCACTTGATCATGGTGAATAATTCTTTTTTATGCTGTTGAATTCAGCATAAATGTGATCCCAGGAATGAATCCCACTTGATCATGGTGAATAATTCTTTTTTATGCTGTTGAATTCAATTTGCAAGTATCTTGTTGAGAATTTTTGCATCCATTTCATCAGTGATGTTGGCTTGTAGTTCTCTTTTTTTTGCTGGGTCTCTGTCTGGTTTAGGAATCAAAGTAATACTGGCTTCATAGAATGAGTCTGGAAGTTTTCCTTCCCTTTCTATTTTTTGGAACAGCTTGAGAAGAATAGGTATTATTTCTGCTTTAAATGTCTGGTAGAACTCCCCAGGGAAGCCATCTGGTCCTGGACTCTTATTTGTTGGGAGATTTTTGATAACTGATTCAATTGCTTCGCTGGTTATGGGTCTGTTCAAGCTTTCTATTTCTTCCTGTTTGAGTTTTGGAAGTGTGTGGGTGTTTAGGAATTTGTCCATTTCTTTCTGGTTGTCCAGTTTGTGGGCATATAATTTTTCATAGTATTCCCTGATAATTGCTTGTATTTCTGAGGGATTGGTTGTAATAATTCCATTTTCATTCATGATTTTATCTATTTGGGTCATCTCCCTTTTCCTTTTGAGAAGCCTGGCTAGAGGTTTGTCAATTTTGTTTATTTTTTCAATAAACCAACTCTTGGTTTCATTGATCTGCTCTACAGTTTTTTTAGATTCTATATTGTTTATTTCTGCTCTGATCTTTATTATTTCTCTTCTTCTGCTGGGTTCAGGGTGTCTTTGCTGTTCTGCTTCTATTTCCTTTAGGTGTGCTGTTAGATTTTGTATTTGGGATTTTTCTTGTTTCTTGAGATAGGCCTGGATTGCAATGTATTTTCCTCTCAGGACTGCCTTCGCTGCATCCCAAAGCGTTTGGATTGTTGTATTTCCATTTTCGTTTGTTTCCATATATTTTTTAATTTCTTCTCTAATTGCCTGGTTGACCCATTCATTCTTTAGTAGGGTGTTCTTTAACCTCCATTTTGGAGGTTTCCAGACTTTTTCCTGTGGTTGATTTCAAGCTTCATAGCATTGTGGTCTGAAAGTATGTATGGTATGATCTCAATTCTTGTATAGTTATGGAGGGCTGTTTTGTGACCCAGTATGTGATCTATCTTGGAGAGTGTTCCATGTGCACTCGAGAAGAAAGTATATTCTATTGCTTTGGGATGCAGAGTTCTAAATATATCTGTCAAGTCCATCTGCTCCAATGTATCTTTCAGAGCCCTTGTTTCTTTATTGACCATGTGTCTAGATGATCTATCCATTTCTGTAAGTGGAGTATTAAAGTCCCCTGCAATTACCACATTCTTATCAATAAGGTTGCTTATGTTTATGAGTAATTGTTTTAGATATTTGGGGGCTACCATATTCGGCGCATAGATATTTATAATTGTTAGTTCTTCTTGATGGATAGACCCTGTAATTATTATATAATGCCCTTCTTCATCTCTTGTTACAGTGTTTAGTTTAAAGTCTAGTTTTTCTGATATAAATATGGCTACTCCAGCTTTCTTTTGACGTCCAGTAGCATGATAAATAGTTCTCCATCCCCTCACTTTCAATCTGAAGGTGTCCTCACGTCTAAAATGAGTCTCTTGCAGACAGCAAATAGACGGGCCTTGTTTTTTTTTTACCCATTCTGATACCCTATGTCTTTTGGTTGGCTCATTTAGTCCATTTACATTCAGTGTTATTATAGAAAGATATGGGTTTAGAGTGATTGCGATGTCTATAGGTTTTATGCTTGTAGTGATGTCTCTGGTACTTTGTCTCAGAGGATCCCCCTTAGGATCTCTTGCAGGGCTGGTTTAGTGGTGATGAATTCCTTCAGTTTTTGTTTGTTTGGGAAGACCTTTATCTCTCCTTCTATTCTAAATGACAGACTTGCTGGATAAAGGATTCTTGGCTGCATATTTTTTCTGTTCATCACATTGAAGATTTCCTGCCATCCCTTTCTGGCCTGCCAAGTTTCAGTAGGGAGATCCGTCACGAGTCTTATCAGTCTCCCTTTATATGTTAGGGCACGTTTATCCCTAGCTGCTTTCAGAATTTTCTCTTTATCCTCGTATTTTGCCAGTTTCACTATGATATGTCGTGCAGAAGTTTGATTCAAGTTACGTCTGAAATGAGTTCTCTGTGCCTCTTGGATTTCAATGCCTTTTTCCTTCCCCAGGTCAGGGAAGTTCTCAGCTATGATTTCTTCAAGTACACCTTCACACCTTTCCCTCTCTCTTCCTCCTCTGGAATACCAATTGCATAGATTATTTCTCATTAGTGCATCACTTAGTTCTCTAATTTTCCCCTCATACTCCTGGATTTTTAATTCTCTTTTTCTCAGCTTCCTCTTTTTCCATAATTTTATCTTCTAGTTCACCTATTCTCTCCTCTGCCTCTTCAATCCCAGCTGTGGTCGCCTCCATTTTATTTTGCAGCTCATTTATAGCATTTTTTAGCCCCTCCTGACTGTTTCTTAGTCCCTTGATCTCTGTAGCAATAGATTTCTTCTGTCCTCTATACTGTTTTCAAGCCCAGCGATTAATTTTATGACTATTATTTTAAATTTTTTTTCAACGTTTATTTATTTTTGGGACAGAGAGAGAGCATGAACGGGGGAGGGGCAGAGAGAGAGGGAGACACAGAATCGGAAACAGGCTCCAGGCTCTGATCCATCAGCCCAGAGCCTGACGCGGGGCTCAAACTCACGTACCACGAGATCGTGACCTGGCTGAAGTCGGACGCTTAACCGACTGCGCCACCCAGGAGCCCCATGACTATTATTTTAAATTCACTTTCTGTTATATTGTTTAAATCATTTTTGATCAGTTCGTTAGCTGTTGCTACTTCCTGGAGTTTCTTTTAAGGGGAATTCTTCCGTTTCATCATTTTGGATAGTCCCCAGAGTGGTGCAGAACTGCAGGGCACTTCCCCTGTGCTGTCTTGAATAACTTGCATTGGTGGGCGGGCCGCAGTCAGACCTGATGTCTGCCCCCAGCCCACTGCTGGGGCCACAGGTTGGTGTGTACCTTCTCTTCCCCTCTCCTAGGGGCGGGATTCACTGTGAGGTGGTGTGGCCCCTGTCTGGGCTACTTGCACACTGCCAGGCTTGTGGTGCTAGGGATCTGGCGTATTACCTGGGGTGGATTGGCAAGGTGCACAGGGGCGGGAGGGGCAGGCTCAGCTCGCTTTTCCTTTGGTGATCCGCTTCTGGAGGGGTCCTGCAGCACCGGGAGGGAGTCAGACCCACCGGAGGGATGGATCCACAGAAGCACAGCACTGTGTGTTTGCCGGGTGCAAACAAGTTCCCTGATGGGAACTGGTTCCTTTTGGGATTTTGGCTGGGGGATGGGCGAGGGAGATGGCGCTGGCGTGTGCCTTTGTTCCCCACCAAGCTGAGCTCTGTCGTCTGGGGTTCAACAACTCTCCCTCCCGTTGTCCTCTAGCCCTCCGGCTCACTGAGCAGAGCTGTTAACTTATAACCTTCCATATGTTAAGTCCTGCCCACTGTCAGAACACACTCCATCCGGCCCCTCTGCTTTTGCAAGCTAGACTCAGGGGCTCTGCTTTGCTGGCGGCTGCTCCTCTGCCCTGGCTCTCTCCCGCCAGTCCGTGTAGTTCACACCGCCTCTCTGCCCTTCCTACCCTCTTCATGGGCCTCTTGTCTATGCTTGGCTCTGGAGAATCTGTTCTGCTAGTCTTCTGGTGGTTTTCTGGGTTATTTAGGCCGTGTGGTGGAATCTAAGTGATCAACAGGACGCGGTGAGCCCAGTGTCCTCCTATGCCTCTATCTTCTCATGTTGGTCTCTGTTAAAATTCTTTTGGTCTTTAACTAATACTTTTTTTTTTTTTTTATAATGGACATCCATGCATAATATAAAATACCTCCCTTTTCACTTGTGTGCAAGATGGTAAGTGCAAGTGGTCAAAAATCCAACCGTCTACAGCATTATTATATCGTTAGTGCCCAGCAGAGTATCTGGCAGGGAAGTCATGCATATCTTTGTTGAATGAATGGATGAATGAATGAATTGCAAATTTTACTTTGTTGAATGGATGACTTACAAGGGCAGTAACATAAAAGACTGTCTAGAATATATGATAACTTTGGTCTTTCCCTGTGTCTTTTTTATAAGCATCCTTTAATACTTTTTCTCAATGAAAAAAACTTTATATGACCTTGAAAATGAAAATATTCTTCTTTATATTTGACTAATTTTACTAATGTCATCTTAGGAAGTCTTTCTTTCAGAATTTAGCAATTCCCAGATAGGTGATCATAATACCAGGCTTTGCATCCTGGCTAAATTAAATCTCACCTTCAGTATATCTATTAATTTTAGAGACATGCACAAACAGTTGATTACCTGTGAGCATCCTGAATATTTTTTAAGGGTATTCATTCACAATTTTATTATTATTATTATTATTAATTATTAATTATTATTATTATTTAATGTTTACCTATTTTTTAGAGAGATAGGGAGACAGCACAAGCAGGAGAAGGGCAGAGAGAGAGGGAGACACAGAATCTGAGGCAGGCACAGCTGCTGTCAGCACAGAACCGGTCTCACGGCTTGAACTCACTAACCATGAGAACATGACCTGAGGTGAAGTTGAACGCTTAACTGACAGAGCTACCCAGGTACCCCCATTCAGGATTTTAAATGGACTTTTGAGTGTGTTTCTGAGAGCATTTGCAAAAATATCCTTAACCTTTTCTAAACTGAGGCTCAGCTTATATTTTTTTCCTCACCCTGAAACTCAGTATTATTGGCTCATTCCTAGAGTTTGTCTATCTGTCAGCGTGAGAGACTGTTAATTTCAGCAATGTTGCATGAGTTTCTGGCAAACTAAGTTGGCTCAACTGATTGACCCTCATGTTTAAGTGACACTCACTTTATGGATAGCAAAAGTTTTTAAAGGGTTCCTTTCAATGTGACCTATGACCTTGAGGATTACTTTGTGGCATATGGATCTTCGTGTTTCCTCAGTTCTTTTTGTTTTCTAGAAGAGATCCTGCATGAAGCCACCCCACAGAATCACAGAGGGCATGTTATGACCCCTTGAGCTGCAACACCTATTTATTTACAATTTAGATGGAACCCTGGGGAGATTTCCCCCTCAGCTGGCCAAGGTTTTTAAACTCTATGATCTATAGCTGAATCTAAAACAGTAAATAAGCTGATAACAAACAGAAAAGTTCTTTTTGAAGAGGCAGCTTTGAGGATGGAAGAATATCCACGCAACATAGGAACAAATGTGTTAAAAGCAGCCTGGCTGGATTAAGGGTTTCCAGTGAGCTCTGCCAGCTAGAATCTTTCCTTTGTCTCAGCATGCCCCCAGCTGGCAGACGGGGCTCACAATTTGCTTTCAAATATCTTGGCCTGGCTCTAGGATCTGATGTTTAAAATGAAAAGCGGCACATGAAGATTTCCCCAGTCTATAACACTCTGGGCCAATAATAATCTTTGTGGGGCGGTCTTTGGCTGTTGTAACACATGAGGATTAACCATTCAGATACAGTTCCTTCTCTATTTGAGAACAAGCAATTCATTCAAGCAGTTGATCTTCTCCTATCTTTGGCCTTTTGCATCACATTTTCCCACTGTCTCCATCCCGCCCCCAACTGCTGGAGTGATGGAAGAGGGAACAGAAATTATAGTCAGGGTCCCACTTGCTGCTCTGTTATCATCTGAATGGTTTAGCCAGTAGGCCCAGGATACACAGGAGAAAATCTCAGTTCAGAGTTTCGGGAGTATAGTAGATGCTGTTAGGATTCTACCCATGTTCCCTAAGCTTACTATGGAGATGTGGCCTGCATACAGCTCCGTCACTGCATCGACTTCCTTCATCATGAATGGGGCAGACCATGAGTGCCAGGGAGTTAACACCCCAGGAGTGACCCTCAACCAATGAGGGGTGGGATTAACAGAAAAATGTTCCAGTGTTCCAGCATCTCAGAGGGAAAATTCCCCATAGCTTCCTAGTGGATCCTGGGGGATTGAGCCCTGGTACCCACCCTCACTGATGCACACCAGGTTTCTTCTTGCCTGGCTCCCACCCCTTCCTCACAGGGCTCCCTGAGACTAACTCCCAAACAAATCATCTGCACTCAAATCCTTGTCTCAGGCTCCACTTTGGGGGTGAACATAAACTAAGTCAGGCACCCTGTGCCAGTGGCTGAAGCTGTGAGAATGGGCCCAAGAAGCAGTGGGCAAGAAAGGCAGTCTTGTTTGTAGCATCCACCCTTCTCTTTAGTGTTTGAGATCCATGGAAATGATTCCACACTTGTTCTTTCACGCAGAGATAAGCCAATGGAGCCAGGTACCCTGTTCCATTTTCTTCATCCCTCATAGGACTCTACCACCTGCTGTGTCCCTCATCTGCTCTGAGCTGCAGTGTGTAGGCAGCATCCTATACATCCGCAGGGCTGGGTGGGCCATAATACTATGCTTACACTGCAGATGTCCTCTGAGCTACCAGTCTGTGAGCACTGCCCCAAACCTCATCTGCTCCTCTGTCAAATGATGGAGTCAAATGCAATGATTTCTTCTTTTGATATAGCTTTGCTATGTTTTTGTAAAAAATTACATGCTTCTTACAAAAACAATTTAACAGTATAGGAAACATAAAGAAGAGAATAAAGAATCTTGCCACCCAGGGATGACCACCATCCCCTGTACCCTCTTCAAAGCCCCTTGGCCAACCTTTTAACTCCGGCCATGGCCACCGACTGTGCAGGTGTAACCCCAGCTCCCCTGCCTACATTTGCCCCAGGGCTCCTCTACCACTGCAGGTAGATTACCTATGCCCATCTGGGGCAGGTACTCATAGGAGGCTGAAAGGAGTGAACACCCTATGCGGCAACCCCTGACCAATAGGGCCTAGATCCAGTGAATAAAAACACCCTTTTTCCTCTTCTGCAAGTGGACAATTCTGAGGCTGTCTACACAGCTCCTGAGAGGGTCCCAAATAGGACTGAGTCCCGGGTGATTGGCTCAACAATTGTCCTTGGGTTGGTTTTCCCTACTTCCTTGTTTCACATTTCTCTAGCCCTCCCCTTCCATTTTTGTGATAACTTCCCAAAATAAACTGTCCACACACAAGCTCTTGTCTCAGGCTGATCTGGGGGGGAACCGGACACACTAAGACATTCTGTGTGTGTGTGTGTGTGTGTGTGTGTGTGTGTATGAATAAATGAAAAAATAAATGCACAGCATCAAGCAAAAGCACATGCTATACACACAATTCTGTAACCTGTATTTTCACTTTGTATGTCGGTAGATACATATCTGTATCCTGATTTCTATGATTGTGTAGTATTTTCCATTGTTTGTACCATGCTATTCCTAACTCGTCAGATGGTTTCTAAGTTTTTGCTGTCTCACGCAGAATCCTAGCCTTAAATGACAATAAGCTGGATTACTTCCAAAGCATTATCTAGTAGGAACTAACAAGCCTTGAAAATTCCACTCTGATCGGTAGCTGGAAATACAGTTTCTATCTCACTAGTTAACGCTGTGCAAAGCTATGATCTTTGCCTGGGGTCTAGTCTCAACCTTATCCCATGGGGTAATCTGGAGTGTGAATTGCACCATGGATTTCATGTTCCTTGAGGTACATATGAACCCTTATGAAACAGTCACTGGACACTGGCTGCCCCTGGGGCGGGGCATAACCCCATAGGTGAGGTAGCTTCCCTTTTGGCAGTGGGTGATTCTCCAGAGATTAAGGTAGGTGAGAGCTGTTAGCAGCCACCACTCCTGGAAGCTGGAGGCCAGCACCCGGCCTCATAAAGGAAGCCTGGGTGGTGCAACAGCAGCATTTATATAATGTATACACTTACACAGGTACAGAATATTACCTTACTGAAGTATATGCTCGTGTATAGAATACTGCCTTACTGAGAATTATAGTACATTCTCTTTATGATATATATGGATTATCAATTTTCAACCCACACCTTTGCTATATACTCAGTGAGGCTGCCCTGCCCCTTCCATTTCCAAATACCCTGATGATATATTAAAATAAATTTCAATTAAACAATAACAAAGTCAGAACTTATGATATAATGCACCATTAGGCTTATATAACCTAGTAGTCCTTAATGAGTCACAGTCTCTCAAAGCTTTGTAAAAATTAGTTCCCAAAGTCACACGAAGTCCATGGGGACTCTTACTTCACCAGCATTGTGCAATTTGTCTCCTGTCTTAGCATCCTCAGGTGGCTATGTCAGCATTCATTCTTCCCCACCAGGAGAAGCCTTTGGTGCCTTCTTCTTGCCCTGGGCTGCTCACTGTTGCCCCTAGAGGGCGCTCTGGTAGCCATCACTGAAGTTGCCCCATGGGTCCTCCAGGAAACCCACAGGGTGTCTGAAACCTGGCACCCCAGCTTTTCCAGAGAATAGTGAAGTAGGCCTTGGCTCTGCATTTTCTCCTCTGGGCATTGCCGGGGTCATTGCTGCTCTCCTCTTAGCAACTCTCTCTCACACCATACATTGGAGTCCATCTTCAGCTTTGTGAGTGAGCTGGAGGAGAGATTTGTCATTCACTCTGTTCTCAGTTCTACTGAACAGTGGCAGTTACCTCAAGCAACACCTGGACCCCTATTCCCCCTCTCTTTACCTCTGACATAGCTGTACAATGGGAGAAAGAGCAGTACAGAGCTGATATGTGGAAGGTGCCCAGAACAGTGCCTGGTTTGTGTCAGGACTTAATAAATGTTTGCTATTATTGGTGTAAGATCACCTAAGCACTAGGATTTCCTGCCTCTCATCATGTTTCATGGTAAAATGGATCTTTTCCATTTGTCTATCTCTATATCGAAGTAAGAGAGTTTGTCTTGACAAGAGCCGTCTTGGTGAGTGCTGGCCTTAGTCTACCTTGGCATCAACACAGCCAGGAAACGGAAGGATCCAGCTGAGTTTGATGCAAGCAGTGTGGGGTTTAGAGCTGGAGAAAAATGGGTTGGAATTCTGATGAACTCACCTGGGCCTTAGTTTTCTCATTTGTACAATAGGAAAGCAATACTTTCATGATAGACTAATTATGGGGGTTAAATGAGGAAGTAGAGTCTGGTGATTGAGAGTGTGGCAGGTTCTAGGGCCAGATTGCCTGGCTGTATCAGTTATACAACTGCCCATTGATCAGTTGTATAATTGTGAGCAAGCTATTTAACCTCTGTGCCTCAATTTTTCTATCTATAAACTGGGATAATAGTAACATGTACTTTGTAGTACATTAAATGAGTTAACATCTGTGCTAAACACTTATGTATGGTAAGCACTTCACAAATATGGGGCTCTTTATAAGTATTATATAATTATTATATTACTATTAATGTCAGTATTAATTGTTAGCGTACAAATGAAGATGATGACAATTATGTGTAGAGGACATATTTATATGAGTTTAATTTAGTATAATGTAAAATATTTGTTGTTTTATATATTCACCCCAGATTTGAAATAATGCAAGTCTCCACGATATAAATATTAATCCAGAATTGTGTAATTTCAAAGCTAACAGGTTGGGGGGAATGGTACACTGGTTTTATGCTGTTGCCACATGACTGGCTGGTAATAAGAAATACTCACCTTCTTCCTGGGATTAATGTTGAATAATGCAGGCTTTGCATTATGCAATTTCTTCAGGAACAATACCCTTTGCATAAAGTGTCACCACCTTGCATATAAAAAGCCCTCAAAGGCTGTGTGACGTGGAAGAGGTATTCTATGAATGGCAGTTACTATAAAGGTATAGTCTTTGGTTAGGTACCAAGCAAATCACTTGTGCTCCCACAAGCCTGGTTGTTCCTGAATCCTTTTCCACCAACATAGAGGGAGTCGCTGGGAATAGAAAGGCAGGTGGCATCACTACCCTGATATCACTGCCCAGTGTGGAGTTCCCTTCTCTGCAAGCCTCTCACCTCCCTGAGTCACTGGTATACACCATTTCTGGATTTTTGCTGTAAGGGTGGTTCCTCTGGCCACACTTCAAGTACTATAAATTTGGGGTGTGCCTTTTCTCTTGCACGTGTTGCATTGTCTAACAGAGTGCCAAGCATACAGTTAATTAGCAATATGTCTTTTTGACTTAAATATTTTTCAAAATTTGGAATGTTAGAGGGGAAGGACTGTATTTGACAAAATTCTCCATTCAGGACACATGCATTTTATTTTATTATTTATTTTATTTTATTTTATTTTATTTTATTATTTTATTAAGTTTATTTATTATTTTGAGAGAGAGGAGAGACAGAGCATGAGTGGGGGAGCGTCAGAGAGAGAGGGAGACAACAGAATCTGAAGCAGGCTCCAGGCTCTGAGCTGTCAGCACAGAGCCTGACATGGACTCAAACTCACGAACCGCGAGATCATGACCTGAGCTGAAGTTGGATGCTTAACCGACTAAACAACCCAGGTGCCCCAAGTTTATTTATTTATTTTGAGAGAGATAGTGTGCAGGAGGGGCAGAGAGAGAGAGAGAGAGAGAGAGAATCCCAAACAGGCTCTGCATTGTCAGTGCAGAGCCCAATGAAGGGCTCAAACTCACAAATTATGAGATCACGACCTGAGCCAAAATCAGGAGTCTGGTGCTTAACTGACTGAGCCACCCATTAAAATGCATGTGTCCCAGGGGTGTCTTGGTTGGTCAAGAGGGGAAAGGCAGCCAGAAGAGTTTTATAGAGTTTACTACCACTCTGAGGATGGGGTAGAGCCTGCATTGGAGTTTTTCCATCTAAGGGACGAAGAGTTGGGCCATTTATCTAGAAACTTCCATTTTCCATTAATTAAGGGCTTACCTGTAGGCAACAACTCCCTAGTACTTCTGGTCTGCCCTTCAGTGGCCACCCACGCTGCAGCCAGGAAAGCCCCCAAACGGAGAGTGACTGCAGCTTTCGGGAAGTCAAAAACCATTATGGGAACAATGAGTAGCAACAGGGTGTGGACATAATATCAACAGTGTCTGCTCTATTAAGGAAAAGAGTATGTATAGAGAAATATTCTAATCATACCCATGTTCTTTTTTTAATGTTTATTTATTTTTGAGAGAGAGACAGAGAGACAGAGCGTGAACAGGGGAGGGGCAGAGAGAGACAGTCACAGAACCTGAAGCGGGCTCCAGGCTTTGAGTTGTCAGCACAGAGCCTGATGCAGGGCTTGAACTCATGAGCGGTGAGATCATGACCTGAGCTGAAGTCAGACACTCAACCAACTGAGCCACCCAGGTGCTCCCATACCCATGTTCTTATGAGCATGCAAAACTTACTGTCTTAATCTCCAACTATCATTTTATTACTACTTGTGGTTTCTGTGGTCAAGAATTCAGGAAGGTTTCACTGGACGCATTTTATAGACAGTTGCCATCAGTTGGTGGCTGGGGCTGGCAGAGCAAATGGCTTCCTAGAGGAGCTAGAGATGGCTGGGAATCTCTTTCTGTCTCCACGCGGTCTGTCTGTATAGGCTTCCTCACAGCATGATGGCCCTCAGGCCATTGGGCTTAGTAGCTGAAGTCTGCAAGAGGTGTTTCAGAGCCTAAGGCAGAAAGTGCGTTTGTTTTTATGACCTTATCTTAAGTCACTTCTGCAGGATTCTGTTGGTTCCAGGCTTGTCATGAGCCAGTCCACATTCAAGGGAAGTGAATTAGATTCTCCTTTTTTAAAAGTTTATTTATTTATTTTGAGAGAGAGATTCCACACTGTCAGTGCAGAGCGCCACACGGGGCTCGAACTCATGAACCCAGAGATCATGACCTGAGCCAAAATTGAAGTCAGACATTACCTGACTGAGCCACCCAGGCACCTCAGATTCTTGATGTGGAGGTGACAAGGTTCTAGAAGAGCATGTGGGACAGGAAATAGTGAAGTGGCTCTTTGGAAAATACAACTTGCTGTGTGTGTGTGTTCATATTAGGAAATGCTGCCATCTTTCAATGCCTTTGAAATAAATTGTACCCACAGAATAGCAAATGAGCAATGAGCATGGGTCAGCACAAATGCCTTAGCCAATAAGATATGCAGAAATGTCCAAGTTTGGTAACTCTCTAAGGATGCCCACCCACTGGCCCCAGCTGTCAGTGGCTCTGTTATAATTCTTAGCCAGCTGGAGTGTGTGTATTTGTGTGTGTGCATGTGTATACACATGTGTGCACATGTGCATTTTTAGATGAGACAGTATTGGCTAATGATTATCAGCAACTACGGAAATGAAGGAAATCAGTGACACAATAAAAACTCTAATTGCTTGGCAACAGTGTTTAGGCCTCATTAGGTAGATTTGTAACAGCTTCAAGAGAAATAAACTCCTGTGTCATTAGATAACAAGGCAAGAAATAGGTTATTTCCTTTTTGAAAGGTATGAAAGCTTCCAATTGCTTGATATATTCGCTTAGTAGATTATTTTCTGTCATCTCAGTTAATTGAATTTTATCCCTTGCTCTTAAAATGGTTTCCTTCAAAATAAGGTTACAAAGTTCAGAAAAGTCATATTTTAAATTTTTTTTTTTTTTCAACGTTTATTTATTTTTGGGACAGAGAGAGACAGAGCATGAACGGGGGAGGGGCAGAGAGAGAGGGAGACACAGAATCGGAAACAGGCTCCAGGCTCCGAGCCATCAGCCCAGAGCCTGACGCGGGGCTCGAACTCACGGACCGCGAGATCGTGACCTGGCTGAAGTCGGACGCTTAACCGACTGCGCCACCCAGGCGCCCCAGAAAAGTCATATTTTAAATCATAGACAGTGAAGGCAGAAATCATCCTTATCTGAACAAAGTCCTCCAGGAGGAAATAAAAAAATGTAAACCTTTAGAAGATCACCTTTTCTCCATATACTTGGGTGACTTGGCATTCAAATAATGTTTTGTAGAATACATCTTTGCAATATATTACTCAAAAATAGATTTTAAAAGAAAAAAATTATTTGTGGTTCCATCTGTATTCTTTATGTGAAAATGCCATCAAAGCTTTAATTGTTGAAAAGTTTTTATTTTAATCAAAAAGGACAAAATCAGAACTCAAATTTAATTCCAATATAAACTTGGCTTGTAATATATTTGGTAGTATCATGTTTTCAATCTATCTATGACATATTTCAAGCCTGCTCTCTTGTTCTTTGTACACTCTTGAGTCTTTCCAGAGTATGCATACTACACACACACACACGCACACCCCTTCTACTACACGGTCTGGTATAATGTGGTACATAAATAAGTTCATCTTTTCCTTTTAAATGCTAAAAAGTGGACCAAATCAATGTAGCAAAAATACATACAATGTCTCATATCTGATTTCCAAGGCTTAAATGTCCTTGACCATACTGTATATCATTTTCCCTCTTTGAGTACTGACTTTTAAATCCATATGTTCTTAGGCAAAAGGAATATATAGTCTCCCTCCCTGCCTTGAGTATGCACCCTAGTTTGTATTACTCAAAGCCCCTTTGCCCCAGACCCTCAGAAGGTTTGGACCACAGATGAAAGAAGTAGGTAGAAGCCAACAGTTTGGGAATTTCCCAGCACACGTTGACTCCTTGGTGCCAAATAATGTCTCATGCAGAAGAGGGGTCTGATATCTTCCCTCTCTCATGGTGAGAACCTGGAAGAGTCTAAAAAAAGTATGTTTGATCTTCAGTGGATATAATTCCAAGCCCTTTGCCCAACATTTTTCTTAGAATGATACCTCTGTGAGAAAAAGTGATTGTCTAATTAGAATCCAAGAATATCCTTGTATATAATATATATAGTGTGTAGAAATAGGAAGCGAATATAGTGGAACAAACACTGTCCATAGTCACCCACATCCCATCCCCTGGGCCTCATGTTTGTACATCCAGTGCCTGTGTCAAGCAGATAATCTGCATAGTTTAGGCAAAGAACAGGCCAAAAGTGCCTAGAAATTAATGCCCTCAAGTTCTGACAGGCAGGAATTTGTGGATACAGAGCCCAGCTTCTTTAGCCCTGGTGGGAAACTATGAGGTGCATTAGACATAGTCACCTAGATGTCCCCAGGGGATAGTGTCCTAGCTGCCCATAGTGGTAACCAGCTCCTGAGAACACCTCAGATTGGCTTCCTTCCCTTCCCTGTCTCACTTCCCCATCCCCCACCATTTTTCCTGGAATTACCTCCCAAATAAACTACTTGCACCCAAATTCTTGTCCCAGGGTCTCTTTTGGGGGGACCTAGCCTAATTCTATCTGTGAGGGCAGTGAAGTTTAATAATAGATGCTGTCATTTGACAAAGATGAGGCTGATCCATGAAGAGCAGATTAGGGTTGGCTATGCAACTCCTGGTCCCTCCTTCCCCACTGTGCAGTGGTCCTACCTGGCTCCCCTGCATGCTGAGAGGCCTCACAGTGGAGTTCAACCACCTGAGCTTATTTCCAGGCTCAGCCATCTAGAGCTGGGTAGCCCTGGACAAGTTACTTGTCCTTTCTAGCCAGGATTAGAGATCAATGCAGGAGATGAATGAGAAAAATGTTTGTGTCCAGTGCCCAGCACATGGAAAATGCTTAATAAATGTTAGCATTGCCGCTATTATTATTGCTAACGTTATGGCCACTACTATGCATGCCTAACTTCTTAGCATGTATTTTTGCACATAACTTAGAAATTTGTAATCTGTTTCTTTGGCTCAGTCTTCTTTTAAAAATGTTCATTTATATTTGAGAGAGAGAGAGAGAGACAGGGTGTGAGTGAGGGAGGGGCAGAGAGAGAGGGAGACAATAGAATCTGAAGCAGGCTCCAGGCTCTGAGCTGTCAGCACAAGCCTGACTCGAGGCTCGAACTCATAAACCGCGAGATCATGACCTGAGCCGAAGTTGGATGCTTAACTAACTGAGCCACCCAGGGGCCCCTCTTTGGCTCAGCCTTAAGGTAGATATGCTATAAGGAATCCATATTGGCAATGAAATTTTGGTTCAGAATATTTCTATGGCATAAAATGTCTGAATTCTGGAGCTTGGCATTTACAGATCCTAATTGTATAATGGCAAGTTTTTCAGTGCCTCTTAAAAGGATAAGGTTTCATCTGATTTTCTCTCCTTAGTTGCAACTTTTGGAATGTGTCTCTAATTCTGTTTACGATTTTGTGGAAGCATAATTTGGAAAACACTTAAAAGGTATATACACAATGGAATACTATGTGGCAATGAGAAAGAATGAAATATGGCCTCTTGTCGCAACGTGAATGGAACTGGAGAGTGTTATGCTAAGTGAAATAAGTCATACAGAGAAAGACAGATACCAAATGTTTTCACTCTAATGTGGATCCTGAGAAACTTAACAGAAGACCATGGGGGAGGGAGGGGGGGACAGTTACAGGGAGGGAAGGAGCCAAACCATAAAAGACTCTTAAAAACTGAGAACAAACTGAGGGTTGATGGGGGGCGGGAGGGAGGGAGGGAGGGTGGGTGATGGGCATTGAGGAGGACACCTGTTGGGATGAGCACTGGGTGTTGTATGGAAGCCAATTTGACAATAAGTTTCATATTTATAAAACCTTTTCAAACTACAAGTTTTCTCTCTCTTATCTCCAAATTAAGTTCTAATCTAACACTTGTTTTCGAGGGCAAGTGTGCCAGAAAGAGACAAATGCTGCCATCTTTGGGTGGAGAATTTACTCACTGATTTTGCTGTGACCCGGACAAGCAACCGTATAAAAAAAAGAAAAGCTGAATTATTTTGGGAGTCTCTCTTGTGTCTTTCCCTAACCTTGTATTCCTAACCTCCACTATCTTTCTTCCTTGCAAACTTCTTTTTTTACTTTTTATTTTTTATTTTTTTGTTTAATTTTTAAAAGATTTTATTTAAATCCAAGTTAGTTAACATGTAGTATAATAATTGTTCCAGGAGTAGAACCCAGTGATTCATCACTTACACAGAAACCCAGTGTTTATCATAACAAGTGCCCTCCTCAATGCCCATCACCCATTTAGCCCATCCCCCCACCCAACACCCCCTAAGTGAGTAATGCTCAGTTGGTTTTCTGTATTTAAGAGTCACTTGTGGCTTGCCTCCCTCTCTGTTTTTATCTTAGTTTTCCTTTCCTTCCCATATGTTCATCTATTTTGTTTCTTAGGTTCCATATATGAGTGAAATCATATGATATCTCTCTTTTTTTCTGACTTATTTCGCTTAGCATAATACCCTTTAGTTCCATCCCTGTTGGTACAAATGGCAGTATTTCATTCTTTTTGATCACCAAGTAATATTCCATTATGTATATATACCACATCTTCTTTATCCATTCATCAGTCAATGGAAATTTGGGCTCTTTCCATAATTTGGCTATTGTTGATAGCACTGCTATAAACATTGGGGTGAATGTGCTCCTCAGAATCAGCATTTTTGTATCCTGTAGTGCAATTTCTGGGTCATAGGGTAATTCTATTTTTAATTTTTTGAGGAACCTCCAAACTGTTTTCCAGAGTGGCTGTACCAGTTTACATAACCACCAGCAGCTTCCTTGGAAACTTCTTAAACAACCCTCTTCTCCTTACCTGTCCTACCAAATAGCCGGGTCCCTTGACATAGGTTTTAATATGGAAGCTTCCATCAGTGAGAATTCTTGAACAAGTGATTTCTAGTTTCCCACAAGAAAGGGGGCTCTCTGGTGATCACATTGCATGATAGAGTGTGCAAGACTAAATGGAGTGTTTCTGTCTCCATTGCGTGCTCACATGAAGTGGGTGGCACTGAATCATGCTGTGGGCTAAGTATTTGCTTGCAGTCTTGATGTTTGGATGTGTTGTTCACTGCCACCTTGCCCTGTCAGAAGCTTAGTCTCTTTATTGTTTGTTACATTTTGGCCCCTTCTCTGCCACCAAAGTTCAGGAAGAATCTTTAGTAAGTCCTTTACACCTTAATGCTATTAAGCAGAATTAAGGGGTTTGAACGTTATTGGGATGGCATAGGGGCCAAGAGAGCAGGAATTCCTGAGTCTGACCCTGGACTGCAGTTGTTTTACCCTCAAGGATGCCATTAGAGATGGACAGGGACAGCAGTGAAGGAAAATGAGTCCCTTATTGCTGTCCATCATGGTTGGGCTGCCAGTGTGCAGAACACAGAATTCTGAGGATTCTGAGGTATAGAAGATGGCCAGACTGGCACTGCTCCCCCATAGCAAACCCATGATCTTAAAGTGCTCCATACACTGGCTAGCCATCCAGAGACCAGGGGACCCATAGAAGAAGACAAAATTGCATCCAGGAGAGCAATGGCTTTGTGGGAGGAGGACGGAGAGACAGAGAGAGACAGAGAGAGAGACAGAGAGAAGCACCAGCAAGATAAAGCAAGAGGATCAGACCTCCTTTTTGTGGGCAAGGCCTCGGACCATTGACTGCCATTGCTCTGGCTGGAAGAGGACAAGAGGAACTATACAAATAAACATGCCCCAATTGATGTCTTGAAACTGACCAAGTTTAGTGGGGTTCCTATTTTGGGGGAAAAGGATGTGTAGAGACAGGAGGAACTGAAGTGTGAAATTCCCATCTCTAGAGATCTCAATGAATATACATTCATTTTTTCCTCTGCCAAAGTCATTTGTATTTTTAAACCTCTATTAAGAGAATTTCAGGCACAACTGAAGAAGTAGGGAAGAGGACTTTGGGCTCATTGATAGAGCCTTCCACTCTATCCTGGGAGTGTCACCCCAGACGGAGTCAATAAAGGGCCATTTAGTAACTTACAAAGCTGTGGCTGAAGAGATCCGTGTCAGCCTGGAAGTGCCTGGGAGGTTGGACAGATTAGCGCCTCTTATCTCAGCATTGAATTGAAGGTCAATACCTTGAATTCTCCTGCAGTAAGCAAGTGTCTAGAGAGTATAGATTTTCTGCTCTATAAACTTGACTCTCCCTTATTGTTGGTCTACATAGGGCCAATTTCAAACCCGTCAAAACGTATTATGGGGAAGTCAGCCTTTAAAAAACCTTTGCACATGGTGTTTCTGGACTTTGGGGCTGATGTTGGCCAGTATCCTTTCTCCTCCCCATCTCTCTTCCCTTTCCCATTTATATCTAAATGACAGCAGACCCTGACTGGTAGCAGCATAGCAAAGATGCCACATACTAGAACAATTCATTGCTATAACTGTTCTGGAAAATGATGGGTGGTGGGTGAGCCACCTCTGCTGGGGATTTGCCACATGGAGAGAGTACATAAAAAGCCTATTGATGTGCATAAAACCAGTGTGATGGTTAATTTTATGGGTCAACTTGCCTGGGCCACAGGGTAGCCAGATATTTGGTAAAAAATTTTTCTAGGTGTTTTTGCATGGTGTGTGTGTGTGTGTGTGTGTGTGTGTGTGTGATAAGATTAACATGTTATTCAGTAGATGGAATAAAGCAGATTGACTTCCCCAAAGTGGCTGGGCCTCATATAATCTGTTGAAGGCTTGAATAGAACAAAAAGGCTGTCCTCCCCTGAGTAGGAAAGAATTCTTCCTTCCCAATCACCTTTGAACTGGGACATAAGCTTTTTCTTGCCTTTGGATCAGAACTGAAATGTTGGCTCTTCCTGAGTCTGAGCCCTTGAACTAGAACTGCATTATAGGTTCTCTTGGTTCTCAGGCCTTTGGACTCAGACTAGAATTAAATGATCAACCCTCCTGGGTCTCTAGTTTGCTGACACCTTGTAGAATCAGGGACTTTCCAGCATCTATAATCATGTGAGCCAATTTCTTATAATAAATCTTTGTGTGTGTGTGTGTGTGTGTGTACACACATTCTTTTCGTTCTGTTTCTCTACACAATTCTAATACAACCAACTCAAATTATGTGTTGCACGCTAGTTCTTTCTTCTCTTTAAAAATATAATTTATTGTCAAATTGACTTCCATACAACACCCAGTGCTCATCCCAACAAAGGCCCTACTCAATGCCCATCACCCACTTTCCCCTCTCCCCCATCCCCCATCAACCTTCAGTTTGTTCTCTGTATTTAAGGGTCTCTTAAGGTTTGGCTCCCTCCCTCTCTGTTTGTAGCTTTTTTCCCCTCTTCTCTTCACTCATGTCTTCTTTTAAGTTTGTCAAGATCCACATATGAGTGAAAACATATGGTATCTGTCTTTCTCTGACTGACTTATTTCACTCAGCATAATACCCTCCAGTTCCATTCATGTTGCTGCAAATGGCAGGATTTCATTCCACTGCTATAAACACTGGGGTACATGTGCCCCTATGCATCAGCACTCCTGTATCCCTTGGATAAATTCCTAGCAGTGCTGTTGCTGGGTCATAGGGTGGTTCTATTTTTAATTTTTTGAGGAACCTCCACACTGTTTTCCAGAGCAGCTGCACCAGTTTGCGCTCTCACCAACAGTGCAAGAGGGTTCCTGTTTCTCCACATCCTTGCCAATGTGCTAGCTCTTTCAGTGTTTTCCTCTGGTTGTTATGTATTCATTCATTTATTTATTTCTCTATACACTCAACAATTACTCACTAAGCATTATTATTTGCTGGACACTGTACTAGGTGCTGGATGTACAACAGTTAAGACTGAGTCTCTGCTTTCATAGCATTTAGAGTTTATCTGTATTAAATAACAGTTGCTACATGTGCTACATCATTCACAACCACAACACTTCAAGGGCATACAACAGTAAGCACTAATTTAACTCATTCATTTGTGGGTTGGCTGGAGGGTAGGTTGATCTTGTCTGGTTTTGTCTGGGCTGGATCACATATCTGAGGGCTGGTTGAATTAGAATGGCTTGACTGGGCAGCTGTACTTGAAGATATCAACATTCTGTGTCTTATGTCCTCCCTGAGGACTGGCCTAAGGTCTGCCCTACATGTGTCCATCTGGAACTCAGGCTGAAGGCATGCAGCTACACCAGGGGAGGGCTTCTCATCATGGCTGAGATTCATGCCCAGTTGCACAAGACTTTTCAAGCCTACAGTCATGTCACCTCTGCTCACATTCCATTCACCAAAGCAAGTCACAGAGCTAAATCTGACATCATGGGGTATATACTCTGCTTCTCTAGCGGGAGGAACTGCCTAGTCTCAAGGTGAAGAGAGGGATGAAGATTCAGGGCCACAAATATAACCTACTCCACCCATGCCACTAGTTCTGTTTCTAAGAAGAGACTCCAAGATCCATGCAAAAACTTCTACCAGAAGAGTCTGAGCATTAGCAAGAAGCTGGCTTGGTGTGCTGGACAGTATATGGTGTACAAGATTTCAGAACCATAAGACTGTCAGTGAGAATGGCTCCAGTGGAGCCAGGAGAGAGGTGTGCAGGACAAAGGTGGTGGGGATCCAAGGAATGGGTAAGCCTCAAAATAAAGGTTGAACTCACCAAATGACATGGGGAATCTGGATGTCATTGTGTATGCATGTGTATGTGTGAGGGGCAGTTTGAGAGGGACTGCCCATGATACCTATTTTGGAAAATAATTTATGAAGAAGAAAAATGATGAAGGATGATTCAGATTCTTTCCGTCTTGGCTATGTATCCAAATGTTTTAAAAAATGTACCTGGCTGGGTCCTACATATGGGTTTCTGATTCTGCGGTTTTATAATAGTCCGGTTAAAAATATTTATATTCTGTTCTAAAATTATTCTTTACGTGTGTATATAGTAAGGCTAAAATTTGAAAATCAATAACCAATATTTATATTATTGGCATGATGTGACTATTTGGTGTTCACCGAAATGTTAAGTATAAGGCTAGAATATGTCTTGCTCTACATTTCTGATTCTACTCTAGGTAGATTCCTCTACCTGCTTCCAGGTAGGCTAGGGAGCAGCTGTTTGGGGTGGGGTGGGGGGTTCCATGTTTCCATCACCTTAAGCCAGTGGTTCTCAGCCCTAACAGCCCATTAGAATCACCTGGGGGAGCTTTTAAACCCTCCCAATACCTGAATTGTACCTGACACCAATTAAATCAGAACCTCTCAGGATAGAATCCAGGCATTGTTGCTTTTTAAAGCTCTCCACATCCCACCATGTAGCTCCACTTGAGAATCACTCTTTACTCCTCTATGGTCCAGCTTACTTCTCATCCCTGCCATGCCGTGTCTGCCCCGCCCCATCACAGCCTGGCAGGGTTCCAGGCTGGTGGGCACCCCTCCATCTCAGCCCCATCTACAATGTTTGTGCCTGTGGCAACCTCTGTGTCTTTCACTAATCCTCTCCCACTTTTCTCCCTCTTCCACTCTTCTGGAAATGTGCTGACACCTCACTAGCTGCTAAGCATCCTTTATCCCTTGCTTTGCTGTTACTGGGTTTTATCTTTGTAAATCCAGTATTACAATTTTTACAGGATCTCAGAAGGGTGTAGAGACAAAAAGTATGTGCTCAATTCACCATTTTGAGCTGCAAAAGCCCAAGATGTTTAAAAATATTTTTAGTATTTTTTTTAAAGTTTTCTGCATGATAGTGACTCACAGCCATGAGCACGCTTGTATCCACTAGGAAACAATGGATGCAATGGATTTCTCTCCCCTCCTCCAGTTTTATTGAGATATAATGAACATTGTATAAGTTTAAAGTATACAGGGGCACCTGGGTGTCTCGGTTGAGTAGCCGACTTCAGCTTAGGTCATGATCTTACAGTTTGTTAGTTCAAGCCCTGCGTTGTTCTCTATGCTGACAACTCAGAGTCTGAAGCCTGCTTCAGAGTCTGTGTCTTCCTCTCTCTCTGACCCTCCCCTGCTCATACTCCGTGTCTCTCTCTCTCAAAAATAAATAAAAAACATTAAAAAAATTTTAAGTATACAATATAATGGTTTGATATATGTATATATTGTGAAATGATCAGCACAATAAGTTTACTTAACATCCATCACTTCGCATGGTTCTATTTTTTTTCTTGTGATGAGAATTTTTAAGCTCTACTCTCTTACCAACTTTCAAATATACAACACAATATTATTAACTATAGTTACCGTGTTGCATGTTACATACCCAGGACTTTCCTGTCTTATCATTGGAGGTTTGTACCTTTCGACCACCTTCACCTAATTCTTCTGGCAACCCCTATCTCTGGCAACCATCGGTCTTACAGTGTATTTCTTGACAGATTCATTCATGGCACCTGATAATATCTGTCTGATGGATAAGGTGGTTGTTTAACCATGAGGTGCTGTAATAGAAGGAATGTGGTCTTCGAATCACATAGATGTGGATTCTAATTCTAGTTCTGGTCAAATTATCTAACTTTTTCAAGGCTCAGTTTCATTATCTATAAAATGGGATTAATTACACTTTGCTTTGCAGGGTTGTTGTGAGAATTTAATTATAGCTCCCATATGGAAGCTTCTGGTACAGTGCCTGGCACAGGTTATTTCTCTCCTACTTCAAAACTGCCTCTTGGATTTTGCAAGTGGACCTGGGCCTTCTGCCTAGATCAGATGTCTCCTTATTTTGTTCTATGATAATGCAGGTATACTGACACAGGAAACTGTCTGCATTTTTCAACGGAATTTAATTGGCAAATGCAAATGTAAGAAGAGATTGTTATTTCTTTGTGAGCAGGACCCAAACGTCCCTCTCCTGTTTTAAGGTATGCTTGGCCATGTACTAATTTTTCAGTAATGTGATTTCTTTCCTTCGTAGGCAAACCTGGGCAGATGTTCTTACCTTCTTGGTTATCTCTGGCATATGTTGCTCCTTCTATTATTTGGTTTCCTAGCTATTCTAAAACATTCTCCTCCCTATCCTACATCATTATGAAGAAAAGACCCAAAGTAAACTTAAGGGTTTAAGGCATCCATATTTCATGAAGACCCAGCTGTTGCTCCTTGGTGTTAAGTTGACAAGAGCAGTTTTTTACAGGAGAAATAATGCTGAGAGATTTCAGCCTTAGCAAGTTGACATCCTGTATACTCTCTCAGCCAGTGCTGTCTCGATGGGATGGTGGGGCATGGGGTGGGGCTTACCCAGAGAGCCCCAACTCTACATTTCCTGTCTTAGTCACCATCCTTTCTCCTTTTGCTACCCGGTAACATTGTACAGTGTTTTAGCCCAAGACCTTTGGAGAAACAAATGTTGATTTCAATCCTGGTGGACCCCATATGTCTATCGACATCCAAGCCTCCCTCCCTTCCAGGCCACCCCCTCCCTCCCGTAGCTTGGATACAGGGATCCTTATCCTGCACAGCTGAGGGAGGAAGGGTCATGGCACAGAGTGTTTCCAGCATTCACTGCATTACTGAGTGGGACCAGAGAAGAAAAGGAGAGGGAAACACTCATCAAATCATTTTCCCTTGTTAGCATTGCTGGAGAAATGATTGAAGGAGATGGAGCTTAACAGCCAACATGAGGCGTGGGGATTGTCTGTTGGTTTTGGAAGCTGGTGTGAACTCTGTGTATACAAGATGGGAGCACAATTTCTAATCAAGGATGCTGTGGACTTTTATCCTGGTACATCCCTATGGAGCCAGGATGGCAGGCCTCAGTTTCTAGAGGCGTCAATGGCAGTTGGCATTGCCCTTGAAAAATGAAGAGCAGCATGAGGACTCAAATCATAGTATTGTGATCAAATAAAACTTATATCAGAGCTGATCTGACACACTTAATGAAATGCATCATCATCTCTGGGCTAGTTGTGAATTAGGCCCAGATTAAGTCATGGGAATGGCTTTGGTTCTTTCTGAATGTAGAGATGGAGGTATGAGAGCAAAGAAAGGGGTGGTGTCAGCTGGATCATAACCTGCAGGAGCCAGGCTTCTTCCCTTTCTTCTAGGAGCACCTACAACCAGATGTTTCAGCCACCTCCAGGTATGCTGAACAGGTATGAAGAACAGGGACTGGGTAGATATTGAGTTTTATACTATGTAGTTGAGGGAGGCAGGGATGGGGGGACAGACATTTGTCCTGAAAGATGTTTTTGCTCATTGAGGAAGGAGGATCTGACAGGGAAGTTAGGACTAAAAGCTAATGAGTGGCCAATTCATCCATTTGGTTGGGGAAAGAGTTTGTCAGGAAAATACGGGTATGTGTGGTGGTGAACACTTCCTATTCAGACCAATTTTAAATAGCAGAGAAAGTTGAGTGTCATGAATTATGGAGAGACTTTCACCAATGTAGACAAATTCCTTACTTACTTGGTTTGAAATACTACTTATTAAAAATTAATTTTAGCAAATAAATATCTCTAAGTGAAAATATAATAGCAAATCATTCTCTACCTAGTATGAATTAGTTTAATTGGTCTGTTTTCCCAAAGCCTCACAGAAACATAGAAAGGCAACAAGAGTTTTGTTAGGGCCAGTAGTGGAAGCAGGATCAGGAGGCTACCTTTGGGGACCTATAGGACATGTCAGGACTAGGCTGGCTGGTGGATGCTATGTATGGCTGTAGACATGTCAATCCAAGATAATCTGTTTGAATTATGGTCAGCATATGTGTGTGTAGTAGGTGTGTGTGTGCTTACACATGTGTGTGAGGAGGTGCTGGTGGTAGTGAAGTATTGAGTATGTCACATGGAGGCAGTAAGCAAAGTAAGAAGACCAGGAAATAGGAATGAGGGAAGAACAAAATAGGTGTGAAGGAAGCCTATTCATTTGACATATTGATCATCTACTATGTGCAAAGAGCATTCTGGGTCCCATAGAGCAATGGTTCTCAAACTTTTTAAGTACAACCATCCTACAACCAAAGTGGTTGGTCCATTTTGCTATGGACCAACCCCTTCATAGTAGTTCTATTTTTTACTATCTCTTGACTGAAAACAACACAATGGGAAAAAGTTAAAGCACGCCTGGCCCCGGTCCACAAGGTTAGAACTACCCTATGGAGCATACAAAGATTTACTAATGCAGTTATTGTAGAAATTGTAACAGGCAACATTTCTAAAACACTTCTTGTGTTTTAGGTATGCTGCTAGGTGCTTCGCATGAACTATCTCATTTCAACCCTCAGAATAAGCCCATGAAGAAGGTATTATTCCTTGTCTGTAAACAGACAAGGAAACTGAGGCTCAGAGAAAGGTAATTGCCCCAAGACATTACAGTGAGACAGAGACTTCTATCTGGTCAACAAAACCTATTTTTTTCTTCCTCCTATGTATCTAGTTAAATTCTATTTTTCATTTGCCCATGCAGTTAGGTGTGACTATGTGAATGGGTTCTGACCAATAGGTTGTATATGGAAATGGCCACACAAAACTCTTACCTGATCCTCTGCCCTCTCCTCCTCTGTCTGGCAGCTGAGTGCTGAGGACCCAACAGAGGACTCTGAGGCCCTGGGCGATGGTGAAACCACAAGATGGAAGGAAACTGGATTCCTGAGTGATCATATGGAAAGTACCTCCTGACCAGAAATATCCACTTTGGATTTTGTGTGAGCAAGAAGTCAACTCTTATTGTGCCAAGATGCTGAGATGTGGGACTTTGTGATAGCGGCTGGTGTTATTCACCCTGCCTCATTCACACAGACTGCAATATTCATGTCGTAGAGCCAGCATCAACCCAGTCAGAGTCTGTGAGCTGGCTGCATTGCCACACTGCTCATAAAAAGTGAAAATGCAAAGGAAAAATCTTCTTGTTCCCATTCTTAGCACTATTAAGAGATTTACTTATTCCTTTATTTTGACCTTTGGAAGAGTGGTCAGTGGTGGATATGAACAGATGCAGGAATGGGGTGGGCACTGGAAATTTGGGAAGGGAAGTGGAATGCATAAAGGGAACTGAGCTGAAATGTATGGTCAGGAAAGGTAAAAGGAAGGCACGTGCCAGGGCAAATTGTAGCTCACATGGACATGGTAGGTCATGGGGCTGGGGTGGCTCTTGGTGTTTTTGTTGTTGTTGGTTAATATTTTCCATTTATTTGTTGATATTCCCCATTTGTTTCCAATTATAGTATATTTTTCTTTAAATTTTGAACGTATTTGTAATAGCTATTTTAAAGTCCTTGCTTGTTGATTCCAATGGTGCTGTCACCTTTGGGTCTGTTTCTATTGACTGATTTTTCTTCTGATTATGAGTCTCATTTTCCTTCTTTTGTATGGCTACTTTTTTTTTTTTTTTTTTGATTGTATGCTATTGAGTTCTGGGTTCTGCTGAATGCTGAGTGTTCTGGTAAGCAGTTAATTTGCAGTTACTTGCAGATCAGTTGACCGCTTGGAAGCTTATTTTTAAGCTTTGTCAGGGTAGGTCTTGAGTAGCCTTTACTTTAGATCTAGTTTATCTCTACTTCCAAGGTGTGACATTTCAAGAGTCTTAACTCATTGCCTGGAACATTGAGTGGTACGTTTCCAGTCTGGCTGTTAGAACTCCAATGTCTCCCTCTTTTATTCAAACCCCAGAATCCCCATTAGGCTCATAGCACCCCATGCCCCCACGTACACCTCCATTGATTGCTCTTTCCCAGGACTCATGAATTCTCACTCTGCACATATGCAGCTTAGTATTTGGCCAAACGTTCAAGGGGAACTTTATGCAGATTTATGGAACTCTTTCTCTGTACACCTCAATCCTCTTTGGTATCCTGCCTCTTTTATTCTACCCACTGCAGCAGATCCAAACTCTGATCACTGACTCTTTACCTCAGTGAAACCACCATGGTCTGTTTGGTCTCCAGCTCTTTATAGTGTGTTCTGGAAAGCACCTTCAGATAGACAGCCAAGGCAACATGGGTCTCACCGTGTGTACTTCCTTTCCCTACAGAGCCAGTGTTGTGCTGCATTCCAATGTCTGAAAACAGTTTTGTTTTACAGTTTCATAGTGGTTTACAGGGGGAGGGCTGGTCTGGAACTTGGTTCTCCATCATGATGGGAGGCATAAGTTATTCTGATGCTCTTAGATTTGGAACGATTCAAATGCCTCTCCCATCCCTTCACACTCATTTAGTGACTGTTGTTGCAAGCAGGTTGGAGGACTTTTTTAGGGGAGAAACCATCCTGTGTGATGGATGAGATCAGGACCTCAGATGGGTCAATGAATGCACAAGAGGTTGTGCCTTCCCAACTGGGGCCAGCATTGGTTGGGGTTGGCTGCTAAAGTCCCTTTCCTTGGCAGGATGAGGTTGTTTGTTTCTTATGAAGAATTCTATGAAGAATATGGGGAGGTCTGGACTGACATTTCTATCACTTAGAAGGTAGGAGGAGTTGGACAAGCCATTTGGACTCTGAATTCCATTCTCTCATCTGTAATATAGGAGAAATGTTCCCATTACTGCACAGCACCAGTAAGTTCATGAAGTGAATGCATCTTGTAAGCCATGAAGCCTCTTCTATACATGAAAGGTTTTTCCTCTCAAGGAAGTGAGGTGAGGTATAGAGTTGGATTTGCCCAGGGCCCTGGCTTCCCTTTGGAGTAACCCTAGATTTCTGAAAGAAGCAACCAAGAGAAAGAATAGGGAGAGACTCCTTCTCCAACCACCCCCTGCAGGCTTTATTAGTCCATTTGTCTCTCAGGAAGTAGTGAAATCAAGGCTGTCTTCATGAGGGTGTGTGTGCTGGGAGTCCTTGGTCCAGAAAATAAACAGGCAGCCATGAAGCCTGCAGCTACCCTGGAGGGGCTTCTCAAGCCTTCCTGGCCTGCCTCTATGCTGCAGGGTGGCCAGTCACCCAGAACCCAGGTTGGTTGGCTTAGGGGTCCCCAGCCTTTCTCCCTATGAGGGTTTTGACTTCTTTCCCATCAGCCCACTGTGCCCCACAGGCTGCTGCACAAGGTCAGATGTACAATTGCCTGAGAGTTAGGATTTGGTAAGCTCCCTGGATGCTGAGGAGGAACAATGGGGACCACCAGGGAGAGGTGCCAGTTTGGCCTCTGGGGCTGACCCCAAAGGCTTTATCTTCGGGATCAGGCCATATGTCCTCATTAATCCAACATTTGGGTCACAGGGTGGAGATGTATATAGAGCCTGGCTAATGCCACAGCTTAACTCCCTCCTGAATTATAATTCTGAGACTTGATGGCAGAGGAAATTTAGTTATTGAGAGCAGAAAACAGCAGATTTTGGAAAAATGAACACATTTAATTTGCATATGGAGCTCTTGACAGCATAATAAGTTAATAATAACATCACCCACTCCCTCCCCCCATCCAAAGATTAAACTGGAAATAGTGGGGGTGGGATGAGAGGGGACAGGGATTTTTATGGAACTTTGGACATGATGTGGGCTTCTGCAGCTTTCTTGATAGCCTTTCTTGAACCCAAGTTATGTGCACACCCCACTCCCCATTCAATTTTGTTTGTTTCTTTGTTTCAAAGGTGAAATTTAACCCTAACTTAACATCATTAAACACCCTTCTCAGTGTTCACAACAGAGCCCTGAGCAGCTGGCACATTTAACTGGCTCTAAAAAACAAACAGACAAAAACCACAGAAAAAAAACCCCCCAACAAACTATCTTTGCAAATTAAAAAGATAATTAGGATTTGAAGAGGACAAATAATTGTGAGTTTTCAGATCTAGTAATTTTAATTATGTAATCACTCTGCCAGTGTCCAGAATACATTTTCAAGTTCATTTCCGCTGGGCAGAAGTTCTACCTTCCAGACAAAGCACTTTCCTCCCTATTTGATTTAACAGACATAGGTGAACTGGCCAAAAAGTTGGTGACGTTTTGTTTTGTTTTGTTCTGTTTTTTGTTTTTCCCAAGCACCGGTTTTTTGAGAGTGTTCCGAATCATGCATGTAAACATCTGAGTGTAAACATATTGCTTTCTGTGTCTTCCCTGAAATCACAAGAAAACAAGCTTTGAGTTATTTGTTTGTCATGTATCTATATTTACAGCCCAGGGTTCCTACTTAATTGTAACATGCTTCCTGAGAAGACAGTTTCCCTTTCACCAGATCAGAGACTCTGCTGAGCAGCCTGGCTGTCAGCGGAGGCTGGGGCTGGGCCACCTGAGACTGTGTGGTAATCCCACATGGCTCTTGAGGTGGGGGACTTTCACCACTTTTGAAAAGGCAAGCTCCCTTTTCTACTTTGGTGATTAACAATTGTCCACCAAACACATTAGAATAAACTGGATAGTAAGTACGACATTGCTATAAAGTTCCCAACTATTACAAAATAGTTTCTACCAGAGCATGTTTTATTTTCCTAGGCCAGTCCTGTGGAATGCTGTGGAAATGAGCGCAAACTTCTGGCTTCATATTCTTCATGTTGGCAAGAGTTTGTGCAGATTATTGGCGGTGGGGGTGGGGGGTGGGTTGTGTTTAAATAAAAAGGAAAAAGTATTCAAAGGTGGATGGAGAATCACCGCACTGAATTCTAGAGAAGCAGATGAGCAGTGAGAGAAGGAATCTTCACCCACACTAAAATTTGCCCAATTAAAAGGGAAAAGGGATAGTGGTGGTACTTTTAAAATATCATCTCCGAGTACATGTTGAATATCCTCAGAAACTTTCTGTTTCTGAAATCTAAGATTGGTAGCTTGGGATCTTTATGAAAAAGTTTTGAGCCACAAAAAGCCTCATATACTAGGAGCACCTGGGTGGCTCAGTTGGTTAAACATCCAACTTCAGCTCAGGTCATGATGTCACAGTTAATGAGTTTCAACCCTGCATCAGGTGAGCTTGAGCCCTGCTTCAGGCTCCACACAGTTAGTGTGGAGCCTACGTGGGATTCTTTCTCTCTCCCTCTGCCACTCGCTCACTTGCACTCCCCCTTCTCAAAAAAGTCTCATATACTAGTGTGAAAATATCAATTAAAAGAATGTTAATGGAGCATCCTTAGAGCTAAGCTCATATCCCAAACCTTTCATGAAATAGAATAAGGTTACTTCAGAGGAAGATTTAATCGGGAGATAAACTTGTCTGCCCACTAAACTACATTGGGGTATGGGAGGGAGTCTGCCTCTCTCCGAAGGAGAACCACCCCCCACCCGTCCTAAGAGGTAACCATAAGTGGAAAGGCCAGGACAATAAAATACAACTTACTGCGCTATTTGCTTTTCTGAGGGCTTAGTATCTGGCATAAGGTACTGCAAGGTGCCAAGATTAAAAACATAGCCTCTGATCATTGGGGCTCATAAGTAAGGATAGAAAATTAATCGGGGCGCCTGGGTGGCACAGTCGGTTAAGCGTCCGACTTCAGCCAGGTCACGATCTCGTGGTCCGTGAGTTCGAGCCCCGCATCGGGCTCTGGGCTGATGGCTCAGAGCCTGGAGCCTGTTTCCGATTCTGTGTCTCCCTCTCTCTCTGCCCCTCCCCCGTTCATGCTCTGTCTCTCTCTGTCCCAAAAATAAATAAACGTTGAAAAAGAATTAAAAAAAAAAAAAGGATAGAAAATTAATCATTATCATGTATAACAATTATTGAGTGTCCTTATGTGGAGTGCAGTTTGAAGCACTTTATATAGTTCAGCTCTGTTGATTCTCACAGCAAGCCTTGGAGGTGGGCACTGTTACTGTTTCCATTTATGAGATGGGGAAAATGAGGCCCAGAGAGACAATGTGTCCAAGGCTATGGAGTTAGCAAGTGGCAGGCCTTGGATATGCAGATCCACATACACAGATCACTATGCACCATGTGGCAGGGGCTGTCCGAGAGGCATAAATTGAATGCAAAGCTGGTTGAGAAGGGAGAGGTCATATTTGGTTAAGGAGAAAGGCACGTTTCAAGGAGGAGGTGGCAGTTCACTGGGCTTGGAAAGGTAAGAGGGATTTCCTGAGGTGGCGACAAGGGCCTGGTAAATGGATGGTAGACACTTGCATGGGTGGGCAATCAGGGGTTGTGCCCTGTTACTGTGGACTATGTTTCAATGCTCAGGATTGAAGCATTGGTACTCTAGGGCCTTATAGTACCAAACAGTGATCGCCTGATCCAAAGAGAGTTTCTGTTAAAAAATGTTAATCAGGGCAATGTCCACATGGAAGAGAAGGTACATGGAAGTTTGCAGAGATGGCAGCACTGGGAGTATGTTTGGGGGAAGGGGAGCATAAGGTTCCCTGTGGGTGAAGAGTTTGTAACAAAGATGGAAAAGGAAGAGAGAACCAATGGCTGTGGAAGGCCTGTGGGACAGCTCTACTGTGTGCCAAGCGTCTCTACATACCTTGTCTCATTCTATCCTAAAATAACCCTACAAAATAGATATTCTCATCACCATTTTATTGATGAACACATTAAGTACCAAAAGATGAGGTAGCTTACTCAGAACCACCTGGCTAATTCAGTGCAGTCTCTGGGGCATTTGAGTCTAGTCCTGAACTCTTCCCACTACACCAAGGAGGCTAAAGCTGCTCATGCAGGATCTCGAACACCAGGCAACCATTGTTTTTAAGCAGAACATTCGGGAATGAGAGTCTGAACTGGTGATGGCAGGAGAAAGAAGAGGATTAATTTTAGGCAGACTGTTGAGTTAAATCAATAGGTCAGTGGTTCTCAAAGTATTTCCAGGCCAGCAGTATTAGCAACTCCCAGGAACTTGCTAGAAATACAAATCTAACTACTGAATCAGAAATCTTAGTGGTGGGGCCCAGAAATCTGTGTGTTACCAAGATTCCCAGGGGATTTTGATGCCCCTTTATGTTTGAATGTTTCTGTAATAGACCTTATTGATGAACTGGATTTGAGAGGTTGGGAGAGGAGTCATGGGTGCAGATTAAGGGTAGACATATAATCTCTAAACCACTTGTATTCCTATGGCATTCACCCCTCTCCCCAGCCCCTGGCAACCACCATTCTGTTTTCCATACCCATGAATTTGACTATTCCCCATACCTTAGATAAGAAGAATCATATAGTATTTGTCTTCTTGTGCCTTGTTTATTGCACTTAGCATAATATCCTCAAGATTCATCCATATTATGACATGTGTCAGAATTTCCTTCCCTTGAACACCTACGTGGCTCAGTTGGTTAACCATATGGCTCTTGGTTTCACTTCAGGTCATCATCTCACAGTCTGTGGGTTTGAGCGCCATGTTGGGCTCTGCACTGATAGCATGGAGCTTGCTTGGGATCTTCTCCCTCTCTCTCTCTGCTCCTCCCCTGTTCACACATGTGAACACACGCACTCTCTCAAGGTAAATAAATAAACATTAAAAAAAAAAAGAAGAATTTCCTTTCTTTGAAAGGCTGAATAATATTCCATTGTATGTATATTCCACATTTTGTTTATCCATTCATCTGCCGGTAGATACTTGGATTATTTCCACCTTTTGGCTATGGTGATTAAACATATTACGAATATGCATGTACCAATATCTCTTCAAGATTCTGCTTTCAGTTTCTTTGACTATATATCCAGAAGTGTAATTCCTGGATGATATGGTAATTTTATTTTTAAGGAAATGCTGTACTGTTTTCCATAGTGGTTGCACCATTTTATGTTGCCAATAATGCACAAGGGTTCCAGTTTCTCCACATCTCCACAGCCCACACTTGTTCTGTTCTTTCTTTTTTCTTTTTCTTTTCTTTTTGTTTCTTATTTTTTTTGATAGAGGCCATCCTAATAGATATGGAGTGGCATCTCATTGTCATTTTGATTTGCATTTCTCTAATGATTAGTGATGTTGGGTATTCATGTACTTGTTGGCCATTTATATATCTTCTTTGGAGAAATGTTTATTTTTTTGGCCTGATTTTTATTGGATTCTCTGGAGAGTTCTTATTTTTAACCTTCTTTAAGGATGGTGATTGGAGAGGTCTGGAAAGGAACATGGGTATCTGTAGGTTATAAAAGCACCACAAATGTTTCTGAAACAAGTCAGGTTTGAGAGCCACTGTGTTATGTGGCAAGAGCTTCACCTCTGCCAACTTTATTAAACATGCACATGTTCATATGAATGATTCAAGCAAAAGTTTAGAAGTCTCTCATGTTGTCCAATTTCTCTCTATGTCAAATAGAGTCACTGTGATTTTATGTTGGTTCAAGAATCATCTGGATCCTTCCTTTTTTATCTTCAGACAACCTCAAGGAGGTTAATGCTGATCACCCATGGCTGAACAGAAAAAGGAAGAAGAGGAAACAAAAGTCTAATGAAGTAAGAGTTTGGGTTAGGAAGGAGGTTGAAGCTATTTGCCATGGTCCAGTGAAATTCCTGTTTTTGTTCCTCTTAGGATCATGCCCTATGAGCAAGCAAAGAACAGACTTCAAGGCTCCCAGAGAGGAAATACCACACCCGTACCCAAGATGTGACCAGGAAGAATCAGCCAGAGGTATGGTTCTCATAGGTGAGTTCAGCCACTGGATTTCACACAGGACCATGAGTGACAACAAGCCCAGAATCCAGAGGTATCCATCACGTAGAGGTATGTTGGTTGCAAGTGACAAAAATACACCTCAAACTGACTTGGGATAAAAGGACCTGCCAATGTCTTAAGTAGTGGAGGAGGGCCTCAGGGACTCCTGTGACACATTCCTATTGGTCTCTCTTGTGCCTGTCTCTCTGAATGTCATACTGGAAGGAAACAGTGCTCAGAAGTTCTTGGTCTAACTACCTGTCTTTCTTCAGTTCCAGTTTGAAATATTCCAGGGCAGGATTCCAATTGGTCTGAATGGTCACTTGCCAGCTGTGGCTGGGGTGGGGTGGCTAAGACTATCAGTCCATGACAACTCCATGCTTGGGAGCAGTTCCATGCTTGAGGAACAGTTTCTCCCAAATAAGTGAATCTGCTTGCAGAAAGAAGGACAGATATAGAAAGAGAGGAGAGAGAGAGAGACAGAGAGAGAGAGACAGAGAGAGAGAGAAAGAGGGAGAGTTGTCAATTCTCTCATATCAGATATAGGTTGAGGAATTTTTAGTGTCGGCTAGTAATGTGCCAGGATTAGACATGTGCTGGCAGGAGAGCACGGACATCAGATCATCTTGTCCAAGCAAAGGATATCCTTGAAACTGACAGCTTCTAGGCCAGCTAAAAACTTCTCTTGGGCATAGGAGGGGCATAATCTTGGCCTGAAGGAGAAAGCAGCTAAGTTAGATTGGTTTTCCAGAAGCAATCTCTGAAACAAAGTTTAAGGGATTTATTAAGAAGTGATTCCAGGAAAGTTCACTACAAGAGTGGGGAAGAAGGGCCAAAAAGGCTGAGCAAAGACTTGGTATCTAGCAAAATTTCTTGGAGGATAACTTTGGCTCTGTCCTTCAGGAGCTGTGGGATTAGGGTCATATCCTGATCGGAAGAGACATGATGTAATCCCCCCAGATTTCAAGTTCTCCATACTCTCAAACAAAGTGGATTCTAGCAGCTCAAGGGCTGTCCTCCAACAGAGATGCAAGTACTGACTATGGGGAGTGAATACACATGGCAAAGGGTTTGCATGACAATGACAAAGAATTTAGGGGATGGTGGGCACAGCACTGATAGCATCTGCTACACCCATACACTTTCATTCAGTCTTCAAAATAATGAAAAGTGTCATGTCTCAAAATCTTTTTAAGTTCATTTATTTATTTTTTGAGAGAGAGGGAGAGAGTGAGCAAGGGAGGGGCAGAGAAAGAGGGAGAGAGAGATTCCCAAGCAGGCTCTGCACTGACAGTGGGGCTCAAACTCATGACTTGTGAGATCATGACCTGAGCCAAAATCAAGAGTCGGATGCCTAACCGACTGAGCCACCCAGGTGCCCCAGGAAGTGTCATTTCTAATACAGTGCCTGTATAGTTAAGGGCCAACTTTGACAGATGATCTGGTGTAACTGGAATAATTGAAAACACCAAGAGAGTCATAAATATGCCATGAAGACTCAGTGGCACCTATAACAGTGTATAGTTTTACTATAATTTTGATGGTTCACGAAAGAAAAAAATTTTTGATGGTTCAATAACAAAAGAGAATTTAAATCAGAACAGATCTCAGTCACATACTCAGCACATATAGCACTTGAGTCCAAGTTTAGCTAGTGACTCTATGGGTTGGTGGGTGGCTTTCCTGGGCTGGGCTGGTTTGGCTGGCCCCTGCTGGGCTCTTGCATATGTTTGTGGCTGTCCAATAGAAGAATGCTAGAAGATGACCTCACTGACAATCAACAGGTTATTGAGTCTTTTCTTCATGTGTCTCTTACCTTCTGTTAGGATAACTTAGTTTGTTCACATCAAGTGCACCAAGAGGGGATGTGATAAATGCTTTCTAAGTTTCTGCTTGTGTCATGTTGATCGCGATGTTCATTGGCCAAAACAAATGAATCAAAGCAATGGACAACTTGATGTCTGGAGGGCACTACCAAGGGCGTGTGTGGGTGTAGAGAGAAAAGAATTTGTGGCCCTTTGCCAATCCTCAAATTTTGAGGATTTGAGGATTACATATTTGCTCAGTCATATTTTGTGGGTGCTTGTGCTCAGACTCAATTTCTCAGAAACCTTACCAACTTTTCAAAGAAATAGAAAAAAGGGAACTGACTACATCCCTTTGTATAAAATTATTTATTTTAAGCCTTGAAATGTAAGTGCTATTTTAAAATTGTAAATCCATAAATAATTTGCCAGGACTTAGAGACCTAAATGCAGGTGAATATATATATTAAAAATAGATGTTAAAGAAAATGGCCTTGGACATGATCACCTCTCTAGATACATGAGTGTTTATACATTTCTAAAAAGGGTAATAATGAGCTCGGACCGTAGAACACCTTCTTCACTACTCCTCTGTGTGCGTGTGTGCACGTGTGCATTTGGTCCGAATAAATCCCTAACTTCATAACCCTCCTTAATCAAGAACACTTTTTTCCACATTTTCATTTGACTTTTAAATCAGTTATGGGATTAAGAGATTTGTGGATATTTACTTTTTATTTTAAAAATAAGGGTAACGTTTAGGGGTGCCTGTGTGGCTCAGTCTGTTAAGTGTCCGACTCTGGCTCAGATCATGATCTCACAGTCCATGAGTTCGAGCCCCGCGTCGGGCTCCATGCTGACAGCTTGGAGCCTGGTGCCTGCTTCGGATTCTGTGTCTCCTTCTCTCTCTGCCCCTTCCTCGCTCATGCTCTGTCTCTGTCTCTCAAAAATGAATAAAAGTCAAAAAAATAAAAATAAGGGTAGCAACCTGATAAGTACCCTTTTCTCACCTGGAATTAGGTCCCCCTGTTCTCCACTCAGGAGGGTACTTTGCAAGGCACTTCCTTTTTCTCTTTACCTTGGGGATGTCGTGTAAAGAGTTTGCATTTTCTGTACTTTGCTCACTTGTGGCCAAACAGTGTGTGTCTTCTTCCACGAATGAACCAGAGTCTGTACAACAAAATCATCTGGAGGCAAGGTCACTCAGCATTTGGAATATTGCTTTGCTCACTTGGATACACCTATATTTACCTTGTGGTTACTCTTGAAAAAGTTTTGACCAAAAAAAAGTCAACACATTTCAACAAATGTGTGTCCAGCAGCATTCAAAAGGAAAGTAGCCTAAGAAAGCTTTTTATGATGCCAAATGCAGACTCTGAGTAATAACAAGCTTTTCCCTTTCTCCTCTATTCAGGAAAAATATTTTTTAAGTCTCTTCTTGAAGCAGAGTAGTGTTCCAGTAACTTCCTCACCCTGGGAGGAATGGTTTCTGCCCATTTGCCCTTGTCTAAAACTGGAAAATATGGGTTTTTTTTTTCATGGATTGAAAGAACAAATATTGTTTTTTTTTTCAATATATGAAATTTATTGTCAAATTGGTTTCCATACAACACCCAATGCGCATCCCAAAAGGTGCCCTCCTCAATACCCATCACCCACCCTCCCCTCCCTCCCACCCCCCATCAACCCTCAGTTTGTTCTCAGTTTTTAAGAGTCTCTTATGCTTTGGCTTTCTCCCACTCTAACCTTTTTTTTTTTTTTTCCTTCCCCTCCTCCATGGGTTTCTGTTAAGTTTCTCAGGATCCACATAAGAGTGAAACCATATGGTATCTGTCTTTCTCTGTATGGCTTATTTCACTTAGCATCACACTCTCCAGTTCCATCCACGTTGCTACAAAGGGCCATATTTCGTTCTTTCTCATTGCCATGTAGTACTCCATTGAAGAAATGGGCAGAAAACATGAATAGACACTTCTCTAAAGAAGACATCCAGATGGCCAACAGGCACATGAAAAGATGCTCAACGTCGCTCCTCATCAGGGAAATACAAATCAAAACCACACTTAGATATCACCTCACGCCAGTCAGAGTGGCCAAAATGAACAAATCAGGAGACTATAGATGCTGGAGAGGATGTGGAGAAACAGGAACCCTCTTGCACTGTTGGTGGGCATGCAAATTGGTGCAGCCACTCTGGAAAACAGTGTGGAGGTTCCTCAAAAAATTAAAAATAGACCTACCCTATGACCGAGCAATAGCACTGCTAGGAATTTACCCAAGGGATACAGGAGTACTGATGCATAGGGGCACTTGTACCCCAATGTTTATAGCAGCACTCTCAACAATAGCCAAATTATAAAAAAGAGCCTAAATGTCCATCAACTGATGAATGGATAAAAAAAATTGTGGTTTATATCCATTTTGTTTCTTTGTTGAACCAAGTCACGTGCCAGCAACAGAGCCCATGTCCAGAAAGGGATGATACTCTGATGGTGTCCTCAGCCAGATTCGAATGTGAAGTCTGGGTCAGAAACCATTCTGGCTGCTCAGCCTCAGCAATTGGGATCCCAGGGTGGGACAGACCCAGGCCACCTGCACCCAGTGACATAGCTACTCCATGGTAAACCAGTTTGGCTCTGCATCCGGAACGATTCCACTTGGTTCTGGAAGGACAGCACCTGGCAAGTGCCCTGCCTACACTGAAGGATTCACTTGGGAAACAGGAAGAAGGCAGAAGCCATGACAGGTGGGGGGAACTTGGACTATATAGCCCTCAACCATCCTAGCAAAAATGCCCATGAGCTGAAGACAGCAGCCTGTGACAGACAGCTCCTTATTTGTAAGTAGTTAATGTTTCTTAGCAAGCACTTCTGAAAGAAATTGGTATGTAATGACAGCACTCACTGGAAAACAGGCCGATTAGAAAATGCACTAACTTATCTGGTATTCATTTGAAAAGTAAATGGATGCACGGCAAGGTGAGAGTTCACTATCAATTCAAATATTTTCCCATAACAGGCTCTCGCACTCCTGCTTTAATTCAAGCAGAAACACAAGTATGAATAATCAAACTAGATGACGCTCATCAAGAACCTTTGTGCCTTGCACCATTTCAAATGGTCATTGAAGCTTAATGGCAAAAAATTTACATTCTTCCTTTAATTTGTATTCTATTCCTTCCTTCTGAGTGATGTGATTGTGGCTTGCTGCTGCCCGCTGTATTATTTTGATGCAAATGCTGTGTTGTGTGTGCCTGAGTCCAATTTCCTGGCTTTTGCTAGGAAGAGGAGTGACTTGGAAAATAGTTCAAAATCAGGGTTATTTAAAGAGTTTATAACTACTGCTCCTAATGAGTGAAACAATACAGTTGATGAGCCCACTGTTTGGAGACACCTCGGTGGCTCCAGGTTACCAGACGCCGGCAAAGGAAAATAAAATCAACAGGAAAATCACTGTTTACGTGTCTCCCTTTTCCCAGCCCGAATACTGACTTTATTGCCATCTACAAAAGAATTAAAACATTTGTAATTCAAGCAAAACTCCATTTCCTGCGCCACACACTCACTGGGGAAGAATGCTTTATTGAGATACAGTGGTTTGCCGGCCAAACGCTGCAAACATCGGGCCCCCAGGGCCATGCTGGATGTAATGTATGCACAAACTAATTTGTGATACTGTGACTAATTTCCATTTCTTGTGCTTAGAGTTGCCTGGCTAATTACGGGGATGTTTTCTTAACTTTAGTAATTACGCTCTGTGCTTTCGCCAGGCGACAGAGCAAATGAGTGAGGGCGGATTGCGCAGCACTTGGAGCCGGGTGCGTCCAGGCGAGAGGAGACCGAGCGCCCGCGCCGCAGGGCCAGCCCCCCCCTGATCAGAAGCCTCGCCAGCTTTGACCAGCGCCCACAGGCTGCATCGGAAGCATCTGGAGAAATATTTGATGGAACGCCCCATAATTAGATGGACTGGCTTAATTAGGAGAAGTTTTCGGGCAGAGGGAAGCTGGCGGGTCCGCGCTGGGATCTGAAGGTTTGCAGCCTCCTCCCCGGAGATCCGAGCACAAAGCTATGCCCACGCTGGGGCGTCTGTGCTTCGGAAGCGGCCCGGTGGGGTCTGCGAGTCCCGGGCGGGGGGACCTGCAGGCCTGCCCCTCTGCGGCAGCCTTGCCAAAGCAACAGGAGTCGTGCTCATTTGGCTGCTGCCCGCCCCACAAGATGTAACGAGGCAGACAGGAGGAAACCTCAGATGCAGGCACCCTGTGGAAGCTGGCTCTTGGAGGTAGTTTTGGAGACTGGAAGGAGGTGGGGATTGAGGACCACGGTATGTCTCTGATTTGGGGGCCAGCATCTAACACGTAATTCAAGGTCCCAAGCAAACACTTAGCTACTGAGGAACCACAATCCTAATTGTCCAATCCATCAGCCAGAGCTTTCAGGCAAACTTAGACACACTGGCCCTGATCATACAGAGCTGGGCTGGCAAGGAGGGCAGAAGGATGAAGGTCGGGCTGGAGCTGTGGACACAGCGCACATTAGGGAGACATCTACCCATGATCAGGTGGGACCTTCTCATAATCAGAGACCACAGTGGCTACAAGGAGACAGGAAGTGCAACAGCCACCAATGCATCACAAACTCACCAGGTGTACTGTGCTCACGCTCTGGAGGCATCTCCCCTCCCACACTGGAAGTGGTAAGGGAGAAGCTGAAGGTGTATGTGAGCATGTGTGTGTGTGTGAGAGATAGAGCAGTGTGTGTGTGTGTGTGTGTGAGAGAGAGATAGAGCAGTGTGTGTATGTGTGGTGTGTGTGTGTGTGTGTGTGTGTGTGAGTGTGTGTGTGTGGTGTGTGTGTGTGTGTGTGAGTGTGTGTGTGTATAAGTTGTTGTCAGCTCAGCGATTTTTACTTTCTGGAACATCAAGGCTATTTATTTTTGACATATTATGAGGAAACGTGAAAAGATTCCAATAATCGGTTCCCACTTTACCAAATTAAAATGGTTCCCTCTGCTTTATAGAGATGAGGTGATTTGTACATCAGGCCATTCAAGACATAAAAAATGATCTGTCCCCTAAATATCTCATTAGATATCAACATTTGATGAAATGCACTTCAAGCTACTCATGATATCAATTTTAGACTAAGCCAGCCAGGTAACCTGCATCACAACAGACCATGGTGAGGACAATGCTGTTGAATTTTTAATGTACTATTGAAAAACATTAGCAGGCTTTATTTTGAAATTCTAAAAATGGATTTCCAATGCATTCTAAAGGACTTCTTCACATAATGATGAAACTTACATCAGAGCTACTGCCAAATCCGCCTTTTTAAAGGCGGCTTCCCAGTTAAAGAATGAACATTTCGGAGGACAGCACCTTCTGTTGAATAAAAAGAAAAAGAAATGAGTAGAGGAAATTTGAAAGAAGGCACCACGTCTCAGACATCAAATAGGACAGTTGTAGGGTAAATATTCCTGGCAGTATGGCTCCCCACTCAACCAGAAAGAAGAGGCCCAAGCAAATCCCAAATGTTGGGGAGAATTAGCCCAGGCTGTGCCTTGAATCCCGGTCAGCCATGACAGAATGAAGCGTTCCTTACTGGTGGTTGTGTTTCCCTTGAGAGCAGCCCTCACTGAAAAAAAAGTCCTTTTATCCATTCAAGTGAGGCTGATGTGTTTGCTCATGTGATGTGGAAGAAAGGAAAGCAACAAGAAATGTAATTATTTTGACACATTCTTTTTTAAAAGGTTATTATTCCTACTTAATGCAAAGTGGTTTACACTGCCATTATGAAAGGGAGTCCACTGTCCTTGGTCTCTAAGCTGTGAGCTCTCTGAAGATTCACAATGGCCAGTTACTAATAGTTTGATGACAAACTGCAGGGAGAGATCATTTCAGAGCTGCGAGAAACATTGACCTTTCCCTGTTCCTTCCAGCTTTCTCTGGGCCCTATATTTTACTCCATTTTACAAGGAAACACTCGCTTTTACCTCAAAAGAAGGAGAAAACATTTTGGGGTTATCTGCCCCTCATTCATCCCTGGTTTTCTCCCCAGATGACTTTTATTTATTCTGGAACTCCGTGGCACATGACTTCGATTGTGTAATTCCTCTGGAACAAGTTCTGGACCATCGTACCCTTGAATCATCATCACACTGCCCAGCCTTTTGGGAGAGCAATTTTGGGTGCCTGTTAATTACTGGGTGAGCAGTTGCTGTTTCAGGGAGAAGTGTGCCCATTTCTGTCCCCATCCCATTTTGTGTTGAAGATGGTTTGACGCTAAGGGGTGGACTTCAGAACCCCCAAATCCTGCTCCCTTTTGACCCACCCTGAAGCTGAGGCGGGGACCCCAAATTCCCCCACAAAATGTCATTTGTGCGTAGGAGATCAAAGGGCTTCCGATAACTTGCAGGCCTTATCAAGCTCCTTGTGGAACCCCGGGGTAGAAAAGGATCAAAGTCAGAAATAGAGGCCATATCACTGATGAATAATTTACATGCACAGTAGGTGGGAGTGAGTTAGTACATGAAGGTCCTTTTGAAGAGGAAAGAAATTGCTGCCTTTCCAGCAAACACTGACTTTGAGAAAAGCCTATGAGAGAAACCCTTTCCATGGGAGGGTTCGGCTTTGCTCTGACCATGACCATGGTGCTCTAAGAGTCACATGTGTGCATAAGGGCAGGACTTGGAGGCTGCAGAGGGTTTTTCAACACATGTTTGTTCATCCACTGCCCAAGTGGGAAAAGGGCTCAGACTCTGTATCAGAGTTAATAACTCTAACTGGAAGATGGCGTTGAAGGAATTTCCACATGCTCTGGTTTTGCTTATCATGAAAACTACCTTCCTGTACTGTGTGCTCTCTCATCTCCAGGAGTTCTAATAAAGTTATGTGAAATTAAAGACAGGCTTAAAACTCCAAATCAAGAGAATCACACCAGATTTTCCTGTGGAGTAATAATTATATTTGGAACAAAGGTGCCTTTAGGTCTATGTGTGTCTGGATTAAATGAGGCTGCTGGTATTCTATACAAATGAAAATGTCTTCTTTCTTTTCGGGATGTAGGCATACGAACTGGCTTTGAAAGCAGTCAGATCCATGCTTGTGGAAAGAAAAAAAAACACAGAAAGAAATAAACATGCATTTAACTTTTTATTTAGGACCAAGTATGTTGTTCTCCCAGTCTGTCTTAATTTTAAGTGCTGACATCACTTGGGCATTTTAAATTAGAAGACGGATAATTACTTCCTTAAAATAATTTCATCATTCAGCTACAATAAAATAGATTTCTTTCAAAGACCCTTACTTAAATGTGCTCAATGCTACTTTCTGTATCATGCAGGTCAATTTAATTCAGTTTGGCTCTCTCTGCCCAGCTAAACAATTGCTTTTCAGTCTCTGGAGAGCGTGGTGAACACAGCCAAGAATACCCATCCAGAGATGGCCTTGGACACTTTTGCTCATAAAAATTTGACATCTGAAGTCCCACTCTTTATTAATCTCTTGTCAAAGAGATAGTCAAGATTTCTGAAAAAAGTCGATGTCATATAAATCATTATTAATGACTCGGTAATGAGTGAGATTACAAATGAAACATTTTAAGAATGGTACCTGGGCACCCCATTTACAAGTAGCCCCTCTTCCGATGGTTGTACCTCTTCATCTGCAGCCTGCTTTTCTCTGCAGTCCCAGACCAGGTGAACTACCCTTGCAGCTGATAGTTAAGTAATACCGCATGAATGGTCTTTATCTCTGTGTCTGTCTATCCAGGCCTCTGCTCATGCCTTGATTTCTTGCTTCTCTTTTACTAACATGGCCTCGCCACTTGTTTTTCTTTTTCTTTTTTTTTTTAACGTTTATTTCTTTTTTGAGACAGAGAGAGACAGAGCATGAATGGGGGAGGGTCAGAGAGAAGGAGACACAGAATCTGAAACAGGCTCCAGGCTCTGAGCTGTCAGCACAGAGCCCGATGCAGGGCTCACACTCACGGACTATGAGATCATGACCTGAGCCGAAGTCGGCCGCTTAACCGACTGAGCCACCCAGGCGCCCCTCGCCACTTGTTTTTCTTAAAAGATGTCTTAGTTTTCAGTTCTCCAGAAGCAGACCCTTAGACAAGGTTTTGAGTGCAAGTAGTTTATTCTAAGGGTAACTCCAGAAAGTACAGGTAGAGAAGAATAGAAGTGAGACATGTTTGCATTAATAAGCAGGTTGCAGGTGTGGGTGCACTTCCCTTCCTTCCTCTGGGAGGTGATGTGGAACACATCTCAGAGTGGTCCTACCCAAGGGGCATAGAAGCCAGAGTATGTGCGTACCAACTCCTGTTTGTTATTGGTTAAATGGCCGAGTACACCCCTTCGGCCAAAGCAAGTACACCCTCTCTGAAGTTGCTGACTTGCATGGGAACAGTAAGTGGCAAAAGGAAATGGAAAGAGCACTGTTTCAGCTATGCACAGCAGGCTGAAATCACTCAGACAGTGCCAGCATACTCTTTCAAAGGTCTGGCTTCGAGCCTGATTCTCGAGCTAGCAGGCGTGCATGACATTGTAAGTCATGCACCTCCTTCAGCCTGTGTTGTATGAAACTGACTAAAGATCTCCCCAGGGTGCTGCAAGCTCCAGGTGGAGTCCACTGTGGTCTCCCCCACCCTAATGTACTGCTCTACGGACTTCTTCCAGAGTCTCCCATCATGGCTATTACCCCACAATCAGTGTGGGGCAATGTCCTGGACCTCATGCCCATCTCCTGCTCTAGAATATAGTTGTTTGGATTAGGGTGGCCACGTGATCCTAGCAACCAATCAGAAAGCTAGTTAGAAACAGTTTGTAGTATGACTTAAAAAGATAAGTTGGGCTAATCTGAGCACCTCTTTCAAGGATCTGAGCTAAGAGGCAGGGAAAATGTGCCCATACATGATGGGGAGAGCAGCTGGAAGGTCACAAGGTAGAAGTTTAGCTGTCAAGAGCAAGAATGAATCAAGGTCAGTGAGGTCAGGGATATTTGTCCCATTTACCCAGTGCTGCACATAGTAGGTTTTCAATAAACATTTGTTGAATAAATGAATAAATTAATTGTGCAGCCTGAAGTAATGAGAAGTAGCAATGGTGAGTCACCAAAGGAAACCAGTTGGAGACAGAACAGTCAGAAGTGGAACTCATTTATGGCAAGCTGTATAATAAAGATAAAAATGGTTAACTTGTCATATGAATGGCTTTAGATTACAACCTCATGCAGTAGATACTAGTATTATCCATTTTAACAGATGAGGAAGCAGAAGCATGGAGAGATTAAGTAACCTTCCCAGGATGACACAGCTAGTGCCAGGTGGAAAAAGGATTTGAACCAGATCAGGTGCTCAGGAAAGTCTACTGTTAGCACTGTTTCAACTCTGCTAAAAGCCCCAGGCCACCTTGCATCTAGAATGAGTCTCAAAGTCAATTACCATGAGGCCCAACACTATTTCCATGTTTGGCCTTAGATTTTTATTTGATGCATTCCCCTGCTGCTTCATGCTGATGCTTACAAACATTTTCCCTCCTCATCACTCTGATTGGAGACAGCCTCAGTCTTTGGCTTTGCAAAGAGCAAAATTAAAACAGAAAAACAGATAGCACTGAACATGCGGTCCCTGAAACTGTGTTCTAGGTGTTTGCATGTGGTCTGACCTTGACCCTGTGGGCACCATCCCCAATGGTGTGGTCCTATTGCCAGAGGGCATTTGCAGAACACATTCTTCTAGTTGCCAGGAATCAAGCCATTCATTTACCTTAGGCATGCTGGTTATCTCCTGCTGCATAACAGACCACTCCAAGTATTAGTGACTCAAAACAATGACAACATTCATTTTGCTCATGAGTGTACAGTTTGAGCAGGCTTGGCAAGTGTAATGGTTGGAATAGTGTTTCCCCAAAGAAATTTATATTGAGGTCAGAATATAACTGTTTGGAAATAGGGTCTTTACAGAGGTGATTAAGTGAAAACAAGGTCATTAAGGTGGACCCTTATTCAGAGTGGCCGGTGTCCTTATAAGAAGAGGAAATCTGGATGCAGGTGTGGGAAGGGAGACAATGTGACCTCTACTCAAGGAGAGAGGCCTGGTACAGACCCTTCCTTCCAGCCCTCAGAAAGAACCAATGTTGCCAACACCTTGATCTCTGACCTCCAGCCTCCAGAACTGTGAGAAGATAAATCTCTGTTGTTTAAACCACTCAGTCCATGGTACTTTGTTATGGTCACGTTGGCATACTAACATAGCAGGGGTTGCTTATCCATGCTTTGCGTGGTGTTAATAGGGTAGCTCTTCAAGCTGGGGGCTGGCTTCACCCAAAGGCTCTTCAGTGATATGTCTGATGGTTGATGCTAGCTTGTGGCTGGACCTCAGCTGGGGCTGTCAGCTGGAACACCTCCATGTGGCCTCTCTGCATGCCTGGGCTTTCTCACAACCATGTGTCTGAGTTCTGAGGCTGGAACCAGCCAGGTGGAAGCTGCCCCTTTTAAGACCTTGCTCAGAGGTCACTTAGAGACATTTCTACATTTTATCTATTAGAAGTGTATCATAAAGGCCAGTTCACACTCCATAGAAGGGAAATTAAAATCCTTGCCTTTTGATGGGATGAGAGTCAAAAAATTTGCAGACATATTTTTAAATCACCATATTAGGCAAGCCAATCAACATCCTTATTTGAACAAAGGCCTCGGAAGACCATAAGTCATACCAGCTTGGACTCCTATCATAATTTTTCCTACTTTATTCACATGAGTACAATTTGCAGAAATTACACACTCTCAATGTGGGCATAGGGGAGTTATTGTATGTATGTGGTCAGCAGAATCTAGTGAACTTGACATTGCCACATATTTAAAGTTAATACAAACTGAAATATAAAAACGTTAACATAGTCTATTTATTGTATAGTGGTTACCCTAAACTGCCCTGTTTGAACCAATGGACCACAGGACATTTCACCCGTCAGCAACTGAAGTACCCTGACTCTACCCCATGGGATCAGTTGTTTATTTCTGTCATCATAACTTGATAACTAAACCAAAGATTGAAGTAGATACGGTATTTTATAGCCAATATAGATAATGGCCAATAATATTTCACTATGGTTTTATGCATTGAAGAAAAGTTTATGAGTAGGAGACAACATGTCAAAGGCAAAGAAGTGGAATCTGGGTGTGCAAGGAAACAAAAGGGGATATGTGCAACTTGCCACTAGAATAACTTCTGTGTCTGACCTCCCCAACAATAGGGAAACTTCTGGCTAGGGAAGGAAATAGGAACTTTCTTCTGTCTACCCAGGGGCATCAGCTACTTCTCCACCTTTTTTACAATCTTTCTCACAACTGTAGTCCAAGTCAGCCAATTGGATAGTGGGAGATCATTCCATGAAGGCTGTGGATATTTCCGTCACCAACCTAAATTCTTCTTTTCTATGGCAGGAAGACTGAAAGCTGCTATTCCCCGAGAGATGGCTCCTACTTATTCTTCCATTATGGGCACCTGCTCATGTCTGCAAATCACTGGGACACCCCATCACTCTCAGGAAGCATAAATATTAATGAGTGTGTGGTCCAGGCATTGAGGGCCACATAACACTTATTATAACAGAGAGGAGAATGCAGCACGCCTGTGGAAAACATCATTAGTGAGACACGTGGTGTATGCATTAAGCAGTGTCCTCACCACAGAGATAGATGGCTGAGGAGGGTGAAGTTTAGAAGTGAGAGCATCATAGACATTCAACTGGAATCAGACTCATAATTCCCAGTTGCAAAAAGCTCTTTCACTTGGTTCAAGTCTGACCCCTCTGATGAAACTAGTAGTGGTGTAAAATGGTGTGATCAACCTATAGTGGTGGGGAAATGGTGGTATCTTCCCTGTAACCCTAGTTTGAACTCCGTCTAAATTAGCGGAAGTGACACAAGATAGAGGGAATACAATGAAGTAAGAATCTGTAACTACATCACACCACAGAGGATGAAACATCGCTGGCAAATGCCAAGAAATCTAGACTGAGATGAAGGAGTAAGCCGACAGCTGACACAAGCTGCCTCAAACTCTGATAAGGATATGTATTTCTTCAAAAGTATTTGTCAACATCAAGAAGAACATATCCAAGGATTCTTAGAGAGTTGAGATCCAGTTCCATGGGAAGCCTGGGGGAGAGGCAGGGGATGCTCTTATCTCTATGAGGCGATATCCACTGCTTATAATGAGGTCAGGGATAGAGGGGTAGCTATAAAAGGAATCTGTATGCTGGCAGTCTGTTTCTGTTGCCTGTGACCCAGGCTTTTACTCAAAATGGACAAACAAGCAAAACTCCCAGAGAGCAAGCTAGGGGAGTGGTAAGGAATGGATAGCCAATGGATTGCAGCCCAGGTGGCATGTATCCTAAAGAGCCTCTGCAAGCAACACTGGTCCAGGAGCACAAGACCTGGGGAAAGATGCGCCCTGAGGGGAAGCAAATTAAAGGTCCAGGAAACAAATACCAGAAAATAAAGACGAAAGTAGAGATGGTGTATAGGCTTGAGATCATTGCACAAAATGAAATGGAAAGTCAATTATAAATAATGATTACAAGGAAGATGATAAATACAAAAGATAAAGGACACTCCATAATTACTGTTTCTAAAGAAGAAAACAGGAAAATGGAGCAACATGCTCAAGGATGTAATAGAAGAAAACTTTACTAAAATAAGGAAACTTTGAAAGAAAAAATGTCCCAGAAAAAAAATGATGTACTATGATCAACACTAAACCATATCCTGGGGAAACTATTGAACTCCATGGTGAAAGAAAAAGTTACAAAGACACCCAGGTAGAAATATTTCAACATTTAATGCATGTCTTGAGAGTCTACTATGTGTCAGACCTGTACTAGGCTTTGAGGATTCTACTCAGTGGACAAGATAATCAAAATTCCTGCCCTCATAGACTTTTCCAGTGTAGGGTTGGGGTGGGAATGTTGGAAAACAGAAAATAAACAAATAGGATATTTATTTATTTATTTATTTATTAACGTTTATTTATTTTTGAGACAGAGAGAGACAGAGCATGAACGGGGGGAGGGGCAGAGAGACAGGGAGACACAGAATCGGAAGCAGGCTCCAGGCTCTGAGCCATCAGCCCAGAGCCCGACGCGGGGCTCTAACCACGAGATCTTGACCTGATCAAGACCACGAGATCTTGACCCGAGTTAAAGTTGGACGGTTAACCGACTGAGCCACCCAGGCGCCCCTACAAATAGGATATTTAATATAATTTTTTCTCCCCACATAGACCACCTGTCCATATTTTGAACATTTGAGCTGTGTAAGTGTGTGGAGAGATGTCCAGGATAGTGTTTACCAAATGTTGAAAATTGTGATTTCTAGACAGAAAGGTTCTGCTTTTTTTCTTTGTGCATTGTGGATCACTTGAAAATGAGCTTGTGCTTAAAAAGTCAAAAAGCATTATTCTAAAATGAACAAATAAAAGTATAGTGTTGGGCCCTTTGACCAGTGTCTCCTTTCCATCCCTGACCTGCTTTTCCTCCTCTGCTCCTCATGGAGAGGTCCATAAGAGGTACCACTTGGTAGGTAATTTACATGTCTACAGATCATCTGACTGAACTAGAAGCTAGGAAATAAGACAGAGCACCCGGTAGTGCCAAGGCTCCTGGGAATATGTTCTTTTGTCTGCTAACTTTTAACTTTTCAGGAATAAGACCTTTCAGGCCAAGCTCTCTGTGACAAAGATGGGGTCAGAATTTGGCAATTAGGAATCACAATCCACTGAGAACTCTGAGATCAGAAAATAAATACTGCCTACTGCATGCCAGCCAGCAAGAAGGGCTTGCAGAAGAGTTTTTCATATTTCCATAGGAACACCACTGGCATGACTCTGCTAGGAAAATACTGTTTGGCTGTGGAAACTAGGTTTAAGGAGAAACTGGCTGATTTGTTGAGTGCCTACTATGTGACAGGTACATCATTTCATTTACTCCTTATCAGAACACTATGGAAGGGTATGCCATTTCCCAGGTGAGGAAAGTGAAGTTTGGAGAGGGTAAATAAGTCACCCAAAGCCACACAACTACTGAGCAAAAGAGTCAAGAACTGAAACCAAGTATGACTGGAAAACTAGTATCAGACACATATCTTGTCTTTCAGACAAGAAAGACTCCTGCCCACAGCGGTAAGAGTTTGCTGGGCCTTCAAATCCTTCTGATTTTATGAGTCAAACCAATTTATGAGCTATAGGGAATGGGAAGAAGAAAGAATCTGGTTGGTGTTTCTAGTACCCCTTACAAGTATCAGTCAACAGGTCTTGTGACACAGAAGCCAGTGACTAAGGTGCTCCCTCATGGCCTGAGTCAGTTTGCTAGGAACCAGAAGACCACGGACACAGGAAAACAACAGATTGGCCTTGTGTATTCCCATCTGTCTTCTTGCAGATGCTCCAATTCAAATGCTGAGTGGGATACCCAGGCAGTATTTGTAATAATAAAAACCGGAAACAAGCCCAATGTGCATCAGAGAGGGAATTGTTAAATAAATTACAGCCATACCTATGCAATAGTGAAAAAGAATAATATTAAGCCTTATGCACTGATGTAGAATGGTCTCCAGGACAGTTAGACAAGTAAAAACACCATGATATAGACTGGTATATTTTTATGCTCTCATCTATGTTCAAAAAGATATACTAGATTGTATGATAGGACAATCCTGCTTTTTGTAGGTCAAAAATGTTTCAACAGTGGCAATATCATATGGTTTAATCTATTATATATGTGTAAAAAACACAAACACAAACACACACACACACACATTCACTAGTAGAAGCATATAATATATAGGGAACTAGTAATAGGGTATGTATCTTGGGCAGGTGACTGGGGGTTAGAGGTCTGGGGTAAGGACAGGCAATTTACTGCCAGGAGCAAGTATTAATTTTATAAAATAAAAATAATGAAAAGGAAAAATATATTTGACACCTTTAATATGAAGTAATAGGTTTTCTAATTTATGACAGAATCTTGATCCAAATATTAAAAAACTTGAATCAGACTTTTCATTTCATAAAATTCTGATGTGAGAAATGGAGTATGTTTACTTTTTTATTTAGAGAACACTTTAAGCAAGAAAGATCCTTTAATCAAAACAAGCTCCACTTTGCTGGTGAGAACATGCCATGGATTGGAGATGGGAGCAGATGTTTAGAAAGCGGAAGCCACAGTCAATTTTGTACACAGTCTTCTTTCTCCTTTAGTTATTTCTTGCCCATAGTACAAAGCTCTTCCAACCCTCTGATTTTTTTTTCCAAGAGAAGATATGCAAGATGATCATCAGGAGAGGTAACACTAAACCATGATAGTCAAACAGAGCTCTACCTAGTTGGGTCAGAGAAAAAAATATGGTTTAGATTCAGAGACTGTGTTGGATCACAAAAATGGTGACTGCTGGAGTCACATGGCTGTGACTCAATTATATCGATTATATAAATTCAGCTCTTGAAAATGCTTATCAGGGCAAGAGAATGGGGCTGAAAGACTCTAATGTAAACTAAGGTGATCTGAGACAAATAGCTATTTTCATATAGAATTCTAGCCCCAGAAAGGATAACATTTGTGGTCGATTAATCCCAGGAATGGTCCCAATTTGTTCATGCCTCCCCATTACATGACTTTTGGTAGTTTTTATCAGACTGACCATAAGCTTGGTCAAGTAGTTTGTTCTGTCTGATGGAGCAGTAGCAACTGTGATTTAAGGAGAGGTAAGAAGAGCACTTGAGCACTGGCCCTCTCACTGCTCTTGAGGTGCTGCTGAGCTGCCATGTTGAATAAGCCTGCTGGAGTTTGAAAGAACACATCGAGTTGAGATGAACCATTCTAGCTGAGCTGTCTTACACCAGCAAGACCTTAGCAGACCTGGTAACCAACAGCAGCCACAACAGCATGCCCAGCCATCATCAACTGTGTCAGTCCAAATAGGCCACATCACCCAGTTAAGCCCAGATCAAACTGCTATTCCTTGGGATAGCAGCTACATAAATGATGTTGAAGCCATTATATTTTGGGATGGTTTATTATATAGCAATATCTATCTGATACAATATCCTTGCTTTATAGTATTTGATAGAAAAATACCAAAAATAATACTTACTTTGGGGTGCCTGGGTTGTTCAGTCGGTTAAGCATCTGACTTTGGCTCAGGTCATGATCTTGTGGTCAGAGGGTTCAAGCCCACATGCTGACAGCTCAGAGCCTGGAGCCTGCTTAGGTTCTGTGTCTCCCTCTTTCTCTGCCCTTCTCCCACTCATGCTCTCTCTCTTTCTCTCTCAAAAATAAATAAAAACAGGGGCGCCTGGATGGCGCAGTCGGTTGGGCGTCCGACTTCAGCCAGGTCGCGATCTCGCCGTCCGTGAGTTCGAGCCCCGCGTCGGGCTCTGGGCTGATGGCTCGGAGCCTGGAGCCTGTTTCCGATTCTGTGTCTCCCTCTCTCTCTGCCCCCACCCCCCCCGTTCATGCTCTGTCTCTCTCTGTCCCAAAAGCGAATAAACGTTGGAAAAAAAAAATAAATAAAAACATTAATTTTTTAAATTAATTTAAATAAAAACATTATTTTTTAAATAATACTTATTTGTAGCTCCCCAGAAGTGACATTTTGCTTAATACAACCAACTCCTGAATATCTGAATAAACAGACAATAAGGATAAAATGAAAACCCAATGTTCATAGACAATGCCAAGTTCTACAATCCGTTGAAAAAGTTCTGGAGACGATGGTGGTGATGGTTGCACAATAGTGTGAATGTACTTAGGGCTGCTGAGCTGTACACGTAAAAATGGTTGAAGTGGTAAAGTTTATGTTATGTATGTTTTACCACAATAAATAAAAAGAAAAAAATTGTATTCATCTGCTACTAGTTTTAACTTTATTCTTCCTTCTGGCCTGAATCAAGTTTTTTTAAAAAAAGGACTCCTGTGGATCTCATCTCACCCATGGTTCCTTTGCCAAGGGTGCTAATGAGCAGTGAGAGGGGAAAAGGCCAGGAGCTGTGGGGGCGGGGGGAGAAATAAGAGATCGAGATAATCAGTTTCTGGTTAATGAGTCAACTAGCACCAGGGGTCTACCCTCCAGTGAGCACTTTTCTCTCCTGTGGCCTTTTGATCAGCTTGGATCATATCAGCTACAATGCACAGTGATACACATCCAAGGCTTACTTCTTCCATACACTCCAACTCTAATGAATGAATCTTGTTTTTGAAAACTAATTTGTACTCTTCCTACTTCTAAAAAAGAATTTGATGTGATGGAAAATCTGATGGAAAGATATGTTTATACCAGGAGCTGGTTGTTAGACAATGCCAGTGCCCTTGCCCTTCTGTATTCCCTCAGCCTACCATGAAGGTCTCCTGTGGTTTCCTGTGACTCTTGAGGTGGAGCAGCCCAGAAGTTCTGGGGACTAAGTGTCCCCAGGAGTGACCTACAATGGACAGGAGATGGTAAAGACCTAAGTTCCTTGACCCTTAGTGTGACAGCTAACTACGGTTCTACACAGTCACTTGGAAGTTCTCCGTTGCCTTCATTGATAACCCATTCATTACCACAGTTTCTGTTAGCTTCTCTCCCTTCCTTATCTAATGTCCTGCTCTTTCATGTCCTGCTTCCTGAGATCATAAGTAAGCCACTTGTACCCAATTCTCTATTTCAGCATCTACTTTTGGGAGGAGGAACCCAACTCCACCAGAATTACTACAACTGGTATTTGATATCTCTTAGCTACTTTCCTTAATCTTACTTCTAAAAGTAAGATTAAGAAAAACATGAACCTATTATTCAACAGAACCAAGTATGAACCATTAGTCTGTAAAATTTTCTGCCTTTTCAATTCACTACTTTGGCATTAGAAGGACTGCTCACTTTTTCAGATCACCATCTGGGAAACCCTATTCTGGGATCTACAATGAGTTACTCAGGGTCTGGGCCCATCTTGGGCTATGGAGGAGTTTAATAAGGCTTATTAAGGATGGAAGGATTAATAAAGTCTCTGAGAGAAGACCAACTTCCCCAATAAAGATCGTGCGAGAAGTCTTATGAGGGGGCACTCCCAAGTCATCCCAGAGAGGGCAAAACAGAGATCCTATATTTCTCTAGATTGTCACTGGAACCCAAAGGTACCAGTTAGGATATTTTGGGTGGTTTGAAAACACATCCAGCAGTTACGTGAAACTTCTCCTATCAAAAGGCGGGTCTATGTTGCATGATGCATAGAATGAGATGAAGGTGAGCCTGTGTGAACTCGGAGTCTAAGTTAGGAAAGGCCTCACTTCTCTTGCTTTCTCTTGGAATATTCCCTTATGGGACCTTGGGCTACCATGTAAGAGGTCTGACCTGACTACCCTGAAGCTATGAGGGTGGGGAGCAGCCTCTCTGTGTACATTTTGTTTTGTTCTCATGATGGCAAGACTACTGTTGCAAATCCAAGTAGAATATTCTCACACAAGTTCTAAAGGTGGGCAAGAAGGTGTATTTTGCCTTATTTTTCTTTCTTTTTATGGAAAATCTTTCCAAAACTTCCCTTTTAAGACTGCCCTTGTGTCCTATTGGCTGCAACCTAGCTACAAGGGAGGCTGGGAAACTGAATATCACATAATTTTTGTCTCTAATGTAGGAGGTAGGCTCTGCCACCATGGAAAAGAGGGTTGGGGATGATTGTTGAATAGACAACCTAAAGTGCTCGCTAAAAATTAGCTTCCAGATAACTGAAGCTTTTTTGTCAGGTGGAAAAGTTTTATTTTATTTAGTAATTTTCATTATGAAAATGTTTCAAAAATATTTGTTTTACTTTTTTTTCTTTAACTACTTGGAAGCTTCTCTGTCCTCATTTGAGACACTGGTTCTAAATTGGAAGCTGCTGTTCATTCAACAGTGTGAGAAATATTCCTAGTCCCCTTGAAGCTGTTTTGTTGACATTGTCATCCATGGTGACTCCTGCATTTTCACTCTGGCTTAGTTCCGGACTCTCCTGTCAGTGTGGTGTCTAGATTTGTTTCGGTCCCAGTGTTTGGTATCACTCATAAGGGCACAAAACGTGCTTGGAATACACGCTTCATGCATTCATTGACTATTGCTATGTAACAAATTACTCCCACATTTAGTGATTTAGAGCAGAAAACATTTACTATGTTATAGCTTCTGAAGGCCAGGAATTTGGGAGTGGCTTATCTGGGTGGTTCTGGCTCAGTCTCCCTATGAGATTGCAGTCAAGATGTCAGCAGAGGCTGCAGCCATCTGAAGGCTTTACAGGGGCTGGAGGATCTACTTCCAACAGCTTTCTCACTTGGCTGTTGGCTTGCAGCCTCAGTTCCTTGCCTTTCACAGGTTTGCCAGGGTTTCTCAGCAGTTGGCTTCCCCCAGAGCAAGTGGCCCAAGAGAGAGAAGCAAAAACTGATATGTCTTTTATAACCTAGCTTCGAGGTGGTGACATAACATCACTTCTGCCATATTCTTTTGGTCACACAGACCAACCAGGATCCACTTTGGGGGGAGGCCATGCAGAGGTATAAAGACCAGGAGGGGAGGGTCTTTGGGGGCCATTTTGGAGGCTGACTACCACATTTCATAAAAGACTAGCAGTCTGCCAGTTCCCTGTGCTGTTTTTTATTTTTGTTCTAATCTTTGGAACATTTGTTTTTCTCTCACTTCCAATTTCTTCCACTTTTAAATTCATTCATTCATTCATTTACATTGAAGTATAGTTGACACAATGTTACATTCGTTTCAGGTGTACAGCAGAGTAATTGGCCAAGTATATATGCTATGCTGTGCTCACCACAAGGGCAGACCACCTGTCACCATACAATGCTACTACAATACCATTGGCTGTATTCCCTATGCTGTGCCTTTCACCTCTGTGACTTATCCATTCCTTAACTGGAAGCCTGTACCTTCCACTGCCCTTCACCCCTTTTGCTCACTCTCCACCCCCTTTTCCTCTAGCAACCACTTTGTTTGCTTGTTTTATTTTATAGATCCCACCTTGTGCACTGTTGCTGGGAATGTAAATTGGTGCAGCCACTGTGGAAAACAGTATGGAGTTTTTTTTTTTTTAAAAAAAAAAACAACTAGACATGCCATATGATCCAGTAATTCCACTACCATGTATTGACCCAAAGAAAATGAAAAACACTAATTCAAAGAGATACATACATGCACCCTTACGTTTATTGCAGCATTATTTACAACAGCTAAGATATGAAAACAACTCAAGTGACTGCTGATAGATGAATGGGTAAGGAAGATGTGAGATATATACATATATACATATAGTATTTATATAATATTTATATATAGTATATCTAAATACACAATGGAATATTACTCATATTACTCAGCCACTTTCTTTCACTTTTTGATAATTTTTGTTTCCATTTCCTTATGTCACATGCTTCTTAAAGTATCCACCAGAAAAGATGTTGCTTAGTACTTTGCCTATATCCCCCTCAGGTACCTTTTTACCTTTTCTATTGTGGGCATTGCCTGGTTTGGGAGAGTTTTGAACCGTTGCCCCAGGTTGAGATAACACTTAGGCATAACTCCCTAGTCCCTGTGAAGCCAGGCTCCCGCTTTCATTTGCAGGACTTTACCTGAGACCACACCTTTTCTTGGCTTCCTTTCTTTTTCTCTCCAGCTTCTCCAAGCCCTTCTCAGTTTTCCCTGGGAGCACTTTCTTTAGAAAACACTTGCTTAAGAATTCCCTTCTCAGGATCTGTTTCTGGGGAGCCTGCCCTGAGAGCTGTTGCTATACAGTAGACAATGCCCTCATTTTATAAGCTGTGCATGTGTTTGTAAACTCCCTCTATAAAGGAATAAGAGAATTTCCTTTTAAGTTTCTCCAAGATTTCAAAATCAATAACCCAACTCATTTAAAATAGACATACCTACATATGATAACACTGAAAAGTGTTCCCAAATAACTGTAAAATGTGCTGTGCATTTATTTTTTCTGCTAAATCACTCCTCGCTATCTCCTCTGCTCAAGCTCCGAGGATCCTGAGAGCCTAAAGAGAGTCAAAGAGCCCGAACCGTGTGCTAACGACACATTAGTAGGGTCATTAACTTTTGAAGGGCATATGCTAAACCTACTCTGCAGTAAGGAGCTATTAAGCTCACTTCAAACCTTTCTCTAGGAGCCCTCTTGGCAGCTCCCAAGTCTCTGGAATATGAAGGAGATAAAAATCTCTGCCTCCAAAAATAGGCATGCGTTTGGTTGATGATTTAGGATCCTTGATCATCTGGCACATGTTGATTATTAAAGTCTCAGTGTCTCATCTGAGGCACAAGGTAAAGCTCAGAAGACATTTTCATTAGCTTGTGAATGGAGTAAAAATGAGTTGTCTTCCCCTTTTGGATGCCTGCAATATTTAATGTTTCTATAATATTCATGAACTTTTTTAGGGAGTATAAACCATGCAGACACTTTGTTCAGAGGTCGCCAGCCTGACTTGCTGACTTGGCCATGCTGGTTGGTTAAGAGTGGCTTCTAGTTTGCAAAGCCTTTGAATCCTGCTCCTGTAGTCACCTCTGTTGGTTTTTTGGTTTATCTCTTAAACTTGTGCTTTGTCCCAGTGGCCACATTTTGTCCATATACTCTCTGGAACTCTCTTTGGTTTCCATTTACAAGCCCCAAGCTGGGATACATCTTTCAGACAGGAGGCGTGTTCACCTGGAGCACAGTAGAAGGACTGCTCACTCTTTCAGATCACCATCTGGGAAGCCCTATTCTGTGAACTGCAATGAGTTACTCAGGGTCTGGGCCCATTGTAGGCTCTGGAGGAATTTAATAAGGCTTATTAAGGATGGAAGGATTAATAAAGGCTCTAAGAGAAGACCAGCTTCCCCAATAAAGATCCACCTTTCATAGTAAGTACCAAACCCACTCAGTCTTCACTAGCACCTGTTTCTTCTGTTTTGATTGTGTCAGTGATATTTGGAAATATATTCTCCCATGTAGGGCATCCTTTTGGTTTGTTTGTTTCACATTTTTATTCCGTAAGACATGTATACTTTTTCTCTGTGTCTTGTTCAAACCAAATCTCTTTGAATTTAGCAAACTGGTGTTTTGTTTTCTTTAGGGGTCTCTTAGACCAAGATTTTGGCTGGCTTCACAGACAGTTTGTTCACAAAATCAATAAACCTATTGCCCGTTCAGTCAAACCAGAGCACTTTCTTTTCTATTTTTCATTTCATCCCTTGTCAAGCCAGACAAAATACAAAACTGACCTAGGGTTGTCTAAAGACTCTGAAATGTTCTCAGTGGATTTTTTTTTTGAGATTTAAATGAAAGCCTGGCTATCATTATAGGTGACTATTTTATATATAAAGAGGTCAGTTGTTGGCAGCACTAAAGAACAGATTTAAATAAACTGAGGGTATACAACTGTCTTCTGTAATGTAAGAATGTCCCTTCCTTTGTAGCCTTAGTCTGCACAAAGAGGTAGTAACTATATGTGCTCCAGCATCAGCCATGATGCACACACACACACACACACACACACACACACACACGGATTCTAAGGAGGATTCCTTTCAGAAAAACACACCACCATTTACCTATTCAAATTCACAAACTTGCTACAAATCATTGCACTAGGTGACTTGCAGTTCAACCAGCAAGGCTGGGAAGAGTCTTTTTCCAGAAGGAAGGCACCTGGCACTTCACTCAACTGTGATAATGTTTCACATCCAAATGATTTGGAGCTATCTTAGGGAGTTCTTTTATTGAAAGGGAAGACATTCCCTCAGCTGGAGAATAACCATTTATTACTATATTTAGGGAAAAATATCCTGACTTAAATTTGTGCTTCTACCCATTTGGACTTTGTCTCAGTTTGGAAACCAAAGGAAGTACAACAAATTCAACAAATATTTCTGAACTCCTACTGTGTTCCAGTACCTAGAAAGTATTGGGCCCATAGGACTGTCAAAGGTGAAGCTGACTTGACCCCAGAACTCTAGAGGAGGCTACATCCTTGCCAAGAAGAAAATTCTTGTGTGCACACACATGCATCCCCAGTCACTGTAATGCAATGCTTGTTAAGATACAGATCTAGAGCACAGAGGAGGAAATTGCACTCAGGCTCAGTCCCTGCAGCAAACTAATTGTGGCAGATTACTGGTTCACACAAGGTCTGGGCCATCCATCCAGGTCAGCTAGGGCTGTTCTCACTCAGTCAAGGATCCCAGCTGAAGGTACTGCTGACATTTTACAGCTGTGTCTTTGGGATCATGTGGCTTCTGAGGTTGCTATGAGAGGGGCTGAAGAGCTGGGCTTATCCTGAACTTGTCACACATCACTTCTCTTCACACTTTGTTGGTCAGAACCAGTGACATTGCAAGGGAGGCCGAGAAGTGAAAGGGATCGTGTGGGTAGCAGTAGAGTGATAAATCCTCTGCCACACAACTAAAACCCATGAGGTCTTACCGTGTGCCTGCCTCTGGGTGCCCACCAAAGTGGAGATTCCCATCTCAGGGAGCCAAGAACTCGAAGGGAAGAGCTTCTGGTCTGTGCCTTGAAGAAATAGTAGGCTCTAAAGTGGAAGAAATAAAGGGAGAGAAAGGAATAAATTCTATCACAGAAGCTTATGGGAAAAGGGGTGGAGAGAAAGAAAGATTGGAGCAGCAAAATGTACAAAGTTCTAATTATAAAATAAGTAGGTTTTGGGGGTTTCATGTTACAACATGGTGACTGTAGGTAACAATATTGGTACTGCATATTTGACAGTTACTAAGAGAGTAAACTTTATTTTTCTGAGGGGAGACGGGCAGAGAAGGGGGGCCGGAGATTCCAAAGCAGGCTCTGTGCTGACAGCACAGAGCCCAATGTGGGGCTTGAATTCACGAACTGTGAGATCATGACCTGAGCTGAAGCTGGATGTTCAACTGACTGAGCGACCCAGGTGCCCCTAAGAGAGTAAATTTTAAAAGTCCTCATCACAAGGAAACAAAACTTTTGTAATTACGTGTGGCGATGGATGTTAACTACACTTATTGTGATCATTGCACAATATATACAAATATCGAATCATTATGGTTTTTGCCTGAAATGAATATAAAGTTATATGTCAACTATGCCTCAATTAAAATTAAAGGACAGACAATTTATTTTTTTTTAAATTTTTTTTTCAACGTTTATTTATTTTTGGGACAGAGAGAGAGACAGAGCATGAACGGGGGAGGGTCAGAGAGAGAGAGGGAGACACAGAATCGGAAACAGGCTCCAGGCTCTGAGCCATCATGAGCCATCAGCCCAGAGCCTGACGCGGGGCTCGAACTCACGGACCATGAGATCGTGACCTGGCTGAAGTCGGACGCTTAACCGACTGCGCCACCCAGGCGCCCCAAAGGACAGACAATTTAAAAAAAAGGACAGAACAGATTTGGAAAATGGGAGGGGTCCAATCTATTGAAGGTGTTAGGGCTTAGAAGATGGTTGGAGTCAGATCACATGGCTTTGGCTGCCATAGTCAAGGGTGGGTTTTGTTTTTCAGGAAGTGGAAGCTTGTTGATGAGCTTTGCTCAAGGAAGTAGCATCATCATTGTCATGGCTCTAGTGGCCTACATTTACTTAGAGTGTACAGTTTCCTGGGTGCCATTCTGAGTGCACATGCGTTATTTCATTTGATCCTCAAAATAACCCTGAAGGGCAGGTACTTTTCTTATCCTACTGTACATGTAAGGGAGCTGAAGTTCAGAGAGGATACGAAACTTTTCCAAGATATCATACTGTTGGCCGATGGTAGAAAAAGCACTGTTTTTCTTGAAAGTAACTTAAAATTGGGTGGACTCATTGTTACTATTATGGTTATTGGTATTATTTTAAAACAACACTCCTGTGGTTCCACATTTAAGAAAGATCAAGACCCTGCTAAGAGTTTTGGGTAATAGGATTAAAATGCTTTTGCAGTTGGGGTGCCTGGGTGATTCAGTTGGTTAAGTGTCCAACTCTTGATTTCTGCTCAAGTCATGATTTCACAGTTCCTAAGTTCTAGCCCAGTGTCAGGCCCTGTGCTGACAGTGGGGAGCCTACTTGGGATCCTCTCTCTCTGCCCTTCCTTCACTCTGTCTCTAAAAAAATAAAAATAATCTAGAAAATGTTTTTGCAATTGATTTTTATTGTAACCATAAGCTGGTGACCAGTAAATTAAATGAACCCTATCCTATGTTGGACAGGTAAGATGGACACAACAGATTGCCAGAAGAAACAAATGAAGGTAGACAGTGAGTTTGGAGACTATTTAGTTGGCCAGGGGCATCTCTATTTTGCTCTGGAAATAAGTCAAGCAATTTACATTCCAGAGCCCAGTCCAATAGCACATGATTTTGCCTGCTGAATTTCTGACTTGTTTCTGTACACCTTTTTTTTTTCATGTTAACTGTGAACTTGGAAGCTGCACTTCTAGAAAGATCAGAGGCTGTAGGCTTGTTCCATGTGCTGCTATCCCTCTGGGATGCGATTACCAGAGATAAAAATGCTTTCCTTGAACTTTATTGTTTAAAAAGGGAAGTCATGAGGAGGAGGAAGATGGCGGCATAGGAGGACTCTGGGCTCACCGCGCGTCCTGCTGATCACTTAGATTCCACCTACACCTGCCTAAATAACCCAGAAAACCGCCAGAGGATTAGCAGAACGGAGTCGCCGGAGCCAAGCGCAGACGAGAGGCCCACGGAAGAGGGTAGGAAGGGCGGCGAGGCGGTGCATGCTCCACGGACTGGCGGGAGGGAGCCGGGGCGGAGGGGCGGCTCGCCGGCCAAGCAGAGCCCCGGAGTCGGGCTTGCAAAAGCGGAGGGGCCTGACGGACTGTGTTCTGACAGCAAGCGCGACTTAGCGTCTGGGAGGTCATAAGTTAACAGCTCTGCTCGGAAAGCGGGAAGGCTGGAGGACAAAGGGAGGGAGAGCTGCTGAGCCCCCGGACGACAGAGCTCAGTTTGGTGGGGAACAAAGGCGCTCGCCAGCGCCATCTCCCCCGCCCATCCCCCAGCCAAAATCCCAAAGGGAACCAGTTCCTGCCAGGGAACTTGCTGGCTCCGCGCAAACACCCAACTCTGTGCTTCTGCGGAGCCAAACCGCCGGCAGCGGATCTGACTCCCTCCCACTGCCACAGGGCCCCTCCTGAAGTGGATCACCTAAGGAGAAGTGAGCTAAGCCTGCCCCTCCTGCCCCCGTGCACCTTGCCTACCCACCCCAGCTAATACGCCAGATCCCCAGCACCACAAGCCTGGCAGTGTGCAAGTAGCCCAAACGGGCCACGCCACCCCACAGTGAATCCCGCCCCTAGGAGAGGGGAAGAGAAGGCACACACCAGTCTGGCTGTGGCCCCAGCGGTGGGCTGGGGGCAGACATCAGGACTGACTGCGGCCCCGCCCACCAACTCCAGTTATACACCACAGCACAGGGGAAGTGCCCTGCAGGTCCTCACCACTCCAGGGACTATCCAAAACGACCAAACGGAAGAATTCCCCTCAGAAGAATCTCCAGGAAATAACAACAGCTAATGAACTGATCAAAAAGGATTTAAATAATATAACAGAAAGTGAATTTAGAATAATAGTCATAAAATTAATCGCTGGGCTTGAAAACAGTATAGAGGACAGCAGAGAATCTCTTGCTACAGAGATCAAGGGACTAAGGAACAGTCACGAGGAGCTGAAAAGTGCTTTAAACGAAATGCAAAACAAAATGGAAACGATGACAGCTCGGCTTGAAGAGGCAGAGGAGAGAATAGGTGAACTAGAAGATAAAGTTATGGAAAAAGAGGAAGCTGAGAGAAAGAGAGATAAAAAAATCCAGGAGTATGAGGGGAAAATTAGAGAACTAAGTGATGCACTAATGAGAAATAATATATGCATAATTGGTATCCCAGAGGAGGAAGAGAGAGGGAAAGGTGCTGAAGGGGTACTTGAAGAAATTATAGCTGAGAACTTCCCTGAACTGGGGAAGGAAAAAGGCATTGAAATCCAAGAGGCACAGAGAACTCCCTTCAGACGGAACTTGAATCGATCTTCTGCACGACATATCATAGTGAAACTGGCAAAATACAAGGATAAAGAGAAAATTCTGAAAGCAGCAAGGGATAAACGTGCCCTCACATATAAAGGGAGACCTATAAGACTCGTGACTGATCTCTCTTTTGAAACTTGGCAGGCCAGAAAGAATTGGCACGAGATTTTCAGTGTGCTAGACAGAAAAAATATGCAGCCGAGAATCCTTTATCCAGCAAGTCTGTCATTTAGAATAGAAGGAGAGATAAAGGTCTTCCCAAACAAACAAAAACTGAAGGAATTTGTCACCACTAAACCAGCCCTACAAGAGATCCTAAGGGGGATCCTGTGAGACAAAGTACCAGAGACATCACTACAAGATAAAACATACAGACATCACAATGACTCTAAACCCGTATCTTTCTATAATAACACTGAATGTAAATGGATTAAATGCACCAACCAAAAGACATAGGGTATCAGAATGGATAAAAAAACAAGACCCATCTATTTGCTGTCTACAAGAGACTCATTTTAGACCTGAGGACACCTTTAGATTGAGAGTGAGGGGATGGAGAACTATTTATCATGCTACTGGAAGCCAAAAGAAAGCTGGAGTAGCCATACTTATATCAGACAAACTAGACTTTAAATTAAAGGCTGTAACAAGAGATGAAGAAGGACATTATATAATAATTACAGGGTCTATCCATCAGGAAGAGCTAACAATTATAAATGTCTATGCGCCGAATACCGGAGCCCCCAAATATATAAAACAATTACTCACAAACATAAGCAACCTTATTGATAAGAATGTGGTAACTGCAGGGGACTTTAACACCCCACTTACAGAAATAGATAGATCATCTAGACACACGGTCAATAAAGAAACAAGGGCCCTGAATGAGACATTGGATCAGATGGACTTGACAGATCTATTTAGAACTCTGCATCCCAAAGCAACAGAATATACTTTCTTCTCGAGTGCACATGGAACATTCTCCAAGATAGATCATATACTGGGTCACAAAACAGCCCTTCATAAGTTTACAAGAATTGAAATTATACCATGCATACTTTCATCCCACAATGCTATGAAGCTTGAAATCAACCACAGGAAAAAGTCTGGAAAACCTCCAAAAGCATGGAGGTTAAAGAACACCCTACTAACGAATGAGTGGGTCAACCAGGCAATTAGAGAAGAAATTAAAAAATATATGGAAACAAACGAAAATGGAAATACAACAATCCAAACGCTTTGGGATGCAGCAAAGGCAGTCCTGAGAGGAAAATACATTGCAATCCAGGCCTATCTCAAGAAACAAGAAAAATCCCAAATACAAAATCTAACAGCACACCTAAAGGAAATAGAAGCAGAACAGCAAAGGCAGCCTAAGCCCAGCAGAAGAAGAGAAATAATAAAGATCAGAGCAGAAATAAACAATATAGAATCTAAAAAAACTGTAGAGCAGATCAACGAAACCAAGAGTTGGTTTTTTGAACAAATAAACAAAATTGACAAACCTCTAGCCAGGCTTCTCAAAAAGAAAAGGGAGATGATCCAAATAGATAAAATCATGAATGAAAATGGAATTATTACAACCAATCCCTCAGAGATACAAACAATTATCAGGGAATACTATGAAAAATTATATGCCAACAAATTGGACAACCTGGAAGAAATGGACAAATTCCTAAACACACACACTCTTCCAAAACTCAATCAGGAGGAAATAGAAAGCTTGAACAGACCCATAACCAGCGAAGCAATTGAATCGGTTATCAAAAATCTCCCAACAAATAAGAGTCCAGGACCAGATGGCTCCCCAGGGGAGTTCTACCAGACGTTTAAAGCAGAGATAATACCTACCCTTCTCAAGCTATTCCAAGAAATAGAAAGGGAAGGAAAACTTCCAGACTCATTCTCTGAAGCCAGTATTACTTTGATTCCTAAACCAGACAGAGACCCAGTAAAAAAAGAGAACTACAGGCCAATATCCCTGATGAATATGGATGCAAAAATTCTCAATAAGATACTAGTAAATCGAATTCAACGGCATATAAAAAGAATTATTCACCATGATCAAGTGGGATTCATTCCTGGGATGCAGGGCTGGTTCAACATTCGCAAATCAATCAACGTGATACATCACATTAACAAAAAAAAAAAAAAACAGAAGAACCATATGATCCTGTCAATCGATGCAGAAAAGGCCTTTGACAAAATCCAGCACCCTTTCTTAATAAAAACCCTTGAGAAAGTCGGGATAGAAGGAACATACTTAAAGATCATAAAAGCCATTTATGAAAAGCCCACAGCTAACATCATCCTCAACGGGGAAAAACTGAGAGCTTTTTCCCTGAGATCAGGAACACGACAGGGATGCCCACTCTCACCGCTGTTGTTTAACATAGTGCTGGAAGTTCTAGCATCAGCAATCAGACAACAAAAGGAAATCAAAGGCATCAAAATTGGCAAAGATGAAGTCAAGCTTTCGCTTTTTGCAGATGACATGATATTATACATGGAAAACCCGATAGACTCCACCAAAAGTCTGCTAGAACTGATACATGAATTCAGCAAAGTTGCAGGATACAAAATCAATGTACAGAAATCAGTTGCATTCTTATACACTAACAATGAAGCAACAGAAAGACAAATAAAGAAACTGATCCCATTCACAATTGCACCAAGAAGCATAAAATACCTAGGAATAAATCTAACCAAAGATGTAAAAGATCTGTATGCTGAAAACCATAGAAAGCTTATGAAGGTAATTGAAGAAGATTTAAAGAAATGGAAAGGCATTCCCTGCTCATGGATTGGAAGAATAAATATTGTCAAAATGTCAATACTACCCAAAGCTATCTACACATTCAATGCAATCCCAATCAAAATTGCACCAGCATTCTTCTCGAAACTAGAACAAGCAATCCTAAAATTCATATGGAACCACAAAAGGCCCCGAATAGCCAAAGTAATTTTGAAAAAGAAGACCAAAGCAGGAGGCATCACAATCCCAGACTTTAGCCTCTACTACAAAGCTGTCATCATCAAGACAGCATGGTATTGGCACAAAAACAGACACACAGACCAATGGAATAGAATAGAAACCCCAGAACTAGACCCACAAACGTATGGCCAACTCATCTTTGACAAAGCAGGAAAGAACATCCAATGGAAAAAAGACAGCCTCTTTAACAAATGGTGCTGGGAGAACTGGACAGCAACATGCAGAAGGTTGAAACTAGACCACTTTCTCACACCATTCACAAAAATAAACTCAAAATGGATAAAGGACCTGAATGTGAGACAGGAAACCATCAAAACCTTAGAGGAGAAATCAGGAAAAGACCTCTCTGACCTCAGCCGTAGCAATCTCTTACTTGACACATCCCCAAAGGCAAGGGAATTAAAAGCAAAAGTGAATTACTGGGACCTTATGAAGATAAAAACCTTCTGCACAGCAAAGGAAACAACCAACAAAACTAAAAGGCAACCAATGGAATGGGAAAAGATATTTGCAAATGACATATCAGACAAAGGGCTAGTATCCAAAATCTATAAAGAGCTCACCAAACTCCACACCCGAAAAACAAATAACCCAGTGAAGAAATGGGCAGAAAACATGAATAGACACTTCTCTAAAGAAGACATCCAGATGGCCAACAGGCACATGAAAAGATGTTCAACGTCGCTCCTTATCAGGGAAATATAAATCAAAACCACACTCAGATATCACCTCACGCCAGTCAGAGTGGCCAAAATGAACAAATCAGGAGACTATAGATGCTGGAGAGGATGTGGAGAAACGGGAACCCTCTTGCACTGTTGGTGGGAATGCAAATTGGTGCAGCCACTCTGGAAAGCAGTGTGGAGGTTCCTCAAAAAATTAAAAATAGACCTACCCTATGACCCAGCCATAGCACTGCTAGGAATTTATCCAAGGGATACAGGAGTACTGATGCATAGGGGCACTTGTACCCCAATGTTTATAGCGGCACTCTCAACAATAGCCAAATTATGGAAAGAGCCTAAATGTCCATCAACTGATGAATGGATAAAGAAATTGTGGTTTATATACACAATGGAATACTACGTGGCAATGAGAAAAAATGAAATATGGCCTTTTGTAGCAACGTGGATGGAACTGGAGAATGTGATGCTAAGTGAAATAAGCCATACAGAAAAAGACAGATACCATATGGTTTCACTCTTATGTGGATCCTGAGAAACTTAACAGAAACCCATGGGGAAGGGGAAGGGAAAAAAAAAAAGAGGTTAGAGTGGGAGAGAGCCAAAGCATAAGAGACTGTTAAAAACTGAGAACAAACTGAGGGTTGATGGGGGGTGGGAGGGAGGAGAGGGTGGGTGATGCGTATTGAGGAGGGCACCTTTTGGGATGAGCACTGGGTGTTGTATGGAAACCAATTTGACAATGAATTTCATATATTAAAAAAAATAATAAAAAATAAAAAGGGAAGTCATGTGTAAGTTGTACCTCAAAAAGGGAGAAGTTTTCATTCACATGACTTATATTTGGCAAATACACCAGAAAAGCTATGATTTGAAGCAGAGTAGGAAGAGTTTGTAGAAGATATAGTTGGGAAGGGGTCCTAGGACACCTGATTCGTCATCCCTATGGACCGTGGTACTTGTCCCACCTCCTGAAGATTGTGGCAAACACACTTCCTTTGGCTTCCAGCACCTTCTTTTTCTCTTTCCCAAAGACAAGAGCCCATAAGGACCACACTGGCAGGATGCTGGAAATGCTGGAGATTCAGATGGCATAGCATTTTCCCTCTCTAGTTCAGTGACCAATGTTCTTGTTTCAGTGTTCAGTGTTTAGTATTCTTGCTTATCAACAATAGATCCCCTTCCCTGATCCCATTTGCACCTCAGGTGAAGTAGCCTGAGGTCCAGTTACAAAGTGTCTTCTGCTCTTAGTCACCTTGTGCTGTAGAGGCAGAGAGAACACACAAGTGCCTCATACATTACATTAAAAACATTAGGTTAAATGTAATGAAAAGCCTGCCCTTTATTAAAGTATAACATACACACAGAGAAGTACACAAATCAATATGTTTTCAGAAACCAAATATAGTGGTGTAACCAGCACCTGAATCAAGAATCAGAATATTATCAACTCCAAGAAGCTCTCCCTGCTGGCCTCTTCCAGTCACTCCACCAAAGGTAACCACCCATTGAAACGTCTTACATCACAGATCAGCTTTACTTGCCTCTGGAAGTTTATAAATGGAACACTTTGTATGCACACTATTTTAAGTTTCACTTCTCTCAACTAGCATCCTGTTTGGGAGATTCCTCTATGTAGTTATAGCTCGATCATTCTGATGGCTGTATAGTATTCCACTGTAACCCTCTTCCTAGTCAGTTAATCTATTTTGTTGTTGGTGGGCATTTGGATGAATTGCGGTTTGGCATAGTCATGAAGGATGCTGCTATGACATGCGTCTCTGTTGGAAACCTACCTAGGAGTAAAATTTCTGGGTTTGCCTATGTCTGACTTTAGTAGAGACTGCTGGTTTTCCAAAGTAGTTTTAGCAATGAATAACAGCACTGGTTGTTCCACATCTCAAAATATCTGGAATTTTCCAATGTATATATTTTTTGGTTCTGCAGCAGAATTACTCTCAAAGAAGAAGGAAAGAGTAGGCTTGAGGTAACAGTAATTTCATTTGGTTATGCCCTGGATATTAAATACTCCAAAATTCACATACTGCCATCCTACCCCCAGCCCAGCAAAAGATATTGGTAGTGTGACAGTAGTTATTCATAAGCTCCAGCTACCCTTGCCTCCTTGAACAACACAAATGGTCTTGGGAAATCCTTCTAGAGGCAAACATGTACAGGCAACTGAGAGATTAGCCAATAGCTATGCTTCTGCAAGAGTAAGCCCACCTCTTCCCCTCCCTATCCTTCCCTCCTACAAGGCCAGCCCAGAAGGCTGACAATGAAGCCAACTGTACGCCTGCTTCCCAATAACTCAGCATTACCACTACCTGCCCACCAGCTAGAGCCCACTCTCCTGGTGTGCATAACACCCTGACTTGCTTGCCAAGACAGAGCACAGTGAAGCTTCCACATAATCATTTCCAAACATTAAAATGGCCCCATTGTCATTACAGCAGGGAGATTGAATTCGCCTCATCAAAGCGGAGTGTGACAGGTGACTCAATAGGACAGTGCCAAGCGCAGAGGCAAGAAGATTAGCAGGGCACTGATATCATTATTTCCGCCTATCACAGATTCGGCAGGGAGGCAATTGTAATTTCTGGGCTTATTAGTCTACATTCGGAGGGAAAAACCGAGTGATAAAACTCACGGTGACAGCTAGGCATTTGTGCAGCAAGTGCTGTCACGGTGACACTTAGAAAATGCCAATGTGGCTACGTCCTCATAATCCTCACTAATAGAGGTTAAAGCCGGGCACAAAGGCACCCTTATCAGTCATCAGTTCACTAATAACATTTGCATTTTTAAGTTAAATATAGTAAGTAAAGGAGTAAGTAGTTCTTTGCAGTTAGGACAATTAATTTCACACTGGAATTAGAAAGCAAAGCCAAAAATTTCTAGCGGCTCCTATCTCTTCAATCGCTTGCAAGAATCCTCCAAGGAAAGAGATGAGTGAATGGTGTTAAGAACAATGTTACCGGCAGTATCTATTGCCTGTGAGACCGTCGATAGGAGAACATCACTAAACTCCTGAAATTAGATTTCTGCCCCCCTCCAGTCAACAGACAATGCAGCTCAAGGACTTAAAACTAACAAATGCAGCGGAAATTATCTTCACATGCTTAGCATATTCCTGTCTTAGTGTTCCCGATTTTGCCATCCAGAGGTATATTAAATCACAGAAGAAGGCTCCAAAGAGCTGGGGAGGGTAAGACAGTGTAACTACTGGTGACGGAGGTGGAGTGCTACCTGTTCTCAAGACCACTTCCCAGAAAAGCCTTCCTAGCCCAGCTGATTTACATAAACCTCCTCTAATTAATACGTTTCTATATCAGCATTTTTCAGAACATTGGCAATGAAAGAGAAAATTAAGAGATTCTTTTTGGAGATAATACCAGAAATATAGTTTCATGGCTAATATATATTCATGGCTAGATGATTGAAAAAAATCATCTAGCTTAGGGAAAATACTGGAATTTTAATTTTATTTTGTTGGAAAAATATTACAGGTGGCAAGCCGTTACTTTTTCACATTTAAATAAATAAGAGACCAATTAAGAAGACTGTGTAATTCAATTCTTGAGTGAGTGCCACTGAATTCAATTTGTTTCAGGTCAATGAATATAACACAAAGTTATTAGCAAAAAGGTCAGGGGCTGCGTATAAAGCATACACACGCGATACAACGGGGTAATTAGTACACATTTCCAGTGTGCTGTTGTACTGGCATATGGTGGAGAAAATCTTAACAGGATTAGATGTTAATAAATTTTCAAGTCTGTTTTTCTTCCCCTACCCTTTTTATAAAAAAGCCTGGAACTAACTGTTGTCTCCCTTTCTATCTGTCTGTGTCTCTATCTCTGTCGCTCTCTCTGTTCCTTCATCATGCACTAGAGATTAAAGATACAGAAGCTGGTTTAGAAAATCACCCATGTCAGGGCGCAGGGCTGAAGCTTGCACTTTGAGAATCCTCACTGCATGGAGCGGTGTCTGAGTTAAGAAAACTTATGTGCCCCATATGCCATCATTCTGAGTTAAGGAATCCAAACTCCAAAGTCCACCAAAAAAGGCAAACGGAAGATCCATGGGGTATGGTTCCTATCTTGTTTTGTGAAGGAGAAAGGAGAGCTTTGAGAAGGAGGGTTTGTGCCCCCGGACTTTCAGAGTGCTGTTTAATGGTCTCTGGGAGCAGGATGGGTGGAGAAGAGCAGGTCCCCCTGATGACAGGCATACCAGGCCTTCCAACCAGCAGAACTCAGGGCTACACCACTGATGCAGGAAACGGCCACACAGGAGGCTGACTATACTCTGCTGTGCTTCTGAAAAGTCCAGGGGCTTAGGAGACAAATGTAGACATGTTCTCACAAGTCCCTGCCTTGGCTCAGCACATCTGCAGGAGGGGGAGCTGGTGTTTGGTCAAGCCCAGGTGGGCACACTGGGGACAAGGGACCTCCAGGAGAATCTGAGACTCATTTTCCTAAAGTCACTTCTCTGGGAAGAGGGGAGTGGAGAATGCTACACAAATCCCCGCAGGCCTCCTCACTACCCTGGGGGGTTTGATGTACACATTCCCCCCAAGCTCAGGTGAGCTAAGCCCTGCTCCCTGGCCTGTCTTACTTCTCCCTTCCCCACATGTGTTTCCTGGTATCACCTCCCACCTAGACTGCCCGTGGTCTCCTTGTCTCAGGGTCTATTTCTGTGGGAAGTTAAACTGAGACAGAGGGTAACCAGGAGGTGGAGGGAAAGACAGAAAAAAGATATGGCTGACCCTCAGCCTGGTGTGGGAGCAGCCAGTGCTTGCTACGTTGGAGAACAGCGTGTTCTTAACTCAGAGGGACTGAACCTGAAGGGGTCTGTCCAATGAAAGTCCCAAGGACAGCACAGTAACTGCCTCAAGAGCTCCTGTATGGGCTCTTTTCCTTCCCTATCTCACCCCCCACTCCCCAACTGCTGTTTCCTGGGGTTGCTTGCTAAGTGATCGCCTATTTGCACCTGAATTCCTGTCCAGAATCTGCTTCCTGGAGAATGCAACCAGAGGTAGTGGTCAAGAAGCACAGTCTATGGTGTGACCTCAAGGGCTGTCCTTCTCTAGAATGATACCAGTAGGTGATTTTTAAAGCAGTCTCAAAAAACAGCCTTGCAAATAGGTATGAAATATTTACAGGTTTCTGTATGTGAATAATTAAAAACAAAGACTAAAGCCAACCTATTTTCCCCACCGGAGATAGCATAGGGAAGCAAAGAATAACATGAACAGAAATTTGTTTTGTCCTTTGACAAGGTGTTATCTGTAAGGGTACTCTAGATGCAAACATTAAACCAGGTTACGAGGCTGACACAAAGCTAAAGTATTATTACATTAGAAAAGTGACTTGCTTTTCATGATTTTAGAGGGAAAGCTGGCATCCAACCAAGAGCTTAGTGCTAACTTAAAATAATTTCCAGCTGTGGTTATGTGATATTTGCCCAACCTTCCACTGGACTGACATGATATTTGTCTTCAGTTGGGGAAGGTAAAATGACTTCTCCCTGGTCTAGTCGAGGACCTCCACAGTAAGGCAGCTAACATGCCTGTAGATACCTCCACATGCATGTGGAAGCTGGCAAACACTTTCCCATAAAGCTGTCTACGTAGCAGCAAAAAGGGAGAAGGATGTGGTTGGCCCATCCTTCTCAAAATTATAGGGACATACATAACATTGAGCAAAGTAGTTAATGTCTCAGTTTGCATCTGTACAATGGGCATAAATGACCTAACTTTCAGGGGTATTGCAGGCAGAATGCCTAGAACATGGTAAGCTCACATTAATGGGAGTCATTATTAGCACTTAACATTTTGAGAGCCCGATTCTTGAGGCAAGAACATTCCCCTCTCTTGAATATGTATTTAATAACTCAAGTAATACATATTAAGAATTGGAAGTTACAGAGAGGCAAAAACCCTCCCCTAATTCTATAATGCAAACATGGCTTCACGTTTTGGTTTGTATCCTCTATGTTTGTTTTTGAGCCCATATAGCCATATATATTTTGACAAATATGAACTTGTACAATGATACTGCTTAGTAACTTCATTTATGCATTAATAGATTGTAATGTTTAGAGAAGTTTTAAGTGTACTGAAAAATTGAGCAGAAAGTGCTGTTCCCATATTACTCACTTTCTCCACAGTTTCTTCTATGAATATATTGCATTAACGTGGTACATTTGTTACAATTAATGAACCAAACACCAGTATTGACACATTGTTAACTAAATTCCATAGTTTACATTAGGGTTCAATCTTCTTGTACATCCTATGGGTTTTGACACATGCATGATGTCACGCATCCACCATCATGGAACCACACAGAATGGTTTCCCCTGTGCGCCACCTGCTCACCCCTCCACCCTTCCCTGGAAACACTGACCTTTTTTTTTTTTTTAACTTTCTCTATAGGTTTGGCTTTTCCAGAATGTCATATCATTGGTATTATCTATAGCATGTGGGCTTTTCAGATTAAGTTCTTTCACTTAGCAATCTGCATTTAAGTTTCTTCATATCTTTTGTGGCTTATTAGTTCATTAAAAAAATTCTGAGTTGTAGTCCGTTGTCTAGATATTACTCACCCATTCACCTACCAAAGGACATCTTGATTGCTTCCAAGTTCGGGCAGTTATCAGCAAACCTGCTATAGACATTTGTGTTTAGGCTTTTGTGTGCACATACTTTTCAACTCTGGGTAATACCAAGGAGCATGATTGCTGGATCTATGGTGGTACTGTATTTAGTTTGTCAGAAACCTCTGACTGTCTTCCAGCATGGCTATATCATTCTCCATTCCCACCAGCAATGAATGAGAGTTCCTGTTGTTCCACATCCTTGTAAGTACTTGGTGCTGTCTGTGTTTTAGATTTTGGTTGTTCTAACAGGTGTGTAGTGATATCTCATTGTTTTAATTTGCAGCTCCCTAGTGACATATGATGTCGAGCATCTTTTCAAATGCCTACCTACCATCTGAACATCTTCTTTGGCGAGGTGTCTATTCACATCTTTTGACCATTTTTAATTAGGTTGTTTCTTATTGTTAGATTTTAAGGTTCTTTGTATGTTTTAGAAGCGAGTCCTTTATCAGATATATGTTCTGCAAATGTTTTCTTCTGATCTCTGCCTTGTCTTTTCATTCTCTTAATAGTGTCTTTCACAGAGCAGATGTTTTTAATTTTAATGAAATTTCACCTATCAAGTTTTTCTCTCATGTGTCATACATTTGTTGTTGGATCTAAAAAGTCATCACCAACTAATCAATTAGTTTGTCTACTCTTTCACCAATACTACAATGTCTTGATTACTGTAGCTTTACAGTAAATGTTGAAATTGGGTAGCATTAGTCCTCCAACTTTTTTTTTAACGTTTATTTATTTTTGAGACAGAGAGAGACAGAGCATGAATGGGGGAGGGTCAGAGAGAGAGGGAGACACAGAATCTGAAACAGGCTCCAGGCTCTGAGCAGTCAGCACAGAGCCCGACGCGGGGCTCGAACTCACGGACCGCGAGATTGTGACCTGAGCCGAAGTCGGACGCTCAACCCACTGAGCCACCCAGGCGCCCCTGGTCCTCCAACTTTGTTGTTGTTGTTACTCTCCTCCTCCTCCTTTTTCTTCCTCCTCTCTCCCCCCAACCTTCCTTCTCCTCCTCCTCCTCTTTCAATACTGTATTAGCTATTCTGGGCCTTGCTTTTTCATATAATCTTTAGAATCAGTTTGTTGATATCCACAAAATAACTTGCTGGGATTTTAATTTGAATTGCATTAAATCTATAGATAATAAACTACATTTTACATATATCAACAAATTGTTAAAAACTTACCTTTTTAGGTAAATGTAGGATGGCTACATCCTACAAATGTAGGATGGCTTCACAGTCGTGAGATCAAGCCCTGCATCAGGTTCTGCGCTGGTTGTGAAGCCTGCTTGGGATTCTCTCTCTCTCCCCTGCCCATGATTGCTCTCTCTCTCTCTCTCTCTCTCTCAAAAATAAAATAAAATAAAATAAAATAAAATAAAATAAAATAAAAATTTACCTTTGTATTATATAATCTCATTCATCATGCATTTTTAGGATGCAATATTATTTCATTATATGTAGGGTGACCACATAATTTATCATTCAAACTGAGATACTTTTAAGAGTAAAAAAGAGGTGCTAATTCTAATTGAACAGGGATAGCAGGAGTAACCTGAGATGTCAGGTTATTCTCCTGGCTGGGCCCCTTTTATTTAACCCATATCTTATTTTGGGGCATTTAAGTGCAAACTTAATTTACTATTGCAAACAATATGATGAGGGTAAAAGTTCATAAACATGCACACTTTCACACTTTTCTGATTATTTCTTTAGGATTAACTAGTAACTATATCATTGTTTGGTCACAATTGCATGTACAAATTTTTTTCTTTACCTGTAAAACATTTTAAATTTATTTTTAAATTTACATCCAAGATGGGGCGCCTTGGTGGCTCAGTCAGTTGAGCATCCGACTTCGGCTCAGGTCACGATCTCACAGTTTGTGAGTTCGAGCCCCACATCGGGCTCTGTGCTGATGGCTCAGAGCCTGGAGCCTGCTTCAGATTCTGTGTCTCCCTCTCTGCCCCTCCACCGCTCACACTCTCTCAAAAATAAATAAACATTAAAAGAAAGAAAAAATTTAAATTTACATCCAAGTTAGCTAGCATATAGTGAAACAATGATTTCAGGAGTAGATTCCTTAATGACCCTTACCCATTAAGCCCATCCCCCTCCCACAATACCTCCAGCAACCCTCAGTTTGTTCTCTATATTTAAGAGTCTCTTATGTTTTGTCCCCTTCCCTGTTTTTATATTATTTTTGCTACCCTTCCCTTATGTTCATCTGTTTTGTGTCTTAAAGTCCTCATATAATTGAAGTCATATGATATTTGTCTTTCTCTGACTAATTTTGCTTAGCATAATACCCTCTAGTTCCATCCATGTATTTGCAAATAACAACATTAAATTCTTTTTGATTGCCGAGTAATATTCCATTGTATATATATACCACATCTTCTTTATCCATTCATCTGTCAATGGACATTTGGGCTTTTTCATACTTCAGCTATTGTTGATAGTGCTGCTATAAACATTGGGGTGCATGTGTCCTTTTGAAACAGCATACCTATTTATCCCTTGGATAAATACCTAGTAGGCACGCATAATTTTTAAAAAAGCAACTTAGGGGTGCCTGGGTGGCTCAGTCGGTTAAGCATCCGACTTCAGCTCAGGTCACGATCTCACAGTCCGTGAGTTCAAGCCCTGCGTCGGGCTCTTGGCCGATGGCTCAGAGCCTGGAGCCTGCTTCCAATTCTGTGTCTCCCTCTCTCTCTGCCCCTCCCCCGTTCATGCTCTGTCTCTCTCTCTCTGTCTCAAAAATAAACGTTAAAAATAAAAATAAAAAAAAAAAGCAACTTAGCCAACTAAAATCTCATTGTATTTTAGGACAAATTAGTTCATATATACATGATATAGGTTAGTGAAGAAAAAGATATTTTTTATTTTTGTTCTTTGAAAATACCTCTTCTTTTGACTTATTATTTAAATAATAGCTATTGGAATGCTTAGAAATAAATTGTATTTTCCTGCTGTTGTTTTTTTAAAAAACAAGTTGATGGTTTTGTTTTTCTTATTTTAAGATTACAATGAACTTGATTACACCACAAGTCAGAAGGAAGACTGAGAACATTTAAAGATATATATCACTTTATCAAGATTACTTTAAAATAGCCAGCTACCATTTCAAAATTAGTCAAATAAAAAATACATATTTGAAAGTAAATAAAACCCCCTTCTGAAGTATTTTTAAGCAGGAACTTTGAAGTTTGTGGGTTTCATTTTTCTTTTATGTTTCCAATTCTTATTGTGGCTCATTTTTGTGTCAGTAATTTAAAGTGTACTTATATTTTGTAGATGGTTTATAGATATTGTAAGCATGGCAGAAGTAGCTATCTGGTGACCAAAATTAATACTTGCTGAAAGATTTTGTTGTAGTTGAAAAGTGACTGCTCAGGAAGGGACTACTTTTCCTAGCTTTCCTGGCAAACAAATGTACATGTGACTAGCTCTCATCAATGGACTGAGAGATGGGGATGTTCCAGTATACTCTTCTACCATCAACTCAATAAAAACAGATGAGGGTTTAAGAGCTGGTAGAGCCACAGATGAAAGGAATCCAAAACCTTCAATTATGATGTGGAGTGAGGGTGTGAGCCAATTATCATGTGAATCAGAAATAACTCTCTATTGGATTTTTGCTTTAATACATTTTTGGAGCGTGTTTCTTTGTGGCAGTTTAGTTTACCCTAACTAACACGGTAAGGACAGTCTCTAGGATAATTAAAATCTGACATAAGAAATGCATGAATCCCTGTAGCAAGATTCCTCAAAAACCAACTGGTTTGCTGTTGCTGTGAGTATGAAGTCTCTGATTTTTAGAAAACCCCATTCATGTTCTTTTTGGAATTCTTCTTCTATGTTACCCTGGGAAACTCCTCATTCCTACAAGGTTGTTTTAAGCATCACCTCCCTTATGAATTCTTCTCTGAGCCCTCTATCCTTTTTCTCAGTATACTTAATAATTCCCTACATTGTGCCACTTAATTCTATTTTTGCATCTTTTATATGCTATTGTAAGTACTTGCTTATGTCTGTCTTTCCAACAGGCATGCTATGGATTGAATGGTTGTGTTCTCCACCAATTTATATGCTGAGATAAGCATATAAAGCGTTTATATGCTAATCCTCATTGTGATGATATTCAGGAGGGGGCCCTTGTGAGGTAATGAGGTGATGGGGGTGGATCCCTCATGTGAGGATTTGTGCTCTCATAAAAAGAGATACAGAGTTGCCTCTTTCTCCATCTCTCTTTTTCTCTCTCTTCATCATGAGAAGAAGTCAGGAAGATGGCCCCCACCAGAACCTGACCATGCTGGTATCCTGATCTTGAACTTCAAGCCTCCAGAACTGTGAGAAATAAATAAATGTTGTTGAAGCCACCCAGTCTATGGTATTCTTATTATTGCAGCCCAAACTAACAGAGACAAGATGCGAACAAATAACTGAGTTCCATCAATGCATTCAATTTTTTTTTACCACTTGAATCTAGATAGTGCCTTGTCCATACTAAGGATGTAATAAAGACTTGCAGAATGAGTGAATGAATGGTAACAATAGTTGCTAAAGATGTGTTGGTTTTACAATAAACAGAAGACAAAGAAGATAATTCTGCAATAGTGACTTGGATTTTAAATGTTCTTGGTCCTTAGGGTTCCCATCTTGGGGCCACTGATTTCTGACTTGGAACAAAGGCAACCTCAGCTGGCAAGAAATTCAGGTGGGTATTACAGTGTTCCCAAGAGAGCTGTTTGAAAGCTTAGATGTCCAACAGCTCATGGAATGAAAAGCGCTGGGATGGAGGGGACTTAACAGCGTTAGTAACTGGGGATTCCATTATGGCAGGCTCAGCCTTTGGCTAGAGAATTTCCACCTCTGTTTGGGAAATACACAATCATTGTCTCCCTTGAACTGAGAGTCAGCATAAATCAAGCAAAGAATGCAGCTGTTGAAGCTATTAAATGTTAATAATCATTGGATCCAACCCTTTGGTAAGAAAAGTTTATGGTTTGGCAACCTACGATCTCCTTTTTTCTGGGGACTTCTCACCAAGTTTATACAGCGATCTGCCATGTTATTCTAAGACTGGAACTCTTACTTCAGTTGGTTGGTGCAAAGTGAGCCAACTGGAGTCTTTCTGTGGGAATGTTTGATCTGAAATGTCTTCCTACTGGTGGCTAGGCTTTATGATATAATACTTAGGAATTATTCAGGGCTGTATAGTTTTACCTCAGACACCAGAAAGACAGAATAGATCCATATATAGAGAATGGTGCAGATGTTCGGAAAAGGACACATCCTAGAGATGGAGAAAGAGTCTACTAAATGTGTTTTCCAAGGTCTAGTTGTTCCTGAGGCTGGACATATTCCTCCTATAGGTGTGGATCACTGCCCTTGTTCCTATAAAATAGCCCAGGACCCTTATGATCACACTGCCTTTGAATTTAAGCCATTTCCAGTTGGACTTCTGTCACTTGCAATCAAAACAGTCTCAACAAACAGGTTACAAATTTTGAACAGGGGGAAAATGATGCTGAGGAAGAAGGATGTATTTCATTGTGTGATATTGGATGTACATTCCATCTTGAGGGAAAAAAAGTATTCTCTGAATCACAAAAGCTTTTATGAAACTATGGTTTATACTATTAATTGCTTCTTTGGAAGGGCTTTACAATAAAAAATGCAATTCAGAGAAATTCTATTTCTTTTGTATGTGTTTGATTAGGGAGTTGTTGAGGGGAGACTGGGCTGACATGTAGGCTTCCACCTCCTTTCTGGCTGCCAGTGCCCCGTTGTCATCCCATGGGCCTAGGCTCCTAGTATGTAAAGTGTACCCATGGCATAGTGTACCTTGTGGTGGTCACCAAGAAGCCAGAAGGCCAATCATCACATACCTCTTTCACCTTCTGAAGCTGAGAAGCCCAAGCCAAAGAGTGATTATAATTCTCTCCAGAATCAATTAAGAGAAAACTATTTCCGTTGTACACAGACAAGCCCCAAATGGGAAACTGGGAAATTTCTGAGGTAGAGCCAAATGAATTTTCACAAAAGCTTTGGTGTTTATTCATAACACAAGGAGAATTCTTATCAGCTAAAGAAAATAGGCACAGCTCTTCTTAAAATAAAATGAAATTATGGACACAGGATTATAGCTGTCCCACGCTGCCAAAAATGCTGTTTTTAGAATCCAAATCCTTTAGACACCCTTCCAAATCCAAGTAGTATGTTTTGCTTTTGCTGTTTGTGTTGGACCTATTAGCCCATGCTCTCTGCTTCCAGTCACATATAGTGACTGCATCAGGAAAGGCTATGATATTTAGAAGATTCTCAAGCGATTTCTTGCTCTATGGTAGGCATCCTTAAAAGTAAATGCCAGAAAGCCATGTAAAAATGCAAAATCTTTATGGTCTCCCATGGGACCACATGAAAATGAATTAAAATAAAATTAAAAATAAATCAAAACACCTCAGTGGCTTAGCCAACAAATGATAATGAAATTTGAAGATGTAGAGTGTATGTAGGAGCATTTTATGCCCTGTTCAATATGCCATAAGCTTGCCTCTAATTTTGACTTTGGTAGGTATCTCCACCATTTTTGTGGTCCACTTCAAAAACCCATCACAAAGCTTCACCTCCCTTGTTAGGGTTTTGGAGCCATGATTAGCTGCAAGTGCCCCCAAGTAGGCTTGAGCCAATGTCTCCAGGGGCAAACCTCACTCAGTGGCTGATAAGAGTTAAAAAATAAATTTCTCAACTTGTAGTCTTTTGAAGGAACAATATAGCAGTGCATTCTACATGATTTTCCAGCATAACTGAACCTCAATTCTCACAGCAGTAATAATATTAATGAACATTTTTCTGAATTTTCTTTTATAAGACTTTCCCCATTTCCTCCTTAGAATCACCTTCCGAATAAATTACCAGCACTCATGTCCCTAACTCAGGTTCAGATTTTGCAGGATCCAAACTAAAGTAGTATATAAATTTGTCTCCTTGTTTTCATTTCGTCTTACACCAAATTCTTGCTCTTTGGTAAAATCCCGTTGCCCCAAAGACATACTTTCTTTATTATAGGCAGGTGCTTTATTGTTCTTTTATCTCAAAGTACCAAGTGAAACCATTCCATAATCATAAATATTTCAAGTTTCAACTGGCTAAGACTGTACCATGTGAACATTCAAGTGCCACATAAACTGTGAACCATGAGCAATGGGACATCCCATTGGTAAGATTTTTTCCATTGGTAATATTAATAGAAATAGCTACTTATTTATTGATAATCTTCTCTGTGTCATGCCTTCTGATCTATATACTTACTTGGAGTGTTTCTGAAAAGTAGGCATTAACAATCCCACTTTATGGGATTGATGTTGAGCCTTATCCAGCTAATGAGTGGTGGAGTGGACATCCAACCTAGATATTCATGGATCCAAATTCCATGTTCTTTCTGTGGGTCTGGAATTTGGGGTTTCCTCCATGTTTTACAGATTTTCTCTGTGTCCTATTTGGTTTTCAGTCAATTAGTCCACCATTGGGTATGTGCCATAGTCATTGTACACTAGAGAAAAAGAAATATCCGGACCTTTAGAGAGCTATTTGATATAGATGTGAGCTGACAGGGATGTAAGAGTTAGATCCTATTAGAATGGCCACTTATTAGAATGAGGTTTATTCAGACCAGGTGATAAATTAAATTCTGGTCCATGTTCATCTCATAGTATTTCCAGTGGGTCCTCACATCCATCTTAGGGTTATTTACTCAGTACTCAGATGCATAGTCAGGGTGGAGGTCCTTAGCAACTGGAAGAATCCTTACATTTACTCCTTGTTATGGGGATTAAGAGATATTATGGAAGGAAAGTCCAAGGGGAAGGCTTTGAAACTGTTCCTCCCCTGTCCTGGCCAAGATGGAATCATGACACATCCCAGGAGGAAGTGCATCACTTTAAGAATTCAAGGATGGTGGCCCTCATCATATAATTAATCTAATTAACCTGTATGAGCTTTTGTAAAAGCCAAATGGATTACGGCAGATGACAGTGAACTACCATAAATTTAACCAGGTGATAGCTCTAGTTATAGGTGTAATGTTGAATATGGAATCTTAATGGAACAGATAAATGTAGTTTTTGAAAGAGTGCCTGGGTGGCTCAGTTGCTTAAGCGTCCAACTTCAGCTCAGGTCATGATCTCATGTTTCATGGGTTCAAGCCCCACATCAGGCTCTGTGCTGACAGCTCAGAGCCTGGAGCCTGCTTCAGATTCTGTGTTTCCCTCTCTCTTTGTCCCTCCCCTCTCATATTCTGTCTCTCTCAATTAAGAAATGTCAAAAAAATTATATGAAATTTATTGTCAAATTGGTATCCATACAATACCCAGTGCTCCTCCCAACAGGTGCCCTCCTCAATACCCCTCACCTACCCTACCCTCCCTCCCACCCCCCATCAACCCTCAGTTTATTCTCAGTTTTTAAGAGTCTCTTATGGTTTGGCTCCCTCCCTCTCTAACCTTTTTATTTTTTTTCCTTCCCCTCCCTCATGGTCTTCTGCTAAGTTTCTCAGGATCCACATAAGAGTGAAAACATATTGTATCTGTCTTTCTCTGTATGACTTATTTCACTTAGCATAACACTCTCCAGTTCCATCCATGTTGCTACAAAAGGCCATATTTAATTCTCTTTCATTGCCACGTAGTATTCCATTGTGTATAGAAACCACAACTTCTTTATCCATTCATCAGTTGATGGACATTTAGGCTCTTTCCATAATTTGGCTATTGTTGAGAGTGCTGCTATAAACATTGGGGTACAAGTGCCCCTATGCATCAGCACTCCTGTATCATTTGGGTAAATTCCTAGCAGTGCTATTGCTGGGTCATAGGGTAGATCTATTTTTATTTTTTTGAGGAACCCCCACACTGTTTCCCAGAGTGGCTGCATCAGTTTGCATTCCCACCAACAGTGCAAGAGGGTTCCCATTTCTCCACATCCTTTCCAGCATCTACAGTCTCCTGATTTGTTCATTTTAGCCACTCTGACTGGCATGAGGTGATATCTGAGTGTGGTTTTGATTTGTATTTCCCTGATGAGGAGTGATGCTGAGCATCTTTTCATGTGCCTGTTGGCCGTCTGGATGTCTTCTTTAGAGAAGTGTCTCTTCATGTTTTCAGCCCATTTCTTCACTGGATTATTTGTTTTTCAGGTGTGGAGTTTGGTGAGTTCCTTACAGATTTTGGATACCAGTCCTTTGTCTGATATGTCATTTGCAAATATCTTTCCCCATTCTGCCAGTTGCCTTTTAGTTTTGTTGATTGTTTCCTTTGCAGTGCAGAAGCTTTTTATCTTCATAAGGTCCCAATAATTCATTTTTGCTTTTAATTCCCTTGCCTTTGGGGATGTGTCGAGTAAGAGATTGCTACGGCTGAAGTTAGAGAGGTCTTTTCCTGCTTTCTTCTCTAGGGTTTTGATGGTTTCCTGTCTCACATTCAGGCCCTTCATCCATTTTGAGTTTATTTTTGTGAATAGTGTAAGAAAGTGGTCTAGTTTCATTCGTCTGCATGTTGTTGCCCAGTTCTCCCAGCACCATTTGTTAAAGAGACTGTCTTTTTTCCATTGGATATCCTTTCCTGCTTTGTCAAAGATTAGTTGGCCATATTTTTGTGGGTCCAATTCTGGAGTCTCTATTCTATTCCATTGGTCTATGTGTCTGTTTTGGTGCCAATGCCATGCTGTGTTGATGATTACAATGTAGCTTTTGGTACTTGGTATGCATCTATTGCACTTGCAAATGTGTTATTTTCAATTCCTATCAGGAAGAAGCTTCAAATGCAGTTCAATTTTACATGAGAAGGACAACAGTACACATTTCCCTGTACTCATCTTATTAACTGATTTTAACTGGAGTTTGATAAATGTTTTTTGAATGAATGAATAGAAACACTGAACCAGGAAGTATCCAAATTTCTAGGACTCAGGTCGCTGGCTCCACTTTTGTCCTCAGGTTCTATTTGCTGGTTCATCACCTCAGCCTAAGAAAAAGAAAGGATTTCTCTCCAAAGTCCCTTCATTAAGAGTAATTATGGTATGGGACATTTTTCTTTTCTTTTTCTGTTTTGACACAATTTCAGACTTAGAGAAAAATTTTGAGAATAGTGTAAAAAATCAAAACTCCAATGAATTACCAGCTCAAAATTCCTAGGGTGGCTAAAATAAAAAAGACAATAGCAAGTGTTAGCAAGAACGTGGAGAAATTGGAACCCTCCATACACTGTTGGTGGGAATGTGAAATGGTACAACCACTGTGGAAAACAGTGTGACAGTTCCTCAACAGGTTAAACATTGAGTTAGCATATGACCAGAAATTCCACTCCTACCTATACATCCAGGATAAATGAAATCTCTGTTTACATACTTGCATATTAATGTTCATAATAGCTACAAAGCAGAAACAATCCAAATGCCCATCAATTGATGAATGTATAAGCAAAGTGTGATGTATCCATGCAACAGAATATTATTTGTCAAAAAAAAGAAATGAAGTACTATATGTGCTACAAACCCTTAAAACATCATGCTAAGTGAAAGAAACCAATCACAAGGAACTACATATTTATATTAAGTACCCAGAATAGGCAAATCTATAGAGACAAAGAATAGATGTATCTTTTGTGATATTGATAGTTTTGAAGGGTACAAGTCAGCTATTTTGTGGAAACTCCCTCAATTTGAGTTCACATGATGTTTCTCATGATTACATTAAGGGCATGTATTTCAGGCAGGAAGACCCCAGAATGGTTGTTGTATGCTTTTCACTGCATCCTATAAAGAGGTGTACTCAGCACCTGGGTGGCTCAGTAGGCTAAACATCCCACTCTTGGTTTTGACTCAGGTCATGATCTCATGGTTCATGAGTTAGAGCCCCACATCAGGCTCCTTGCTGTGAGTGCTAAGCCTGCTTGGGATTCTCTCTCTCTCCCTCTTTCTCTTCCCATTCCCTGCTCTCTCTCTCTTTCTCTTTCATAATAAATAAGTAAACTTAAAAAAAAAGAGGTGCATGATATCCAGTCCAATTACTGGTTGTGATCATTCTGATCACTTGGTTAAAGAATTGCCTACTAGGCTTCCTCACCATGAATTTACTGTTTCCTTTGTAATGAATAACATCCTGTGAGGAGGGGTTATCCTGAGGCTGTATAAGTAACCTTACAATAGAACATTTTGGTCATGGATATTATGCAACCACTAAGTCCAATCAGAAGGGAGGGAAGCTGGTTTGTCAGAAACTGCTGTATACCTGGCCCTTCTAGGAAGAGGGCCCAATTGACTCTGCATCAATTTTAACTCCGCAGTTGAGTGGAATAAACACAACAAAAGGCTGCTTCTCCTCAGACAAGAGCTGGGACTCAAGAACTGAAAAACTGTGGAAGCTTTCTGCCTCCTTTTCTGTTAAACACACACAAGGCTTGCCCTACCTTCCTCCCAGCTCCAGGGATCCCTTGCCTTTTTAGGAAATAACACAAAAACTGATGCTCACTCACAAAAGGGACCTTGAATTTGACTGCATTAGACAAAGTAAAACTACTGTCACTGCAATTAAACACCTCTCTTCTAGACTGACAATTATTTGAGGTCTGGATGGCCAGTTTGTCTTTGTGGCTTTTCACCTTTCCCTGCTTCTTTCTCTGGCAAAGTCCTCTGCTTCCCTCAGTTCCTGGCTAAAATGTCATTTTCCCAAGGAACACTTTCTGGACACCAGTACTCACCCCAGACTGGATTAGTTCTACCTCCCCTGCTATCTCTCCTCTTGACTGTTCCTTTCCTGCTTGCACCCCAACAGAAATGAACTCACATTGAGTGTGATTGTTTAGTGGGTGGCAAGCTCACTTGCTAGATCCAATACTCCAATGTGAAACTGTCCTGCTCCTGCACAATGCCCAGAAGTCAATATTTGCAGATGGACAAATGAACGAATAAATGAGTGATTTACAAGCACTTCACCTCTCTTCCCAGAATCTACTGCATATTGTGGTGGGCTGCATGATGGCTCCCTAGAGAGGCCCAAGTCTTGATGCCCAGAACCTATGAATGTTACTTTATAATGGCAAAAGGGACTTTTCAGATAAGATCAAGTTAAGGATCTTGAGATGAGGAGATTATCCTGGATTCACCAGGTGTCAATGCATTCACAGTGGTCATTATAAGAGGGAGAGAAGGGGATGTGAAGACAGAAGCAGAGCTTGGTGTGATGAATCTATGAGCCAAGGAAAGCCACAGCCTTTAAAATCTGGAAGAGGCAAGTAATACATTCTCCCCTGGAACCTCTAGGAGAAATCCAGGCCAACTGATCCCTTGGTTTCAGTTCTCTAATTCTCATTTTGGACATCTGACCTCCAGAACTATAAAAGAATAAATTTGTATCTCACAGCCATGCAACTGGCATTGAGATGATGCCAATGTTAATGACCCTCATTGTCTCTCTGGGAAGCTCTTATTGGAGGTCAAAAATATGTTTGGCATGGTGATGGCACAACACATTGTCAGAGAAAGAATGAACCCAGTAGAATTGGTAGAAAGAGAAAATAACCTACGTGTAATATAGAATTCAAAGAAATATTTTTTTAAAGAAAGAATTTGTCTCAGATTTCTTAACTCTGCTATTCATAAGGAAGGCAGATCTAATTTGCTAAAAGATAATATCAAGAATTCATAGCACCAGGTTTGTTACCGTTCCCACACTGGTATTGTGATCCTGTGATATCAAGCGATACAAAGACTTCCCAGGATGCTATCAGATCCAGCTAGAAAGAAAAAAGCCCGTTAACTTTGTGCAATAGGCTGGTTATAGAAGAGATTGTGGCTCTGTGTCTGTCTATGGCCAATCCAGTGTGTGCTGTGCTTTGTGATTAGATCCATTTGCTATCTTCTTGGAATGAATCGGGAACCACAGCTCATCTCGGACAACCAGGGAGGGGGTTGCTTTTCAGCTGAGCGAGGGAAAGGGGGTCAGTTCATAGGCATTGCCCATGGTTCAGATAAGTTACAGAGACCTGACTCCCAGGCAGTAATTTTGCTGACTCGGGACTCAAGTGTCACTGTGTTCTGAGAGGCCTAAAGCAGGCTCGGATAATAGAAATTTCTGTCCCTCCTTCCGTGAAAAGATGCTGTGAGGACTGAGTGGAATGTGCAATTGGAAACACTTGGCCAATGGGACCATAAGCAAGAGATTATACACCATTTATACCATTGTTATAGACTCGGGCTTTTCAGGATAGGGAGAGAGAGAGACCAGTCACCATCTGGAAAGAAGGTCTCCAGAGAAGGGGACTCTGGTCGGTGCTTAGGCAAGCCAGGTACTTGGGGTGAAACATGTAAAGAGAAACTGTTCTCCAATCAGGGCCTGGACTCTGGGGCCCAGTGGTAATTAGGATCACGGAGTCAGACCACCTAGGTTCAAGGCCTGGATCTATAGCCAATGGCTAAGTGACCTTGGGTGAGTTATTCTTGGGGCCTCACCTACTTATTTGTAAAATGGGCCTCATGATAGGAGTCATCTTGTGGGGCCTCAGGGAAATCATATATCCAATGTGTAGAATAATATCTGGTATATAGTGAGTGCTCAAATATTGTTAGCTACAATGACTTTGATTACCATCATTTTTAAGGGCAATTTGAAGAGTATGGTAGACATTAACACTTTGCAACCAACGATAGGCAACAAGAGCAAAGAGGAAGGCCTCACCCCCAGGGGCTTAAAGCCAGCTGAGCTTCCTAGAAAACCAGAGGACAATGTACTATGTGCCAGGAACCTGCGTGGGAAAGGACACCCCGTTTTGGTCACAAATGCCTTGCAATTTGCTAGGGTCTACCTTCCTTCTTGGGTTCTCCTTGGCTTTCCAATCCAGAGTTCTTGGACCTTTAAAATGCCTTTACTCTCTAGCCAGTGCTCTTGGCCTTTGAGATGTCATTACCCTGTGTGGTGGCTACAGTGCCTACCCAATAGGAGGAGCAATCAAGAGCACACAGCTGAACCAGAGCTGCCAACTCTGCACGCTCAACAAGTCCAATTAGGGCCAAAAGATAAATATTGACACATTAGACTATTTCCTCACTTATTTTCTGTTGATTTTCTGGGCAATCTGATGGGGCAGAATTCTACTTTTCTGATAACTGATTCTTGGCTAATAGGAACAAAGTAAAAACTTCTGTCCACAGTGGGTTGTGCAGGCCCATTGTGCACAACCAGTAATTGGATTAAATGGACTCCTAGGTCTGTTTGCTGTTGCCAAAGTCCCTTGAACATTTTCCACTTCCGAAGGCTACCCATTATGGTGGCTCTCTTGCCTTTGAAATCATATAGAAAGACGCAGGCAAAGTCTTCGTTGTAGCGAAGCCTGTCTCCAAGCGAACAAAGTACAGGGGTGAGGAAAAACACATGCCTAGCCTTTGCGATTAAGTAGGCAGGCAGAGAGAGTGGCTACGGCCAATGAGCAGAAATTAATTTTCATTCTTATAAATATATATCTTCTCCTAATTTTCTTAAAAAAAAAAAAAAAACAGCAACAACAATGAAGGAGAATAGTGACAGCATAAACCCGCCCTGTGCATCCATGAGAAAACTAGAAGTCTTGCAAGCGTCATTCTTATCCAGTGTTCTGGGGGGCAATGCATCTTCCTGATTTTGCCAATTTATCTAGAAAATATTACAATTTAATCTGTGTTAATAAAAGACCAACAGAGTAACAACGCCTGGGGTTTTATGTGTCTGGCTGGCTTCTATTAGCATTTAAATCTGCATCCATTACATTAGTCCCTTAAAATAAACACAAACATTTATGCGAGTGACAATTCGAGTTAGCCTTAGTCAGTCTTAAATAATGTCACTCAACTCGGCGTTTGGACCGAAGCCTGTGAATCATGAGGTATATTTTTGCCTACAGTCTGATAATTTTCAAAGCTATTGGCAACCTGGGAATTTTCCTTCCTTATCACCAGGGCTCAGCTAACTTCACTAAGACTAATCAGGCCGGGAATCATTCATTCAAGGATTGCATGATCATGTTTTTCTTTAGCTGTGACAGCTGCCTCAGCCACATTAGCAATGCAGATTAGCCAGCCTAATAGGTTAATGCAGAACACGCGAAAATTAGGTTTAATCCCCAGTGAAATAATCTAACATTTTCACATTTCTTGATGTTGGGATAGAGACATTGCTGGTGACTCAATTAGGTGTAATGTAGATCAAAGCAAATTTACCTTCTGGCTGAACCTCCCCAATAGTTTAGACAGAAGAATATAGCAAAGGCCCTTTACTAATTGGTGAATAGCTGAGGGGAAAATTGCATTGGGAACATGTAGGATGTGAGCAGAACTCTTTGGGCCTAAGAAAGACGATCGATGTATTTTGCAAACATCCACATCTATCACTTGGCCATGCCTCCAAATGATGTTGCAGCTCAGCGCAAATGCAAATACCTTGTACCAATCCTTCGGGCATCACTGCCATAAATGGGAACTCTATCTCTCTTTCTCTCTCCCCCTCTCTCTCTTAATCCGCACCTTCTTCCTGTCCTGTCCAGGAGTACCACAATTGTGTTCTGAATAGGCCTGCATTGTGAGGGGAACAGAAAGAGAACAAGAGGGTGTCTAATGTTTTCATTCTGGTGAACAGCATATCAAACACCCATCTCTTTCAATCATAAAGGGAAGGAAACAAAAAATTACATGCCCTCAGTTGCCAAATTATTTTTTGCCTTGACATCTTAATTCTTAATCCTTGTGTGTGGTCAAATCAGTCTACTATAGGCAACCAATCAAGCAATTATTTCTAAATTATATTTGCCCAACTCACATTGATTGGCCATTCTTTTCTTATTGGGTTAGCTCATTAATTCTGAGCAGCTTGCTTATTATGCCTTCCACATCATTTTCCTTCCGAGCCTATCTGCTCCAACCAGCCTGCTGATGTTTCAAGATGCCATACAGGGGGGAAAAAAAAACGACCAGTGATCTACGCATTGTCTCCTCTAGCAATTACAATTCACATTGCTGATTAACTTTGATGTGAAAACTAATGAGATAAGACAAGTTATCAAGGCGGACCTGATCGTCATTCCATTTATACAGCATTTGCCATCAGTGAATGACAAAAAACTAATGAAGACATATCTGACAGCAGGCTGAGCAGAGACAGATTTCGGTCCCCCATCAGCAAGAGTTGAGCTCCCTTCTCATGGTCTATCTGAGACACGTCAGAATTAGCTTAATAATGGAAACACTTCATCTAAATGGACACATGTTTACATTAAAATAACTACATGATAAATAGATGGTGGAGATTTTATGCCTTCTTGAGTCTAAACAACAAAGTAAAAATGTGTTCTAGAATTCACTAAATCATTCAGAGGAAAATTCAATTTAAGCTATTATACTTATCACTGAGCGAGCGTCCCCTGTTTATGGGTAACAAATGTTGGTTTTCTGAGGGCGGGGAAAGAAATGTGATCTGGGCAGAACAGGAATGATTTACTTTGTTAAGATGGTAATGGACAGATAAACAGAAGCACAATATTGGTAAAGCTAATGAACGGTAATAACTTTGTGGTGGGGAGATCCACTGGAATGACATTTCCAGCTGTACATTTTTATAAGTTCTTTTCATTTTCTGAACGGAGACACTGGAGGTCTCTGCTTTCTGTTCACGTGTAAATGAAGTGCCCGTGCTCTCTACATGTAACATGTATTCCATTCAGAGGAATAAATTCAAAGCATTTCTCTGGGTATGTTCATACGTGTTCTCCCCACCCCTAACAAATTAACAAGGAAAAGCAGATATTATATAGAAAATGTAAATTTTCTGTGGACACAATCTTGGAGGCTGAGCATCAAATAAATATTAAGAAAAAGCACACATTTATTAAATGGGGTTAAGAAGTGGTTACATATGAGCTTCAATAAAATTCATAAGTATTCATATGGTTAAAGGATTCTAATGCATTTTTTGTCTCTGCAATATCTTTGTTACATTAGCTTATAAGTATGAAAGGAAGTAAAACACAGATTGTTTTTACAGATAACACAGCCTTACTGATGAGTCATTTTGTTACTTTGATAAATCATTACCAAAATCCCAAGAAAAGGAAAAGTGTTCATTTTCCTAGAAAAAGCTTTCTTCTCTATAACATATGCAGTTTATTGTTTTTCTTACATAAACATCATGGAATAATATTACACCCAAATAGCATGAAATAAGCCAGAACAAAAAAAAAAAAAAAAAAAAAAAGGAAAAATAAGTTGTGGCATATTAAAGCATATCTTTAAAATCTTCTTTTTTTAAAAAAAATAGGTGGTAGTTTTGTTTTCTTTAGTCAAATATGATTTGAAATGTTTTAAGGCAACTCTCCACAAATATAATTTCTAGTTACATCTTTTTGACTTAAAAAAAGAAGAAATACATGAATAATACCAGCATCTATAATCAATATTTCTCCCCCTCACTGTACCCACACCTAGCCATCACAAGCAACAGCAACAAAGCAAAAGAAAACAAAAACTGAACACAAACCTACTTATTTTGAGGGTCTGTATTTAAAAAAATCTAGTGCATGTGATGAAAGTTAATCGCAAGTAATGTTTTAAGGATGAAGAAACAAATTAGTACTCCAGCGTGGGATTAAGTTTAAAAGCTCTCCTCCGAACCGAAGATAAAGCCTATATATTAGAAGACACTATAAAAGTACTTGCGTAAGAGCTAAAGGCACAAGTGGAAAGTTGACCCCCAAGATGGTTTGATGATGGTGTGCTAAGTTTATAAAATTCTCCCTCAATAGAAGGAGCCTGTAAGTACAGTGCCCACTAAACACAGAAGCAATTGTACTAGAAAACGGGTTTCCAATTTTGACTCAAGTGACAAAATTAAGCCCATCTGAACAAGGGCTGACCGATTTCTTCTCTGGAACCCGCCTCCTTCCCCTCCCCCTCAATACACTGGCTTCTCTTTTAGTCCATCCATCTCTGGAATTCTCTCCTGGTTATGTTTACCACTCAATTCTAATGTTAATTAGAGACATACACATCCGTATTTGTAACCCACATTTTCATCAGCAAAGCCCACCGGGCCAAATGAAAACCGAGGAGTGTGTCTGCGTGTGAGCCAACAATGCAGAGATGGCTGTATTCTTGAACACACATATCTAACATTCTTTCCTCCCTGGTGTTAATTTTCCCTTTCTGTGTCCTCTTATTATGCTATCTCCAACATGGGTGACAGATTCCTTTTTAGCCTATTTCTTTAATCTATTTTAATAAATAATTACAGGCAGCTACAGAATTTATTCATTCCAGAGGGCTACCTCCTTCACATTTTTTTCCAGAGGTGCAGCTCAAGGAGACATGGTGATAATCAGGGAGGGGGGGGGTGGTGGTGGTGGTGCCTGGAATCCCTTCTACACAATGTCATTATGAGCTCCCATTTAAAATGAAAAATGTATATTTCACTTAAAAGCGATACAAGGTTAGCGCCTCTTCCTGGGAAAGCTTCACAAGGGACACTATGGTTCCATATTCAGAAAAGAAGCAGGAGGAAATTGAAAGAAAATAAAAATCACTAGAATATATTTTTGAGATATTAAACAAGTCCCATTTTGAAGAAAAAAAAAGATTCATACTCTTTGTCTTTCCTACAATGGGGAATTATTGGCTCACTCTGGGTTTGAGAATTTTATTCCAAAACCAGTTAAGCTACTTTGTGTACTACTTGGGGCTTTATTTATTTTTCTTTTATTAGAAACAGAAAGAGATCTCCTTCTATTTTTCACAGTTTCTACCATCTTCCCTAGATGTATTATCATTTCCAATGTGTTGATTTAAATGCTCACAAAATAGGGTTTCCTTCCAAGGGCTGGAATCCCACTCATCAGCCTTCACGACCCTCGTACTACAAACAGGTTTTTACGGAGCTGAGCCTGGGGCTGAATGTTTTTCTACATTTCTTCAAAATGCCCCCGTGGACAAACACACTGGGTACATTTCACTGATCAACTTCACTTCTTCAAAATCAAGCTTTACCCCATCTTATTCAAGCAAATGTTTTGAAGCGTCTGAAACAGGAAGCTAACTTCATAGCTCAGCTGTAAAGTGGGTTTGTAATATTTATCTTTGGAGGGCTCAAAATAAATTCCTTTATTAAGTACTTGCTTGAAGTGCATTGCTAAACAGTTTCTCCCACATGTATTCTAAAATTTGTTAACTGAGCTCCTTTCCCATAAATGATTTTTTTTTTTCAAAAAAAGGCTTGCTTTGAATTTATATATATTTCAGCCTTGACTAATGTTTTATTTAAAATAGTTACGGTGCACCTTTTGATTTGGAGTTTAAAGTAAATAATATTTGTACATCTGAAACATACTCAAGACAAATGAAAAGCCTCTAGATGCTTTTGTGTGAGATGTTGGAGGGCTCTACAAACTTAAAAGGACAACCTCAATTAAGCTCATCTTCATCTGGAAAAAAGTAGCAACTGAAGGCTGAATATATTAGATAATACACACTTGCTGAAGAGCATTCTCTTAGCTATTCAAAAAAAATTTTTAAAGGAAAAAAAAAGAAAAATATTCCTGATAACCAACCCAAAGCTGGCCCGAGTGTCGCTAGATGCTAATTTTGTTTGAAACTGTTCAACTAACTCTGAATAGATATCCATATTCAACAAAGACATAATTAATGGCAACGTTTCCTTCAGCCTTAAGACATCATAACAAGCTGCAAAGTACAAAAAGATTTTTATGGGAACTAATTTAAGGACAAAGGGTTGACCTCTCGCATTTCATTAACTAACTGGAGGGAGGCAGGGAAGAGTGGCAGTGCTCATGTCGTTCATTTCAAGCAGCCAATTTCCAAATGCAAATCGCAATCTGCAGATGTTGGAGGCTGATATGGATATTTTTAAATATCATTTGTTCAATTTAAGGACATCAGACATTTGAATTTTAAATAAAAATCAAAACCAATTTTGGGATTCATTTTTAGTCAGGGAATGAATGTATTCATGGTGCATTGAAGGTCTTTAGGTTAGCTATGTTTTCAAGTGTCTAAAACTATTCTTGTAAACCATTAATTTCATATATTATTTCCAAAACCTTTTAATGGAGAAGTTCTATTAAGCTACACATTATTCCTGATGATTGTGCCAAGTGAGAAGTGGTGTATTTTGAGTACAGAGTTAGAAGGATAGAAGCAACCGTCCGAATCAGACACCTGATTCCTGGATGTGTTAAAAAATCTACATGCTCTGGACTCTACAGTTTGCTTTAGGCATTACCTGATGTAAAGTTCGAGAGGTTCACTTTACAGGATATGGAAACAGTTAAGTACATTACTCCTTTTAGAATTCTGACCTTTCCTGACTGTCTTTCGGCTTTATTATTTTTTTCCTATAGCACTTTTCACTCCCTGACTCACAATGTGTTTTACTTATTATTTTTTTTGTCTGTCCCCACTCCCCTCTCTCTAGAATATAAGCTTCAAGAAAGCAAAGACTTTCAGCTCATTTGTTCATTGCTAAATCTGCAGGGCCTACTTCTGCATTTTCCATGATGGTCACTAGTCACGTGTGGCCATTCGGATTTAATTTAAAATTCATTGTTATTAAACAAAATTAAAAATTCAGTTCCCCAGTCATATAATCCACATTTTGAGTGCTCGATGACCACATGGGCTAGTGGCTTCTGTATCAACACTGTGCAGATACAGAACATTCTCATTGCCTCCAACAATTCTAGGGCACAGTGCTGGCCTTGTAGTGCTGGCACATAGTAGGCACTCAATAATATTTGTTGAAATTGAGTTTGAACACCTGGAAAAGGCTATTTCCAAGGATAAGAGACGTCTGGTATGGTGCCCCATACTCAAATGCTTAGATTGGCTGAGGAAAGCACAGTTTACCACAGAACTCTCAGCATGGAGTCACATATTATTCTACATATACCATCATTCCATCACTGAAGGCGGATGTCTGTCTTGTGGTTTTGCTTTGTTTTGTTTAGGGTACAAAGGATTATGGAATTCACTTTTGCATCTCTTCATATAGGATTTATGAGGTAGGATAGGAAAGATATCGCCAATCCCATTTTTAGGTGGGAGATGAGGGTTACAGGGGATTAACAGCTCACTGCTAGACGACAGAGAACATTGTGAGATGCCTGTCCATGGGGCCACACCTTCTTGTTTAGTCTAGGGTTTTCCTAATTAGTGCAGTCTTCCCCACATGCACCCACAGACATTTTGGGGAGGTGCTTAATAAAGCTTCATTGAATTGTATTAAACAATTACATTAAAAATTAATTAAAATTGCCTTCCACTCACTATCATCATCACCACCACCATTTTTTATTTTTATTTATTAAGAAATTTTTTTAATGTTTATTTTTGAGAGAGAGAGAGAGGAGAGAGACAGAGTTTGAGTGGGCAAGGGGTAGAGAGAGAGGAATTCGAAGTAGGCTCCAGGCTCCGAGCTGTCAGCACAGAGCCTGATGCGGGACTCAAACCCACAAACTGTGAGATCGTGACCTGAGCTGAAGTCAGATGCTTAACCAACTGAGCCACCCAGGTGCCCCTACCACCACCATTTTTTAAATTTGGCTATGTGGTGGGCAAAGTGCTAGACTTTTACATGTATTCTCTCATTTAATCCTGACCACAGTTTATATATATATATATATATAATGCTTTCCCAAATTTACACATAAGGAGATGAAGCTTGTAAAGGGTGGGATGCAAGGAGGCACTGTCCTCCCATCTAGAGCAGCAGTGGGGGCCTTTGGCCAGAACTGGAAGAGCTGGGCCACTCCCTGCATACGTGGCAAGGGTCACATTTATTCATTAATATTTTTCGCTTTCCTTCACCTTTGGCCATCTTGTCTTCTTTCCCATCACAGACAGTTTGACTTCATGGTTCAATGAGACCTACTGATTCTGGATATAAAGAAAGACTAAAATAATATCTTTGGTGCCAAGATGTGTAAGAGAGTATTCATTAGGAACATCTAAGGGCTTGAGAGTGGTGCTTTACAGAATATGATACTGAGTGCACAAAAGAAAAGAGGCCAACTTGGGAATGAAGGCCTCTGCTAATTCTTTTTATTTTTTTAATTAATTTAAATTTAAGTTAGTTAACATACAATGTAGTCTTGGCTTCAGGAGTAGAACCCAGTGATTCATTTCTTACATATGACACCCAGTGCTCATCCTGAAAAGTGCCCTCCTTAACACTCATCATCCATTTTCCATATTCCCCACCCACCTACCCTCCAGCAGCCCTCAGTTTGTTCTCTGTACTTACGAGTCTCTTATGATTTGCCTCCCTCTCTGTTTTTATCTTATTTTAAAAAAATTTTTATTTTATTTTTCCTTGCCTTCCTCTAAATTACAGAAAGAGCCTCTGCTAATTCTACCTGTGCTCCATGGCTTGTCATGGACACAGGCTGTTATGATGCTGGGTGAACCTGACTGGGGATAGTGTATCTGCAAAGGGAAGAGAGCTTTTGATCTGTATAACCCTTGATGAAATGTGTTTCCTATGAGCTAGGTTCCAACTGTCCAAATCCCCCCATGCTAGAAGGCATTATAACACCATTGGATTCCGATTAGTCTTTGTTTTCTCTACCTTACCTTCAGTGCCCTGAAAAAGTAATGATCATAAAATGGGGAGGGCAAAGAGAGGGTGAGAATCCATTTAGATATATACCTCTGAGGTCATGAATATCCCAAACCACACTCTTAACCACTGAACTGGCCTTTTAGATAGATATGGACAGACATGAAATGATTGTTGTAAAATTACCAAGAAATGCTTTCTACCTCTGCTAGAATCTTCCTAGCAGCAAAGGACAGGGCTTATGGGAAATTGGGATTCATGATTCGGGGGACCAAATCGCAGCTCTTGGAGATATTGGCTTTGGGGTTGTTTCCAAATAAGGGAAGTAGAAAGACTGAAATATTCTTGAGGACTCATAAAGAGGACAAGCTACAATGTGGATGGACATAGGTGTGTGCGCACATGCATGAACACAGACACTTCTCCCATGGCTACATGTTCTAAGCCAGGTATTCAGACACCTGGTCATACCAATTACCAGGCTGCTTGCCTATGAGTGACAGGCTAGGCCATAAAGTTTGAATTTCTAGATTGTGGTAATTTTGTTGGGAGCAGATTTCAAAATCAAGGTAATCTCATAAAATTGGAGATAAAAGAGTTTCATAAATCCTATCCATTTGGGGGGTTACTTATACCCTGCTTTATTTCTAGTAAACTTGTGACTTCATAAATAGAGTAACTGACAAAACTTTTGACAAGAAAAGTATTAATAAGTGTAATTAATAGAAAGCATAATGATTCAATGGTCAAAATGAAATAAGCCTGAAAAAAGTAAAAGCAAAATTAGAAAGTTATCACAGGATGTAGGCTAAGTTCTGGTGACAGTCAGCTGTAAAATATAAACTCAATAAAGAAGAAACGTCTGGTTATCTGGCAGCTCATTTGGGGCTGTGTTTTGGGTGATATTCTGAAGTAGAAGGAATCCACTTTGGTGGAGGGTTCCACTGTTGTACTAGCTCAGTGAGCAAGTTTGTCACGTGTTTCTGTGTCATGCCATGTTGATCATTATCAAGGCTTTCTAAACCTCATGTCACCTTCTCAAAGGATCCCCATCTTCTTTCTTCACCCTGATGTGTGCTGGGTTGGCCAAAGGTGGTGGCTTTCACAGAATGGGTTGCAGATTGCTGAAAAGAATCTGGAGCACACAGACAAGTTTCATTCCAAAGTAGGCCATGGCTGAACCATCTCCCAGAAATAGGCACCTTACTGGACAGCTGTGATGAGCCATGAGGGCCACACTGCCTACCTGACCTGTTCCCTCAATGCTTTCATGTCTTGGCTGTAATCTGGTTCAGTGAGGCTCACCATCACCATGCTAAATTATAACTTCACCTATGTACTTCTGGTCCCTGCCCTCTTTCTGCTTTTCTTTTATTCTTATGTTTTACCCTCTGAGAGACTCTACACTTTATTTATGTTTATTGTTTACTCTCTATCTTCCCTCCTGGGATGTAAGCTCCATGGGGGCAGAGATCTTTATCTGTTTGGTTCATAGACTTGTCTCAAATGCCTTAACACTTGCTACCATGTCCTAGGCACTCAATAAATATTTGTTAAATGAATGGATGAATGAATTCCTTGCAACTACTCAGCATGTCTATGGAAATGAAGCCTGTTCTGGAGTTCTCTCTCTCAGTGTCTTATCCCTGTGGCTCATCCTTCCCTCCAACGCGTGCTTAAGTCAGGGTAGCTTTTATCTTCTCTCCCAGAGCAGGAAAATGCTGCGAGTTAGGCCTATGAATCTTTCTGTCATGGGCCACGGCCATCATCTCCCTCTCTCCCTCTCCTGTCATTGCCCGGTGGGCAGTATTTGTAGACCTGTTTTCTGGTTTAGAAGAACAGGATTTCTCTCTCAGGGCTGGAAGAAGAATCTTGGGTTTCAAGGCAAATGTTTCAATTATTAATATTAGGGGTGATTACCTCATCACATTAGCTTTAGTCCAAGGCACACTCCTCACTGTGTGGACCAGACTCCATGTCTCACTCTTTGGCTCCACAAGGTGCTATGTTATCCTATGTGGCTTCTTTCTGTCACTATCATAGGCATCCTGTACCCCACAACCATTACTGTATCCTATTGCTGCTTCCCCACCCTCCTCCCTTCAGTGTGCCCTGTGAGAGCCTAAAAGGATTCAGCTTTATGGGGAACAATCCCATCTCACAGTTCTGTTCCTTCTCTTCAGCCACTACTGCCCCTTTCTTGAGTTCTCAGCAGGGCAGTTCCTTGTTATAGTTATGTAGCAGGCCGAGCCAGTCTTTGGAGTTCCCTTCCCAACCTCCAGCCCTAAATAGCCCTAAATTCTCACTCTCTCTCCTCTTTCCCTCCTTCCTATCAAGCTACTTGGATGGCTAGAGGTGCCCACTGAACTCCTAGCATCTCCACGAATGGCCCCTCACAGGGAGACTGGCCGGTTAAATAAGTCTGCCAGGAGAGGGCTTTGCTTACTACTCCCATAAAGTTCTAAGGGTGGCATTTTAGGTATTTCAGAGAATGGGATGCTGATGTGAGATCAATGAGGCCTTTCCTACATCCTTCATTCCGCATTTGGAGCACCGTACTCATTCTCAACATGGCACAGCCCTACAGTTTAGCCTGTGGCCTAGGGGCGTGGGCTAGTTTCATATGCTCGGCTCTTCACAAAAGCAGAGGAGGAACCTCAGGCTGGCTTCTTCAACAGATGCTTTTTGCCTCTCCAAAGCACCCAGCTTGGTGCTCCCGATATGTTCCCTCAAATATTTGTTGGTGGTGCATTCCAAGGACTTCTTCTGACCTACGAGAATACAAAAGGGACCAAAGCAGCCATCACGTGGAGTTCTTTTAAAACAACAGATTTCAGTGTTACACATCTAGTCATATACACATATACATTCTACAAAAAGACATTTTGTGCTCGGGCCCATTAAGAAAGAAATCCCACAGAGAGCTGAGCCAGACGTTTTCTTTTCAGGTCTTAAAATGAAGGATTCATTTTTGCAACATAAACTCCCCCCCCCCCAACCCCCACTGCAAAGGCATTTTAGGCTTATTCGACTGGCTTCTTAATTGGTCAACCTGTACTCATCACCCAGTGGGGAAGCGGGTTCTCTTCTTGCTTCCAACAAAGCCAGGCCTCACCAAGAGTGATGACGGTCCAAGGTCTCACCATGCTTGCCAGCTCTGCTGCCTTCATCGTATGTCAACAGCCCCTGCAGATGTCTCAGGGCAAAATAAATGACTTCCAGATGTGAAGAAAAGAACCAAATGCATTCATGCAGAAGTGAAGGGGGCATTGTTTTTCCTACGTTGAGGTCTCTTGGAAGGTATCAATGAACAACAAATTCTTTCTTAATATATCACAGGAAATCTAAAATGGAATGTATTGTCCAGCAAATAATTTCCTATTTTTCAGGCTGAGAAACCCAAACCTAATTTCTTGTTAAGTACTAAGGCTCTCCAGGAGAGCATTCGGCTGCTTACTCACTAGTCTGATTTAATAGCTCATTATTCAAATTTCAAAACAAATGCAAAGGTTTGCCAGAATGCTTAAATGAATTTCATAAACTGATACTCCTTTTTTAGATCTGCTCTCCTCACTGGGGAAGGTCAGTCACCTTCTTGAAAATACTTTCTAGGGGCGCCTGGGTGGCGCAGTCGGTTAAGCATCCGACTTCAGCCAGGTCACGATCTCGCGGTCCGTGAGTTCCAGCCCCGCATCGGGCTCTGGGCTGATGGCTCAGAGCCTGGAGCCTGTTTCCGATTCTGTGTCTCCCTCTCTCTCTGCCCCTCCCCCATTCATGCTCTGTCTTTCTCTGTCCCAAAAATAAATAAACGTTGAAAAAAAAATTTTTTTTAAAAGAAAATACTTTCTAAGTGGAAGCCCAGATACACACAATCTGCCTCTGTCATAAATAGATAATACAATTTTTAGTGTCCAGGAGAAAGGAAATGACTTTTTTTTCTTCCTAAGATGCTACTATCTATAAGTTGGATATGTGTGTATGTGTGATGATGATGATAATGATGATGATGATGACGATGATTGTGTGTTTGTGTATGTGTGTAGTTTTTATGAATCATGAGAACAACCATGAACCAAAAGAGAGTGGTTATGAAACCAGCCCCAAGGAAAGGTGCCATGCCTTGGCACCAGGACTTTGACTTATGACAAATTTTCTCAGTTGACAATAGTCAATCTTTCACACACTTCCTTGGGACAGGATTATTATTTGAATCAGAAGGTTTTGTATTTCTGGAATCTACAAACAGGAAACTAAATTTAGCCTTACCTAGAATCCTTGCAAAGTTCTGAGCTCCACCATAGGCTTGTCAGAGTTGCTTGATCTTGTTTTCTGCAAGACTAAAAGCAGGCATCTCAAAAGCTTGAGCATAGACTGCTCTGTTGTTTCCACAACTGGCACCTTGTTTGAAATGACCTTGTTCATCACTTGCTTACTCTCCGTGTCCCCACCTTCCAGGGGAATGAAAACCCAGGATAGGAGGGATTTCATTTCCTTCATGGCTGTGTCCCCAGTTCCTACCCAGTTCCTAAAGTGGATCCTGGTTCATTGTAGGCACTACAACTTTTGTAGAATGAAAGGATTGGGGGCACTACTTCTTTGTGGAGCTCCGGAAAATCCAGGAGTTTTTTGATAGCATTGACTAATGACTAATTGCTTTGCACAAATGCAACCAAATAATTGGGAAATATTGGCCATACTATTGAGATGGACATGGTACATTCACTCATATTGATTTAATAGACTGGAGAGGAAATTAATGTTTTCTTACAAGGGAAATAATCAAAAGATACAGTGGCAGAACCCTAGGAGATGTAAGTTGGGTTATTAATATTTTAATGTTGATACAAACGAATGTTCTTTAAAACCAATTGGGCCCTTTAAAGAAAACAACCTCTATGTTCTGCAAATTAATTCCAATCACATCTTCAAGTCCATTATAGCCAAACTCAGAGTCCTCCCCTTCCGTCAGCTGTTGACTTTCTAAGTGTCCCAGGCAGCTGCGTGTCTGTCTGTGGCTCCCTGCAATGACTTGCCAAACCTAGCTTTCTTAAGGCTGCTGACTTCTATGGGGTGCCCTGACAAAGCCTGCACTCTGTGGAGGCTCAAGGCCCAGGCGTCCAGCCAGCCTGCGGCAGGAGTTCAGGGAGTCATGAAGTTCTCTTTAAAACCATGTCACGCTCATGTGATAACTGCTCCTCTGTGCTTATTTGAACTGTCCCTCCCAATTAGTGGTAATAAGTGACTCTGTAAAGATGAACAAACACAGTGCCTTCATTAGTCGGCACCAGCTCTGCTCGCCCCATCCTAAGCCCACATTCCCTGCCCTGTGCCAATCAGCCCCAGGAAATCCCCAGAGTATTCCTCCAATAGTGTTTGGAGAAAGCAAAACACATCTTACTCTGAGTGAATAAGGACCAGCAAAAGGCAAATTAATGACAACCCATTTGAAGAGTTTGCTTGAAATTATTGTATTCTGCCCATCCACCAAAAAATTGATTACTCCTAGGGAAGGGGGAAAAATCCAAATCAATAGACTAAAGCAAAATAGTCAAAAGGCATGCCCCAAACCCATTTATTTTATCTATTATCCTTCTTTGCTGCCCCCCTTTCCGTGTCTCTTCCCATGCATCCCTCTGCCCCTTCTCCATCCACACACATTTTTTTTTTTAAAGAAATGAGGTATAATTTACAGGGCAGGAACTGTTTGGCCTTTTCAGATAAAGCGCTAATGGCAGCTCAGGGAGAGCTGCATGGTTATACATCTCCCAGATGAACTGGGGCCTGTGAACACCTTCAGTCCCAGCTTTGCTAGAACAGAGTCTGGGAGGATGCTGAGGGTTCCCTCCCTGTGGGCCAGAGAGATATGCAAATGAGGCATTTGACTCCGGATGCCAGCCAGGCACATAGTGTTAACCCCTAGTTTCCCTGAGCTGCAGGGAAAACAGGAGTAGGAGTGATGTTCCTGCATAGACAAGGAGGCAGGGGGCAGGAACGGCTTCTTCACACCTGTTTAAATGTCCTGTGATCTTGGGGGTCTCACCAATGTCTCCAAATCTCACCTTCCTTGATGGGGAAATGAAAATGAAGATAACAAATTCGATAACAAATTTTGCACCCCCTCCCTCAGTAAACAGCAGAGGGTCTCCAACTTTATTTCAGAATAAAACCCCCACTCCCTTATGTGGAATTCAAGCCCTGTGGTCAGTCACCTGGTGCCTCACTTGTCCTTCTCCCTTGGGTATCTTAGGCCCTGGCCCCTTCCCTTAGCCTGGAAGGACTTTACCCCAGTTCTCTGCCTCTTAAAACCTCTCCAGTCAGGGGCACTTGGGTCGCCCAGTTGGTTAAGCCTCAGACTGTTGGTTTCAGCTCAGGTCATGATCTAATGTTTTGTGAGTTTGTGAGTTCAAGGGCTGAGTTGGGCTCTGAGCTGACAGAGCAGAACCTGCTTGGGATTCTCTCTCCACTTTCTCTGCCCCTCCCCTGCTCATGTGTGCTTTCTCTGTCTCTCTGTCTGTCTGTCTGTCTCTCTCTTTCAAAGAAAAAAAACATTTTTAAAAAACCTTTGAAAGAAAAAAACCTCTTTAATCCTTTTAAGGGCCCAACTCAAATGCCACATTACCCATCTTCTCTGATGGATCCTTGTCATTTTTCTCACCCCCTCAGCACACCTGACCTTCACTGAGTGGATACAGATGGATGATTAATCAGCAACAACATTTCCAAGCACAGTATTATTTTTTAATAATACTAAATGTTTCTCTGCCTTTCTTTCTTGAATCATCCTTCCACTCCTATCACCTAGTTGGCCCCCACATCTCTGACTCCCAACCAAACTTCGCCAGCCCTCAACACATCCCCAACATGTAACAGCATTTCTCCCTCACACGTGCTCATGGTTCTGCCTTTCTCTCATCCTGCAGGCCAGGAGACCATGGAATCGGGGCTACCAGACCTCCTGGCCACCAATCAGATGGCATCCTTCTTGTTACCAATGTGAGCAATGCATCGACCCATTTTAAAGGGAAACAAACCTTGCAGACTCCCAGTGTTGACTCATATTCATTATAATAAAACTGTCACTTAAGTATGTACAGATATATATTCACCTTCTCAGACCACATCATATATGCAACTATTAAATATTTTGCAAATTCAAAGCAAGAAGAATCCTACAAAGCCAATAACATTCAAATTGTCATGGCTAATTTCACATCAGGGGTCATTTTGCAAAATCTAAATCTTTACTCACAGCATGAGTATGGTTCTGGCCACTAGAGAGCACCTTCTTTCTTTCTTTTGTTTGGGGGGAGGTGTGTGGAGTCTAAATTTTTAATTAAGTCCAGCTAGTTCACATACAGTGCAACATTAGTTTCAGGTGTAGAAGTTAGTGATTCATCACTTACATACAGCACCCGGTAGACTGCATTTACTTTGATGTTTTTTTTCAACACGACTGCACATCCTTTCCCCACCCCACATTGTTCCCTATTGAAACTACTACTAGTTTTTCATCAGTCCAGCCATGATGCATTTGGGTGTGAGTTGAGGCAGCTGGGATGGAGGATAGATTGGAAAGTGAAGAGTGAAAAGGGGGACTGTTTAGGAAGCCAGTGATTAGGATCTTGTCTCTCAGCTCTAAGTCATCCTTTATACTCTGCTCTGTAGTGCTAGGGTTCAGAATCTGCAAATCTCATCTCTGCTTTGCCCAGACTCTGGCAAAATGGGGTGCTCGAAGGAGACCGCAAGACTAGAGTAAGAAGGACTTTCTTTTTCCGGTCCTTCACATGGACATGGCCTTAGCCACGCTTCCTGACTGCTTCCCATTCCCACTTACTTCCTGTCCTTGACAGCATCTCCCCAGCCTCACTTCACCCCAGCAGCAAATGCTCATCTTCCACTTGAGCAATTTGCAGTTGTTATAATACTTGCAGAACTAGCTTCCTCGTTCTGCTTAAAGACTCAGCACAGCTGGCCAGGGTCCCTCTTCAAGGGTCTGAATTTCAGTTCCATGGAGCCCCTTCTCTATGCTTCTAAGTTTCTGTACTTCAGCCTCTTCTCTTTTATCTCTCATGCCTAGAAATGGTACTTGCTTCCTGTGGTTGCTACTTCCAAGACTCCTTAGAGTTCACTTTTTACCCTTTCCATTACAGAGTGAATAACTGTTTTATTCCATTTTTGTTCAAAACATATCAGGTGAGGCTTCTGACTTCCAACTGCTGTTGAAACCACTGCGGCAGCCTGGGCAAGATAAGACATTAAAATGGGAATGCAGAAAAGAGGATGGATTGGAAAGATATTTAGGAAATCGATTAATAAAAAAGTCATGGAAACTGGGGGATGGAGGAGAAAGGAAGAGAAAGGACTGATGCTTTCTAAAATAAACAACTGGTGAAAGGAGGGGCCTGAAGTGAGGTAGGTGAGGTCTATATTTTCTGATGCTTTTGGCCATCCAGCATTCGTTCCCCCTTCTCTTGCAAGTTTCACTCCTATTATTGTTCCCATGTCCATCCTTGATCCTCTTAAGGATGACACAGTAATCCTCAGGTTGGGACAGGTTGTTCTGTCAGAAACCAGTCAGCACTATTCCCTCCCCTTGGCCCATCCAGGCTATAAAGCCCAGGAATTGGTTTTGTGTGGAAGGGACCCCACTGGCAGCATGTGTGAGTGAGCACATAGTCAGAGCTGCCCCACAAGGGTGAATCTGCCACGAATGAAGCCAGCCTTGATAAGGCAGTTCTAGGAAATAAGAAGAGTAATACCGGATGCAGAGACCAACTTGGCCCAACACCAGCCCTGCTTGGGGGCTCTAGTCATTGGCTGTAGCCAATTTACCCCAAAGGTTATTGCTTAGCTAAACCTTTATTGCTTAAGCCAGTTTGAGTTGCTTCCCAACTATTAGCAACTAATAATTCTAGGTATATGGTGGAGAATGCAGATAGAAATGGATGTGGGGGAAGTTGGTGAGTTCAGTTTTGGATCAGTTTTATTTAAGGTAACTCTAAGACTTCAAGAAGAAACTTTGTGGATATAAAAACAGTAATTTTTTTCTAAACCTTTGCTGCTTTCCAGGTACTCTTTCAAAGGCATTAAGATCACTTAATATTTATATAACCAATTTACACAATAATTACTATTGTTACTTCCATTTTACAAATAAGAATAGTGGATGATAGCAGTTAAGGACCTGCCTGAAGTCCCACCTTTCTCTTTGTAGCCTTATATTGCTTATCAATGAAGCTTTGTGATCCTGCAGCTTACAAGGGTACAATCCAAATATGGTCACTTTTGGAAATTTATCATCATCACATGTAACAGTGATTAATTATTCTAATACACAAACAGACCTAAAATTCCAAGTCCCACTTGTAGGACATACCAAGCTGCTTGCTTCTTTGATTCTCCCCTCTACCTCCATTTCCTATTTCCCAGGATCATCGGTGGCAAGTTTTGGTTGAGATCATCCAGAAGCCAACTCTAATTTGAAGGGATTTGGGATTTGAAGGCTACTAGTTTGTTTGGAGATGGTGCCAAGCAGCATTCCCTGTAGGGGAGTAAGGAAGTGGGACAGAGAAAAAGAGAGGCTCAGTCCTTCTGGGCCCTGGGATATAGCACTCTTCAGACTTGTTCTCCAACTCCCATGGGTTGAGGACTGCTCCTGGGGCATCAGCCCCTGGAACTTCTGACTTGCCTCGTTCAAAGGCTAAGCAAATTCTGGAACAGAGAGGCTTCTGCTGGACAGCTTTCTTGGCCTCAGGGTCCTGGGTACTAAGAACAGGACAGAGGGTTGGCATGGGTAGGAATTGTTAGTCTCAAGGCAATGTGAACAGGGTGTAAGCAGTGCCCGTTGCAGAAGCAAAGGTGACATCAGTTTCTACTCCCTTGGGAAATAGCCGGCTCATCTCTGGTATTATCTCTAAGGTAGAAGCGAGGCTTTTACCACCAGTCTGATCCAGCCATCTCCTTTCACCCCCAAGCAAGGTCTCCTTCATGTAGCCTTGTGGTTGGAGTCAAGGGCTGTAATGAGGGAATAGCAAATTTTCCTGGGTGACTATTAGACTGTATTTCCAAAGGCTGCAAGTATTGTAGTTTGGATCATGGTCTACATGAGGTTAAGCATTTAGGTGTTTCCAAGCTTATTTTAATGGTTTTACTTGTGAGATACAAACATATGGATATTTAACATTATCTGTATGTTTCCACCATTTTTTCCTTCTGTATCCTGGTATTTGTATATTGCCTTCTTGCATCCATGGTGCCTCTCCTGTTGATCCAAACCTCATTATTTCGATTTTCTCTTTAAAGGAACATACCTGTGGCAAATGATATTTTCTAAAAGTGGCCCAAGCACTATTTTGGGTCCCTCATGCTCTTCTATAACTTTGCTACTCCCTCTTTTTCCCTCCCTTTGAAGTTGGACACAGATTGTGGGGGGAGGGACACTGTGACTTCTGAGGCCAAGTCATCAAAAGCCATACAACTTCCATTTGGCTCTGTCTGATTCCCCACATTGCCCTGGGAACCCAGCCCAGGTCCCAGACAGGGGCTACAGGTAGGTGTTCTGGCCACATCCCCAGCCAGGCTCTCAGCCAATAGCCAGCATCAAATGCCTTTGGGCAAGGGAATGAGTAGTCAGATGATTCCATCACTTAGCCTTGGAGTCTTCCAGCTCAGGCCTCAGACCTTTTGGAGCAAAGGCAAACTGTCCCTGCTCTGCCCTGTCTGAATTTCTCACCTACAGAAACCATGAGCCAAACAAATGATTGTTTCATGCCACTAAGTTTTGGGGTCACCTTTATGCCACTGGGCATATCTTTCCTCAAAGGGGATCTGTGTGGTGGATCTCTGATGTCTACCACATCTCTACAGGCAGAAATCCTTTACCTTTTTCCATTCCAGAGAATGTGGCTGAGCAAACCAGAGGACTCAAACACACAAAGAATGCAGTGGCCCAATGTTATGAAGGGTCCCCTGAGTTGGTCAGAGTGCTTTAATTACAAACAAAGGAAGCAGATTCTGAATAACTTAGCAAAGCAGGGATGTATTGGAAGGACGTGGGACATCTCCCAGGGTTCAAGAGGGAAGCTTCAACAGCTAGGTCTTAGGAAGGTCTGGGACCCAGCCATCCAGAGAGCTGGTTGGTAAACACAGATGAGTGGCATCCTCACGACACCATCTTGGAATAAACTGGCTCCATGAATTTCTCTGTCTTTTACTTGGTCCAAGAATCAAATTCGGAGGGGAAGTAGTTTGACTGGCCTAGTGTGAGTCATGTGCTCACCCCTGGAATGGCCTGGGCCTGCTGACTGATATGTCTGCTGAGACTATACACGATGGTGGGGTGATAACAATCATCATTAACCTGCATTCAGCACTTAGAATGTGCCAAGCACATAGATTCAGTCACTTCATGTTCACCAGGAGGCAGGAGCTATGATTATCCTCCTTTTATAGATGAGGAGACTAAAGCTCAGAGAGGGTAAGTTGCTTGCCTAAGGCTGCTCAGCTGGTAAAAGTATCACCAGGGCTCAATCACATTGACCTCATATTCTGAACTCTGAATTCCTACGTTCACAGCTTCTCAAAGGCCCCTCACTGTAATGCTGCTCCTGGCCATAATTACCCAAAGGTAAGTCAAGGGACCACTTGAAGAGGAATGGGTACTGGCCCAGGAAGCATAGTTGGTGCCACCATAGACATTAATGGTCCATTGAGCAAAAAGAGAAGGTTTGGGATCGGAATCTGAGTCCAGAGAGGTAGGTAGCCATTAGACCAAACTGACTTATTGCAGAGCTGGGATATGCCCCAGGCCAAAAGACATGTGTATCTATTCCATCCAGACTTATCTGGAATAATCCCCCCAAAAGGGATAGCTACTTATTTTGGGGCTACAGCATTTGATGCTGTTGGTGGATTGGTGCCCATGGCTGGCTTGGACACCCACCCAACCTGACTTATACACAGATGGATTAGGGCCTTCCTCTCTGAGCAAACCACCTTGCGAACAGCATCAAGGAGATCTCCATGTATATTGCTCTGCCTGCGTCCCTTTGTCCTCTAGATCTGAACCTTCTATGCAGCTAAACTGTCTTTCTTTCAATGGCCTTGAAAACCACTCACAGGTAAAATCCTCCTTAAACAGACATTAAAAACATGTCCAGCATGCAATTCAGTGTGACACACATAACAGGTCCTCAACGCATGTTTGCCGTTGATAATAAAAAGACAAGATGTTAGGGGAAGTCATATTGTGATGTGGGGTGTTTCACCCCCTCAATCTATAAAGCAATTTCACCAAGAAGTATTCTTCCAGTACAACTTGCTGGTTTAAGCCTGTTCTCACTCAGCTTAATCACAATGATATTTAAGAATTAGTTGCAATCTTAAAAACTGAGAATAAACTGAGGGCTGATGATGGGTGGGAGGGAGGGGAAAGTGGGTGTGGGCATTGAGGAGGGCACCTGTTGGGATGAGCACTGGGTGTTGTATGGAAACCAATTTGACAATAAATTTCATATAAAAAATAATCCCATTTGACAGATAAAAAAAAGAATTAGTTGCAATCCAAATGAAGGAGAATTTTGTTTAAAAAAATTATAATCTCTCTATGTACTGGTGGTATCCTTAAAGCAGCACATTTACATGCTTGTTCTTGTTCCAAAAGGATGAGATGTGGGAGATCCTAAGACGAGACCCTCATCTGAATTGATGTGAAGGTAATTCCAAGTGAATTTCTGATATTCCAAACTGCTTTTCTTTTTAATCAAAGACAATGGGAACACTTTTTAAACATCCTTTATGTTTATTAGGACAAAAATTTTATTTTATTTTTTCAAAGTTTATTTATTTTGAGTTTGGGGGGCAGGAGTGAAGGAGAGGAGCAGAGAGAGAGAGAGGGAGAGAGAGAATACCAAGCAAGCTCTGTGCTGTCAGTGTGAAGCCTGACTTGGGGTTTGATCCCACTAACTGTGAGATCATGACCTGAGCTGAATTCAAGAGTCAGATGATTAACCAACTGAGCCACCCAGAAGCCCCTGGAGGAAGATTTTAAAACATTTTAAGTACACACAAAATTTCCATCATGCCCTATTTTTTTTCCTTTTCCTTCTTACATTTTTGGAAAACATTTGGATCCTGGTAAATGCTTTGTTATCCCAAACATAGGCTCTGCCTTGCAAGCCAGGCCAGTGACCCACAATTGTGAATATTCCTGAAAAGATGGTGGTTGTATTTACCTCAAACTCCTGCTTGCTCACCCTCCTGTAGACCATCCACTGGTGGCACTATGGAATTTTATAATTAAACAACAGTGATTTCAAGAAACATTATTTGGTCGCTATACTATGAAGAGCAAATAGTGTTGGATCCCTTTCTGATCCATCCTTCAGGTAGGTGCAAGATTCACTAGAATCTTTTTTTTTTTTTAACATTTATTAATTTTTTTGAGAGAGACAGAGTGCAAGCAGGGGAGGAAGAGAGAGAGAGAGGGAGATGCAGAATCTGAAGCAGGCTTCAGGCTCTGAGCTGTCAGCACAGAACCCGGTGCGGGGCTCGAACTCATTAACTGTGAGATCATGACCTGAGCCGAAGTTAGACGCTTAACCGACTGAGGCACCCAGGTGCCCCACGTTAGAATCTTTTATCACCTGTTATGAAAACTCACATCTGAAGGAATGAAAAGAGGCTGCTCATTCTAGATGCCCTTGCACTGGAACTGAAAGTGGTACATGTCAAAAACCAAGGCTATTCTGAGGCTGTCCTCTTTTATCCAAGGCCCAACTAGTTGGTAATGCCTTGTCAAACTCTCCATATCAAGCCACCCAGCACACTTGGCATGTTTGATAAGTATAAAAGAAAGTGACCTTGTGAAGGTGTTTTCCCTTACTTAGCAACTATTGCCCATCTTTTTTTTTTTTTTTTTTTTTATAATATATGAAATTTATTGTCCAAGTTGGTTTCCATAAAACACCCAGTGCTCGTCCCAAAAGGTGCCCTCCTCAATACCCATCACCCACCCTCTCCTCCCTCCCACCCCCCATCAACCCTCAGTTTGTTCTCAGTTTTTAACAGTCTCTTATGCTTTGGCTCTCTCCCACTCTAACCTCTTTTTTTTTTTTTTTTTTTTCTTTTTTCCTCCCCCTCCCCCATGGGTTCCTGTTAGGTTTCTCAGGATCCACATAAGAGTGAAACCATATGGTATCTGTCTTTCTCTGTATGGCTTATTTCACTTAGCATCACACTCTCCAGTTCCATCCACGTTGCTACAAAAGGCCATATTTCATTTTTTCTCATTGCCACGTAGTATTCCATTGTGTATATAAACCACAATTTCTTTATCCATTCATCAGTTGATGGACATTTAGGCTCTTTCCATAATTTGGCTATTGTTGAGAGTGCTGCTATAAACATTGGGGTACAAGTGCCCCTATGCATCAGTACTCCTGTATCCCTTGGATAAATTCCTTACTTGCTTCTGTACCCATTTTATTCCACCTTTTGTCCAGATTCCCAGAATGTGACCTGGAAATAAAGACTTATGTGCAAGTGATTTATTAAGGGAGTGCTCCTTGAGGAGCCAATTAGTGGGTGGAGGATGCAGGATGGGGATAAGACAGAATTCCCACGATGCTACTCAGGCAAAGTCATGCAAAGGGTCCTGTGATATTTTAATTAATAGTAAGAAATACATATTTGGTCTTTGTTCCTGTTTCTGGCACAGAACTCCTAAAATCCTTGAAATTTCCCCCCAGTGATGAGAAAGATAAAGGTGCCTTCTGTTATGTTGATGAGGTGATTTTTTAATATGAAATTTATTTTTTTTAAGTTTTTACTCAACGTAAAGTTTATTTTATTAAAAGCCTTCAATTTGCTTTTGATAAAGGATCAATAGATCCACCTCTATTATTTAGAGTACTTTTTATTATCTTATATTGTTCCCCAAATATGTACTTTTTAATGGCTAGGACAAAAACTTAACTAATGCTTACTATATTTCAGACCATATACGGTATAGGATTTACTGTTCTAGGTGTGTCACTTTTTTTAATAGGAAATTTATTGTCAAATTGTTTTCCATACAGCACCCAGTGCTCCTCCCAACAGGTGTCCTCCTCAATGCCCAACACCCACCCTCCCCTCCCTCCCATGCCCCATCAACCCTCAGTTTAGTCTCAGTTTTTAAGAGTCTCTTATGGTTTGCCTCCCTCCTTTTTTTTTCTTTCCCCTCCACCATGGTCTTCTGTTAAGGTTCCAGGATCCACATAAGAGTGAAAACATATGATATCTGACTTTCTATATATGACTTATTTCACTTAGCATAACACCCTCCAGTTCCATCCACGTTGCTACAAAAGGTCATATTTCATTCTTTCTCACTGCCAAGTAGTATTCCATTGTATATATAAACCACATATTCTTTATCCATTCATCAGTTGATGAACATTTAGGCTCTTTCCATAATTTGGCTATTGTTGAAAGTTCTGCTATAAACATTGGGGTACAAGTGCCCCTATGCATCAGCACTCCTGTATCCCTTGGGTAAATTCCTAGCAGTGCTATTGCTGGGTCATAGAATAGATCTAGTTTTAATTTTTTGAGGAACCTCCACACTGTTTTCCAGAGTGGCTGCACCAGTTTGCATTCCTACCAACAGTGCATTATTTCTCTTCTTCTGATGGATTTGGGGTGTCTTTGCTGTTCTGCTTCTAGTTCCTTTAGGTGTGCTGTTAGAGTCTGTATTTTGGAGTTTTCTTGTTTCTTGAGATAGGCCTGGATTGCAATGTATTTTCCTCTCAGGACTGCCTTCGCTGCATCCCAAAGAATTTGGATTGTTGTATTTTCGTTTTCCTTTGTTTCCATATATTTTTAGATTTCTTCTCTAATTGCCTGGTTGACCCGTTCATTCTTTAGTAGGGTGTTTTTTAACCTCCATGCTTTTGGAGGTTTTCCAGACTTTTTCCTGTGTTGATTTCAAGCTTCATAGCATTGTGGTCCAAAAGTGTGCATGGTATGATCTCAATTCTTGTATACTTATGAAGGGCTATTTTGTGACCCAGTATGGGATCTATCTTGGAGAACGTTCCATGTGCACTCAAGAAGAAAGTGTATTCTGTTGCTTTTGGATGCAGAGTTCTAAATATATCTGTCAAGTCCATCTGATCCAATGTATCATTTAGGGCCCTTTTTTCTTTACTGATCCTGTGTCCAGATGATCTATGCATTGTTGTAAGTGGGGTATTAAAGTCCCGTGCAATTACCACATTCTTATCCATAAGGTTGCTCATGTTTGTGATTAATTGTTTTATATATTTGGGGGCTCCTATATTCGGCGCATAAACATTTATAATTGTTGGCTCTTCCTGATGGATAGACCCTGTAATTATTATATAATGCCCTTCTTCATCTCTTGTTACAGCCTTTAATTTAAAGTCTAGTTTTTCTGATATAAGTATGGCTACTCCAGCTTTCTTTTGACTTCCAGTAGCATGATAGATAGTTCTCCATCCCCTCACTTTCAATCTGAAGGTGTCCTCAGGTCTAAAATGAGTCTCTTGTAGACAGCAAAAAGATGGGTCTTGTTTTTTTTTATCTATTCTGATACCATATGTCTTTTGGTTGGAGCAGTTAGTCCACTTACATTCAGTGTTATTATAGAAAGATATGGGTTTAGAGTCATTGTGATGCCTGTAGGTTTCATGCTTGTAGTGATGTCTCTGGTACTTTGTGGTCCTTGCAACATTTCATTCTTGTGATTGAAAGGATTTCTTTTGGGGCTGGTTTGGTGGTGATGAATTACTTCAGTTTTGTTTGTTTGGGAAGACCTTTATCTCTCCTTCTATTCTGAATGACAGACTTGGTGGGTAAAGGATTCTTGGCTGCATATTTTTTCTGTTCATTACATTGAGGATTTCCTGCCATTCCTTTCTAGCCTACCAAGTTTCAGTAGATAGGTCTGCTACTACCCTTATGTGTCTACCTTTGTATGTTAGGGCCCATTTATCCTTAGTTGCTTTCAGAATTCTCTCTTTATCCTTGTATTTTGCCAGTTTCACTATGATGTGTCATGCAGAAGATCAATCAAGTTACGTCTGAAGGGAGTTCTCTGTGTCTGTTGGATTTCAATGCCTTTTTCCTTCCCCAGATCAGGGAAATTCCCAGCTATGATTCATTCAAGTACACCTTCAGCCCTTTTCTCTCTCTCTTCCTCTTCTGGAATTTCTATGATATGGGTATTGTTCCATTTGATTGCATCACTTAGTTCTATAATTCTCCCCTAATACTCCTGAATTTTTTTAATCTTTTTGTCAGCTTCCTCTTTTTCCATAATTTTTCTTCTAATTCACCTATTCTCTCCTCTGCCTCTTCAATCCACACTGTGGCCACCTCCATTTTATTTGGCACCTCATTTATAGCATTTTTTAGCTCCTCATGATTTTTTTTAGTCCCTTGATGTCTGTAGCAAGAGATTCTCTTCTGTCCTCCATGCTTTTTTCAAGCCCAGAGATAATTTTATGACTATTATTCTAAATTTTTGTTCCATTATATTGCTTTAATTGGTTTTGATCAATTCACTAGCTGTTGCTACTTCCTGGAATTTATTCTGAGGAGAATTCTTCTGTTTCATCATTTTGGCTAGTTTTCTGTATCTTATGTGTTTTAAAAACTTGTGTGCTCTGCACCTGCGAGCACTGCTATATTAAAGGAGGGTCATACACTTTCCAGGTCCTGGCCCTTCAGGAGGTTTTTTTCCGGGGATTGTTACTTACTCTCTGTGTTGTGACTTTGGTTATTGTGTTACCCTACTCATAGTAATATTTTGGACGCTCCACCAGGTGTGCTTTGATTTGTTCCTTGGAGTAGCCCTGTAAAGGAAAATAGACAAACAGGAGACAAAAACATGCAAACACACAAATAACACAAACAGACAAATAAACAAAAAGAAAACCCTAAAGACTAAAAACAAAAAACCCAATAACACTGAATACAAGTAAAGAAGAGGGTGGAGGCGGTGTTGATGAAATGAGAGAAATGGAGGTGGGGAAAATGTAACGAAGATAAAGTTACCCAGAGAGAGAGAAACTATATGGCTTGATTATTCCAGACAGAAAGAAAGGAGTGTAAAGAAGGAGGAGTACAACATGTATCAAGACAATGGATTAAATATGTCTGTTTAGACAGACCAATAACCAGAGTAACCAGCCTAGGGGAGGGAAGAGATAAGGAGGAGAAATGGGGGGGGGGAATACATCTATAATCCAGAACTGACATAGAGTTAATCCAGGCAATGCTGCACTTCTTGTCGGGAGTAGCTGTCCACAGGGTCTGTGCTGCTCTGGTGGATATGCTGTTACCCAGTAGGAAGGGGTGTGGTTTGGTGTAGACTGGACCCACCTCCACTATGGACCCTGGGAGTGATCCCTAAGGCTCTGCCATGGTGGTGGTGGCGGTGGTGGGAGGGAATGGTGATCTCCCAGTCTCTTCTCCACAGAACCGACCGGGTGGACTCAGTTTGAGTCATCCTCACTGTGCCACGGGTGCAGACAGGGAGGTTCTTCTCTCTCCACCAACTCTCATGACCCTGCACTTGGCTAGGATTCAAAGTCCCACTCCGTGTGCTCTGGCGCTGGGGAAGCACCTCTCAGTGCGATGATATGTGGTCCCAGGTGGCTTTATCTGTGCTGCCGCCTGTGCCACTGCATCTCAGGGAGGACCGCCTTCTCCTACTGTGGACTGAGCCACCGCCGGTGGATGCAGGCAGGCTTTGTCTTTTCCCACAGCACTCCAGGGAAATGGCGGCCTTATCCTCCTGAAGACTGAGTCCTCAGCCCAGCCACTGTTGCAGGGCGGCGGCGGGGGGGGGGGGGGGGGGGTCGGGGGGCGGCGCAGATGCAGGCAGATTCGGTGCTATCACACAGCCCTCCAGAGAGGGAACCACTTTCTCCAGCTGAGGACTGAGCCCCTGACTTACAACCACACTCAGGCCTGGCTTCCCTTCTCCCCAGGTGCGAGAACAGGGAGCCGGCTCCAGTCCAAAGAAAGCCCTGCAGTTAGAGATCAGATCCCTCTTAGTCTCATTCTGAGGTCTTTCTCCTGTCCAGATACAGTCCTGCACTTCCCTAGCTGCTCTTTTCCTTCCCTTTGTCTCTCCACAGAAGGGGCTGCCTCCCCTCCATGTTCACGTGGCCTTTTTTTTTTTTTTTTTTATCTCTCCCAGTTCACAGTTACCCACTTATCTTTTTTCCAGCTTTCCCATTTTCTTCTTAGTAGATTCAGTCTCTTTTCCTCCCAGGCTCTGGTGTTCAAAGTCCTTTGGTTTCTACACTTCTTTGTTTGAGAGACATGGGACATATGGATTCCCCCTACTTCTCTGCCATGTTGGCTGCCTCCTGATGTGGTGACTTTTGAATCCCACCTAAGGATGGGGCCTGGCTGCCAGTGAAACCAACCTTGACATTAGAGGGTTGGAACTTTCCTGGCCTCTAAAAAGAGGGGAGGGGCTGGAGATTGAGTTCAATTGTCAACAGCCAACGATTTAACCCATAATATCTATGTAAATGAAGCCTCTATAAAATCCCTAAAGGATGGGGTTCGGAAAGCTTATTGGTTGGTGAACATGCTCAGAGAGGGCATGGAAGCTGCCAGCCTTTCCCCACTTACCTTGCCCTGTGCATCTCTTCTATTTGGCTGTTCCTGAATTGTATCCTTTTATAATAAACCTCTAATCCAGTCAGTGAAATGTTTTTCTGAGTTCTCTGAGCTGTTTTAGCACATTCATCAAACCCAGGGAGGGAGTCGTTGGAACATTTGATCTATTGCTGGTTGGTCAGAAGCATAGGTGACAACCTGAACTTGAGACTGGTGTCTGAACTGGGGTCTAGGCAGTCTTATAGGACTGAGCCCTTAACCTGGGAGATAGTGTCAGAAATGAGTTGAAAGAATGGGGCGCCTGGGTGGCGCAGTCGGTTGGGCGTCCGACTTCAGCCAGGTCACAATCTCGCGGTCTGTGAGTTCGAGCCCCGCGTCAGGCTCTGGGCTGATGGCTCAGAGCCTGGAGCCTGTTTCCGATTCTGTGTCTCCCCCTCTCTCTGCCCCTCCCCCATTCATGCTCTGTCTCTCTCTGTCCCAAAAATAAATAAACGTTAAAAAAAAAAAAAAAGAAATGAGTTGAATCATAGGACACTCAGCTGGTGTCAATTACTCGGTAGAGGGAAAACCCCATACATTGGAATTGGGTAAAGAATCTTAGGTCCATTTCCAGGCACTCCCCAAAATAGGCTCTAGGAGCCTCTAAGAGGCAGGAGTACAGGCTCTTGTCAGGAAAAGCACATCAAAGCTAGACACACCCCAAAATAGTAAAAAGTGATCTGTGGGGACCTAACAGAAGCAACAATGTTGTCTACTACCCATTCCTAATGGAGAGAGTAGCTTGTGTGAGCATGGGGGTGGAGTGGGGCTGAAGTGGGAAATGTTAAGGAAGAGTCTAGGGTATAGGGGGTCTCCAATATTTGGGTGTCTTTCAGATATCCCATATTCATAGCAAAGTCTCGGTCTTTATCAATCATATACTTAACCTGGGTCATAGAAAATGGTAATATTGGGAGTCTGGCCTATGCTTCAATTCATCAATGCATATTATCATTTTCAGACTTGTTTTCCAATGGACTCATTGTGTCAGCTCTCAACAGGAAGGGCATCATTCAGTAGGGTCACTCTTTCCAAAGGTCTTCCAGCTGCACTACCCGGATACAATACTCATTCTCCAGCCACTGGAAATGCCTCACTGCTATCTTGAGCTCATCTGATACCTGCAGTCCAGTGCCTCCTTTCCTCTTTAAACTGCTCTATAGGTACCCAAGCTCTCAAAGCCTGACTTGCAGAGATGGTGTAAGTCATAAGGATCCACAAACAGTAACTTAATGTTTCATTACATTGTTGTTTAAAATAGAATCTATCCTGAGTTATAAAGACTCTCTCACATACCTCATTGTCTATTCCAAACACCCTGTGTTTCTTATGAATGTCTGCTTCCATGCAACCCCACTCATGGCACTAATTTTTGTTATAGCAAGGCTCACTGATTACAGGAAACAGAGGCTCACTTGAATGAACTAGGAACAAAGAGATTTATTGTAACTTATTATGATGTAAAGTTGAACTTGGAATGATATTCAAAGCCACCAGGAATTCTTGAACTCTCTCAGAACCCTGACTTTTCTCTTTATCTCTCCTCTGCTTTTCTTTCATTTGTTGATTCTAGTTAATTCTCTCTCTATTTTTTTCAATCTAATTAGTTTTTGCCTATTCATAGTTTCTAATCTCTTATACCTTCAGTTTGAATTGGCACATCATGACCATAAATTTTCTGCTTTCACTGATGTCTGGCAAATTCTCTCTGTTCTTTCAGTGATGCAAACAGAGGTTTGAAAAGTGCTTGCATATTGTTAGGGTTTGTCTTTTATTGCTCTTGGAACTCTTTGATCACCCTGTCAATGACCCTGAGTTAGCCTACTGGAGAGACATGCAGACGATGACCAAGGACCTTTGCCAATAGCCTGCCAACCTCCTGTCATAGGAGTGAGGCCATCCTGAACCACCCAGTACAGTGGAAGCCCTAGCTGACTAAGGTAGCACAAGTGAGTCCAGGCAGGAGCAGCTGAAGAACCATGCAGTTAAGCTCAGCTCAGATCATTAACCCACAGATTCATGAGCTCCTACATGATTTTGTTTTAAGCCACTAAGATTTGGACCTATTTGTTATGCTGCAAAAGCAAACTGATACATCATGCAAATCAGGGACAAAACCCAAGGTCAGTGGATATAATCCTTTTACTGGGAAGGGAAGCACATATTTGGAAAAGGCAATACAACCTACAACAACATCTGTTTTCTATACAACACAGAGTCATCCTTAGTGGTAGAGATTGTGTCTTGTTTATTTAGTATTCTCATCACCCTGAACAATATTTGGCATCTAGTATGTGTGCTCAAATGAATGTATGTCAAAATTAAAAAAAAAAAAGGGCATTCTCTGTCCTCAAGATGCTTGCTGTCTACTTATGGAGATAAGATACATATTCAAATAACCTCAGAAAACAATAAAAAGTGCCATGGAAAGTGCTAAGTTCCACCAAGGTAGATGACAAAGGAACTATTTCTATCTGGAGGCAAGGAAATCCAGAAAGACATCCTGTAAGTTGTGGCATTTAAACTTGGCTTAAAGGATGGGGAGGATATTAAAAGGAACTGGTGAATAAGACAGTCATTGTTAATTGTGTGAGAAAAAATGAAGAAGCTAAACTTACTGCTCCTGTTAGGGATACGGCAAAAATCCTGATTTGCTTGAATCATGATGTGATACAGATGGACTTAAGACCAGAAAGGAAGAATATTGCTAGACTGCATTGAGGTTTAACAAATGATTTGAATTATCCAGGAGCAGCCAAATGACTCAACATATTGTTATGCCACATGGGATAGAATATTTGTAATAAAAAAAATTTGTTTAAGAAAATCATTTAATGACATAGGTTATAATTAAATGGCTAAAAATAATATAAATCCAAATTCTAGTTTTATTAAATCATATAAAATTTTAAGTGCTTGTGAACTTTAAACTTAAAACTTTAATAGATATGATTAAGCCACTAATCAAAGTGGTAATGAATTGCTGGTAGTGTAATTTTGTCAAGCACTATACTAAGTGCTCTATATGCATTAGCTCATTTATTTATCACAACCCCATGAGGTAGATGCTGTTATTATCCACCTGTAGCCAACATGGTGAATAAGCATAGCTTAAGCATGGCTGTAATGCCAAATTAGCTTCATTTGTGCCACTGCTTTTTGACATTAATTTTTTGGACTCATTTTCCTCTTGTGCATGGATGAAACTTAGGATATCTCATGCATTTTCTGGCCACCTCATGTAACAAAATACCATCGGGTCAATAATTAATATGCTAGTCCAGGGTGTAACCAATCCTTTACACATGATTGATGGTTACATTTTTCCCCCTTCTCATTCTGGGAGATTGAGTACCAGGGAGTAGGTGGAGAGTTGGATTGGTGATGGGAGGAACAGAGGCAGGAAGGTTGTTACTTGGTCACTGGATAATGTGAAGAACTTATGTTGGCACTCTCTGGGGTAGCAGGTCTTAAGGCTAACACTCTTCCACAAGGCAGTGTTTGTGGGTTCTCCCACTTGCCTTGGGACTTGCCACCTTTGATTCTTTTATTACTGATGAAAGGATCTCTCTTCAGATATTCTCTTATGATTCCTTCCTCAGCCAAAAGGCACCTGATAGTACCTCTACCTTCTTTCACTTTTTTTCTTATCCAGATGATTCAGAGGAAGCTTTTAGGATGATCTCATGATGTTTCTCTTTCATGGATGACACATGAGAAAGACTGATACATCCTTTGTCCTTCCAGACCCTGGGAGTGAATGTCCCCAGGACAGCCATCATGGGTTCCTTCTGCCATTAGAATAGATGGCTTGACCCTTGCCTCTTAGGGTCTCTTGCTCAGGTCACACCAGTCCACTGTGTCTCTATGGCTTCAGGAGACCTTACCATGCTCTTTGACTTCTCTATACAGGCTTCTTCCTTGACTTGAAGTGAACAGGGGAACACTCAACCCTTTCTCCAATGTGAGAATGCAGGACTCAGAGCAGTAAGTACTCTTTCAAAACTTTTCTCCTTTCTTCTTCAATAGCCCCCAACCCTTTTATTTCTATTCTGTGGGTGAACAATTAAGATTCACATAGCCAGTGTCAACCACTTCTTTTGCAAAACTTACATCATGGTCTTGCAACTCATTTGGAAGGAGCATGATTGTCCTGGGCTAAGACCTACTTGAATATCTTGTTAGATCCCATTTTAAAGTCGAGGACCCAGTGGAAAAGAAAAATGAAATAGTCTGTTAAAGGTACGTGATGGAAGTAGAATTCCAATCTTGATAATGTAGTTTCAGACCCCAGACTCCAAATTTCTCTTCTGACCTGTTCCATACACATGTACAAAGGACAAGTCTGGAATAAACTTACCAAGATGTTAAACAGAAATTTTTGAGTAGAGGGAGTAATTTTGTATTTCCTTCTGTAATATTTGTCTATGTTTCACACATTTTCATATATATATATATATATATATATATATATATATATATATGAAATAAGAAAAGTTACATTTTAAGGATTATCCTGGCAAAAACAGTCAGGGACAGTCTGTTGTGATGAGAAACTGGAGACAGGAATGGTAGATAAGACAATGTCGAAATAATTAAGAAATAAGAATGCAACAGTATCATTATAATAAAACAGAGCAATTGCTGAGGGCCAAGCACTCTATTTATGACATTCTGACTTGATCCCCTCAGTAGCCCACTGTGCAGGTACTCTTGTGACTCCAAATTTAGAGTTGAGGACAGAGTTGTCTGACCCCCTCCATATATTGCAAGTGCCCTGAGGGCAAGAACCTATGGTGCTCATAATTTGTCTCCATGCCTAAGACAGAGTTGGCACATTGTGTGTTCTCAGTACACATACATTTTCTGAACTAGAGATGGCAAGGTGATAATAGTTGGAGGTTGAACCAATGGGAGTATCTAAGTGAGAGGACCCTGTGATGAAACCAGGCAGTTGGGCAGATCGTAGAACCAGTGATGGTGGCCACCACATTCTGCAACCAAATCCCTACCAAAACTCACACACACAAAAAGAAGACTAAAAAAATGTTAATTACTTGAGGGAGAAAATTAGGGAGCAGCCAGATGTAAAGATTGTTTTAAAAATTCATAGTAAAAGGATAAATACAGTAGACCACCAATTTGGTCTGAAGTTTGTGGTGGCCAATACGAAAAAAGAAACTGGACCAGTCACATGATTTGCGATATAATAAAAATTCAGTTCTTGAGGAGATTTCAACTGTCCCAGGTACTGAAACCAGAAACAACCCCACCCTTATGTCCTACACCCGTATTTCATAGATTGTCCCCAACAATGTCCTTACACCAGATATAACCACAAGTATTATGAAGATTTCTTACGTGATTTCCTCTAAAATACATTGATGGCGAATGCCAAAGCACAACCTAGTAGAAGCTGCTCTGGGAGAATGAAAACAATTCAGTCCCAGGACACAGCTCTCTGCCACCTGGGATTACTGCAGAGAGATGTTTTAGAGAATGTGGGCAATGGATGGATTGAATAACTTTCAGGCAGTCCTTTGTCAATATTGTTTCTTTTAATCAGCCTTTGATAAATATTGAGTGGCAGGGAGTTCAAGGTTGCCTGGAGTAGTTTGAATGCAGCTATTCACCATGTTAGCTAAACACAGACTTTATTAGTCAATCTAGCTGAGAGTTATGTTTCTAGTCAGTTTGATGAGTTTGACAAGGACAATTGTCTATAATGTGACAATCAATCACTGCCACACTAATGCTGTGTAACAAACCCTCCCACAGCTCATTGGCTTAAAACAATGACAATTTATTCTCAAAATGTCCAAGGTAGCCGGTTCAACTGTGTTTAGCTCTAGACAGTAGTTTGGGTCCAGCTCTTCTTCACATCTCACCTCCTTACTTGTTTGGTGGGCTGGCTGGCACACGTTTTTCTCATGCCACTGGCAGAAGTGCTAGAAGGCAAAGTTCACTGCACAAGGACATTATATATTTTTGCTTCTATCATGTCCATTAATCTTCCGTTGGTCAAAACAAGTCACATGGCCAAGCCCAATATCAGTGGGATGAGGAAGTGTACACTGGCCCCAATGGAAAGAGAGTCAATAATATTCATTCTAAACAATAATCCAAACCATCACATTCTCCTCAAAATTTGCCACATTGATAAGAAAGGCTAAAATTAAAATGACTGACAAAACCAAATATCGGCAAGAAAGTGGAGCAACTAGAATTCTCTGATACCTCTTGTAGGATTATAAAATGGTACAACCACTTTGGAAAACAGATTTTAAAAGTTAAACTATCAGCTATCTACTGCTAGGTATTTAGTCATGAGAAATGAAAGTATATAATCACACAAAGACTTGTACATGAGTATTCCTAGTGACTTTCTTCATAACAGCCCCAAAGTGTGAGCGACTCAAATATTGATCAACAGGAGAATGGGTAATAAAATTGTGGTATGTTCACACAATGAGATATCACTCAGAAATGGAGGGAATAAACTATCAATATATGCAACAAGTATAAACCTCAAAAATATTATGTTGAGTGAAAGGAGCTAGACGCTAAAAAATACATATAGTATGAATACATTTATATCAAGTGGAAGAACAGACAAAATTAATCTAAAGTAATGGAAATCAAACAAGTGATTGCCCTTGACTAGGAGGGATAGGAGGGAAATTTGAGGGTATGAGAAATGCTCTATCTTGGCTGAGATGCTGCTTATGTGGGGTGTATACATTTGCCAAAATTCATCAAATTGTTTACTTAAAAATATGCATTTCAGTGTGTGTAAATTTACTTTACTTAAAAGAAAAAAAAAACAAAAAAACTAAAAAGTGAAATTTTGTGTTTAGTCTGGCCTATACAGACTGGACTACCAAGACCCAATTTTTTGTGTGTTGAACCTGGCTAACTCAGTACCAATGTCAGCCATACTTGCACTCCTCAGAAAGTGCCCAACAGCCCCTGGCCAATCCTGGGAAAGTTATACTCTTCCAAGAAACTGGCTGTAAAATGTCCTTCCTTGCAGCTGTCTTACCAGGGACTTCTGGGGAAGCTGGGCCTCAGACATGTCTTAGATACAAGTGGTTTATCTAGGAGATGAGCTCAGAAGCAAGAGTGAGGGAGCAGGGAGAGTGAGCACCGGAAGAAGGAAAAGAGAAAACTCATCAGTGCCATTGCCTTCTACATATGAGCTGTTTAAAGACAGCAGAGGGCTGATGTTAGTGCCCGACAACAGATGCCCCAGCTGCTGTGAGAATTGTCTTCTTCTTTTTTCTTAAATATGAAATTTATTCTCAAATTGGTTTCCATACAACACCCAGTGCTCATCCCAACAGGTATCCTCCTCAATACCCTTCACCCACCCTCCCCTCCTTCCCACCCCCCATCAACCCTCAGTTTGTTCTCAGTTTTTAACAGTCTCTTATGCTTTGGCTCTCTCCCTCTCTAACCTCTTTTTTTTTCTTCCCCTCCCCCATGGACTTCTGTTAAGTTTCTCAAGATCCACATAAGAGTGAAAACATATGGTATCTGTCTTTCTCTGTATGACTTATTTCACTTAGCATCACACTCTCCAGTTCCATCCACATTGCTACAAAAGCCCATATTTCATTCTTTCTCATTGCCACGTAGTATTCCATTGTGTATATAAACCACAATTTCTTTATCCATTCATCAGTTGATGGACATTTAGGCTCTTTCCATAATTTGGCTATTGTTGAGAGTGCTGCTATAAACATTGGGGTACAAGTGCCCCTATGCATCAGCACTCCTGTATCCCTTGGGTAAATTCCTAGCAGTGCTATTGCTGGGTCATAGGGTAGGTCTATTTTTAATTTTTTGAGGAACCTCCACACTGTTTTCCAGAGTGGCTGCACCAGTTTGCATTCCCACCAACAGTGCAAGAGGGCTCCTGTTTCTCCACATCCTCTCCAGCATCTATAGTCTCCTGATTTGTTCATTTTAGCCACCCTGACGGGCGTGAGGTGGTATCTCAGTGCAGTTTTGATTTGTATTTCCCTGGTGATTAGTGATGTCGAACATCTTTTCATGTGTCTGTTGGCCATCTGGATGTCTTCTTTAGAACAGTGTCTATTCATGTCTTCTGCCCATTTCTTCACTGGATTATTTGTTTTTCGGGTGTGGAGTTTGGTAAGCTCTTTATAGAATTTGGATACCAACTCTTAATCCGATATGTCATTTGCAAATATCTTTTCCAATACCCTCGGTTGCCTGTTAGTTTTGTCGGTTGTTTCCTTTGTAGTGCAGAACTTTTTATCTTGATGAGGTCCCAATAGTTCATTTTTGCTTTTAATTCCCTTGCCTTTGGAGATGTGGCAAGTAAGAAATTGCTGCAGCTGTGGTCAGAGAGGTTTTTTCTTGCTTTCTCTTCTAGGGTCATGATGGTTTCCTGTCTCACATTCAGGTCCTTCATCCATTTTGAGTTTATTTTTGTGAATGGTGTAAGAAAGTGGTCTAGTTTCATTCTTCTGTATATTGCTCTCCAGTTCTCCCAGCACCATTTGTTAAAGAGACTGTCTTTTTTCCACTGGATATTCTTTCCTGCTTTGTCAAAGATTAATTTGCCATACATTTGTGGGCCCAATTCTGGGGTCTCTATTATATTCCATTGGTCTATGTGTCTGTTTTTGTGCCAATACCATGCTGTCTTGATGATTACAGCTTTGTAGTAGAGGCTAAAATCTGGGACTGTGATACCTCCCACTGTGGTCTTCTTCTTCAAAATTACTTTGGGTATTAGGGGTCTTTTGTGGTTCCATACAAATTTTAGGATTGCTTGTTCTAGTTTTGAGAAGAATGCTGGTGCAATTTTGATTGGGATTGTTTTGAATGTGTAGCCTGCTTTGGGTAGTATTGACATTTTAACGCTTTTTGTTCTTCCTATCCAGGAGCATGGAATGTTTTCCCGTTTCTTTGTATCTTTTTCATTTTCCTTCATAAGCTTTCTATAGTTTCTATCATACAGATCTTTTACATCTTTGGTTAGGTTTATTCCTAGGTATTTTATGTTCTTGGTGCAATTGTGAATGGGATCAGTTTCTTTATTTGTCTTTCTGTTGCTTCATTATTAGTGTATAAGAATGCAACTGATTTCTGTACATTGATTTTGTATCCTGTGACTTTGCTCAATTCATGTATGAGTTCTAGCAGACTTTTGGTGGAGTCTATCGGATTTTCTATGTATAATATCATGTCATTTGCAAAAAGAGAAAGCTTAACTTCATCTTTGCCAATTTTGATGCCTTTGATTTTCTTTTGTTGTCTGATTGCTGATGTTAGAACTTCCAACACTATGTTAAACAACAGTGGTGAGAGTGGACATCCCTGTCGTGTTCCTGATCTCAGGGAGAAAGCTCTCAGTTTTTCCTCATTGAGGATGATATTAGCTGTGGGCTTTTCATAAATGGCTTTTATGATGTTTAAGTATGTTCCTTCTATCCCGACTTTCTCGAGGGTTTTTTTTTAAGAAAGGATGCTGAATTTTGTCAAAAGCTTTTTCTGCATCGATTGACAGGATCATATGGTTCTTATCTTTTCTTTTATTAATGTGATGTATCACATTGATTGATTTGCGAATGTTGAATAAGCCCTGCAGCCCAGGAATGAATCCCACTTGATCATGGTGAATAATTCTTTTATATGCTGTTGAATTCGATTTTCTAGTATCTTATCGAGATTTTCGCATGCATATTCATCAGGGATATTGGCCTGTAGTTCTCTTTTTTTGCTGGGTCTCTGGTTCAGGAATCAAAGTAATGCTGGCTTCATAGAATGAGTCTGGAAGTTTTCCTTCCCTTTCAATTTTTTGGAACAGCTTGAGAAGGATAGGTATTATATCTGCTTTGACTGTCTGGTAGAATTCCCCAGGGAAGCCATCTGGTCCTGGACTCTTATTTGTTGGGAGATTTTTGATAACTGATTCAATTTCTTCACTCGCTTCAAGTTTTCAATCCTTCCTGTTTGAGTTTTGGAAGGATGTGGGTGTTTAGGAATCTGTCCATTTCTTCCAGGTTGTCCAGTTTTTGGGCATATAATTTTTCATAGTATTCCCTGATAATTGCTTGTATTTCTGAGGGATTGGTTGTAATAATTCCATTTTCATTCATGATTTTATCTATTTGGGTCATCTCCCTTTTCCTTTTGAGAAGCCTGGCTAGAGGTTTATCAATTTTGTTTATTTTTTTTCAAAAAACCAACTCTTGGTTTCATTGATCTGCTCTACAGTTTTTTTAGATTCTATATTGTTTATTTCTGCTCTGATCTTTATTATTTCTCTTCTTCTGATGGATTTGGGGTGTCTTTGCTGTTCTGCTTCTAGTTCCTTTAGGTGTGCTGTTAGAGTCTGTATTTTGGAGTTTTCTTGTTTCTTGAGATAGGCCTGGATTGCAATGTATTTTCCTCTCAGGACTGCCTTCGCTGCATCCCAAAGAATTTGGATTGTTGTATTTTCGTTTTCCTTTGTTTCCATATATTTTTAGATTTCTTCTCTAATTGCCTGGTTGACCCGTTCATTCTTTAGTAGGGTGTTTTTTAACCTCCATGCTTTTGGAGGTTTTCCAGACTTTTTCCTGTGTTGATTTCAAGCTTCATAGCATTGTGGTCCAAAAGTGTGCATGGTATGATCTCAATTCTTGTATACTTATGAAGGGCTATTTTGTGACCCAGTATGGGATCTATCTTGGAGAACGTTCCATGTGCACTCAAGAAGAAAGTGTATTCTGTTGCTTTTGGATGCAGAGTTCTAAATATATCTGTCAAGTCCATCTGATCCAATGTATCATTTAGGGCCCTTTTTTCTTTACTGATCCTGTGTCCAGATGATCTATGCATTGTTGTAAGTGGGGTATTAAAGTCCCGTGCAATTACCACATTCTTATCCATAAGGTTGCTCATGTTTGTGATTAATTGTTTTATATATTTGGGGGCTCCTATATTCGGCGCATAAACATTTATAATTGTTAGCTCTTCCTGATGGATAGACCCTGTAATTATTATATAATGCCCTTCTTCATCTCTTGTTACAGCCTTTAATTTAAAGTCTAGTTTTTCTGATATAAGTATGGCTACTCCAGCTTTCTTTTGACTTCCAGTAGCATGATAGATAGTTCTCCATCCCCTCACTTTCAATCTGAAGGTGTCCTCAGGTCTAAAATGAGTCTCTTGTAGACAGCAAAAAGATGGGTCTTGTTTTTTTTATCTATTCTGATACCATATGTCTTTTGGTTGGAGCAGTTAGTCCATTTACATTCAGTGTTATTATAGAAAGATATGGGTTTAGAGTCATTGTGATGCCTGTAGGTTTCATGCTTGTAGTGATGTCTCTGGTAATTTGTCTCACAGGATCCCCCTCAGGATCTCTTGTAGGGCTGGTTTAGTGGTGATGAATTCCTTCAGTTTTTGTTTGTTTGGGAAGACCTTTATCTGTCCTTCTATTCTAAATGACAGACTTGCTGGTTAAAGGATTCTTGGCTGCATTTTTTTCCTGTTCATCATATTGAGGATTTCCTGCCATTCCTTTCTGGCCTGCCAAGTTTCAGTAGATAGATCCGTCACGAGTCTTATCGGTCTCCCTTTATATGTTAGAGCATGTTTATCCCTAGCTGCTTTCAGAATTTTCTCTTTATGCTCGTATTTTGCCAGTTTGACTATGATATGTCATGCAGAAGATCGATTCAAGTTACGTCTGAAGGGAGTTCTCTGTGCCTGTTGGATTTCAATGCCTTTTTCCTTCGCCAGGTCAGGGAAGTTCTCAGCTATGATTTCTTCAAGTACACCTTCAGCACCTTTCCCTCTGTTTTGTTCCTCTGGAATCCCAATTATGCATATATTATTGCGTTTAATTGTGTCACTTAGTCCTCTAATTCTCCCCTCATACCTGGATTTTTTTTTCTCTCTTTTTCTCAGCTTCCTCTTTTTCCATAATTTTATCATCTAATTCACCTATTCTCTCCTCTGTCTCTTCAATCCGAGCTGTGGTCCCCTCCATTTTATTTTGCAGCTCATTTATAGCATTTTTTAGCTCCTCCTGACTGTTTCTTAGTCCCTTGATATCTGTAGTAATAGATTATCTGCTGCCCTCTATACTGTTTTCAAGTCCAGTGATTCATTTTATGACTTTTATTTTAAATTCATTTTCTGTTACATTGCTTAAATCATTTTTGATCAGTTTTTTAGCTGTCGCTACTTCCTGGAGTTTCTTTTGAGGAGAATACTTCCATTTCGTCATTTGGATAGTCCCTGGAGTGGTGCAGAACTGCAGGGCACTTCCTCTGTGATGTCTGGAGTAACTTGTGTTGGTGGCAGGGCCATAGTCAGACCTGATGTCTGCCCCAGCCCACCACTGGGGCCACAGTCAGACTGGTGTGTACCTTATCTTCCCCTCTCCCAGAGGCAGGACTCACGGTAAGTGGTGTGTCCCCTGTCTGGGCTACTTGCACACTGCCATGCCTGTGGTGCTGCTTCTATGGGACCTGGTGTATTAGCCAGGGTGGATCCGCAAGGTGCAGAGGGGCAGGAGGGGCAGACTCAGCTGGCTTTGCCTTAGGTGGTCCACTTCTGGAGGGGCCCTGTGGCACCAGGAGAGAGGCAGACCCATCGGAGGGATGGATCCACAGAAGCACAGAGTTGGGTGTCTGTGTGTAAGCAAGTTCCGTGACAGGAACCACTTCCCTTTGGGATTTTGGCTGGGGGATGGGTGAGGGAGATGGTGGTGGTGAGTGCCTTTGTTCCCTGCCAAGCTGAGCTCTGTCCTCCGGGGCTCAAAAACTCTCCCTCCCGTTGTCCTCTAGCCCTCCTGCTCTCAGAGCAAAGCTGTTGACTTATAACATTCCAGATGTTAAGTCCCGCTGGCTGTCAGAACACACTCAGTTCCACCCCTCCGCTTTTGCAAGCCAGACTCAGGGGCTCTGCCTGGCCAGGCGGGCTGCCTCTCCACTGCCCTGGCTCCCTCCCACCAGTCCGTGTAGGGTGCACTGCCTCTCTGCCCTTCCTACCCTCTTCTGTGGGCCTCTGGTCTATGCTTGGCTCCAGAGAGTCCATCCTGCTAGTCTTCTGGTGGTTTTCTGGGTTATTTAGGCAGATGTGGAATCTAAGGGGTCAGCAGAATGCGGGGAGCCCAGCGTCCTCCTACGCCACCATCTTCCTCACCTAAGTGTTCGAGAATTGTCTTCTGAGAGTGTAGTTTCTGCTTCTTCAGGGAACTCTTCTCAGCAAACAGAAGGCTTTGCCCAGGAGATACACCCAGAGTGGCTTGTGACCAGCGACTGACTGATATGATGGCATAAGAAGCTGGGCCCCTTGCCCAGAGATGGGACTGTGGTAGAATTCATTCTGTAGAGATCCCTGTGGGATGCAGTTGAAGCTAGTCTTCACCTGAAGCCATGTCCTCACTTGACAATTCTCCTGTCTTCTCCTGCTCCCCTCCCTCCCCTTTTCTTGAGGGAACACCCTCAAGAAATCACTGGAACAAAAATCTTCATCTCAAGCTCTGCTTGTGGGAGATTCAACTTAAGGCAGATGGTGTTATGGGTTGAATTGTGTACCCTTCAAAAGATACATTGAAGTTCTAGCCCCCATCTCCCTGTACTTGCAAATGTGTCTTTATTTGGAAATAAGGCCTCTGCAGATATAATCAAGTTAAGATGAAGTCCTTAGGGTGGACTCCAATCAAGTATGGCTGGTGTCCTTATGAGAAGAGGGAAACGCCATGTGAAGACAGAGACACACAGGGAGGAGATGAGGCAGACTGAGGTAGTGCAGCTATATGCCGAGGAACACCAGTCACCACTGGCTACCACCAGAAATTGGGAGGTGGCAAGGAAGGAAGGATTCTACCCAAAAAGAGCATGGCGCTGATGACACTTTTATTTTGAACTTTTAGTCTCCAGAACTATGAGAGAATAAATTTTTATTGTTTAAGCCACCCAGTTGGTGGTACTTTGCTATGACCATCCTAGGAAAACAATGGTAGCCCTGACACTCAAGTCCTTATAAGGTTCTGCTTTGGTGTGAGCTTCACTAAGAAGGGGGAGGGGTACTGAGCAGGAGCAGTCAGTTCTTAAACCATGTCTTCCCATAGTCTTCAGCGAAAGGTAGAGAAGGATCAAAAGACTAGGGAAAAACGTTTCTTTGACTAATTTAGGAGGCTTCCCAAAGGGGGTGAGTTTGGGGTGCTCTGAGCTCCCTAAACCCATTCATATACAGTAGATTCCTTCCTTCTGTCTGAGTCTTATTCTTTCATGATCCACTGATAAAAGACAATTTCTTTTGCTTACTGCCCCATCCATTCACTACTTTCATTGTCATCCATTACTCAAAAATAAAATCTTTTTGTGGGGGAGGGGGGCTTAATTGGCTCAGTTGGTTAAACACCTGACTCTTGATTTGGGCTTAGGTCATTATCTCGTGGTTCATGATAATCAAATTTTACATCAAGCTCTGTGCTAACAGTGCAGAGCCTGCTTGGGATTCTCTCTCTCTTCCTTTCTCTCTGGTTCTCTCCCACTTGCTCACATGGGTACATAGACACTCTCTCTCTCAAAATAAATACATAAACTTTAAAAAATCTTTAAAAAATAATAAAAAATAAAAATATAATCTTTTGTGAAAACTAAGGAAAGGAAGGGTAGAATTTAGTACCCACCCGCTTGAAGAGACAGTTTTGTTTCAGTGGAGGGGCAACTTAAAATGATTGGTGTTTATTTACTCTTGGGTTGTACTTATTCTGATTATCTTAACCATCAGCAAATACGGAAGGACACCAGAATGGTGCTTAAGATCCAAGCAGCTCTATTAGTAGAAGTTAGTTTGAATCTACTGCTAAAAATTTCATTCGTATGAATCCATGAGCTTATCCTTAAGAAGAAAATAATACATTGTGGGTTATTTTCTAAATTTTCATCTGTGCTATTAACCTTCTCAAACTATCTCTACCAGCATTCTGCATGGGAGAGTTTCTAGGTGGCCAATGAGGATGGAGTGTAATGAGACCTTTGTTGGAGTAAAGTACAAATAATTCCAAACCTGTTTTTAGTCTTCCTAGTCTCCCTCTTTAACAGGCAAATCAACAGTGGAATGATTGATATACCTTGACCTTTACTTGCTGTTCAGTGCCCCAGAGGCTGAGTCTGAGTTTGGAAGGACAATGAGTGATGAGCCAGAAGATTGAAAAACGTAGGCAGGAAGAGAAAGCAATACCATTGTACACAGTATAAATGATAGAGCATTGTGGTCTTTGTGTAATGCAATAAAATAGCAAGGAGATTCCAGGACAGGGAGTATGAACTGGTACAACCCTCTGGAAAAGTGTTTAGCAATATCTACTAAAATTGAACATTCACGTACCTTGTGACCCAAATTCCACTCCTAGTTATGTACCCAAGAGAAATAAATACCTCTGCCCAGCAAAAGACATACAAAAAGGTTCAGAGTAGCTTTATTCATAAAAAATCCCAAACTTAAACAAGTCAGCTTATCCATGGGCAGGAGAATGAGTAAAGAAATTAGGGCATATGCATACAACAACATCCAACATGACAACAGAACTAAATAAACCACTGCTACACCACAGCAATATGGATGAACCTCACAAGCCGAGGGTAGAAAAGAAAGTTAGGCATAAGAGTAGATGATAAATGATTGCACTGATATACAAATTTCAACACAGATGAAATGAATACTCCACTGTTGAGGTCAGGATAACACATTTCCTTGATGAAGGGAGGGTGCTGGGGTGTGGAGAAGGTGTGGAGGGGCTAAGTGTTGGCTGCATGGTATGCTTGCTCAGTTTATGAAAATTCACTGGGTTGCAAACCCATCATTTGAGCACTTCCTTCCCATCTGTTAAACCAATTAAAACTCTACAAAAAAATCAGGTGGAAATTCATCATCCTACTTTTGAATACACACAAACCCCTCAAAAAATCACATTTCATGTGACTGAAACATGCTGGAAGTTATTAAATAAAGAACATAAGTAAACATCCTCAGACTGCAAAACTCTCATAAAAGAATGACAACTGCAAGTTAAGAAACACACCTGTCTTTGACATTCAACTGTTATGTTATGCTCTGGTTTATTATGGAGTCACTTCCAAAACAGACACAGCAGGAGAAACTCCACCTTCATAATTTAAGAATATTGAGAAAGATGGAGTGCCTGGGTGGCTCAGTCGGTTAAGCATCCGACTCTTGATTTTGGTTCCGATCATGATCTCACAGTTCGTAAGTTTGAACTGTGCTGATTCTCTCTCTCCCTGTCTCTGTTCCTTTCCTACTCATGCTTTCCCTCTCTCTCAAAAAACATATTGAGAAAGCTGAGCCAGAGAGGATTCTCTGATTTGTTTTCTTAAAATTTTGCTATTATCTTGAGGGTTTGCAGAGCAATGTTATCCACCATAAAAATAAAAGGGGATTTTTATACTTACTCCTTCATAGAGGATTTTGATGGTAAAATGGACACATTCCAAAAACTCAAATAAAATAAAATTTCCATTTCTCAAGACCAACAAGCCTGCCTTTTCTTCCTCATCATATATCAACAATCACCTGCTTTAGACCCTACTGAGTATCCAGCTAATATTTGCCAAAATATTTGACCAACAGAGAGGTTTGAGGGGGCACCAGTGGTTAATGTTTGCTTCTGCCATCTGCTACCTGAATGCTACTGGATGCCCTATTTAACCATCCTGTGCCTCAGTTTCCACTTCTTTCATAGGGGATGATGACAACAGCTGGCTTATGGAGTTTTTATGAGGACTGGATGAGTCAATGCCAGAGAAGTCTTGACGCATACTAAGCTCTAATTGAGAGTTCTCTCATATTGTCATTCTGCTGGCAACCTGACTCCTAATTCACCATCATGGGATTGTCTTGGGTAAAGAGCAGCACGTAGTAAGTAGCACATCACCACTCAGAACTCCACTGGCACAGGGAGAACTTGCCCACGTGGGTGCCAGCCTGTGGAAGACATCCAAGCTCGCCACCTGCCCAGGGGCACATCTGGGACCTAGCTGCCTCCTACTTCCCCCCTGCTCTCCCGCCCCTTCTCTGCCTGCTGCCGCTGCTGCTTCATACCCTTCTAATGTTCTCCTAATTCCTTACCCACTGGGGATGATTTTACCCTGCATAGAATACAGATTCTTTCCAGCATGGCGCCATTAGCAGAAAGAAACCCAGATCTGTAATAACTGCTTAAAATGGCCCAGCTGCCTACATCAGGGGTCACCACACAGACCAGAAAACAAGGCGGCAATCTTATAAAATACAGTTTTATTTGAATAAGACCAGTCCACATGGGATTAATTAAATACATCCATAGTGAGTGAAAGGGTGCATGTTGGATTTGCTCGTCCGCCTTTCCTATCACGGCTCTGGAAGGTTTAGCTTCTATTGCTTTTGTCTGCATGGGATTAAGAAGGAGGAGGTTGGATGGGGTTATTAAAAGAAAAAAGAGCATGCCTAGTGACCTAATTCCCTTCTGCATCTTTATCATGTACCAGGATGTACAAATCCCCATATGGGACAACAATGCAAATGAGTTTTACTGGAGAATAAAACATTTGAGACAAAAAAGAAACATGAGTTTGTCATACAATATCACTGCAACTCATAATGCTCAGACTTTTAAAAAATGACATTCTATTATGGAGTTTTATTTCCTGTCCCGGTGGGCAGCCAACCACGCATAGCAATTCAGAATTCAAATACTGTACAAGGATATACAGTAACTACGGTTCTCTGAGGATTTGAGCAAATGTCAGAAAACCAAGCCTGAACTCAAATTTATTAGTTGGCGCTGATATCTAACAATTTTACGTAGACGCTGATAAGGCCTTCTGGGAATCCTTTTCGCCATTAAGTGATTTAGAGGCCTCTACAGAAATTTCCTTGTCTGCTACATTTCACAAAGCAGCACACCCCTCCCCCTGCAATAGCAAACCATGTGAAAACAGCAGTACTATTTATATGCTCTTTCCAATGCACATCTTTTTCTTCAAATGCTTATTTCTATAAGACCCACAGACTGAGGGGGTTTTCATGAAATCAAAGCCAAAATGAGAGATGTGAAACAATTTTAAAATTTCAGTGTTAGGGCTAAGAAAGAATCTTTCCCTTTCAGATGCACTCTTTCTCCTAACCTCACGCTTGCTGTTTGGTCCCTAGAGCTCTGCTGGAAAAACAAGTTATTACTAATTAATGGAAGTTTCTGGCTTCATCTGGACCAAATTTAGCAGCAGAAAGTAAGGCTGAAAGAGACCTGGGTGTTGGTGATCAGCATCCTAGTGTAGACTGGCCTGGGACTGGGGCTGGATGCACTTAGACAAGCAGCCCATTAGTGCAGGACTCCATGTTCTCAATGTGCAATTGACACTTGGACCAACTGAACTGGAACATTTCCTTCTGGGGATAAAATAGGATTTTGAGCCACAGTCCCACTCCCATGCTCTTGACTTCTCTTCTCCCTCTCTCTGCCAACCCTCCTCTCCTCCTTGCCTGCTGTTCTAGTAGTATTTCCACCCTGTAACTGCCAAAGTGTTCCTCAACCCACCACAGTGATGTCATGTGTATGGTAAAATGTGGGACTTTATTCTGCTATATGTAACTTGTATATTTGTTGAACTTGGAAATGATCTCAGAACTTAAAAATAATTTTGAAAAGTTGGTTCAACATTCTTTTCATTGGCAGTAAGAACAGAGTAACTTCTGGAATGGAAAGCTGAGATCTCTGCTTTTGGGAAGCATGCAGGCTGGTCCAGGAAAGGGATGGGGAGTGGTGATTCCATGCCTCTCATATGTATGTGCTCTAAGAGAAGCCCCCAAGGAAGGTTTCTAACAGGCTGGGGGAATCCAAAAGTGGCTTCTTGTCCAAGCTAAATCTTAAAGGACCACTAGCAACCAATCAGACAAATGCAAGGAAGGACAGGCCAGGCATGAGTGAAACAGTGATGCTTTCATGGAGCTGTAAGTAGGCAGGAACGTCTGGGTTGTAAATTACAAGGCAGAGAGGAACTGTCCACCAATCTTAAGATGCCAGGGAACTTGACCTTTATTCTATACCTAACAGGACACATGTTCAAGAGGGTTAAAGAATGAAGGAGGTGCAAGGTTAGATTTGCATTTCCGTGTAGTTGTTCTATTCCAGTGAATAGGTAAAGAACCAGCCTGTGAAGGGTAGGGAGGATGGAGACCAGGTCAGGAGCTAATGCAACAATGGCAAATCTGACTTAAGTAGTGGCAGCAGGACTGGTATAATAATTAAGGGCATGGTGGCAGCCATAACACACAAAACCCCAAATTTCAGTGGGCTTAGTACCATACAAACTTATTTGTTACTCACATCACAGTCCATGGGGTGGTTTCCTGTTCAGTTGGAGGGCTTTCCTCCACTTGGAAGTGCAGCAGCCCCGACCCTTTCCTTCTAGTGGCTCCACAGTCCTGAGGACCTCAGGTTCTCTGCACCTGAGTAGGAGGGAATGAGAGAAGGTGGGAGAGGCTCACATACTTCTTGGAGACCTTGGTCGGGAGGAGACACACATCATTTCCAGTTTGATAGATGAGAACTGGTCACACCGCCCACTCAAATACAAGGATGGCTTGGATCTGTAGTACTGACCTAGTCACAGGTTGGTACCTTGGATACAAGTATGAAGTTTTGGAGGACAGCTAGATGTCCTTGCAACAGATGAGAGAAACACGGAGGAGTCATATTGGTGAGACTTGGGGAGGATTTCTGTTTGGCCGAAAGTAGCAGGCAAATGGGGAAGGGTGTTACATTTTCTTTTTTGACTTAGACTGTGGCAATACCATGTGACAGTTGAAAGATAAGAGAAAAAACTATATTTCTTTGGGAAAGAGGATGTGTTTTGCTGGGTATGTATCTTAAGCCAAGCTTTCTGGAAACAGACCTTGAGATGAGAATGTGTGTGCACGTAACTTATTAAGGACACACTCCCAGGGGAGAATAGTAAGGGAATGAGGAAACAGGACAGCCCAGGGAATCAGCTGAACAAGGATAATATTTTGGGTTGATCCCATTCTCAGTCTGGTCCCATAGGGGAATTCTGGCACTTTCAGCATCCTCAGTGTGGAAGGCAGATAGAAGCTGAACCACACAAAAACTGGGGAAGGAGAACAAGAGATAATAAAAGGGATCCAAGAGCATTTGGGCATAGCATCAAACAGTGTCTGTTACACAGTCCCTGTGGGTCAAGAGAGTAGAAAAAGTGAGCAGATGATGGGATATTTGAGTCTGGAACCTGAATGCTCAATTCAGGTTGAGGGAGGCAGACCCATGACTCTGCACAACAGTGGAAGCTGAAGCTACCATAGGGCAGGAGATGGTTATGGGAGACAGTGTGCAAGAATAAAAGGTGGAAGGGCTAGAACTTTGGGGAGCATCAATGCTTGAGTGTTGGGAGAGAGAAGATAAAGGAAGAAAATTGAGAGCAAGCATCCAAAGAAGTAGAAGAACCAGGAAAATAGGGGATCACCTGTGTCATTGGGGGTGCTTTTTTAAAGTAGACTTCACACCCAGTGTGAAGCCCAACATGGGGCGTGAACTCATGACCCCACGGTCAAGACCTAAGCTAAGATTAAGAGTCAGATGCTTAACTGACTGAGCTACCTAGGTGCCCCTGTCTCAGAAGAGTTTTAAAAAGACAAGGACCAAATGTCCATCAGCTGATGAATGGATAAAGAAAACATCACACACACACACACACACACACACACACACACACCACACACACTGAATATTACTTGGCCATCAAAAAGAATGAAATCTTGCCATTTGCAACAACATGGATGGGACTAGAGTGTATTATGCTAAGCTAAATAAGTCAGTCAAAGAAAGACAAATATGATTTCACTCATATGTGGAATTTAAGAAACACAACAGATGAACATAGGAGAAGGGAAGGAAAAATCAGATAAAAACAGAGAGGGAGGCAAACCATAAGAGACTCTTAAATACAGAGAACAAACTGAGGGTTACTGGAGGGGAGGTGGGTGGGGGATGGGCTAAATGTATGATGGGAATTGAGGAGGGCACTTGTTGGGATGAGCCCTCGTTGTATGTAAGTGATGAATCATTGGGTTCTACTCCTGAAACCAATACTACACTGTATGTTAGCAACTTGAATTTAAATAAATTAATTAAAAAAAGACAAGGACCAAAATTAAATCTGGCCATCTGGAGCCCATGCCCTATTTGGCAAGAGCAGATTCCATTTCATTTTGCAAAACTCCTCCTGTTCCTGTCTTTATTCTTTTTTTCTGTCTTTATTCTTAAAAAAAACTTTATAACTTTGTATTCTATTTAGCAATGAGCATTGTGAGTTTATATGAAAATGCCAAGAGGAAAGAGTTAAATGAAATTTTGGCTTATTATTAAAACCCAAAGGAGCTCACTTTTTACTCACTCTCACACCTAAGATATTTTATCATCCTGCAAGATAGGGCCTTCTCATTTCAATTAGTGGAAAGCTCACCATTAGCTAACTAATTAATGCTATTCTCTCACATCTATTTTCTAATTACAGTCACCACTGAGATTTTTTCACCCAAGTGGCCAGTGATGCTGTGGATTTATTTTAAATTTAGTTTGACAATAACAAACACCTAATTAATGTTTATAAATATAATAAAATCCCTCCTGATGAGTTGTGGGTATTGCATACACTAGCAACCGGTTTATTAAAACATTAATTGCAGTCGGATTTGTTTTGGGATTCGTGCATAATCCATTTAGTACATAGCAGGACTAACTCATTTTGAAGGGATTATGAATGAAATCCTCCACAAAGTCTTCCGTTTAATTCACATTGTAGTCAAGGAAGGAGAAAGTTTACTTTCAGCAAATTCTGTGGCTCCTCAGAATTCTTCAGTGGGCTACTTCATTCATTCATTCATTCATCTATTTATTAAGTATTTGTCAGACATCTATTGTGTGTATAGCTCTGTGAAGATACCCAAAATGTGTTTATGGAGTGTAAAAATTCAATCAATTGAATTTTACTTCTGGATGGAGTGTAAATTGGTACCCCATTTTGGAAAATTTACAGCATTTTCTAAAGCTGAATACATGCCTACTTTATGGCATCAGTTCTGCTAGGTATGGAGGCAACAGTAATATGTCCACATGGTCACTAAAAAGACACATATTAGAATGTTCAGTGCAGTACTATTTATAATAGCCCCAAACTGGAAACTATTTGAATACCCATCAACAGTCAAATGGGTTAATAAAGTATGGAATATTCCCATAGTGGAATAATGTATAGCAATGAGAATGGACATTCTACAAAGTTCAAAAACAAGCAAAACTGACATATGATGCCAGAAGTCAGGATAGTAGCTATCCTTAGAGATGGGTAGTAAAAGAAAACTTTTGTGGTTCTGGTAATGTTGTCTCTTGATCTGGTTTCTAGTTATGTAAATGTGTTCAGTTTGTGAAAATTTATTGATTGATTATGATTGATGAACCTTTTATGAATGTTATATTTTAATAAAATTTGTAAAAAAAACCTCTGTTAGCTAGAGACTTGCCTTTGTTTTTGTGTTGGTGCTTATTCTTTTTTTTTTTTTTTTTAAGAGAGACGGCTACGTGAGTGACTGGGGGAAGGCAGAGAGAGAGAGAGAGAGAGAGAGAGAGAGAGAGAATCTTAAGCAGGCTCCATGCTCAGTGCAGTCTGACATGGGCTTGATATCAAGGCCCTGAGCTAAAATCAAGAGTTGGATACTCAACTGACTGAGCCACTCAGGCACCCTTGTTAGTGCTTATTCTAATTTAAGTAGCTATATGATAATTGAGGTCTGATCATTCATTCATTCCACAAGCATTTATTGAGTACCTAATTAATTTGTAATGCTGATGGTCATGGGTATGTGTGAAGATATAAAAACCCATCAATCATGATATTTAGCCCCAAGGTTTTCACAAGGCATCTGTGGAGAGAATCACAAATAGTACCTGTTACAGTACAATGTGGCCAGTGCTTCCTCACAGAGGAAGGGTGCTTGGTTCAAGCTAGGTGGGTATGGTGAGATGCTTAGGAAAGGAATAGAGAGCATTTGCTGCCTTATGTCCCTCAACATCCCCTCACCCTATTTAGGCAGGATCATTGAGTTTTGTTTGTGGAGCAATTCATCACCCATTGGTTCAAAGAAGGCCCAAACCCCTGGCCCCAGGACTAGAGCAAATGATCCAGGCCAAAGGCAAAAGCATATTTCTTCCACTGGCTACATTGATTGGTTCGGAGATGAGCATATATAACTTAAGCTGGTCTAATGCTAGCAAATTACAGGAGTTGTTTAAGAGCTGCTGAAAAAAAATCTCTTTCCTCTGTCTTGAAGATGGTGGGTCAATGCTGTGGCAGTCATTTGCTATTGAAAATAAAGTCACTATGTGGAGGTGAATAGGGCTAAATCCAGACACCAAGAGAAGCTATTTCTAATGACCTCAACTGAACTGTAGTCAAGCTGAACCTGAAGCTTGCTCTACCATGGGACTTTGCAAATGAATAAGTCAATAATTTTCATTGGAGCCCACTTGAATTGAGTGTTATTGCTTTAAGTGTGTGACTGAAAGAGATTTAACTGATACAGAAATTTTCCAAGAAGAGGTCATGTTAAGTTGACCTTTGAAGGTACAGTAGGAGTTAAAATAATGGAAGGGGAAGGGGCCCCCCAAGGAAAATGCTACATCATGCCAGGAGGAAATGGAATGAACTGTCAGGATCAGATAAAGAACCCAAGAAATCTGATCTGGTTGTGGGTTTGACTAGGAGGAATGAGTTAGGTGTTGCATTCAGGGACTAGACATGTTGCCTGTGGCCCATGCTGCTTGTGCCCTGCTCAGAGCTCTAGGACCCTCATAGTTCCTGCACATGTGACAATATCCTCCAGCAAGCACCTGTCCCTCACTGGCTATAGGAGCAGACACTGCTCTTACACAAATGGAGTTGACACCCCAAGGAGAAGTCCTCCACCCATGACTAATGGGTATTAGTGAAATAATATCCCAACTTCTTTACCTCTCAATTGAGACACCTCTGAAGGATGCCCCACACCATCTCTCAGGGAGCCCACACAGGAACCTGCTCATTCATGCCGCTGGCATTGATATCCTTTGGTCATCTATTGCTGTACAATGATCCCTTCCCCCAAAGACAGGGATCACAACAATTATGTATTATTTCTCTCAATTCAGTGGGTCAGAAATTTGAGCAAGTCTCAGCTAGGTGGTTCTGCTGTTCCATGTGGTGTTGATCAGGGTCATCACTCTGGCGCATTCAGCTGGTGACAGCACTGAACTGAAAGGTCCGGCTGGCTTCACTCAGGCTGGACCCCTAGGTGCTGCTGAACATGGCTTCTCTTTCCTGTGGTGTTTCATTGTCAGTTGTGCAGCGTGAGCTGCCTTGTAGCTGGGTGGCAAGATTCTCCAGTTGAGAGAAAGCAGAAGCTACCAGCCTTCTTCTGCCTGAACTCAGAAGTCCCAGAATGGTGCTTGTGCACATGCTGGTGGTTGGGGCAGTTACAGAGCCTGCTCAGGTCCCGGGGAAGGAGGGTGGGCTAGAGGGAGTGGTCATGGTGCCTGTCCTTGGAGATTACATAAGGGCCCCACTTCTCCACCAGCCCTTCCTAGGGCTGTGTCCCACTTAAACTAGAAGCCTGTTCACAGGGTTGGCTTCTGGGGACCCCAACCTCAAGCAGGCAAATCTTGTTTTTAGACTTACTCTTGATTTTTCTAGTGTTCAATCCCAACTTAGGAAGGCAAATGATTTTATAAAAAACTTATTCTAACATGATATACAAACTCTACAGTGGAGAATTTGCCATGAACAGAGTTGAGTGACCTGGAGCACGAGGAGGCTAAACTGGTGACCTGTCAACTCAGGGCTCCTAACCACTGAATACCTGGAATGCATCTCCAAGGCAGCTCCCCAGAAACCTCCACCCTCTTCCAAGAGCACTTAACACAAAATGGGTCTAATTTCCTGATGGTGGAAATTCATCTTGTCTTCTCGTTTCTTGATCAGTCTTGCTAGAGTTTTATTAATTTTGTTAGTCTTCAAATAGCTAGCTTTTGGCTTTCTGGATTTTCTGTACTGCACCTTTATTTCCCATTTTATTGATTTCTTTTCTCATCTTATTTCTTTTTCTTCATTTTGTGGTTCCTCTTATGACTTCTGGAGATGTTAGCTTAAGTTGTAGGGCCTCAGCCCTTCTTCTTTTCTACTATATGAATTAAAGGCTCTGTTGCATCCTGCAAGTTTCATGGATCGTGGTTTATCTTAAATGCCAGCAAAAGGATTTTGGTCTCTGAAAACAGATTCCTGTGACTTAAGTTTACCCATATGCAGTCCTGTTGGCTAAGAGCTAGAGGACCTCAAAGGAGGTTTCCTCATCCTGCTTTCAGAATGCAGAATACAATCTAGATCACAGTGAATACCTAGGACCCCATCTACTTGAACATGAACCAAAATGCCTCCTTTCATCTGTACAGCACTTCTCTTTTCAGGTTGTTTTCCCATGGATTTATTTGACTCTATTTTAATTGTTCCTTTTCATGGTCTGGCCCAGCCTGACCAGCCTGCCTGGTTCACACTTTGCCTGAGCTACTATTCTTGGAGGATTCTGTACTGCCCTTTCAGGCCAGCAATGACGGTGGCCTTTCGTGGCTTCACCTCAAGCTGGAGCTGACTTGTGTCTGCTCTTGACTTGCTTCCTTGGCAACAACCCCTATTTACCCCTGATATAATACTGCTTTAGACTGCCCTTCTAATACCCTGCCTGGTCCAGCCCAGCCCAGTCCCCTGAACCTTGTACCTCACAAAAGTTGCCATGGCTCACAGCAGGCTTCAGTTAAACAGGTCTTACAAGTTGGTCTCAGACAATGACAACCGTATACAATGGACAGTTTGGGAATTAAAACTCTCTTTTAGTTTGGGTCCTCTAGAGGCAGAGCCTCAAGCAGGCATTATGGCACATATGAATAGTTGAGGGAGGGTTCTCAATAAGGGAGGGGGCCAGACAGGTAGGGAAAGGGAAGGAGCCCACCAAAGATGTGGTCTCAGCTGTGGCCTGATCCATGGGATGGGTATAGGGGCTTTGGAGTACTATCTAGGCTGCAGTATCATTCCCCTTGGGGCAAGGGGTCAGACTTTTGTGCCTATATGACAACCATTCATTAGTTGGGAGCTGCCTGGGATAGGAAGTGAAAGCTCTAACTTCCCAGGTGAGGCAGATTTATCAGAGTAAGGCAGTTCTCCAGAGAAGGCGGGAAGCTGTGGGTGGTCAGCAGGTCATGTTTCCAACAGCATCAAGGCTGCGTGTGCTTCCCAGTACTGGGAATCTGAGTGGGGCACCAACAGCATTCACCACCATAGCCTGTTTTGCTGAAGAGCATATCAAAAGTTCAATGACTGCCCCAATCAGAAGACTAGTAACTTTTGGAATCAGGGATAGAATATTCAGATACATATTGCAGCACAGGGCTTTTCTCTTAAGACCTCACTGATAGCACTGCGCTATGGGTATGTCAATTGGTTTCATTCACTTTGAAATCACAGCCTCACCCCTTTTATGGTATGCATTGCTTAGCTATTCTGATATTTGTGATGTAAAATATCATCTTCAATCCATAACTAATTGAACCTGGATGTCCCTAGATCTCACAGGCTGTGGGTATACATGAGGTCATATTGACATTAGTAGCCAATTAAGCAAGCAATTAGGTTCAATCTCTTTAACTTTACGACTCTGTTTGGAACAGAGTCAGTTATTTCAGAGGGTTCCCAGAGAAGTGCCTCATATGTGCTTGTTAAAAACTCTGACCTACTGCTCTCAGCTGTCCCTCCTCATTCTGTGACTTTGGGTCAACGCTTCATCTCATTGCTATTGGTACCACTATCAATTGATTGCAATTGATGGAAGAGTGTGGATATTTTAATTTAAGATGAAAATGAAACAGTGGAGATGTATATTGAAACTTTCCTCATTTATCAATTACATAAGTGATTTCTTTCTGAATCAAATACTAGGTTTTGAAAGATAAAAGAATACTTCCTCAATTTTTCTATGCAGTTCATAATGTAATGGCTACAGAGAAAACTAAAGTTTAATCTGCATTATACACATTTTTTAAACTACTTTTTAACGTTTATTTATTTTTGAGACAGACAGAGACAGAGCATGAACGGGGGAGGGTCACAGAGAGAGGGAGACCCAGAATCTGAAGCAGGCTCCAGGCTCTGAGCTGTCAGCACAGAGCCTGACGTGGGGCTCGAACCCACGGACCGTGAGATCATGATCTGAGCCGAAGACGGCTGCTTAACCGACAAAGCCACCCAGGCGCCCCTCAACTACTTTTTAAAGCTTAAGCCCTGATATGAGCCACAAATATTATTTCTCCTTTAACTTGACTTATTTTTGTCATGCAGATGCTTTTCACTATATTCATTTCCATCTTTTTCTTAACTTCTGGATTTTGAGTCACCATTAGGAAAGTAACATCTCCTACAAAGTTATTTTAAAAATCTTTTTTTTTTTTTTTAGTATTTCAACTTAATTTTTTTTTAACATTTAAATCTTTGACCCATTTGGATTTAACTCTGATGTAAGGTAATGATGGATCAAGGTTTATTTATTTTCAGATGGCTACTCAGTTGTCCCAACTATTGCATTGTTCACTTATTCGCCACTGATTTGAAATGCCTCCCTGATCACGTATTACTTTCTTTTATATTTGGAAGTCTATTACTGGATCTTCTATTCTGGATCTGCATGCCAGTATCACACTATTTTAATTACTGAAGCTTCATAAAATATCAAACATCATATGCTCTAATCCCCCACTAATATAATACATTTTGGATTTTTTCTCACTATTTAAGAAATTGTTTTTCCATATAAACTTAAAAATTAACCGGATAATCTAGTTTTTAAAAGCCTTAATGTTATTTGCTTTGTGTTAAATTTCTAAATTAATCTGAACAGAAATGACATCTTTATAATACTGACATTTCTATCTTTCCATTTCTTAAGTTTTCTCTTTACCCTCCATTGATATTTTAGTTTTCTTCAAAGAGGCCATAAACATTTCTTATGTAAGTGGTTCACATGCTTTTACAAGCAGGGCCTTCTGTTATGTATTTGATCTGGTTGCTATTTGTATTTATGAAAGTTGCTGGTTTCTATGCATTAATTTTGTATCTTCTTTGCTGGATTTTTATATTGTTTGTTGTAGTTTTTCAAGCGTGTCATGGAATCTAAAGAGTGTCTATTGTGGATAGCATTATATACTTGAATCACGTTTTTTTTTAATTCATTCTGCCAACCTCTGACTTTTAGTTGGAAAAATTGATCCATTTTCATTGAATGTAATTGTTAATATGGGAGCATTTATATCTGCCAAGTTGCTATTTGTTTTCCATATGTCTTAGGCGGGGTTTTTGTTATTCCTCAATTACTCTATTCCTGCCTTTTGCGTTTAATAGATATTTTCTGGTGTACCATTTTGATTCCTTTGCTGTTTCTATACTTTCTATTTCTGGCTTATTTACTTATTAATTCCTTGGAAATTGCCAATAACATCTTAATTTACATCAATGTAATTTGGATTAATAGCAACTTAATTTCAATAATGTATAAAAACTTTGCTCCTATAACGTTCCATCTCTCCTCTCTTTTTATGTTTTTATTGTAACAAATTACATCTTCACACATTACCCAACAACTTACATTTTTCATTATTGTTATACAGTTGTCTTTTAAGTCTAAGAAAAGGAGTTACAAACTAAAAATACATTTATACTGTCTTATATTTACCTATGTAATTACCTTTGCTGTTGCTCTTTATTTTCTTCATAAGGATTTGCCTTCCATTCATTTCTAGTCTGAAGGCCTCCCTTTAGAATTTCTTGTAGGCAGATCTGCTAGCAATGAACTCTCAGTTTTGTTTATCCAGGAATGTCTTAATTTCTTTTTTATTTTTGAAGGATAATTTTGTCAGACAGAATTCTTCACTGGCAATTTTTTTGTTTCATCACTTGATGGTTTTTTATACCATTTTTAAAATTCGAGTATGAGGGGTGCCTGGGTGGCGCAGTCGGTTAAGCGTCTGACTTCAGCCAGGTCACAATCTCGCGGTCCGTGAGTTCGAGCCCCGCGTCAGGCTCTGGGCTGATGGCTCAGAGCCTGGAGCCTGTTTCCAAGGCTCCCTCTCTCTCTGCCCCTCCCCCGTTCATGCTCTGTCTCTCTCTGTCCCAAAAATAAATAAACGTTGAAAAAAAAATTAAAAAAAAAAATTCAAGTATGATTAACATGCAGTGTTGTATTAGTTTCAGGTATATTTTATAACGATTCAACATTTCTATATATTTTTCAGTGCTCATCAGAATAAGCACTCTTAGTTTCCTTTATCTGTTTCACCTATTCCCCGCCTCCATCTCCCCTCTAGCAACCATCAGTTTGTTCTTTGTATATTAGAATATGATATTGTCGTTGTTGTTTATCTCTTTTTATTGTTGTTTTTCTTTCTTAAATTGTACATCTGGCTAAAATCAAATGGTATTTGTTTTTCTCTGACTGATTTATTTCACTTAGTTTTACAACCTCTAGATCCATACATGTTGTAGCAAATGGCAAGATTTCACTATTTTTAATGGCTGGGTAATATTCCACTGTGTGTATGTGTGTGTGTCTGTGTATATGTACATACACATATACACACACAGAGATACATATATACCACATCTTATTTATCCATTCATCTATCAATGGATATTTGGGCTGCTTCCCTTTCAGTACTTTGAATATGTCATCCCGCAGCCATCTTGTCTTCATGTTTTCTGATGATAAATCAGCTGATAATTTTATTAAAGATCCTTTGTACATGATGAGTTCTCTCTTGCTAGATTTAAGATTTTTATCTTTGCTTTTGGCTTTTGACACTTTTATTTTAATGTGTTGAGATGCAAATCTCTGTGAGTTTATCTTGCTAGGAATTCATTGAGATCCTTGGATGTGTGGATTAAAGTTTTTAAAAATAAAACTTCGGTAGTTTTCAGATATTATTTCTTCAAATATCAACTTTGTCCCTTTTCTCTCTCTCCTCTCTTTCTTGGACTTTCATTATGTGTATGTTGGTATCTTGATGGTGTCTCAAAGGTCTGTAAGGCTCTTTTCATTTTTCTTTTTCCTTTCTGCTTCCCAGACTGGATAATCTTGATTGACTTGATTGACTTGAAGATTGACAATCTTCAGGTTCACCGATTCTTTCTGCTGTCTCCTGAAATCTGTGGTTGAATACCTGTAGTTAATTTTTCCTTTTTTGTTATACTTTTCAACTCCAGAATTTGTTTGGTTCCTTTTATAACTTCTACATCCTTGTTGATATTCTATATTTGTTGCGATATCATTTTCATACTTTCTTTTAGCTCTTTGGACATATTTAAAATATCTGATATAAGTCTTTGTCTAATAACTCCTGTGTTTGTGCTTCTTCTGGGACAGTTTCTACTGATTGCTTCCCCCACCTTATGTATCAGTCATACTTTTTTATTTGCATGCCTTATAAAATTTATTGAAAACTGGACACTTAAAGGAATATAATGTGGAAACTCTGAAAATTAGGTTCCCTCTCTCCTCAGGATTAGTTTTTGTTGCTCATTGTTGAAATTATTGTTTGTTTGTTTGTTTAATGAATTTTTTGAATAAATTCTCTAATCTCTGCATCTTTGTTATGTGTAGATACTGAAATCTCTACTCAGTGAGCTTATGGTAGACTAACAATTAGACAGAGATTTTCTCAAATGCCTGTAGCCTATAAGTCTCCAAGTATTTGCGTGGGGCCGCTGTGTGTGTGTGTGTTGTTACATGAGTTAATCACCCAGCCAGGTAGTTTACAATTCTGCCTTAGTCTTCATTTCCTGCTTGTGTGGAGCCTCCAGGTTGGTCAGAAGTGAGAGCTTAGAGCCTTCTTAGGTGTTTGTTGAGCATGCTTACAGTTGCACCCACCCTAAGAGGCAAGTACCATTCTAGATTCCTCAGAATTCCTCAAGTGAGATCAAATAAAGACAAGCCATTTGTGTGGAGTTTTTCAGGGAATCACCACGACAAATAATCAGTTATTTGGAACTAAGGTTCATTCTACTCCCTCTGGTACCAGGAATACAGACTATTATTTTCTGAGGCTAACACTGAGCTGGGGAGCTGAGAATTGGGGATCAAAATGCCCAAGGTTTCTATTCTTACCAAGATTCAGCAATATTTTTTTATGGTCCTAAGGATGCTAGAGACTTTGGTTAATTTACAGAGTTCTGAAAAACTTGATTCTGACAATTTTTGCCATTTGATTCATTGTGTTTATGGAGGGTTGAACTTTCTGATATCCTTACTCTGCCATCTCCCACTGACACCATTTTTGTCTCTACTTCTTTTTATACATCAGTCCACTCCTCTGTTGTATGTGCCCTGTTACTTCCAGCAGAGCTAAATGACTTTACAGTTCTTGTGCTAGTCATTCCCATTTTCTGAGTCTCTTAGTTCAAATTGCTGTGATAGAAAATCTGATTGAGGGGTGCCTGGGTGGATCAGTCGGTTAAGTGGCCGACTTCAGCTTAGGTCATGATTTCACGGTCCGCGAGTTCGAGCCCTGTGTCGGGCTCTGTGCTGACAGCTCAGAGCCTGGAGCCTGTTTCAGATTCTGTGTCTCCCTCTCTCTGACCCTCCCCTGTTCATATTGTGTCTCTCTCTGTCTCAAAAATAAATAAACGTTAAAAAAAAAAAAAGAAAATCTGATTGAAACATCCCAGGCAATAGAATAACTCACTCTGTACTAGTCATCTATATTTGTAGTGGAAGACCATGTATAAATATGGCCCCCTGACCCCTTGTCTCATATAAGAGTTGTGTTGGGAGGTATTGGCAAGGAAAAGGAAGGCAGGTAGTCTTGCATTTCTAGTACAGATTTCACAGTTAATTTCTCCCTCTGCACCAATGACCCCATTCTCTCATGCATGTTCTGGAAACTTGTTTTTAGGAACACTACCTTCAGGGCACTCCTTTCAGGGCTAGGCTAGCACTCTCTTCCCACATTTCTGTCGTTCCTCAGGCCCTTTCTTTTATTCTGCCTGGGTCCTCTTCCTACAGAGCTGCTGAACACCAAGAAAATCGCTTCCACCTTTCTCTGTAATACTGCTCTTGAAACAAGCATACAAAACTCTCCTTATTTTTCAAGAATGTTTACTCCTCTCAGAAGAAAGAGACATAGTTTAGTAAAAATTAAAGATTTAGCCTATCTCTTCTCATCTATTCTGCACCAATATTGTGCTGATCTTTGGGTATTGGTTACACCTTCACTTCCACCTGCCTTTGTGTCTTATCCTTTACTTTGGTCTTTGATATTGTGTGGTCTTTTAGCTCTCCAACTAGTTGTTAATTCCTCTTGACCTTGCACTATCCCTAGTTTTTCTAGATTTTCTATTTTGAGTTATTTGCTACTATTTCTAGGGTGTAAGACCAATGGTTACATTGATACATCAAATCTTTCACAAACAAATCATTTAGTGTTCACAAGAATCATATGAGAGTCAAAGTGAATGGCTTATCTTTTTTTTTTAAATTGAAATCCAAGTTAGTTAACATATAGTGTAATTATAACTTCAGGAAGAATTTAGTGATTCATCACTTACGTATACACCCAGTGCTCATCCCAACAAGTGTCCTCTTAATGCCCTTCCCCCCTTTAGCACTTCTCCCCACCCAAACCCCACAGGCAACTCTCAGTTTGTTCTTAAATACAATTTAAGAATTTTTATGGTTTGCTTCCCTCTCTGTTTTATATTGTTTTTGCTTCCCTTCCCTTATGTTCATCTGTTTTGCATCTTAAATTCCACATATGAGTGAAATCATATGATATCTGTCCTTCTCTGACTGACTTATTTTGCTTAGCATAATACACTCTAGTTCCATCCATGTCATTGAAAATGGCAAGATTTCATTCTTCTTGATTTTCAAGTAATATTCCATTGTGTATATCTATATCTATATATCTATATCATCTATATCTATATCATCTATATCATCTACCAATCTTATGTATCTATTCATCAGTCAATGGACATTTGGGCTCTTTCCATAATTTGGCTATTGTTGATAGTGCTGCTATAAACATTGGGGTGCATGTGCCCTTTCGAAACAGCATGTTTATATCCTTTGGATAAATACCTAGTAGGACAATTGCTGGGTCATAGGGCAGTTCTATTTTTAATTTTTTGAAGAATATCCATACTGTTTTCCAGAGTGGATGCACCAGTTTTCATTCCCAACAGCAGTGCAAAAGAGATCCTTTCTCTGTATCCTCAGCAACATCTATTGTTTCCTGAGTTGTTAATGTTAGCCATTCTGACAGGTGTGAGGTGGTATCTCATTGTGGTTTTGATTTGTATTTCCCTGATGATGAGTGACGTTGAGCATTTTTTCATGTGTCTGTTAGCCATCTGGATGTCTTCTTTGGAGAAGTGTCTATTCATGTCTTTTGCCTATTTTTTCACTGTATTATTTGTTTTTTGCAGATTGATTTTGATAAGTTCTTTATAGATTTTGGATACTTATGCTTTATCTGATATGTCATTTGCAAATATCTTCTCCCATTCTGTCAGTTGCCTTTTAGTTTTGCTGATTGTTTCCTTCATTGTACAGAAGCTTTTTATTTTTTTTAATATATGAAATTTATTGTCAAATTCGTTTCCATACAACACCCAGTGCTCATCCCAAAAGATGCCCTCTTCAATACCCATCACCTACCTTCCCCTCCCTCCACCCCCCATCAACCCTCAGTTTGTTCTCAGTTTTTAAGAGTCTCTTATGCTTTGGCTGTCTCCCACTCTAACCTCCTTTTTCTTCTTTACCCTCCCCCATGGGTTTCTGTTAAGTTTCTCAGGATCCACATAAGAGTGAAAACATATGGTATCTGTCTTTCTCTGTATGGCTTATTTCACTTAGCATCACATTCTCCAGTTCCATCCACGTTGCTACAAAGGGCCATATTTCATTCTTTCTCATTGCCATCTAGTATTCCATTGTGTATATAAACCACAATTTCTTTATCCATTCATCAGTTGATGGACATTTAGGCTCTTTCCACAATTTGGCTATTGTTGAAAGTGCTGCTATAAACATTGGGGTAAAAGTGCCCCTATGCATCAGTACTCCTGTATCCTTTGGGTAAATTCCTAGCAGTGCTACTGCTGGGTCATAGGGTAGGTCTATTTTTAATTTTTTGAGGAACCTCCACACTGTTTTCCAGAGTGGCTGCACCAGTTTGCATTCCCACCAACAGTGCAAGAGGGTTCCCATTTCTCCACATCCTCTCCAGCATCTATAGTCTCCTGATTTGTTCATTTTGGCCACTCTGACTGGCGTGAGGTGGCATCTGAGCGTGGTTTTGATTTGTATTTCCCTGATGAGGAGCGACGTTGAGCATCTTTTCATGTGCCTGTTGGCCATCTGGATGTCTTCTTTAGAAAAGTGTCTATTCATGTTTTCTGCCCATTTTTTCACTGGATTATTTGTTTTTGGGGTGTGGAGTTTGGTGAGCTCTTTATAGATTTTAGATATTAGCCCTTTATCCGATATGTCATTTGCAACTATCTTTTCCCATTCTGTTGGTTGCCTTTTAGTTTTATTGATTGTTTCCTTTGCTGTGCAGAAATTTTTATCTTCATAAGGTCCTAATAGCTCATTTTTGCTTTTGTTTCCCTTACCTCCAGGGACAAGTCAAGTAAGAAGTTGCTTGGCCAAGGTCAAAGAGGTTGTTGCCTATTTTCTCCTCGAGCATTTTGATGGATTCCTGTCTTATGTTTAAGTCTTTGATCCATTTTGAGTTTATTTTTGTGTATGGTGTAAGAAAGTGGTCCAGGTTCATCCTTCTCTGTGTTGCTGTCCAGTTCCTAACACCATTTGCTGAAGAGACTGTCTTTTTTCCATTGGATATTCTTTCTGCTTTGTCAAAGATTAGTTGGCCATACATTTGTGGGTCCATTTCTGGGCTCTCTATTCTGTTCCATTGATATATCCTGTGCCAGTACCATACTGTCTTGATGATTATAGCTTTGTAATATAGCTTGAAGTCCAGGATTGTTATGCCTCCAGCTTTGGCTTTCTTTTTCAGGATTGCTTTGGCTATTTGGGGTCTTTTCTGATTCCATACAAATTTTAGGATTGTTTGTTCTAGCTCTGTGAAGAATACCAATGTTATTTTGATAAGGGTTGCATTGAATATGTAGATTGCTTTGGGTAGTAGAGACATTTTAACAATATTTGTTCTTCCAATCTGTGAGCTTGGAATGTTTTTCCATTTTTTGGTGTCTTCTTCAATTTCTTTCATAAGCTTTCTATGGTTTTCAGTGTATAGATTTTTCACCCTTTAGTTAGATTTATTCCTAGATATTTTATGGGTTTTGGTTCAATTGTAAATAGGATCAATTTCTTGATTTCTCTTTCTGCTGCTTCATTATTGGTGTATAGAAATGCAACTGATTTCTATACATTGATTTTATGTCCTGCCACTTTGATGAATTCATGTATCAGTTGTAGCTGTTTTCTGGTGGAGTCTTTTGGGTTTTCCACATGGAGTATCATGTCATCTGTGAAGAGGTTAAGTTTCACTTCCTCCTTGGTGATTTGAATGCCTTTTATTTCTTTGTGTTGTCTGGTTATTGAGTCTAGGAATTCCAACACTATGTTGAACAACAGTGTTGAGAGGGGACATCATTGTTATGTTCCTGACCTTAGGGGGAAAGCTCTCAGTTTTTCCCCATTGAGGATGATATTAGTGTGGGTCTTTCATATATGACCTTTATGATCTTGATGTATGTTCCTTCTGTCCCTACTTTCTTGCGTTTTTTTTTTTTTTTTTTTTTTTGTATCAAGAAAGGATGCTGTAGGGGCATCTGGGTGGCTCAGTTGGTTAAGCATCCAACTTTGTCTCGGGTTATGATCTCACAGCTCATGAGTTTAAGCCCTGCATCAGGCTCTGTGCTGACAGCTCAGAGCCTGGAGCCTGCCTCAGATTCTGTGTGTGTGTGTGTGTGTGTGTGTGTGTGTGTGTGTCTGCCTCTCCCCTGCTAGCACTCTGTCTCTCTCTCTCTCTCTCTCTCAAAAATAAGTAAACCTTAAAAAAAAAGAAAGGATTCCATATTTTGTTGAATGCTTTTTTCATAATCTATTGAGAGGATCATGTGGTTTTTATCCTTTCTTTTATTAATGTGATGTATCACATTGATTGATTTGCAGATATTGAACCAGCTCTGCATTTCAGGAATAAATCCCACTTGATTGTGGTGGATAATTCTTTTTATGTATTGTTGGATTTGGTTTGATAGTATCTTGTTGAGACTTTTTGCATCCATGTTCATCAGGGAAATTGGTCTATAGTTCTCCTTTTTAGTGGAGTCTTTGCCTGGTTTTGGAATCAAGGTAATGCTGGCCTCGTAGAATGAGTTTGGAAGTTTTCCTTACATTTCTTTCTTTCTTTTTTTTTTGGAGCAGTTTCAAAAGAATAGGTGTCAACTCTTCTTTAAATGTTTGGTAAAATTCCCCTTGAAAGCCATATGGCCCAGGATTCTTATTTCTTGGGAGATTTTTGGTTACTTATTCAATTTCATTACTGGTAATGGGTTTGTTCAAATTTCCTATTTGTTTCTGCTTCAGTTTTGGTAGTTCATATTTTTCTAGGAATTTGTCCATTTCTTCCATATTGCCCAATTTGTTGGGGTATAATTGCTCATAATATTCACTTATTATTGTTTGTATTTCTGCAGCATTTATTGTGATCTCTCCTCTTTAATTATTGATTTTATTTATTTGGGTCCTTTCCTTTTTCTTTTTGATCAAACTGACTAGGGGTTTATCAATTTTGTTAATGCTTTCAAAGAATCATCTCCTGGTTTCATTGATCTATTCTACTCTTTTTTTTTCAATTTTAAATTAAAAAATTTTAATGTTTTTATTTATTTTTGAGACAGAGAGAGACAGAGCATGAATGGGGGAGGGTCAGAGAGAGAGGGAGACACAGAATCTGAAACAGGCTCCAGGCTCTGAGCTGTCAGCACAGAGCCCGACTCAGGGCTCGAACACAGACCGCGAGATCATGACCTGAGCCGAAGTCAGACGCTTAACCAACTGAGCCACCCAGGTGCCCCTTTTTTTTCAATTTTAATATCATTGTTCTCTGCTCTAATCTTTATTATTTCCCTTATTCTGCTGGTTTTGGGTTTATTTGCTGTCCTTTATCCAGCTCTTTTAGGTGTAAGGTTAGGTTGTTGTGTATTTGAGACCTTTCTTCCTTCTTTTGGAAGGCCTGGAATGCTATATGCTCTCCTTTTATGACGACCTTTTCTGCCTCCCAGAGGTTTTGGGATGTGTTTTCATTTTCATTGGCTTGCATGTACTTTCTAATTTCCTCTTTAATTTCTTGGCTTACCTATTTATTCTTTAGTAGGATGTTCTTTAATCTTCAAGTGTGAATAGTTTATCTTAATGTAGCTATTGGTTTGTGTAGTAGGTGATACTGATACTCTCTGCTCATAGCCCATTGGTTCACATTAGAAGTCACTTGTAGCTTCAGTAAACTCTTCTTATATAGGCTGATGGCTTTCTACCTCAAACTCTTTTCCTCAGTCCTTCATCTGGTTATAGGACAGTCTTAGCCTACAAGTTGGTCATGCTGGAAATATGGGAAATGAATCCTCCCAGGAGCAGCCCTCAAGCAATGATAGGTGGAGGTTAATGAATAATACCCTGACTTGCTCAGGAGGACAACTCTGAAGTGTTTGAGATGATCCCAGAGGTCCCAGTAAGATTGAACTCCAGTTGTTCATAGCATTAGCCTGCTCTTCACCACTTTGTATTGGTTCTTTCTCTTCCCTCACTTCCTTTCTTCCCCATGGTATTTCCTGGAGTTGCTTCTCAAATAAATTACTTGCTCCCAAATTCTTGTCTCAGGGTCAGCTGTTGGAGGAGCTCAAACCAAAATAGTTGGATAAATAGCTTCACTCAAAGTCACTGATAGCGATGCTACAGTAGAGAAGAAGAGGCTATGATTACCCTTTTGTCCAGATACAACATTGAAAGTGTTCTACACATACTCTAGTATGGGCCTGAGTTGGGGAGACATCCTGATGTTTGGAGAGAATTCAGAGAACTGAGATTAATTTCTGACTACCTCATAAAGTCACTAAGATTTTTGTGAGGGGAGGATTGCGTCTAATCAGAGCTTGCCAGGAGGTTTTCATAAAGCAGAAAGTACAGGTATGCCCATTTTATGTAAGGAAACTGCTGCACAAGTAGAAAATCTTATCAACTTTTAGACCAACATAAGGGGTACTGATGTGGTCTCACCAAAAGCCACATTATTATCACTTTCAAGTCAATAGCCACTTAAGAGTCCTCATGTTTTTCAAGAGCTTGTTGCAAGGTGATGATGAGAACAACTTGACTAAGCATTGCTTACAGTCATGGTTAGTTGTAAGGCCAGCTGAAGGTGCCCTCTTGATCACAATGGCTCATTAGGTAGTTGAAGATAGAAGAGTCTCAAGCAGACCCATCCAGGTGTATAATGGGGTTATAAGAAACACCAGCTGCTGAGAGGTTAGAGAAGCTTTGGAGAAAATTATCTGGGACCTCAGATACACAACTAGAAAAGCAAATTGAAAGTTATTGGTTCAGTTATGTGTGCCCAGCTCCATGACACTTTTTTCAAAGGAGAGACTCTACAAGTTCATGTTTGTACTTCTGGAGGAAAAAGCATGGGAAGGATTGAAAAGAGAAAAGACACCACAATGCTACCATTTGTGTTCAAGAAGTGGAGAAATACGATTAAGAGAGAAACTCTTTGGGGTACCTGGGTGGCTCAGTTGGTTGGGTGTCCAACTTCAGCTCAGGTCATGATCTCACGGTCTGTGAGTTCAAGCTCTGTGCTGACAGCTTGGAGCCTGGAGCTTGCATCGGATTCTATGTCTCCCTCTCTCTCTACCCCTTCCCCACTCATGCTCTGTCTCTGTCTCTCAAAAAATGAATACATTTTATTTATTTTATTTTTAAAATAAAATTTTAAAAAATTAAAAAAAGAGAAACTCTTTATGTCAGATATCTCATTTACACCATTTACTGCCTCATGTCAGGAAGGAAAGGACACTTATCAGAGAGGATAGAGGATGATCTGTTATGTAGTTTCACGTATGCTTTCCTATAATATGAGTCTATAAGCTATTATTCTCCATTTTATTAGTAAGGGAATTAAGGCTCAGAGAGAAGGTGTGACAACGAAGATGTAAGGAAATATTGAGTACTGGTTACCTCTAGTCCTATCCGGTCCTTAAGGTGAACTCCTATTCCCCAGACCCTGGGATTGCCTAATAGCAAAGTGGCAGACCTCACAGGTGTGATGGTGGTGATGGAGGCCAGCCCTGCTCTCCCCCTCTCCAGTGCTACCTCCTCCTCTAAGCTGGGGACCCAGGTCTCCTTTCCAGCACCTGCCATTTTACCTGGTCCTGGTTCTGCTTATGTGTTCTCACTGTGCAGATTGTTTATTCTCCAAGCCCTGCTTCTTCTGTAAAATGAAAATTTGATTATTTTCTAAAGGGGATTTAAATAAATGCTTTACATTCGTAAATATCAAAATGGAAAACCTGAATTCATCTTGGTTGTCCTTCTACCTCCAAGAAGAGAAAGAACTCTCCAGGGCCAAGGTTTTTTACTTTCACCTAATTCTGTCCCACCTCCCACTGTACTGTAGAAGCTGGAAGTCTGAAAACTAAACTTCTTAGCCTCTCCAGGCTCCCTTGCAGCTAGGATTCTAAATTCAATTTTTTCCAGTGTTATTTATTCATGCAAAATTTGGATGGTGGAAGGGATGTGGAGGGTACCTCTGCAGAGATGATGGTTGACAGGCAGCCTGTGACCTCCCAGTTTGCAGTGATGTGTGTGAGAAGACTGTTCTGGTGGCATTTGTGAGGGCAGGAGTGAACATAGTCTCATGACCTGCTGCAGCAGTGTGGTCCAGTGGTAGCCCCTGCCTTCCTTACCTCCAGCTCTTCCACAGCTGTTGTGAGCACTGAGGTCCCTTATTAAATGCATTCTAAGAGTACCTGCTTACCAGTCCTCCTGCTGGCCCTCTGTGCTGGTTGCTATAGCTATATAACAAGCCATTCCCAAACTTAGTGGCATGAAGTAATAATTTTATTTTGCTCACACACAAAAAAAGGCATAGTAGGTATGGGTTGTCTCTGCTCTATGATGTGGGATGAATGAAGCTATGAAGACTTAATGGCTAAGGGTAACTAACCAGTTGGGGGCTGGAGTCACTTAGAGGCCTCCTTACCCACAGGTTTGGTAGTTGATGCTAGCTAAGCTAGAACTTCAGCTGGGACTGTCAATCAGAGCACCCACATGGGGCCGCCCCACACAGCCAGGGCTTCCTCCCAGCATGGTAGCCTTGGGTTGATCAGACTCCTTATATGGCAGCTATGCCTCCCACAGTGAATGTCCCAAGAGAAACAGGTGAAGCTTCCCAGGCTTTTCCAACCTCAGAGGTCACACCTTAACCACTCTCACTGCATCCTTTAGGTTGAAGCAATCACAAGCTGGTCCAGACTCAAAGGGGAGGGGATACAGTCTATATCTCTAGATGGGAGGGGCTTCAAAGAATGTGTGGCCTTAATTTAAAACCCCTTAACCCTCTTTCCACAAGGAATCTCAGTAATTATGTTTTTTCCAGTTTTACTGAGAAATAGTTGACATGCATCATTGTATAAGTTTAAGGCATACAGTATGATGGTTTGATTTACACATATTGTAAAATGGTTACCTCAAGAGGTTCAGCAAACATCCATCTTCCCACGTAGACACAAAATATACATTGCTTCTCAAATTTGTATGTCTTTCTTACATAAGGGCCATGCTAGTCTTCTCTGTGTCCTTCCAATTTTAGTGTGTGTGCTGCTGAAGCTAGCACTCTCAGTAATTGTTTAACGTGTGATGGATATTCAGGCAATAAGGTTTTATTAGGATAATGACATCCTTGGATCTCCTTCTGTTTTCCACTCAAGCCAACAAATTTCAAGTTAGGAAAGAAAATAAGCACTTTTGCAAATATAGAGACAAGAAAAAATATATTCCCACTTAGTATTATGTACTTTGAAGAGTTTCTCTACCAGAAAAAAGGGGGGTGGGGAGGAAAGGAAAATGGTTTCAAAAATATATTTCCAAAAATATTATTTTTAAATAAATAGAATCAATACAGAAAAGGAAACACCCTTTCTTGCTAGGGAAACCTTCCTGGGCCTTCCTGTCTATCAGATTCACCTGTTCCAATCTTCATGGTTCCCCATCCTTGATCCTTGGTTTATAACAAAATATTTGTGTGATCCTTTCTATAAACTTTATATTGTGAAAAATTTCAACCATACCAAAGTAGACAACATAGTATCATGAACTTCCAAGCCACTGTTATGAGTTTCAACATTTTGTCAACTCATGGGAAATCTAGTCATATCCACATCTTTCCTTCCTTTTGAAGCCAACCCGAGACACCCTATTTCATCCATAAATATTTCATTATATGTCTCTTAACAAGAAAGGCTCTTCTTTTCTAAACACAACTATAATACTATCACATTGAAAATAAGTACAATAATTCTTCAATAACAAATATCCAATCATTCCAAATGTCTAGTTATCTTACATAAGTTTTATAGTTTGTTTGAATTAGCATCAAAATAGGAGTCACATAGTGTGATTAATTGATATGTATTTTAAATCTCTTAATTTGTAGGTGTTTCTCTCCACCCCTTCATTTTCTCCCATTGAAGTTTATTTGTTGAAGTGGATTATTTGTCCATATTATAGAGTTTCATAGAGTCTGGATTTCACTGACAGTTCTCTGGGTCATGTCTAACATGTTCCACTCTCCTTACCTTTTTTTTTTCTGTAAATTTAAATGTGAACAAGAAGCTTTTTCAGATGTAATTTGTATGATTCTTTTGATTAATGCCTGCCCCCTTCTCTTGACTGTGAACTCCATGGAGGCAGGCTCAGGAATAATTGTCTCTCAACTGAAAATATAGCATGTAGCATGGTGCTTTGTGTATAATAGGTACTCAGTATCTATAGTTGAATGAACCAATATTAGTTGAAAGAAAGAAAGAATGAATGAATGGGAAATACACACAGGAACCTAGGAGTAAGTGGCTACACCACTAGGCAATGAACTGTAATCCTCCCCAGTCCCATTAACACCTGCAATTAGACCCCTGAAGACATTTCAGAGTTTAGCCTCATTCATTCATTCACTTGTAAGTGCATGCCACATGTCAGGTACTGTTCTAGGAACCAGGATACATCAGGAAACAAGAGTCATATCTTCTCAGGTCTAATAGTTTGGGTCAGCTGATTTTTCAGAAGGTGACCACTTAGAAGGGTCCCCAGAGGCCCCTGGATGCACAGCAGCAATTTGTGATAGCAGAGAAAAACTCTGGGGCCAGTTCAACCTAGGATAGAATCCTACCTCTGTCATTGGCTAACTGTGTGACCCTGGACAGATAGTTTAACCTTTCATAACCTTGTTTCCCTAATATGTAAAAAGGGGTAGTATTGCTGACTTCATTTGCTTGTATGAGAGTGTAGCTGACTTTTAGTGTTCTGATCATCTTGGCTGGTTCCTGGGTCTTTCTGCTTGAAGGCATTACCTGGCACAGCCAGGTAGATGCAGACCCAAAGTGCTAAAGATCTGACTTTCCCTCAATCCCTGCAGCAATCCTCAATCAGGGAAGATAGGAAGGATACTAGGTGGTGAAAAAATACTCCAATTTACTCACTCCTCAGTGACACAGTAATAAGGTGTATCCCCAGGCTGTGTCCCCATTGCGATTGCAAGTTATCATTGTCCATGTGGTAACCTGCTCTTTAACACCCCCTCTTGCTGGCTGCCTTCCCTTTCCTCTCCCTTTCACTCTGCATCCTGGGATCATCTCCCAGAGACTATGTTCACCTGTGCCTTTACTCTGGCTCCTCTTTGGGATGGAGCATCAAAGGAAATGAGGTATAAACAATAGCTAGAGCTCCTCCAGACAGGGCAGGATCCAACAGGTATATTATCTTTAAAGGACAGCTAGAAGTGAGAAAAGCCACAGAAATTTTCAAATCAGAAAAGAATTTAACATCACGGGGATTGGTGAAGACTCAAAGTAAAAGAAGCTTCCCCATCCACTGGGATCTCTCCCAGATAGGGCGCTGAAATGTCACTGCTCAGGGCTCAGTGGTCAGCACTATGCTCCAAATCATCAAGAATTGACTTTATTACGATCACTGTACTCTCTAGGAGAAAGTAAAAGTTTGAATCTTTTTAAGAAAAATTTCTGTCAAAATGAGTACATTAAAAAAAAACATGTTGGCACTTTAAACAGATGGCAAGCCTCTATTATTTTAGAAATTTCACCAGGGCTCCTTCCTGGACAATGGCAGATAAATGAGATGTGATTGTTCCAACACCTGCACCAGTGTTTGTCTCGAGGCCAAGAAGGTGTGGCTGGATATTGTCAATGAAGTGGGCTCCTCATTATCTCAGCTATTGTTCCGGGAATCAAAGCTGTAATCAATGCCCATGCCTTATTCTGCATAACTCAGCCACAATATGTGGAGAAGTGAGAAAATAGGTGACAGAGTGAATAATGTTCTCAGGACCACATTTCATGCAAGCCACTGCATTTCCCAGCGGATTCTTTTTATTTTAATTTTTTCATTACCAAGGTAATACATGATCATCTCAAAACCGCAAACAATGAGAAATGTATAAAGTGAAAGGCCCTCTCCCATTCTCCAGCCCCACTTCTGGGATGCACCATTATCGGTGCTGTGTGAAGCAGCCAGAGAGGTGTACCCAAGCACACAACCACAACGTTCTGCTGTATATGTCTCCCAGCCATCTACTCATCCCCGACATCTTATTCTTTGGGTTATCTCACAGAATTCCACTGTACGGTTCTCCCACATTCTATGCAGCCCCCTTTGGACATTTATTTTGCACAAATATTTAAACATGGGACATCTTTGCACATACCTTGGTGTATTTAGGAGACAATTTCTGCAAAATGAGTTACTGGGACTAGGTTTAAGGGCATGCATATTTCACCTTTTTCTTAATACTTTCAAACCGCCTTCCCAATCAAGCAAAAAAAAAAAAAAAAAAAAAAAAAAAAAGCACACTTCATGGCTGTATTAAGCTCCCCACATTTATTGACGTTTTGTGTTTTGCCCATGAACTGTGTGTAAATAAACAAGGACTACCCAAGGGAGAACAAGTAAAGGCTTGCTAGAGCAAGGGAACTGACCACCATTTGTTCTGTTTGGTGGAGACTCAAAGGTAGGCAGAGGAATTGGAAAGATTTGTAGTGGGAAAACAGGAAGGCTTCGGGTCAGGTGTGCCCTGACTACAGGCTGTTGGCCTGGGGGAGCTGCAGCTGGCTAACTAGTAGCCAGCATCCTATGTGACTGGTCAGGGGCACATATTTGGCTTTCTCTGGTCGGTCCTAAGTTAGATGCAGGGGCATAAATTAGGGAAGCTATCAATTATTGATTAAGTCCTGGCTGTTTGGGGTCAGCTGCTGCAGAGATGGTGGTTTTGGCTTCCTGGACTGATTGCTATCCAACGTGGATTCGATTTCTATTTTCATGTATGGTCTGGCCATTGTCGGTGAGTCTATTCACCCTACCAACAGTCTTTTCATTTCTGTTACCTAGATTTCCATTGGGGTGTTGATCTTTTTCTCTGGTAGTTTGTAATCTCGGAGCAGGGACTCCAATGGCATGGCTTCGGCCTTCAGGATTTTGTTAAGTAAAGCCAAACTTCGTTTCTGTTGGCGCGGTGGGTGAGGGGAGACATTTCAAGACTAAGAAGCACCGTGTAGGGTCTCTCCCGCAATGCAGCTATGTTGCTCAGGAGGGAAAAGGGAATTGCAACCCCAGAAAATAAAGTGCTCTGCAGAAACAAAGTAAGCTTGTCTGGCCTTTGTTGGAGGCATACGTAAGGTTGGAGGTGGTGTGCTATTTGCGGCAGAGTTTATGGCGGCTTTACAGACTGGGGCAGAATGCGGTCCTGGGTCGCCAAGTATGGTGGATCCTTCAGAAGGAAGCTATCTGTATGGCAGTCCTTGTCATTGATGTCACTCTGCACAGGGCTTACAGTTAAAGGCCTGGGAACCTTTATCATGCTTCAGACTAAAATTTAAAATAAATATTATGCATCCATTAATTTTTAATCTTGGGAAAGCGGGCATTGAGTCACTTACTAAAAAGCTTATATGTGTCTCTTTGGGAGTGGGGGAAGCAGCATGGGTTCAAGAAAGCTTGGCTGTCACATTAGCTACCTTCCACCTGGCAGCCTTTGGGGTCCCCTTTTACTCTTGCTGAGCTCTGTCCTCACCTGACATATACAGTTCTTTTTTGGAGGAGTGTCCTTGGGCTACTGATTCTTGTGAGTTCATTTCTTCCTCCCTTTTAACCCATGATGAGGATGTGCAGGTAGGAAAGCTGACTCATTCCTTGGGCATGTCTTACATTCCAGAGCTCCCCATGGTACCCCACCTCCTGCAACAGGTGTTTGCCTGAGAGGCACCCTGGCCTGACCTCCTTTTCTCTGTCCTGGACCTCCACACCCTTGCCTGTCTTCCTTGGGAGCACCTCCTTAATAAATCACTTTCCTACAAAACATTGTCCCTGAAGGGTCTGCTTCTAAGGAAATGGATTTAAAATAGCATTCAACTTCCTAATTCTGTCACCAACTTGTCCTGTGACTTTCAACAAGATCTCTGCCCACATCTAGAAAATGAGAGTTTGGAATAAGTAATTTCAAAGGTTCTTTAATAAGTTAAAACCCCCATGACTTCCTTTAAATCATGGTCACATGTTGTGTCTCCTTTAGAGAAGGGGTTCTTTATTTTTAAGTTTATTTATTTATTTTGAGGGGGGAAAGGGGCAGAGAGAATGAGAATCCCAAGCAGGCTCCATGCTGTAGCACAGAGCCCAACTCAGGGGCTCAAACTCACAAACGGTGAGATCATGACTGGAGCCAAACCCAAGAGTTGGACATTTAAATGACCGATCCACCCAGGCACCCCTAGAGAAGGGATTCTTAATGTGGGACTCATGGGTAGCTTTCAGATGGTCAACGAATCCCTGGGAATTGTATGTAAAATTGTGGGGTTTTTTTCCTGTGGAGAGTGTTCATATCTTTCATTAGATTTCCAGAGTCTATAACCCCTCACCAAAGTTAGCAACCACTCTTTACAGCTTGTTTGTTTATTAACTTCAGGAGGAGGGCTGTAGAGACAGCATTATCATATTCCCCAATTGTTGACCTTTTCAGATTAAGAATGGCTTGATTAAAACCACTTAATATTTATTTTTAAATGATATAAAATATGTGCTAAGTGTAGTTGCCCAACAGAGATAACATATTCCTCCTAGACCAGTTTTTAATAGCTTTTTATCTTGAAAATATAATCTTTTGTAGGTTCAGGCTGCTTTTGACCTTGGAATTGGGGTTTAATATAAATGGCAACTTTTTCCTTTTCAGACAAGTGTTGGATATGCCAGCCCAACTTTGCTAAAGAAGAAAATATGTTTGTGATTAATAAAAAGTATGAAATCCACTCACCTGAGTTCCTCTCCATGTGTTCTGTCCCTTTTTTCCATACACAGACAGGCAGACAGACAAGCAGACAGGTATATAGACACAGGTACACACAATTGTGAGCATCAGAAAAACATCCTAGAATCTTTCATCAAGTGAAAGATTCAAAATCTGATTTTGACAAAAACAGTCCCAGCTGGTTATAGTTAAGACCCACTTGGTATGCGCACAGTAGGTCAATAAATTATGAACCAAACAGCTGCTCCAATTTTTAGGACCATTATGTCCCGCGGGTAAACCTCATGGAGCAGGGAGGTGGCAGGATGCACAGAAGGCTCTTCTTGAGAAATGAAACATCTCTTGTTCATCTGGGTCAGCCATGTATAGTTCCTCTTATAAAGGATATTTTATGAACCTGAATAATAAGAATTTATATAAACATACAAGCATAAACTCACATAATACATATGGAAGTAATAAAGAACAAGTAAGTAATGGTGAAATAACTGCATTGAAGGCTTCAGCTAGCCTTATAATAAACCAAGAGAGGGAGGCTTGAGTATGTGTGATGTCACTTTGATATTGAAGGGTATTTATGTCTTTAAACAAGGCTTCTATGGGTTGGCTATACAGGGTTACAGGCTTTGGGAGGAGGGGACTGGATTCCAAAACTCAGATGTAAGCCAATTGCATACATGCATTTATGATTTTGCTCAATCCTTCTGTGGCTTGTTTTTTAATTTATTGAATAGAATAATTTAATTTATTGAATAACTGAATGTCAGTTCCCACACTCACTGTTAAAATATGGTTCCTGTCCTGGGACTTAAAGTTTGGGGGAAACGATTGAAATAAACTAAGCAAACACATGAGTATCTAATTACTGATTGTGCAAAGATTTATTAGGGAAGTGGTCCCAGGAGGAATCAGCAAGACAGAGAGGCAAGGGGTAGCCCCACAGCAGGCTACCTAGAGCAAAGCATTGCAGAGGGTGCTTTCAGCCTGATTCCACTCTGGAGACTCCAGGAGACTCTGGAGTGTAAGGTGTGGCTGAGTTTGTGCTGCTGGTGGAAAGGGGCTGGGTTGTCATACACATTTATTGGTCACTGCCTAGGGGCTGTCAACTCCCAGGCATGTGGTTCTCTGGGGACAAAGTGGCTCTAGTAACTTGACAGCCATCCTCTGAATAAAAGTCATTGGCATGAGTGGTTGGAAGAAGAGCTCACTCAGGCACTATGGACAGGCTGGAGAGAAGCACACAGATACCATGGAAAGGCTCGAGGGGATCTGGACTGAGCACGGACTGGGTCCACTGCAGTAGTGAGTGGTGCTGAGATCTGAAGGTGGTAAGAATCAATCATATGAAGTAATGCATTGGGAGTGGAGTGGGTAAGAGCATTTGAGATGGAGAATAAAGGCTGCACAAGTTCCTGACATAGGAGGAGCCCAGAGAAGCCAAGGAAAAATGAAGTTGAAGCGTGCCTGGGTAGTTCAGACAAGCATCCGACTTTTGAATTCTGCTCAAGTCATGATCTCATAGTTGTAAGATCGAGCTTGATGGCCGGTTGGGCTGACAGGACTGAGTCTGCTTGGGATTCTCTCTCTCTCTCTCTCTGCTCCTCCCCCACTTGTGCACATGTGTGTACATGCATGCATTCACACTCCTTCTCTCTTAAATAAATAAATTTGAAAAAAATGAGGCTTCAAGGTAAATGGGTCTTCTGACCAAGATGAGCACTGAGTTCTCACTTCAATAATCATCACTTCTCCAAACACAGGGAAGTGAGTGATGCACAAGATATGAAGAGATGAACAATGACTGTTCATCTCTGCAAACAAGAAATATGAAAGAAATAAAACAGCACATATAGAGCTGGGGCCTCCAGCTTCTTGAGCCACTGTCCCAAAGGAGGCAATGGCCATGCCTGAGAGGCCTAAAAGCAGCCCCTTGAACAATATAGGCCTGATGCAAGCTCACTGCTTGAAGCAGAGAATTCTATATACTGAGAAACAAAAGCGAAGATAAACAAGACCAAAATCTGAGTAGGTTGTACCCAGGCAAAAATCAACAAAAGTAACAGATATCTGGCCTCCTCCTGGCAAGTGTTTTCCATTATAAGGGAAAGTAAAGAAAGCATTGTTATTTTTTGAGCTATGTGCCAAATATGCTATATGCCAGGCACTAATCCAAGACACTGTAGTTCATTTGATTCTCATGGTGACTGCGTGAAGTAGGTGTTGTAATCCACATTTTCAGAGGAGCTAAATGAAGCTCAGAGCAATGAAGTAATTTGTCCGGGGTCCTAAGTTAAAACTGGACTCCAAACTGCTAATTTCTAGAACGCATGAATGTTAACCACTTTGCTATATTCTTTAAATATGTAGACAAGGATTGAAAGAGAAAAGCATATCAACTGAGCTCGCTTCACTACCACATGAAGTGCCAGAAGACAATAGTATCTACAAAATGCTGAAGGAACAGGGTGTATTCAGTTTCGTTTTCTTTGGTAAGGGAAGTCAAAGAAAGATATGGAAAGCCAAATATGCAAAAATAAGAACAAGTCCAATGTATTATCCTCAAAAAGCTATGAAAATGGACTCTGGGGGAATCAACAGAGGGAATATGGGTAGGGAGGGAGGCTATTGGGTTTTCATTTTATCTTTGCTTTTCACCAAATTCTCAGATTGAAGCTTCCTTAACCAGGTCAATATATTTCTTTTCTATCAATTTGTGAGATACACATTATCCCTTCCTAGCTGCCCATCCCATGAGCATGTAAACCATGATTCAGAAAACCAAATCCCGAGGTTCGGTGTCCTCTGAGACTAACATTGCCATACTTTCTCTGCCAAAATCATCTATTCATTTAACACGTAAGCATTTGTTAAGCGAATGATATTTAATTTAACAAATATTACTAAGCATCTGTTCCAGTCTAGGTATTGTAGGAGGTGCTGGGAATTTCACAGTGAAGAAGACAGACAAGGTCTCTGTGTGGCCCATGCCCATGGGGATGGGCCAACATGAACAAGTAAGCAAACATATCATGAGATTATTGTTAATATCAGCAACTTGGTGGCTGGCAGTGCCATTAACTAAAATGAAGAAGACTTGGGGCACCTGGGTGGCTCAGTCGGTTGAGTATCCGACTTTGGCTCAGGTCATGATCTCATGGTTCATGGGTTCAAGCCCTGCGTCAGGCTCTGTGCTGATAGCTTGGAGCCTGGAGCCTGCTTTGGATTCTGTGTCTCCCTCTCTCTCTGGCCAGCCCCCTCTAGCTCTGTCTCTGTCTCTCAAAAATGAATAAACATTTAAAAAAATTATAAATGAAGAAGACTTACAAATGTTTGAATTAAGGAAGTCAGGGATCAAGGGTTCTATGTTCAATGCGTGAAATGTGAAATGACTGTTAAACATCCAGATGGAAATCCTGAGTAGATAGAAATAGATGCATGAAGAGCTCAGGAGAGAGGGGTCTGTCTGAGCTAGAAATAAAATGGAGATATCATCAGCAGGTAGTTGGGTAGGATCCATGGGCTGATATTGCACTAAAGCTGTATAAGATGTCACCATCGGAGGAAACAGGGTAAGGGGTACCTAGGACTATTTTTGCAACTTCCTGTGACTGTACAATTATTTCAAAACAAAAGGTTAACAATAAAATCCATGGGTCCAGATAAGATATCCTAGGGATAAATTTATAAAAAGGATAGTGTGAGGCACCTGGGTGGCATCTAACTTTGATACTAGTGGAGCGTCCAACTTAGGCTCAGGTCATGATCTCTGGGCTTATGACTTCTAGCCCCACACCCAGCTCACTGCTGTCAGCACAGAGCCTGCTTCAGATCCTCTGTCCCTCCCCTCTCTGTCCCTACCCTGCTCACACATTCTCTCTCTCAAAAATAAACAAAAATTAAAAAAAATAATTTTAAAAAAAGGTTGATGTGACAGAGTTCTTAAAGATCCAGAAATGTAGATTCACAATAATTATGGTCTGTGTTCACTCAGGTCCTCCAAGCAGCAGATACCAATATGAGATCAGATGTGCAGGAGATTTGGGGAGAACACATGTTAAGGATAAAGGGTAGGCATCCCAGGAGGTTAAGAGAGCATTCAGACCACGATAAAGACCCAATCATTGATAGAGAGAGGAAGGTAGGAGGGCTGGTGAAGAATGACACAGACTGTATTGCAGTTCTCAGGAAATTGCAATCAAACCCATGGGGAGTCCTGGAGCCAAAGTTATTCCTTAAAGGAGTCCTCCATCTCATAGGAATGAGCCTGAATTAGTGGCCCCTCCTCAGTGTTCAACTTTGCTTGGGAGTAGCCCTTGGAAGCATGAGGTCTTAGGCACATCCCTACCTGGAGTCTTCTCCTCTGGATTGGATCACGCTGGGAATAACCAGGAACCCGGAATTCATAGTCCATATAACCTTGAGCCTGCAGGTGGGTGTGGATGGTCTCCGTGTTCACATCCAGCCATTCCACAGTGAAGGAGGAAGGTGGAGGCAGAAATAAAAGGAGAGGTGGCCATGTGTTAAGGATTAGGGGTGAGTTCTTCTTGAGTTGCCACATGCCAGCAGGAACTCAGAGGAGTCCAAGAACTGTAAATGCAAACCTGGCTTTCCAGGAGGAGTATTTTTTCAAGGTTAGAGGATAAACACACTTTATCAAAAGCTTGTTGCAAGTTTTCAATAGCTAAACATCTGTACCTTGTGCAGGGCTCTGCAACATTAGAACCACTTGAAAATTTACTAGAAGCCATGGTTATACATTCCTGAAAAATCCATATATAGGCAGAAGATAACATTCAGAAGATTTAAGAATTTTGGAAACTGGTAGGGCGCCTGGGTGGCTGAGTTGGTTAAGTATTGGACTCTTAAGAATGTCGCGTCATTACTTTGCTTAGTTTTGCTGAGGCATTTTATCATCTCACATCACGAGAAGGGTTTCTGAACTGCATGACAATAGACTAGATTCTTCAGGACAGCACAGGCCTTGAGCAGCGATCAGCTTTGACTACTGGCCACAGCACAAGGTCTGAGAGCTGCAAGTGAAGCTGAGCATTATACCCAGCCTTGGCTCCACAGGAAGATGGCAGCGTAGGAGGACGCTGGGCTCACCTCGTCCTGCTGATCGCTTGGATTCCACCCACATCTGCCTCAATAACCCAGAAAACTACCAAAAGACTAGAAGAACGGACTCTCCGGAGCCAAGAATAGACAAGAGACCCACAGAAGAGGGTAGGAAGGGCGGAGAGGCAGTGCGTGCTACACAGACTGGCGGGAGGGAACTGGGGCAGTGGAGGGGCAACACACCAGGCAAGGCAGAGCCCCCTAAGTCTGTCTTGCAAAAACAGAGGTGCCAGACTCTGTGAGTTCTGACAGCCAGAGGGACTTAACATCTGGAATGTTAAAAGTCAACAGCTCTGATCTCGGAGAGCAGGGAGGGCAAGAGGATGTGGAGAGGGAGAGTGGTTGAGACCCAGAAGACAGAGCTCAGCTCAGTGGGGAACAAAGGCAGAGGCAAGCGCCATTTCCCTCTCCCATCCTCCAGCCAAAATTCCAAAGGGAACCATTTCCCTTCACTGAACTTGCTTACACTGTCCAAATGCCCAATGCTGTGCTTCTGTGGATCCATCCCTTTGATGGGCCTGCCTCCCTCCCAGTGTTTCAGGGCCTCTCCAGCAAGGAACCATTGATGGCAAACCCAGCTAAGCCTGCCCCTCCCACCCTGTGCACCTTGTGGATCCACCCCAGCTAATATGTCAGATCCCATTGAAGCAGCACTGCAAAGCCTGGCAGTGTCAAAGTAGCCCAGCCACACCACTCTACAGTGAGTCCTGCCCCTGGGAGAGGGGAAGATAAGGTACACAGCTGTCTGACTGTGGCCCCAGCGATGGGCTGGGGGCAGACATCAGGTCTGACTACAGCCCTGCCCACCAACACAAGTTACTTCAGACAGCACAAGAGAAGTGCCCTGCAGTTTGGTGCCACCACAGGGACTACCCAAATGATGAAATGGAAGAATTATCCTCAAAAGAAACTCCAGGAAGTAGCGACAGCATATGAATTGATCAAAAACCATTAAAGCAGTGTAACGGAACAAGAATTTAGAATAATAGTCATAAAATTCATTGCTGGGTTTGAAAAAAGCATAGAGGACAGCAGACAATCTATTTCTACAGAGATCAAGGGACTAAGAAATAGTCATGAGTAGCTAAAAAATGCTACAAATGAGGTGCAAAATAAAACGGAAGCAGCATTGCACAGATTGAGGAGGCAGAGGACAGAATAGGTGAATTAGAAGATAAGATTATGCAATAAGAGGAAGCTGAGAAAAAGAGAGATAAAAAAAACCCAGGAGTATGAGGGGAGAATTAGAGAACTAAGTGGTGCAATCAAATGGAACAATATGCATATCATAGTAATTCCAGAAGAGGAAGAGAGAGAGAAAGGGGCTGAAGGTGTACTTGAACAAATCATAGCTGAGAACTTCCCTGATCTGGAGAAGGAAAAAGGCATTGAAATCCAAGAGGCACAGAGAACTCCCTTCAGACATAACTTGAATCGATCTTCTGCATGACATATCATAGTGAAACTGGCAAAATACAAGGATAAAGAGAAATTCTGAAAGCAACTAAGGATAAACAGGCTCTAACTTACAAAGATAGACCCATAAAAGTAGTAGCAGACCTATCTACTGTAACTTGGCAGGCCAGAAAGGAACGGCAGGAAATCTTCAATGTGATGAACAGAAAAAAAAATATGCAGCCGACAATCCTTAATACAGTAAATCTGTCATTCAAAATAAATGGAGAGATAAAAGTTTTCCCAAAAAATAATATCTGAAGGAATTCATCACCACTAAACCAGCCCTACAAGAGATCCTAAGGGGATTCTGTGAGTAAAATGCTGCAAGGACCACAAAGCACCAGAGACATCACTACAAGCATGAAACCTACAGACATCACAATGACTCTAAACCCATATCTTTCAATAATAGCACTGAATGTAAATGGACTAAATGCTCCAACCAAAAGACATAGGGTATAAGAATGGATAAAAAACAAGACTCATCTATTTGCTATCTAAAAGAGACTCACTTTAGACCTGAGGACACCTTTAGATTGAAAGTGAGGGAATGGAGAACTATCTATCATGCTACTGGAAGTCAAAAGAAAGCTGGAGTAGCCATACTTATATCAGAAAAACTAGACTTTAAATTAAAGGCTGTAACAAGAGATGAAGAAGGGCATTATATAATAATTACAGGGTCTATCCATCAGGAAGAGCTAACAACTATAAACGTCTATGCGCTGAATATGGGAGCCCCCAAATATATAAAACAATTAATCACAAACATAAGCAACCTTATGGATAAGAATGTGGTAATTGCAGGGGACTTTAATACCCCACTTACAACAATGGATAGAACATCTAGACACAAGATCAGTAAAGAATCAAAGGTCCTGAATGATACATTGGATCAGATGCAGTTGACAGATATATTTAGAACTCTGCATCCAAAAGTAACAGAATATACTTTCTTCTTGAGTGCACATGTAACATTCTCCAAGATCGATCACATACTGGATCACAAAACAGACCTTCATAAGTTTACCAGAATTGAAATTATACCATGCATACTTTCAGACCACAATGCTATGAAGCTTGAAATCAACCACAGAAAAAAGTCTGGAAAACCTCCAAAAGTATGGAGGTTAAAGAACACCCTACTAACGAATGAGTGAGTCAACCAGGCAATTAGAGAAGAAATTAAAAAATATATGGAAACAAACGAAAATGAAAATACAACAATCCAAACGCTTTGGGATGCAGTGAAGGCAGTCCTGAGAGGAAAATACATTGCAATCCAGGCCTATCTCAAGAAACAAGAAAAATCCCAAGTACAGACTCTAACAGCACACCTAAAGGAACTAGAAGAACAGCAAAGACACCCCAAACCTATCAGAAGAAGAGAAATAATAAAGATCAGAGCAGAAATAAACAATATAGAATCTACAAAACTGTAGAGCAGATCAATGAAACCAAGATTGGTTTTTTGAAAAAATAAACAAAATTGACAAACCTCTAGCCAGGCTTCTCAAAAAGGAAAGGGAGAGGAACCAAATAGATAAAATCATGAATGAAAATGGAATTATTACAACCAATCCCTCAAAAAAACAAGCAATTATCAGGGAAGACTATGAAAAATTATATGCCCACAAACTGGACAACCTGGAAGAAATGGACAGATTCCTAAGCCCCCACACACTTCCAAAACTCAAACAGGAAGAAATAGAAAGCTTGAACAGACCCATAACCAGAGAAGAAATTGAATCAGTTATCAAAAATCTCCCAACAAATAAGAGTCCAGGACCAGATGGCTTCCATGGGGAATTCTACCAGACACTTAAAGCAGAGATAATACCTATCCTCCTCAGGCTGTTCCAAAAAATTGAAAGGGAAGGAAAACTTCCAGACTCATTCTCTGAAGCCAGCATTACTTTGATTCCTAAACCAGACAGAGGCCCAGTAAAAAAAGAGAACTACCGGCCAATATTCCTGATGAATATGGATGCAAAAATTCTCAATAAGGTACTAGCAAATCGAATTCAAAAGTATATAAAAAGAATTATTCACATGATCAAGTGGGATTCATTCCTGGGCTGCAGGGCTTGTTCAACATTCGCAAATCAATCAATGTGATACATCACATTAATAAATGAAAAGATAAGAGCCATATGATCCTGTCAATCGATGCAGAAAAAGCTTTTGACAAAATTCAGCATTCTTTCTTAATAAAAACCCTCGAGAAAGTCGGGATAGAAGGAACATACTTAAACATCATAAAAGCTATTTATGAAAAGCCCACAGCTAATATCATCCTCAATGAGGAAAAACTGAGAGCTTTCTCCCTGAGATCAGGAACACGACAGGGATGTCCACTCTCACCACTGTTGTTTAACATAGTGTTGGATGTTCTAACATCAGCAATCAGACAACAAAAGGAAATCAAAGGCATCAAAATTGGCAAAGATGAAGTCAAGCTTTCACTTTTTGCAAATGACATGATATTATACATGGAAAATCCAATAGACTCCACCAAAAGTCTGCTAGAACTGATACATGAATTCAGCAAAGTCGCAGGATACAAAATCAATGTACAGAAATCAGTTGCATTCTTATACACTAATATAATGAAGCAACAGAAGGACAAATAAAGAAACTGATCCCATTCACAATTGCACCAAGAAGCATAAAATACCTAGGAATAAACCTAACCAAAGATGTAAAAGATCGGTATGATAGAAACTATAGAAAGCTTATGAAGGAAAATGAAAAAGATACAAAGAAATGGGAAAACATTCCATGCTCCTGGATAGGAAGAACAAAGAGCGTTAAAATGTCAATACTACCCAAAGCAGGCTACACATTCAAAACAATCCCAATCAAAATTGCACCAGCATTCTTCTCAAAGCTAGAACAAGCAATCCTAAAAGTTGTATGGAACCACAAAAGACCCCTAATACACAAAGTAATTTTGAAGAAAGACCAAAGTGGGAGGCATCACAATCCCAGACTTTAGCCTCTACTACAAAGCTGTAATCATCAAGACAGCATGGTATTGGCACAACAACAGACACATAGACCAATGGGATAGAATAGACACTCTAGAATTAGACCCACAAAAGTATGGCCAACTAATCCTTGACAAAGCAGGAAAGAATATCCAATGGATAAAAGACAGTCTCTTTAACAAATGGTGCTGGGAGTACTGGAGTTATGCAACATGCAGAAGAATGAAACTAGACCACTTTCTTACACCATTCACAAAAATAAACTCAAAATGGATAAAGGACCTGAATGTGACAAGAATCCTTCAAAACCCTAGAGGAGAAAGCAGGAAAAAACCTCTCTGACCTCAGCCGCAGCAATTTCTTACTTGACACATCCCCAAAGGCAAGGGAATTAAAAACAAACATGAACTATTGGGACCTCATGAAGATAAAAAGCTTCTGCACTGCAAAGGAAACAATCAACAAAATTAAAAGGCAACTGACAGAATGGAAAAAGATATTTGCAAATGACATATCGGACAAAGGGCTAGTATCTAAAATCTATAAAGAGCTCACCAAATTCCACACCCAAAAAACAAATAATCCAGTGAAGAAATGGGCAGAAAACATGAATAGACACTTCTCTAAAGAAGACATTCAGATGGCCAACAGGCACATGAAAAGATGCTCAATGTCACTCCTCATTAGGGAAATACAAATCAAAACCACAGTCAGATATCACCTCATGCCAGTCAGAGTGGTCAAAATGAACAAATCAGGAGACTATAGATGCTGGATGTGGAGAAACGGAAACCCTCTTGCACTGTTGGTGGGAATGCAAACTGGTGCAGCCACTCTGGAAAACAGTGTGGAGGTTCCTCAAAAAATTAAAAATAGATATACCCTATGACTGAGAAATAGCACTGCTAGGAATTTACCCAAGGGATACAGGAGCTGATGCATAGGGGCACTTGTACCTCAATGTTTATAGCAACACTTTCAACGAGAGCCAAATTATGGAAAGAGCCTAAATGTCCATCAACTGATGAATGGATAAAGAAATTGTGGTTTATATACACAATGGAATACTACGTGGCAATGAGAAAGAATGAAATATGGCCCTTTGTAGCAACGTGGATGGAACTGGAGAGTGTGATGCTAAGTGAAATAAGTCATACAGAGAAAGATAGATACCATATGTTTTCACTCTTATGTGGATCCTGAGAAACTTAACAGAAGTCCATGGGAGGGGAAGAAAAAAAAAAAGAGGTTACAGAGGGAGGGAACCAAAGCATAAAGGACTCTTAGAAAATGAAAACAAACTGAGGGTTGATGGGGGGTGGGAGGGAGGGGAGGGTGGGTGATGGATATTGAGGAGGGCACCTTTTGGGATGAGCACTGGGTGTTGTATGGAAACCAATTTGACAATAAATTTCATATTAAAAATAATAAATAAAAATGAAGAGAAAATATATATATTTAATAAAAATATATTTCGAAAAATGTGTCAGACTCTTAATTTCAGCTCAGTCATGATCTCATGGTTCATGGGATTAAGGCCCACATAAGGTTCTATGCTGATAGCACAGAGCCTTCTTGGAGCTGTCTTTCTCCCTTTCTCTCTCTCTGCCTGTTCCTTGGTCATGTGTGCCCTCTCTCTCTCAAAAAAAGAGAGAATTAAAAAAAGTGAGAATTCTAAGAACTGGTAAGTAATATAAACTAATATACAAATCTTTAAAAATTCCTAAACAAGTTATATTTATGTATTTTATATATTTATCTTATATATTTCATAATATATTAGATATATAATATATTCTATATCTCACAATAAAAGTTCTTACCAACTATAATAATTAGAGCTAATTAAGTCATTCGAATAATTTATTACTGATTTTGGAATTTTTGTGTGACCCTTTGTTTAAGTCAACTGTCACGAGCTACATGACAAATATTACTGAGCACCTGCTCCAGCTCAGGTATTGCAGTAGGTGCTGGGAATTCTACAGTGGAAATGATAGACAAGGTTCATATATAGACAGCCTTTGCATGATATAACACAGAAAGCTCATCAACATCTCTCTTATTAAATTGGTGGCTATTAGGTATCCAGCACTGGGTCATTTTTGCAGTTGGAGGGAACATTGTACCTTAGCCTCTGTATCTGGCATGGCCACAACCCGGAGCCTTAGCTCCTGACAACAAGACTACCCATCTGCTTTCCCTGAAGTTCCCACCATGCAGGTTCACCCCAGGGCAATGGACAGGCCCAGCCCCTGCTGCCTTGCTGCTATTCCCCCTTTAATCTACACAGAGTTGCCAGGGGCCACCCACTTCCACTGGAGCCCTGTTCCCAGGTTCTATTACCCATGGCCAAATCTAGTTACTTTTATGCCAATCAGACTGGAACCATTTCAATAATCATCAATACAAGAAGTGTGATGCTTTTTGTAAAATATCATCCTGTGCTCACATGCAAACTTTATACAGTTCCAGATGGTTACTGACCTCTAAATCCCTCAGGATAAAATGATATGGGGGTCAATGATATGCTAGAAAACCACCTTGGAGCATGGATAGATGTCCCCTGTCCTAGCTGTCCTGGTATCCACAGCCTGGAATGTAGCTGTTGCTCTACAGACATCAACTGATTGACACAACTTTCACCTCATTGATTCAATGGCATCAGAAGCTACAGGTCTGTCCAAATCTTCAAGTTCACTCAGCTCTCTTATAAAAAGGAAAGCTCTCTCCTTTCCTATAGGAGAGGCTGCCAATACCTAATGGCTTAGATTACATCTCTCCTTTTCCTTTTGGACCTCCACTGCAGTCTTTTAAAAATATTTATTTGGGCTCCTGGGTGGCTCAGTCGGTTAATTATGTCCAGCTCTTAATTTTGGCTCAGGTCATGATCTTGCGGTTCATGACACTCAGCCCCGTGTAGGGATCCTCACTGACAACGTGGAGCCTGCTTGGGATTCTCTCTCTCTCTCCCTCTCTCTCTGCCACACCCCGTTCGCTCTTGCTCTCTTAAAAATAAGTAAATAAACTTTAAAAAAATTAAATAAAAATAAGATAAAAATGCGCACTGATTCTATTCTCACATCTGATGGATTTAAACTTTCAAGTTCCACTGGGGGCTCTTGAAGTGCAAATTAAAGAAAGTAGTACAGTTGAGTTTACCATTTGAGAGGCATTGGAGCTGGGATGGAGACTGGACACAAATCAGATAGCACTATTTTAGAAAAAGCCTCAGGTTTGGAGGGTCTTTGTTCTGGCTTGTCTCACATGGGAACGATAGTATTATGAGTTGAATGTCTTAGGTAATTGATCCTACTCACAAATTACAGATGCAATAATTTTAAGGTTGGTCAATTAAGGTTAACAATTAAGGTTGGTCAATCAAGCCTGGGAAATGGTTCCTAACTCTGCAAAAAGAGCTTTCATGAAGATGTTTAAAAAGCAAAGAGAAGGACAATGAATTCTCAGATCATTCCTCCAAGGTGTCACAAGTGTATCAGACATCAGGGCCCAGTGAGGCCAAACCCGGGAGGTAGGGGAGAGCAGGGGCATCAACAATAGCAAAGCCGGTGGGGGGGGGGGGGCAGTTCCAGATCAAGGCAGGCAGATCAGATAATACATAAAGGAAGATAGGAAAGCAAAAGACCCTGTCTATTGTCCACATGCTCAGGCTGAATTATTCAAAGGCAGATTTTTAAATATGTATCAGCGTTCCAGTAAACAGGGTAAGCTTGCTAATAACAGTGCAATTCAGCAATCGCTACTCCAAATAAATACGTTCGAAATGTCATTACCGTAATCAGATTAACTGCTGTCTTTCATGTTATGCCTTGAATAATCACCAAAATTATTCTTAGAGAATTTGGCAAAAAGCATTGTCTAGAAATGCACAGAAGAAATAGCGGTGCCCTAGTATTTTTTCCTCTTTAAATAAGTTCCCTAAGTACTTGTAAACGCATTGATAATTTTTCTCCCACATAGGCAACTTCATATGACAAAACCAACTGTGTTCAGTTTCATGATTTCTACTGCCAGGATGTAATTTTTATGCTGGATTTTATTATTCATTACAACAGTTCACACTTTCTATGAGAACAATTGCTGTAATAGGTTAAAAGTCATTATTTTCAAAACTACCCTCAGAGATTAGCTGCTACATCACCTTCTGGACACTTGCACTTGAACATCTGAACCATAGCTCATAATTGTATTATTCACTAGGCTGATTCTTCTTGCTAAGAATGCCTCTAAATGCTTTTTCAATAGCCAGAGATCCAGTCCTGTGAACCAAACCATCTCTACCCATTTTGGCATTGGGTGACAGCTGGGATCATTTGTAAGTAAATTGAGATCTAGTGATGAGTTTATTTTCTATTGTAGTTGTATTCATGATGTAAAGGCCATTAAAATTCAGACTGTGTTATCTGGCAGTCAACATTTTCTTTAACTCAAGGAATTTAAGAAGAACAAGTACCATCGCGATCATTCATTGAAAGAATTTGCCTATCAAAAAAAAATGTTCTTTTGTGCTAGAGAATATTTAGGAGACTAATATTTTTTTTTTTATTTTTTTTTTCAACGTTTATTCATTTTTGGGACAGAGAGAGACAGAGCATGAACGGGGGAGGGGCAGAGAGAGAGGGAGACACAGAATCGGAAACAGGCTCCAGGCTCTGAGCCATCAGCCCAGAGCCCGACGCGGGGCTCGAACTCCCGGACCGCGAGATCGTGACCTGGCTGAAGTCGGACGCTTAACCGACTGCGCCACCCAGGCGCCCCATAGGAGACTAATATTTAATAAACAGATATATTAAAGGAAACTTCAACAAACATCTAATGAACACCTACTCTCTTCCAGACAAAGGCAGGCACTTGTACACACACTAATAATCAGTCTGAGATGGGGAACGGAAGTTCTAATGTGACTTTTATTTATTTTGCTTTTTTTTGGTAATCACTTGATTTTTTTCACCATGCTTTTCTATATTGAAAACATCTAAAGTCATTATATTCTGTCCATATATAGGGACAACAGAAGTAAATAGTTGGGAATTCAGCCAATGGCAGTTGCCCAAAAGTAGCAATAGGAACAAATCACACAGACCTGCCCAAATAGTCTATTTCCTTCTGCAAAATTCACCCCTGTCCCACATGCACTTTTATTCTTCGGCTTCAACAATGACATTTCTTTGTAACTAGCTTTCTTAGGTATTTTGTGTCTCTGTTGGTCACACTTATTCCCAATAGGTACCCCTGCCATCCCCTAAGGTCTTGAAATGAAACAGCACAGTCTTTCTTTTCAATAGAAATTAATGGGGATCTAGAGCCAAAGTCATTACCAAATAGAGCAAAATGGGGGAAGTACAACCTGGTCCCAGGACTGAGTTTGGAAATGTTCAGAGGTTCTTTCATGAGAAAAGTAGACCAATACCTTACTTTTCAACTTACAGTACCCTAACAAAGATCCTTTGACTCTAGTTTTTGGAACCATGAAGATTTCTTTGGGTTAACTAACCATTCCTCCAGATTGCTAGGATGAAAGAGTTATAGATGGGAAGGAAACCTTCAGTTAATCCATGTAGGCAAGTGACACAGGGTTCAGTAGAGGCAGAACTCAACCCAAAGCATGGGTGTCCTTGAATGTAGTTCTATGTACCTTCCTTCATCCTAGTATTGTCTGTAATTTTTTACTATGTTGCCTCCCCCTATTCTCTTACTCCTGAAGTCTGTAAAATGTGCCCTCATCAAAATACAATTAATCCAACAACCCCTCCCACTTGGGTTTCCCAAGTGGTTGTGCACACCACCCCATGAGCTCAAGTTCTCAGCTGCCACAACCATGAGGCCATACTGGCCACACTTAGAGCTGCTTTGGCAATTTCCAATTGGAGGGGGAACATTTCTTTTCCCTCTTCCTCTTTCCTTGCCAAACCAATTGAGTTTGTTGTATCTTTTCTTAAAAGAAGGCAAGACGCAGTGTACCCAGATTTTCTGGATTGATTGTTCATTTTCACAGGATTGTCCAGTCAAATGAATTCTCATAACTGCCAACAGAAGCTTTTCAGAAAAATTGGCCTCGGACGATATTTGTAATTCCCTCTACTCTTCAAGTCAAGTATTTCTTGCTCCTAAGTAGAAGTTTCCCACTTTCTCCAAAGCGTCAAGTTTTCCTCTCATCCCGTGGGCAGTTTATTGATTCTTCCAGACTCTAAAGCCAGGCTCCTTCCATCCAGTCCTCTTTCCATGACCTTAGACCAAAGATTAATCATTGAACTGGAATCTCAAATTTATCAAACCAGGATGCTCAGCTGAATCTATACTACCTCCAACACACATCGCTTAAGGTCATATTCTGCATGTGGGTTAAATTAGCATATATGTGTTCATAAAAATCAAAGGGTCTTTGAATGAAGTATTCTTATATTCAGTGGGAATTTATTGATCATAAATTATATGAGGCTCTGAGCCATAAGCTTGGGCTAAAGCATGAAGGGCCATGCTTCCTGACCTCACAGAGCTCATAGTCCAGAAGAAAAATTCATATAAACCTCCAGAATCCCATGGAGTGCAAACTATCCACTCAAAATATAACTGATATTAAAAATATTTCATTGGCCAAAAGGTCAAGTTCTCTGAATTCAACAGAAGCCACTTATAGATTGATTTTCCTAGAGTGTGTTTATTCCTGTGAGGGGAAGAAAACAGAATTAGCAGGGAATCCTTTTTATTGCTTTGTATTGAATTCAAAGACTACTTATGGGGAAATTCAAATAATAAGGTGAAAAATAGGAGGATAAGGACAAAAACTAAGAGAACAAGTTGGGGTTAATATGTATAGGAAAACAAATATAGACCTAGCATTTGTGTGCAACTAATTATTGGGAGATCATGAGGTTAGGCAGAACAAACCACAGGTATCACTATATATATCTTACCCCTGGAGCTCAATGTATAAATTTTGCCGAACATCCATTTTGAGCATGGCCCTGAGTGCGCTGGTAGCTTGCACAACCCATGTGGCCCTGAAGTCATTTTGTAATAAATGGCATCACTTCTGTAAGGCCATCCTGCAATTTAAAAAGATCCCAGCATGATTCCTCTTGTAAGGTAAGAGAATCCTTTTTGAAAGCCAATCTTCAGTCCACTATCATTAGAAGAGGCTCTCTGCTGGAACAAACACCCCCCAAACTTCAGCACATTAACACAATGGAAGTTTTTTTTTTTTCTCACTCACATAATGCTTCCATAGAGGCAGCTTTGTATCTGGTGATTCTGAAACTAGTCTCCTTCCAGCTTGTAGTTTCACCATCCCTGAGAACCTGAAGTTCTCTCTCAATGCTTCTGCTACCAGCTGGTAGGTGGGAGGAGGGAAAGAATGTGGCAGATCCAGTGGGAGGTTTCTGTGGGCCAAACCCAAAAAGGCATACATCATGTCTACCATTTTCTATTCACCAGAAGTCACAACCAAACTGAACTCAAGGAAGGCTGAGACACGTGGTCTAGCTACTTGCCAGAGGAAAGGGAAAATGAGTCAGTGAAAAACTCACCAGTGTCTGCTAAATATCCTAAATGTCTCTACTGTGGTTTTCCTGAGAAAAAAAAATGCATCTGCATATTAAAATTGTAATAAGCCAAATTCATTTATGAAGTATGTGCTATTGGAAATTAATCTTTAAGGGTCTTCATGGATTTGTTTTTTAATTAAATTCAAGTTAGATAGCATATAGTGTAGTGTTGGTTTCAGGAGTAGATCCCAGTGATTCATCACTTACATATAACACCCAGTGCTCATCCCAACAAAGCACCCTCCTTAATGTCCATCACCCATTCAGCCCATCCCCCCACCCATCTCCCCTCCAGCAACCCTCAGTTTGTTCTCTATAGTTTAAAGTCTCCTATGGTTTGTCTCTCTGTTTCTCTTATTTTTTCTTCCCTTCCCCTATGTTAATCTGTTTTGTTTCTTAGATTCCACAAATGAGTGAAATCATATGGTATTTGTCTTTCTCTGACTTATTTTGCTTAGCATGATATGCTAGTTCCAGCCATGTCTTTGCAAATGGCAAGATTTCATTCTTTTTGACGGCCTCTGTGTGTGTGTGTGTCATTTTCTTCATCCACTCATTAGTTGATGGGCATAATTTGGCTATTGCCAGTAGTGCTGCTAGAAACATTGGGTGCATGTGTCCCTTCGAATCCGTATTTTTGTATCCTTTAGATAAATACCTAGCAGTGCAATTGCTGCATCATAAGGTAGTTCTGTTTTTAACTTTTTGAGGAACCTCCATACTGTTTTCCAGAGTGGCTGCACCAGTTTGCATTCCCATCAACAGTGCAAAAGTGTTCCCCTTTCTCTACATCCTTGCCAACATCTGTTGTTTTCTGAGTTGTTAATTTTAGCCATTCTGACAGGTTTGAGGTAGTATCTCATTGTGGTTTTGATTTGTATTTCCCTGATGATGAGTGATGTCGAGCATTTTTTCATGTGTCAGTTTGCCATCTGGATGTCTTCTTTGGAGAAATGTCTATTTATGTTTTCTGCCCATTTCTTAACTGGATTATTTTGGGGATATTGAGTTTGATAAGTTCTATAAAGTTTAATAAAGTTTGATAAGTCCTACATAGATTTTGGATACTAGCCTTTTGTCTGATACGTCATTTGCGAATACCTTCTCCCATTCCATTGGTTGGTTGCCTTTTAGTTCTGTTGATTGTTTCCTTTGCTGTGCAGAAGCGTTTTATCTTTTTTTTAAATATAATTTATTGTCAAATTGGTTTCCGTATAACACCCAGTGTTTATCCCAACAAGTGCCCTCCTCAATGCCCATCACCCACTTTCCCCTCTCTCCCAACCCCCATCAACCCTCAGTTTGTTCTCAGTATTTAAGAGTCTCTTATGGTTTGTCTCCCTCCCTCTCCATAACTCATAACCCTCCCCCATGGTCTTCTGTTAAGTTTCTCAAGATCCACATATGAGTGAACACATGTGATATCTGTCTTTCTCTGCCTGACTTATTTCAGTTAGCATAATGCTTTCCAGTTCCATCCATGTTGCTGCAAATGGCCAGATTTCATTCTTTCTCATTGCCAAGTAGTATTCCATTGTATATATAAACCACATCTTCTTTATCCATTTGTCAGCTGATGAACATTAGGCTCTTTCCATAACTTGGCTATTGTTGAAAGTGCTGCTATAAACATTTGGGACTTCATTAAGATAAACAGCTTCTGCACTGGAAACAATCAACAAAACTGGAAGCTTCTTATCTTCATAAAGTCCCAATAGTTCATTTTATTTTGTTTCTTTTGCCTCCAGAGATGTATCTAGTAAGAAGTTGCTGCATCCAAGGTCAAAGAGGTTGCTGAATACAACCCTCAGCGCTCACCATAACAAGTGTCCTCCTTAATGCCCATCACCCTTTAGCCCATCTCCCCACCCAACACCCCTCCAGCAACCCTGTTTGTTCTCTGTATTTAAGAGTCTCTTATGGTTTGAAACAGATGAACATGGGGAAAGGAAGGAAAAATAAAATAAGATAAAAACAGAGAAGGAGGTCTTCATGGATTTGATCTTCAAACCAATAAACCAACTAATAAAAAAAAAAGGTCAGGAAATTATTTTGGCCAAATTACTTTGGCATCACCTAGTTGACAGCCTAAGACCATTATCAAGTGCTGCTGCTACTGAACTTTGATTCGTGAAACATAATCTTCTTTCGGAAAGATCTCAACTAATCAGCTGGCGAACAAACAGTTGTTCATAAGCAGGGCTAAAGGAAGTACTGATTGTAATGATCTCCAAGATGGATTTTTAAGTGAGTCGGGGGGAGGGGAAGAGGAAAGCTACAAAATAGTATGCACAGTACATTACTTGCATTAGCTTTTTATTACTGTGTAATAAATTACCACAAAGGTGGCAGCTTAAAACAACACAAATTTAGTATTTCAGTTTCCAGGGGCCAGGAGACAGAATATGAGTTGGCTAGGTACTCTGTTCAGGGTCTCCTGATACCAGATTGAAATCAAGGTACCAACCAGGACTCTAGATCCCACCTGAAGCTCAGGCTCCTCTTCCAAGTTCACTAGTTGTTAGCAGAATCTGGTTCTTGCTGGCACACAGTCAGGAGTTGCTCTCAGCTCCCATGGACCACCCTTAGTCCCAGTAATGTGCTTCTCCCACACACGGCAGCCACTGCTTCAAGGCCAGCAGGAGCACCTTCCTCTGCTCCACTATGGCAGAGTCTTAGGTAAGGAGACTTACCTAATCATGGGAGTGACATCTGTCATCTTCATCGTTGGCCACATTCAAAGGGGATTATCCAGGGTCCTGCCACACTACTGGTTATTTTTAACAAACAGGAAAAACGTATACTGAATATATATAAAATATATCTATAGGAGTCCAGGAGAAACTAAAACCAGGCTTGTCCTGGAAAGCAGAACTGGAAACCTGGAAACAGAGCAGGGGGATGTCTCTGCTGTTTTTATTATTCCTGTTTGAATTATTGTATCATATTCGTGTATTACTTGTTCACAGGAAGTAACCAAATAGAATAAGATTAGCTGGTTCGGGTCTTCTCTAGAAAGTGAGAACTGTCCTCTCAGGAGCCCACAGTGTGGCCTTGATCTGTCCCAGAGAAAAGGTTGCAGGAGGGTGGGCACATGGCCTCTCCCAGTAGGTTCCTGCCTGAGTGTGTAGACACCAGCCCCGAATGATGTGGAAAGAAGACTTGCAACTGTCAAGGGCTTCTCTCTGGAAAAGTCTTTCTAAGTGCTTGTAGCTGCCTTAAATACAAACCAAAGTAGTAAAATAAGGCAACAACTTCTTTTTTTTTTTTTTCAACGTTTTATTTTATTTTTGGGACAGAGAGAGACAGAGCATGAACGGGGGAGGGGCAGAGAGAGAGGGAGACACAGAATCGGAAACAGGCTCCAGGCTCTGAGCCATCAGCCCAGAGCCTGACGCGGGGCTCGAACTCACGGACCGCGAGATCGTGACCTGGCTGAAGTCGGAGGCTTAACCGACTGCGCCACCCAGGCGCCCCAAGGCAACAACTTCTTATGTGCCCACATTCCTCAGTTCACCAAAGCTAGGTGAAAGATATCTTAGATGAGCAGGTGTCTCATTTTAACAGAACCTTTTAAAAAATTTTTTAATGTTTATTTATTTTTGAAAGAGCAGTTGGGGCAGGGGCAGGAAGGGGGACAGAGGATCCAAAGTGGGCTCCGGACTGACAGTAGCAAGCCCAATGTGGGGCTTGAACTTGCAGACTGTGAGATCATGACCTGAGCCAAAGGTGGATGCTCAACCAACTGAGCGACCCAGGTGCCCCAGCTGGTGTCTCATTTTGGAGACTGCCTTCCTAGGGGCACTTGGGTGGCTCAGTCTGTTAAGTGTCTGACTCTCAATTTTGGCTCAGGTCATGATCCTAGGGTCATGCGACCAAGACTCACATTGACTGGGCTCTGTGCTGAGGGTGGAGCCTACTTAAGACTCTCTCTCTTTCTCTCTCTCTCTCTCTCTCTCTCTCTCTCTCTCTCCCCCCTCTGCCTCTCTCCTCTGCTTGTATTCTCTCTCTCTCTAAGATAAATAAAATGAAGGGAAAAAGAGACTGTCTTTCTACATGCAAATGTTTATGTTCTCATTTTTTTAGCATGTATTTTTCAAATTTTAAGTCCTTCCCAGGTGGAGTATTCAGTGCAACTAAAGCTGCACCTAGGACATTTGTCCTGTTGACTAATTTGGGAATTTATTTGGTTTTTACATTGGCTTTCTAGTGAAGGTGCTGATGGTAAAGTGAGTGAATAATGCTATATGGTAGTGTCTTTCTGTGGCTCCAAAATAGCCTTTGAAGGGGGAGTGCAGTTTGTCCTACTTTGTAATCCTAACCCTGCATAAGAAACAGGGATTTTCAATAACTCTATCATAAAATGCCTATAAACCTTTTTTAAATGTTTATTTATTTTTGAGGGAGAGAGAGAGAGACAGAGAATGAGCAGGGGAGGGGCAGAGAGAGGGGGAGATACAGAATCCAAAGCAGGCTCCAGGCTCTGAGCTGTCAGCACAGAGCCTGACACGAGGCTCGAACCCATGAGCTGTGAGATAATGACCTGAGCCTAAGTTAGACACTCAACTGACTGAGCGACCCAGGCACCCCACCTATAGACTGTTTTGATTCAGGAAATTAGTAACCAGTTGAAGGACTTTAATGTTACTGCCTCTCAGGGGCTCTCATGGGGACAGGCACCATGCGTGTGAGGATAATCAGTCAAGAAGCATATACAAGTGTGCTGTTGGTTTCCATCAGAGGTTATGGGGAGACTTGTGGGCAGCTCAGTTGGTTGAGTGTCCAACTCTTCATCTCAGCTCAGGTCATGATCCGAGGGTCATGGGATCAAGCCCCACATCAGGATCCACTCTAAGTGTGGAGCCTGCTCGAGACTCTCTCTCTCTGTCTCTGTCTCTCTCTCTCTTCCTCTGCCCCTCTCCCCTGCTGTCTCTCTCTAAAATAAAATTTAAAAAAAGATAATGGGAGACAGGATCCAACTAGCATAAATCCACTCTGCATCTGCTTTTCTCCCAGACACTGATATGAGTGAGGAACAGTAATTGGCAGTGAACTAAGGAAACATCAGGAGAGCATGGGGAAGTGAACCAAGGAGAGGAAGGGACTTAGTAAAGGGGCATTCACAAGAGGGTTTCCACAGTGGGCAGTGGGGGCTCCATTCCTCTGGGAGGCCCAGGTGACAGTGTAGAAAACATGGAGCCCCCTACCCAGGGGCACAGGAGCTGGCGTTTCTTCTCCAACACCTCTCCATTGTTATTTGAAGGCTGCTTCCAGGGAAGAGGAAATAATTTCTTAGTATTTCTGGCTTACCTCACACTATGGACCAGAAAATTCCCAGTCAAGAGGAGCAGATGCCTGCAGATGGAAGGCATGGGCTGGGTGTATGAGTTGTGAGAAGCACCAAGGGGGTACAGGGACCAGCAACAGTGTGAGCTGGCACCCTGTAGCTACAAATTAAAAATAAAAATTCTCTACCTTGACTGAAATTCAACCCCATGCTTTTTGATTACTTTTATTTTTTTAGGTTTATTTATTTATTTTGAGAGTGAGTGGGGGAAGGGCAGAGAGAGAGGGAGAGAGAAGAGAATCCTAAGCAGGCTCTGCACTGTCAGTGTGTGGAGCCCGATGGGGGGCTTGAACTCATGAACCTCCAGATCATGACCTGAGCGGAAATCAAGAGTTGGATGCTTAACCGACTGAGCCACCCAGGAGCCCCTGTTTGTTTGCTTTCAAAATAATGGACTTCAGGTGTGGAGTTTGGTGAGCTCTTTGTAGATTTTGGATACTAGTCCTTTGTCCGATATGTCATTTGCAAATATCTTTTCCCATTCCGTTGGTTGCCTTTTAGTCTTGTTGATTGTTTCCTTTGCTGTGCAGAAGCTTTTTATCTTCATGAGGTCCCAATAGTTCATTTTTGCTTTTAATTCCCTTGCCTTTGGGGATGTGTCAAGTAAGAGATTGCTACAGCTGAGGTCAGAGAGGTTTTTTCCTGCTTTCTCATCTAGGGTTTTGATGGTTTCCTGTCTCACATTCAGGTCCTTTATCCATTTTGAGTTTGTTTTTGTGAATGGTGTAAGAAAGTGGTCCAGTTTCATCCTTCTGCATGTTGCTGTCCAGTTCTCTCAGCACCATTTGTTAAAGAGACTGTCTTTTTTTCCATTGGATATTCTTTCCTGCTTTGTCAAGGATTAGTTGGCCATACTTTTGTGGGTCTAGTTCTGGGGTTTCTATTCTATCCCATTGGTCTATGTGTCTGATTTTGTGCCAATGTCATGCTATCTTGATGATTATTCCACACCCAAAAAACAAATAATCCAGTGAAGAAATGGGCAGAAAACATGAAGAGGCACTTCTCTAAAGAAGACATCCAGATGGCTAACAGGCACATGAAAAGATGCTCAACGTCGCTCTTCATCAGGGAAATACAAATCAAAACCACACTTAGATATCACCTCATGCCAGTCAGAGTGGCTAAAATGAACAAATCAGAGACTATAGATGCTGGAGAGGATGTGGAGAAACGGGAACCCTCTTGCACTGTTGGTGGGAATGCAAACTGGTGCAGCCACTCTGGAAAACAGTGTGGATGTTCCTCAAAAAATTAAAAATAGATCTACCCTATGACTGAGAAATAGCACTGCTAGGAATTTACCCAAGGGATACAGGAGTGCTGACGCATAGGGGCACTTGTACCCCAATGTTTATAGCAGCACTTTCAACAAAAGCCAAATTATGGAAAGAGCCTAAATGTCCATCAACTGATGAATGGATAAAGAAATTGTGGTTTATATACACAATGGAATACTATGTGGCAATGAGAAAGAATGAAATATGGCCCTTTGTAGCAACGTGGATAGAAATGGAGAGTGTTATGCTAAGTGAAATAAGTCATACAGAGAAAGACAGATATCATATGTTTTCACTCTTATGTGGATCTTGAGAAACTTAACAGAAGTCCATGGGGGAAGGGAAGAAAAAAAAAGAGGTTAGAGAGGGAGGGAACCAAAGCATAAGAGACCCTTAGAAACTGAGAACAAACTGAGGGTTGATGGGGAGTGGGAAGGAGGGGAGGGTGGGTGATGGGTGTTGATAAGGGTACCTTTTGGGATGAGCACTGGGTGTTGTATGGAAACCAATTTGACAATAAATTTTGTATTTAAAAGGGGCGCCTGGGTGGCGCAGTCGGTTAAGCGTCCGACTTCAGCCAGGTCACGATCTCGCGGTCCGGGAGTTCGAGCCCCGCGTCAGGCTCTGGGCTGATGGCTCAGAGCCTGGAGCCTGTTTCCGATTCTGTGTCTCCGTCTCTCTCTGCCCCTCCCCCGTTCATGCTCTGTCTCTCTCTCTGTCCCAAAAATAAATAAGCGTTGAAAAAAAAATTAAAAAAAATTTTTGTATTTAAAAAAAAATAAATAAAATGGAAAAAACCAAAATAATAGACTTCATTTTTATTTAATTTTTATTTATTTACTTATTTTGATACAGAGAGAGAGAGAGAGAGAGAGGGAGCAGGGGATGGACAGAGTAGGGGCAGAAGAGAGAGAGAGATTCCCAGGTAGGCTCTGCACTGCCAATGCAGAGCTTAGTGTGGGGCTCGAACCCATAAGCCATGAGAACATGACCTGACCTGAGTTCAAGAGTCAGACACCCCACTAGATTTCATTTTTTAAGAGAAGGTTTACAGAAAGGTTTACAGAACTTATACAGAACCTTTACAGCAAGTTTATAACAAAGTTGATGAGAAAGTACAGAGTTCCCAGTAGCTCCTCCCCACAGTTTCCCCTATTATTTTTATTATTAGTGTGATTTGGGTGTCACAATTGGTGGTCTAATGTTGAGGCATTATTAACTAAAGTCCACAGTTTACATTGGGGTTCACTCTTTGTGTTCTATACTCTATCGGTTTTGACAAATGTGTGATGGCATATATCTGTCATTACTGTATCATACAAAACTCCCAAAGCTTTTTCAAAACTGCTAGTTTTAGTTATTCTCGCAGGAAGACCCTCCCCATGAAAATTTGAAAGAAATACAAATCCAATTTTGATTTGTTAAGGAAGAAGCAATTCTCCTGAAGCAATTATTTTGGCTGAATATGAAAGTCCCCTTAATTCTTCCAGAATTTCCAGAATGTGCCTGCTTGGCACCTTTCCAGAAAACAGTCTGTTATTTACTGATTTGTGTCCTTATGCCAAATTCGTATGTTGAAACCCTAACTCCCAATGTGACTCTATTTGAGGTGGGGTCTTTAGGAAGGTAATTAAGGATATATGAGATCATAAAGGTGGGGCCCTGATCTGATAGGACTGGGGCCTCTATAAGAAAAGGAGGGGACACTAAATATCTCTGTCTCTCCCTCCTCATACTGACAAAGGAAAGGCCATGTGAGGACACAGCAAAGAGGTGGTTGTCTATAGGCCAAGGAGAGAGTCCTCATCGCAAACCAACCCTACGGACATCTTGGTCTTGGACCTCTAGCCTCCAGAACTGTGAGAAAATTAATTTCTGTTGTTGAAGCCACCAAAGTAGGTGGTATTGTGTTATGGCACAGCAGCTCAGGCTGGCTAAAACAGGGTCCCTTAAAAAAAAAACTCCTAGCAAAAATGTTCTGTTCTTGGAGTGCCTGCATGGCTCAATCGGTTAAGGGTCCCACTCTTGATTTCTGCTCAGGTCATGATCTCACGGTTCCTGAGATCGAGTCTTGTGCCAGGCTCTGCACCGACAGTGTGGAGCCTGCTTGGGATTCTCTCTCTCCCTCTTTGTATGCCCCTCCCCTGCTCTCTCTCGCTCTCTCTCTCAAAATAAATAAGTAAAACATTAAGAAAAAACCATTCTGTTCTTCTCTTTGAATCAGAAAGAGGGTCTGAGGGACCCAAGGGAAAGCCTATGGCAGGGGTTTCTGAGACTGACATGGCGAAACTGAGTAGGAGCAGGACTAGCACAAGCTGTGGCCTGCACCTGCGTGGGGGTCTCCAGGCTTTTTTCTGCAGCCTGCCAGTCCAGAGGGACACATCAACATGCTGTCAAGACAAATCCCAAGATCCTAAGTAAATCACAGAATAAGTCTGTCAGTCATCCTGACTGGATGACATGTGGCCCTAAAAGTACAACATCCATGAAATGTCACTGTGTCACTGCCCGATAACACACACCATGCCCCCTGCCAAGTCCTACCCCCTTTCTGGCACCTCCATCACCAACACTGCTGTGGTCTCAGGCCCAGCTGCGTGGCACCATTCTTCCCAAGAAATGTTATCTCTTGACCTTAATTGTAAGAAGCGATTTTGACTTATAAGCAGTCATCCGCACAGATACCCCCTCACTGAAACACCTCATGTGTTGCATATTTCCCTACAGATAGCATGTCCCTTTTCCTGTCTCTGATTGTCACTCCAGACAGGTTCTTTATGAAACCAAGAACCCATTTTGCAAACTCCCATCATGAATCCCATGGGCATGTCCAAAGTGCCAGCTGGTGCTATATTTTCAAAGCCATGAAGGCATTTTCCTGAGGAAACAGTGCACTATTTGGGTTGGCAGCGGCATCACTGACTATTCCAATGGTGAAATACGTTTAGCAATGAGGTGAACTCCTTGGAAAAAGGCATCGGGTTTGTTTACTCCAATCAGTAGATGGGAGATAAATCAGCATCACCTAAGCCAAACGCTGGACTCTTGCAGCAGGTGCAGACACAGAGCTTACAAGAAGCCGAAAATACATCCCACCCAGACGATTCTTGGTTTATTATGTCCTTTCCCTGGGTCTTAATAAGTCATCAAGTCTTTTTGAATCAAACAAGTCTCCTCATTTTGATGTTCCTATAAAACCTACTTCCTGTTGCTCTGAGAACTGTGGATAATGGCCCTGATACATGGAAGTTTGAATACACATTGATAAAAATCAGATTTTCTGCATGCGATGGATATTAAAAATACCAAACTTCTATGATTTTTGAATGCTAAGCAGCGTCCACGGGGCCGAGGTGACCTTGCGGTGTGCAGGATGGAGAGAAGAAAGAAGACAGGGCAGACACCCTCACGTCTCACATAGTTAATAATTTGCCCATTCAGCCTTCCACCACTGTGGTTTAATACAGACACTGAGTGGCCGCAGTTGTCTTTGGGAAATACTCCTGAAGGAGGCAGTTTTACAGCGGCCTCATCCATCTGCAGACAGCTCGCTTTCTTGAGCTTCACAGGAGGTCCCACCAGACCAACTTTCATTTTGGTTTCCCTCCTGCAGCCAAGTTAATCTAAATTCAAGAACAATAGCATTCATATTTGTCCCTGTATGTCCAGGATTACCACTATTGAAAGGGGTTTCTATGATCAGCTTGTCACTTTCTTTGCTCCTTAATCTCTTTCTTTCTCTTGCTCAATGGCCTCCTCTTACTTTCTTTCCTGATGAGAGGATTTTTTTTTAGTCTCTCTCCCTCTTCCCTTTCTAAAAAACTTAGGAAGTTAAAAGGCCAGCTCAACCCGACCACCTGGGCGGCAGGAGGCTCTGTCACCAGGCACCCTGCCAGCAGCCAGCTGTGACATTGTGCCCTGCCAGAGGGATTGTCCTGGCTCTGTTGGCAGCCACCTCCCACCTGGCCAGTGTCCTATTCCCATTGTCCTCAACTTCCCTTGTTTAATGCTGTTTTGCAAATTACTAAGCATTGGAAGTCTGTTAATCACAGCTCATGTCCCATGTGAGGCCACACAGGAGAGGCAGAGCTGGGTGGGGAGGCCCGCTGGCAAGGGTGAATGTCTTGGTGGCGGCCCTTTCATACCCCTAACGAGATCATTACAGCTAACTAAATACAAGCCTGGCCTCATGACCCTCTGGGGAATCAGAAGGGCCCGTGAGGGATATCAGTATCGTCCCGAAACCCCACTTTGCTGCCTTCCCATGCTGGAAGCTAACCATGTGATCAAAAGGTCTCTAAGCCCTGCTCTGGTTCCATCTGGTCCCCAGGGATCAGGCACCTGAGTGACACTGACTGTGGACATGTCACCTGCCCCAGGGCATTCGGGAACTGTTCAGCCCAGCATAGCTCTGAGTGGACCGCCTGGGAAGCCAACTATACCTTCCACAAAGTAGACAGAGCCTGGAGACATGCCTAGGCGACTCTTGGTCCTGAGTCTGGGCCCAACATGATCTAGGTGGTAAAGTCCAGGAGATGGGCCAGGAGTGAGGGCTTTCTTGTTCACAAACTGTGGGCATTTTTTAAAAGATTGTCAAGAGTGTCCTTGGCATAATTAGGTGTTTTATTCAGATCTCAAGGTACCTAAACTGACAGTGAATTTCTTCCTTCACTGGAGATATGAAGGCGGCCACTTGGACCCACTCTTGTAAGCAGAGGTAAAGTGTGGGTGTGTGCGTGAGAATGTGTGTGTGAGCATGTACAAGTGTGAGCATGTATGAGAATGTGAGTGTGAATGCAGGTCTGTGTCAATGTATGTGCATGAATATGTACAATTGTATGTGAACATATACAAGTGTGAACATGTATGAGCACATGAGTGTGAATGTATGTCTGTGTGAACACATGTGCGTGAGTGTGTATCATCGTCTATGCACATTTGTGTGTGAGTGTGAACATGTGTGAGCACGTGACTGTGAATGTAAGCCTGTGTGTGAGTATATATGCCTGTGTGGGCATGTATACAAGTGTGAGTGTGTGTGAGTGTGTAAGTGTGAGCATGTGGGATGTGTGTGTGTGCGTGTGTGAAGAAGGGAAAGTCTCACCAGTGTTGTTTGCTACTGTAATGGAGTTTCAATGCAGCATTTCTGCCCACCTGCTTGATGATGACAATCCCAGTGTGACGCGTAGATTTCCTATTGAAGGAAAGAGCTGGTGATCAATTATTTCTCTTTCCCTCTCTCCTTCCTTCTCAAAAGAAACGATGAAATGATGCATTTAAATCTGTTGAGCTGGAACAAATAATGCAAGGAAACCGTATCACTGAGAGAAGAAAATAAAAGGCAGGCATGAGGTGAGGGGATGGTTCTTAAAACTAAAAAAGCACAAAAATGGTGGCACCTGGGTAGCTCAGTAGGTTAAGCCTCTGACTTTGGCTCAGGTCATGGTTTGTGAGTTCGATCCCGGCATTGGGCTCTGTGCTGACATCTCAAAGCCTGGAGCCTGGCTTGGATTGGATTTGGATTCCAAAACAAATCTAACTTCTTCCATGATGCAAGATGGGTTGCAAACAGGAACAAACAGGAAAGTGCTGAGCATGTGTTTCCCAGGTACCACGCAGAACCACACATTTGTGGTATCCTTGGCTCCAGGAGAGGACATCTGGAGCAGCCCTCTCAAGAGCTCATCTAAGGTATTCTTGCTCCTCCCTCCCTATCTCTGTAGGGACAGGACTCAGCAGTACTCATGGCACCAGCAGGGGGCTAGTGGCTGGGGATGGGTAAGTGATGCCTGCTAGAGCATTGCTTCCCTCTCTGTGCAGGGGAGAGCCCGACTGGAGCTAAGTAATGTGCAAATGGTGGCATGATCTCCTGCACTCTCCTCGGCCCTCTTGTGAATTTACAGCCCCGCATAGGGTGTGTTAATTCTATGTTTCTGAGCATCTCATTGCCAACACTGGCTCTGGCTGTAACAAGGAGAAGGTGAGCTCATGCAGAAAATGACTCTGTGGTTTCATTGTCCTGGACCAGACTCTGTGAGGAGGACAGCAAAGGGTTGGGCCTTCCCACCCAAAGCATTGGATGGTGGTTACTGAAACTGCTCTCCCTCATGGCCAAAAGGCAAATTCTCCAGGGCTGCTCAAATATTAACCTTCATGGCATGCCAGCCAAGCTGCAGCATTTTCATTTGGATGATGGAATCAGACAGAACTTAAAACTTAAACCCTTCCTTGACCGAACTTGAACAAATGAGTTTTGCTCTCATAGGTTACGACAGGGCATTAATGGCAGCATGAACCATGAAATTGCTCTCATGGCCTGTGCCTCCCCATTTTGCTATGCAAGGTTGCAGGAAGCATCTTCTGCAGAAAGCCACATATGCTTTAAATAATTATTTAATAAATAAATATCATGGTTTTCATCAACCAAGAGTAGCTTTCCCCCACCCATGACCTAGCAAAGCAGCATCGCTCTTCACAGAGCAATGGCATTTTTAAAACATTAAACTTGCTTCCTCTCCTTGCCTGACAACCTCTGAGGAAATAGCTAAACCAGAACAGATAAGGAAAAGAGTAAAGGTTTTTCATTAAATCCCTTTCAAGTTTTATCTTGGGCATAGGAATTTTCATGAAGTAGAAACACAATTTTCAGGTTCAGGGAACTGGAATATAATTTTGGTCAGTGTTTTAAAGAATATAGCTTTATCTGAGTTGGTTTATTATTTTATAATGCACACCTACTTAATCTCATGCCAGGCTCCTCTTCGTTCATTTTGCTATGGCCACTCCAAGGCTGATCCCACCCCAGGGCCTTTGCATTTGCTGTTCTATCTGCCTGCCTCTCTTTTTCCCCAGATCACCATGTGGTGTCTCTTCCTCCCAGTCAGGTCTCAGCTCAATGCCTCCTATTTGAAAAGGACTTTTGACTATCATAGCACAATGAGCTCCTAATCCCACTCTGTTGTCTTGGAGTTATTTCCCTCTTTAAATTTGTCTTATCTGATTGTCTTCCCATGCATTGTCTGTCAATGAAGGTCTCGTCCCTTATTCTCTTGGAACAAAAATGCCTGGTGCATAGTAGGCACTTGATAAATATTTGTTGGGACAACTCTATTTGGAAGATAAGGAGAAGCCACTTGACAGTTTTGTTTGGGGCTTACTTGGATATTTCTTGGTTCTCTTTTGAAATTCTGTTTTATGGTGGCAGCAAGCAAACTAGTCCACTGGATTTGACCTTATGCAGGGCAAATTTTTATATATGTATAATTTTATATATATAAATAAAATTTGTATATATATGTATATATATATATAATTTACATGTATGTGTATGTATGTAAAATCTTAGTATCACTCACCTTTAATAACCAAATGTCTGCTGTGATCTTTACCCTCATGCTATTACCTATAAAATTGAATCCACGTCCGATTGCCCCTACTTTAAGAACCTGTGAAAACATGTGCTGCAAGAGAGCTTTGAAGGATCATTTCAAAAATCTGTACTACCAAGTTTTTCTTCCCCTCCTCCAGAGCTTTTTTTGTACCATTTCCCATGCTAAAGTGGGCTTGTAGGGAGATAAAGTACTTCAGGCCATAACAGGTTTGGACCCACCATTTCACCCTTCACCGTGGCTGGGCTATTTGTTTGAAATGCAGTTATGTTTATTTGTTTCTGTTTATATTTCATTTTAGGGTTTTTCCACATTGTTGTTCATTTAATGTTTTCCCCTGAGTATGAAAGAATTAACATGGTTCCAAAGTCAAATCTATACTCCAAGATATCCTTTAAAAAAAAAGTGGTATTTCTGGCTCCCATGGCTCCAGCTCTCTCTCACCCCCACCCCTCCACTCCATTCTTATCCCACCAGCTCCTTCACCCTGTTCCAACCAATTCCCTGTAGGTAACTAGCCATGTCAGTTTCTGGTTTTATCCTCCCTGTATTCCTTTCTGCCAAAAAAAAAAAATGCAAATAAATGCATGTTTTCTTATTTCTCTCTCTTCCTTACACAAAAGGAGGTAGACGACACTCTTTTGCACTTTGCTTTCTTCACGAAACAGCATATCCTGGAAATCACGGCATAACAGTTCACAGTAAACTTTCTCAATAATTTTTACAGCTTCCTAGTACTGCGTTGTGTAGATGGGCCACAGTTGATGCAAGCAGTCTCCTATGATTAAGCTACCAGGCAGTTTTCAATATTTTGCAATTATAAATAATGCTACAAAGGATAATCTTGTGTATATGTATTTTTGCATTGTTAAAAGCGTGTGAGTTCATAGGGTTGGTACTGCTGCATAACCGGCAAGGGCCTACACAGTGTGTTAGCTATTGCTAAGTTTCCCTGCTCCAGAGTGGTAGCAAGTTGTATTCTCATCGACACACGGAGACTATCTACTTGCCCCACAGCCTCCTTAACAGTGTGTTGTGGAGCTTTTGAATGTTTTCCAATCTCACAGATGATAAGTGGTGTCTGTGTAATTTTAATTCATGGTTCTCTTAGTATGAATAAGGTTGAACATCTTATATTTAAAGACCATTTTTACATCTTCTTTTGAATTGTCTATTCATGTCTTTTACCTATGTTTCTATTCAATGCTGATCTTTTTCCTTCAAACGTTAAGAAATGTCCCTATGTTAGAGACACCAGTCCTATGTCTGTGATACATGTTGAAACCACTTTCTTCCAGTGCGTCATGGTCTTTTGGCTTTTGTTACAGTGTATTCTGTCTGAAAAAGTTCAAAATTCTCTTCCATAATCAGTTATTGATGTGGTCCTCTGTTGCTTCTGGATTTAGGGACACAGTTAGAAGTCCTTTCCTTGAACTGCAAATCATATGGGAACTCGTGCATTTGCTCCAAATGCTGGTATAGCTTCATTTTTACATTCAGCTCTTGAATCCTTGGGGGTAATTATTCCTGCATATAGTGTGAGATATGGATCTAATTTTATTTTTTTCCAAAACTATTCAGTTTGTCCCGCACCACTGATTAAAAGCCCCATTCTTAAGAAGGGCCTTTGGGAGCAAGGAAGGGAAGAAAAGGAAGGGGGGTGGTGGGTAGAGACAGGAAGACAAACCTTTACACTTTCCTCTTCATGTCCCTTATCCCAAACACATCCCAGATGAGGAGCACGCCCAGCAAGCGTGTGCCCGATTTGTAAGGGGCACCACAGAGCAGCCTTTTCTACTCAAACCTGAGCTTGTGTCCCAGACCTTATGGTTAACAGCCAAGTTCAGGTGACCAGCGGAAGAGAGGTTTGGGGTCAGTGGCTCTGAAGTGACAAAAAGTTCCCTGCAGACTTGATAGCATCCAGCTGGTCACAGCTAGCATTTCTAATTTGCTGCCCCCAACTAATCACCACATCTTTAACTGCAGAATTGAAAGAGTCATAAAAGTACACTGGTCCTCAGGCTCCAGGCTGTAAGGCTATATGCAGTGAGCTATTGTCTATGAAGAGCTTAGGAGCAGGGACCTTTGTCTCTGCAGGCATCTGGTCTCCCTGTCCTTTTCAGTGACTCATCTTCCCCTCTCTGATCCATTTTGGTTTGGAAGCTTAGACTGTGGAAGCTTCCAGAGATGTTCTGATTTTTGGTTTATTTTGTTACCTTGATTTCTCTCATGGGTCAGAATCTCGTTTCAAACTAAACTGTCATCCAGAACTATCACAGTCTTGCAAATAACTAACCTTCCCTGAAGACTTGCCCTGACCAGTTACCTTATGGACACTGTCTCCTTCACCTTCCCACACCCTGTGAGCATTGCTTAATTATTATATCCATTTTGCACATGGGAAAGCTGAGTCTCAGACAGGTTGCATTACTTGCTGAGGTCATCCAGTGGATGGTGGAGTTGATGGCGGAGCAGAATTTGAACCCAGCACCCACCTTCATACCTACTATGCCTGCTCACTGGTGAGACCTATTTCTCAATGTCACTGTGTGTAATGAGAAAAAAAAGTCTGGTGGATTTAAGATGCTGAATTTTCCCTTGCTCATTTCATTACTGGCAAGAGGCCAATTGTGTCCCCTCTAATTTACACCACAGCTCTGGGTTTTATGAATAAACTCAGGCCAACCCAGCAGGAGAGTCTGAAAGAAATCGACAGGTTGAACTGTCCACATGACATCCTCAAAAATTACTACTAGACAAAGGTAATATAATATTAAGTGTAAAAAATGATGTTTTAGGTAGACCGGGTACCAGTTATAAATTTAAAACGTAAATGGTGTGAGCTAGCTACACTTAAAAAGTCCTGGGGTACGGCAGACTAATGTTAAGTATAAAATGTCTTTCTGTCTCTGGCATTCATCTGCCAGTCACATTGTTGGTTAAAAGTAGTCATTTTGAAAGCAGTAATTCATTCTCTACAGTCCTTCCTTAACACAATTTCAGCCTGCAATTTAGATGATAGGAAAATTACAACCTCAGTGCACTATATTATGTGATATAAATGTTATTTCAATTAAGCCTTGTAGGAAAACATCCACACACCACACACACACACACACACACACACACACACACAGACACAAGACCCAAATACAACTGGCCCATGATTTAGCTAAGTATTTCCTGTAAGCCAAGAGACTGTTGCGCAAAACCTGGAAGCAGGTAGGAGATGACCTGAGAAGCTCTGAGTTTTACTTTTACTGGTCATGATAAGAGTGTATTACACTGACCCGAACACCAAAAGGGTTACCAGCCAGCCAGCCATTAAAGCTAGAACCACAGAATGATCCAAGATGCCTTTTCCCTCATCCCCAAAGCCAGCCAGTCTCTGTGACTTGAACCTTCCAGATGTCTTGATTCTGCCCCATCCTTTGCACCCTACACCCATCACCTTTTTTTCTAGAGCATCAGGATCACTCCCTACCACTCTTCTTTGCCAATGTTATATTCGCTCCTCAGTTTATTCTTAAGGCTGTTGTTCAAAAGATAGCTCTCAATCAGAAATCTAGTGAGGTTATCTCCAGTTCAAAGTCCTTCGAGGGCTCCCTGACATTGTTCCGTGCCCGAATGTCATTGTCAGGAATCCACTTCCCCAACTCATTTCCCACCTGAACTTTCCACTTGGACATTCCTTATCATCCTTTATCAGCTGGTTCAGACCCCTCTTCTGGGAACTTCACTCCCCAATGGAATAAACCTCTCTCTTTCTCTATCTCTCTTTTTCTCTATATCTGCTCTATATGTCCATTGCAAATACTTAACGTAATTGTGTGTGTTCGTAGCTGGATACTTCTTGGGAGCAGGGATTACAAGACCTGTTCCATTTCACGGCATTCCTGGAATATTGAAAAATAAGAAAAAAAATAGGAAATGCCAAAAAATATTTTCAAAATATTTTGGGTGTTGCATGATGAATGTCCTCTTTTAATCTTGTTGGGTTAATTTTGTGATTATGTGTATAGCCTTACTTGGGTATAACACCAAGAAGCTAAGTATAAAGTCTTGTAAAGGGCAGTTTAAACCAAATGGCTCTCTTGTTGCCTGCTGTGACCTCCCACACACAATAGGTCCTAGTCTTCATCATTCTCCATGTAGGTCACCCGGCCTGGTCTGGAGCATCATAAGTAATTGATAAATGTTAGTTAAAAGTGCACAATTGTATTATATAATTTAATATATATTTATATATAATATATCAATACAATGATATAATAATATATAATTACATATAATAATATATCATATTATAATATGTGTATTAATCATAACCTTTCTCTCCAGACAAATTAGACAAAGCTATCTACTATGATAAATAAGCTGAAAGGTATAAAACGACTTGAAGACTACAAAGTTTTTCCCCCATGCACAAAGCCCAAAAATAGTGATCTGATCATCAGGCATCTGTCCTCCAAGCAGTAAATCTAGGGCCCAGGATCCTTCCACCCCTGGACTCTTCCACATGTGGCTTCTGAAGTTGTCTGCATCAAGTTAGAAAAGGGAAACAGAACATGGCTGTTTTCAAGTGGGAGATTTCTATTCGCATCCCGTTGGCAGAATGCAGTCACATATGCACACGTCACTGCAAAGGGTGCTGGGAAATGTAGCAAAGCTCTGTCAAGTAAGATGAGAAGACTGACTTACCAAGGGCTTAGAGTCAGCCTAACAGATTTTTTTTTTTGTATATAAAATGTGTGCTGCTTATGGCAAAAGGCAATTGCAAATCTTAGCAAAGAAAATAAAACAGTAAAAACTATGATTTCCAGACTGTTTACTGCATACCAGGCTTTGGTCTCTGGATACATTGCCCCATTTTTGTTCTTGAATAAACTGGAAGGTAGATATTCTTATCCCTTGAAAACACTGAAGCTCAGTCAAATTCCTGAGGTCACACGGCAGAGCAGGAAGTTAAATTTGTGTCTGAGTTCAGAGTTCAGGGTTTTTCTTTGTTATCATGCAGTGTTTCCTACAAAAATTAACCTTCAAAATGGATGATAAGGTTCAACATATATTAGAGTGAATTTCAGGGAGCAACAATGTGTAACTTGTGAGAGAGGAAAGAAATTTGGAGAAGACATTCACTTAACCTCTTTATAGGAGAAGATGACAGTTTAGAGAAGACAGACCTCTGATTGGTGGTATAGCCACAACTGACACCCACAGTCCTGACTCTCAGGCTTTCAAGTCTGTCTTGTCTAAAAAAGTCATGACACCAATAGATTAAGCAACAGTTGTATTGTTTGAAGTGGCAGGTGCATCTGTCCACGTTAGAGACTAAACAGGTTGCCTTTTGTAGTATACTGTTCTAAGGTGGATCTTTTTATCTTAATGTTTATTTTTGAGAGAGAGAGAGAGAGAGAAAGAGAGAGAGGGGGAGGAGAGGCAGAGAGAAAGGGAGACACAGAATCTGAAGTAGGCTCCAGGATCTGAGCTGTCAGTGCAGAGCCCAACACTGGGCTCCAACCCACTAACGGCAAGATCATGACCTGAGCTGAAGTCGAACGCCAACCAAGTGAACCATCCAGGCACCCCAAGGTCTTAATATATATGACCTTCAAGACACCTCTGGAATGACTAAGAGAGATGATGTGGAATGACCTCAAATTATCAAAATTTCTAATTACACATTTATTTGACTAGGGGAGACTCAGAACCTCTGCTTTCCAACATGGCAATGACCTTAGATTTCCTAGTTTGGGCTTAGGACGAGATTGTTCTTAACCTACCAAGGGACACAGTGGCTTGATTCATTGGGACTCCCCCAGTTTTCCTGAAGGGCGGGACCAGGACATTTCCATACTTTGCTTCTTCTTACCACTCACCATTCATACTCCATCACAACTCTAAATATGACATATTTATGCAGGTAAGTGAATTTGGGAGGAGGAGATAGAAATGCCAGGGACATACACCAAGGAAATCAGAACTCCCTGCATAAATAAGAGAGACTCTAAATTTGCTTAGTCTCCATACTTCAATATATATATTTCTTATTCTAATACAGATGAAATAGTCTCTTCCTACCCTAGCTTGCCTGTCATATAGTCAGATCTGCTTTATAGAATTTCCAAGAATAATAGCTAATTATTAATTATCTGTTTCCACCTCCAGCCTGTGTTTGAGCTTGATTACTTTTTTGTCCTGATTTATAAAGGAAGAGGTTTTTATTATGGCCATATGTGAAAGTTCAATACATTTCACTGCATTTCATATTCCTCTTGTCGTATGAATCTAACATATTTAAATGGGGAAATAGCAAAAAGAAAAGAGAATGGCATTAGACAGGATTTTATCCTACCTTTGTGTCCTGCCTTATTCTCTTCTTCCAACCCAAGAACCATTTTTGACCAGGCTGAAAGTTAAGATTTCCAAAGCTGTAAGCAATGTTATTAATTCTGAAAATGAGTCCTGACTTACCTGGTTTTCAATTAGTCCACAGGAACTGAGCTGTTTTGGATTCTGTTCAGACTTGTAAACCTTTCACTGCAAACAGGCACAGCACACTGCTGGAATGACAACCAGCTGAGGTTTTTTAGTTCACTAGGAAATGTTGTGAGTGAATGTATGGTGTAAAAGGACTCAATTTTTGATAATGGATGTGCCTTTCTGAGCTTTTAATTCTGTGTTTAATTGTGCACAAAATTCAGTCTCTCAGATTTAGCATTGATGCTGGCCAGAATAATCAAAAGAGCGATGAAATGAATGGAATGCCATGGGACTTCCAACTTTGATTCAATGGCACCAAGAAAGCCCTCAAGTGAAGTCCAAGGTTTTAAAGTATATTTCTAATGACCAGAAAATTGTGAGAAATTGTCTTGATTGGGCTAAGTGCCTTGCTGACATGGATGAATGTTAAATAACGAACAAGGAACTTTCTGAGTCCAGTTTTTGAGGAAAATCTGCCACATTCCAAGCCACTGAAGCTGGTCAGTTGTGCACTCCCAGCTTGACCTAGGTATGCAAAAGTGCCAGTGACAGGCTGTCCTTCCTCCACCTTTGTCTCCACTTTGTAACTCTAGCATCATGACAGTGAGATGCAGACCAGCTGAAACTCTCATTCACCGTACAACTTCTTTATGATTAAACAAACAGAAATGCTATTTTGAAAAGACTCTCCAATCATGGTTTGAATACATGATTTTTAATAAGCCATTTAGCATAAACCATTACTCAGTAACCATAATTTCCATGGAGAAACACAAAATGACTCATTTCATTAATTCCTGGTTCTTTTGTAATTCTCTCCATCTTGCCATTCTTCCTCTAATAAGTGAGATACACTTATTTTCTTATTTCCTAGTAACTACTTTGAAGTTTAAAGATTATCTTCTCAGTATAACCTTGGCTCTGCCACACCTGTTGTGATCTGTAGTCTTTTTATTACTCTGGTCTGATGAATCTTTCACTGTTCTTGTAATAGTGAATACTATAACATGGATCTTCACTGTTATTCTTTCTTTAAGAAGAAGGTAGGTGGTTTTTTTTTTTTTTCTAGTTTCCAAAAAGTTGAAGAGGTTTTGGCTGTCTTTTTCGTATTAATTTCAAGCTGAGGTTTATCTTAGAGAATAGGCTTCCAACCTCTCAATTCTTTCAGGTTTGCTGAGAATCTCTTCTTTTAAATCTTCTGTATATGTTTGAAAAAGGAAAGCATATTCCCTGTACTGTTGAGACGTCTGTGCGCATCTCTCAGATACAGCTTATTTGCGTTGTTTATTTGTGTTGTCCTGAACGATTTTCAGGTTGCTTTAATCTTTCTGCTTCTAAGAGTTGGGTTACAGTTCCTCATTAAGTAGATTTATTTATCCCTGCATCTTGGCCACGCTTTGCTTTATATATTTAAAGGTGAAATTATTAGATTCATGAATGTTTTATCATACATATGGATGTTTCCTTTCTAAAAACCTGGCATGTCTATCTTTTCCTGTATGAACACTTTTTTACCCTAAAGTCTACTGTTGTCTGCTATGAATACAGCTACCAGCTTTCTCTGGTTTAGTACGAACCCGGGGTCTTTCCCAGCCCCTTTTTTTCAACCCTTCTGTGTCATTTTGGAGTAATATGTAAGTCCTCTTTGACTTATTTTGTTTTTCAAAAAACACAAAGAGCTTTAAGACCCTTCGGTAATAAATCTAGCCTAAGGCTTGGAGATAAAGAGAACTGCCCTCAGAGTGAGGTTCTTCAAATACCTTCAACAACCTGAAAATCTATAGGAATTATGAAAACAAAATTAGTTCCCTTCTTTATTTGCCCATCTGGACTTGGGAGTTTTTGAAAGCTGGAGACGCTGACTTATTTTCTTTCTTATCTTTCAAGGAAGCTGGGAAAACAGCTCTGGGATGCTCAGTCCTAAAGATCATTTCCCCAATACAGAAGGCAATAATGTTGTAACAGCTCTCCACGCCCTTCAGGGAGTGTTATGTTTAGAAGAGAAAACATCCCTAAAAGCATTTGTGAGAGATGACTGAGTGTTTTTATCATCAGTGATAGGGACTTTTCCCCCATAAATATGTGGCATTCAATAACACAATCTCCCTTCCCAGCTACACGCACGCGTCCTTCAAAGCCACTCTCCCTCCAACCATGTGACCATTCAGCAGAGAAAAATCAGCCCGTTTACATAACAGCTGTTAGTGCGAGCGTTGACATATTACTTCAGGGCCTTCCGCCTATAATGGGTTTTTCAAATGTGTTGCCATGTTCAGTTGATTAGTTGTGGGTGATCTGAAATGTCAAACTATTAGCCTTGACAACTACTGCCAAGGTTACTATCTTCGGAAAATATCTTTTTAATAATATAACTGTTTGTAAGTGGAAAAGGTGATGCTCAAAATACAAAGTAACAATAAGTGTGGATTACCGAAGCACTGATGTCTTCAGTTTTTCATTCTCCTTGGTGATGCATGGTCTGGGGGCTTCTTTTTAATGAGCAAGCACCACCAGCACACCCCTAGGTTTCCAAGAGCTGCAGAGATGTGGATTTCAAGATAGGAAATAGAAGGCAGGGAAGAGAGGAAGACTGACAAAAATAGTTGGAGAGTTCTTCCAGTTCCTGTGGGTAAGATGTCGGAAAGTCACTTCAAAACCTGCCCACATGAGGGTTTACAAACCCAAGATTTGGTATAGAGGAGGCCTTAATGTTCAAATGTGCACATTTCAATCACCATGATGGTCTCAGCAGTCAGGAAACCTGGAAGGAGGTCAAATTACTCATTGGCCCCTTCACATATTTGGTCCTCCATGCTCTCCCGTACACCATCACCAAAGGGCACCCAGTGTTTTTACCAATGTCCTCCAATTAGTGATATTCCTAATGATAGTCGACTCTGTCTCAGACCTTTCCTCTACACATAAACTACACTTCACCACATTCCATTTCTTCTGCCCCATTCTTTTTTTTAATGTTTATTTATTTTTGACACAGAGAGAGACAGAGCATGAGTGGGGGAGGGGCAGAGAGAGAGGGAGACACAGAATCTGAAGCAGGCTCCAGGCTCCGAGCTGTCAGCACAGATCCTGACGCAGGGCTCAAACTCATGGACTGCGAGATCATGACCTGAGCCAAAGTCATTCAACCAATTGAGCCACCCAGGTGTCCGTCTTCTACTCCATTCTTATACCTGCCTGCATGACAGTTATTCCCAATAAGCAAGCAGCTGTATAATCTGTCTTCCAACTGAGACACTTTCAAGAATGAAAGCACTATAATATTACACCAGGACATTGAGGTGGGCTGGGACTCTACCAGACATACAGGATTATGGTCCCCCAGTAAAGGGTCAGCAATTGTCAATGTATTTGTCCCGCTTGGGAGAGATATTCCATTATAATCCAGGCTTCCTGGAAATTGCACTTCAGTCCAGAGACGTCTGTTAGGCTGGGAAATGCTAGTGGAACAAACCAACAAACGCCTACCAGATAATCTACAATTACCAGAGAGATATTGATGCTTACTCAGTGAATGAAGTTGAAGTCCACAACCAGTCTCACCACCACCAGGACTTCATAGGCCTGTGCTGGGACTGACCCGCATAATCAAAATTTCAGCAAAAGGGAAAAAACGCATATCATGTTGTTTTTGTGTTAACCAGCACTGAGAAGTGGTGATGTTTTCTTTTTCTTGCTTTCCGCAACAAAATCAACTGAACTCTTCCACAGGAATCTGTATTATTCAGTGGGTGAAGTGGGGAAAGAATTTATACAGAAGAGAGGATGAAAGGGGCATTTTATAATGCCCCTAAAATATGAGAAATGGTGCCTCTTTTCTGCATTATTTCTCAAAGCAGTGGCTCTAAAGCTATAATGCCTTAATCCAATATCAAATTAGTAGCTGAGATCTCAGGCACAATGTCAGGCTGGTGGGGAAGATATTTGGACAGAGGGTCATTTTCTGTTATAGTTTAAAGGACCCTAAAGAAAGCTTCCAGCTCCTCAAGGAAGGCTGAAACTGTGACAAACACTCAAAGACAAGTGATCTTTCAAATCTGTCGTCCCTCCCCCTCCCTCCCCAGAATACCTCGACACGTAGAAAAATGACTCTGATATATTTTTTTCCTGTAAGATATATGCAAATTTCAAAATGTGGTTTATTTAATCATCTCAATACAAAATGGTGGCTAATTAAAAAATATTAATAAGTATAGGTTCTGAAGTTTGTTACAGATTGTAGTTAAAACAGGCACCCGGATAGAATTTGAAGAAGTATTGAGTTACACTGAATGAAGTCCAAAGATCACCAAACAAACTGCAAGATAGCTATAATTTTAAATGTGCATTTTTGTTACTTGTTCCTAAGCAGGGATCCTGACTTCATTTTGTTGAAAATAGTCTCAAAATAATGTTTTAAATGCATGAAATACATAGAACTGCAAAGAGAACCAAAACCTTGCAATAGTTATCAAAGTATTTAAAAAAAACAAATGTATGATATGGCATGTGCATACGTCTTTATTAGTGCATTAAATAATAGTATCTAGTCATAAATTCAGTTATGTCCATTATTTTGACAAAACAACGAGCACAAATGTTGGTTTGATATCTCTGCAACAACCACAATGTGATGCGAAAATGTCTGATATCTATTGGTGACAAGTCACAGGCATTGTTGATACTAATGTAGTTTGTCTTCTACATTCATAACTAAAGGAAATGCTAAATTTCAGTCACAGTTCTGTGAAAATAGTGATATATTTTTTTTCCTTCATTCAGGTTCACAGATTCTCTGAATTCCAGCCATGGACCTCTCTCTTCAAGGACCCGTAGACCTCAGGTTAAAAAGCAATGCAGTTCTTGTAAGGCAACATTTACTGAGCTAATGCCCTGCTTTTATTTATTTTTTTGAAGTTTATTTATTTTGGGAAAGAGACAGCATGAATGGGGGAGGGGCAGAGAGAGAGAGAGAGAGAGAGAATCCCAAGCAGGCCTTGCACTGCCAGCAGCAGAGCCCAATGTGGGGTTTGAACCCATGAACCCACGAGATCATGACCTCAGCCAAAACCAAGAGTCGGGTGCTTAACCGACTGAGCTATCCAGGTGCCCCTGGCCTGCCTTTATTTTTAAAGAAAGCACAGGCACTTGTTTGTTCCATGACGTAAGTGTAAGCCCTTCCCACTAAGCCCCATGGAGGTCATCTTGGAAACACTGCTCTACCCAGTCTCCATCCCTCAATGGGGCAAAAGTGTCTAATCACAAATGTTGACAACACTTCTCCATGGCATACCAACCTCACCAATTGGAAATATCTGGAAAGTTTAATCATTTCGTCATGGCAATAAAGTAAAACAACATTGTTCACACATATAGTTCCTTCTGGAATAACTGTTGAGCCTGGAAATTTCAAATTTTCCCAACTCTTGATCAGAAGCTCTGAAACAAAAGTTTTTTTCGTTGCTGAGTTTCTGAAAAAGAAAAAAAAAAACATGGTCTGTTCAAAAAATTGAATCTCACTGAGCCTCAATTTCCACAGAAGTAAAAACTAGATAGTAGCACATATCCCTGAGCGGCATTGGTGGATGAAATGAAGCCCTGACATGACGCATATACTCAGAAGGGTGCCTTAAACATAGTGACCAGTAAAGTAAGTGCCATTCTTCCTCTCTTCAAAACACAATCATCCGTGCCACCTCCCTTTTTGTTAGGTAGCTCCTTCTAGAAACAGTACCATTGTCAATTTCCTCATCTGAAAAATGCAGTGCTCTGTTCTTTAGATTTTTTATGAAAATATCAATTTGAAAACATATTTTCAGGAGCACCTGGGTGGCTTAGTCAGTTAATCGTTTTTCTTTTGATTTCAGCTCAGGTCAGGACCTTATGGTTCACTGAGTTCAAGCCTCGTGTTGGGCTCTGCACTGATAGTGTGGAGCCTGCTTGGGATTCTCTCTCCCTCTCTCTCTGCCCCTCCCCCACTCACACACATGCATGCACATGCACATGCACATGCATGCTTTAACTCTGTCTCTCAAAAATAAATAAACATTAAAAAAAAGAAAACATTTTTAAAGCAATGCCAACTTATCAGCAAGGAATAGAGGCTAAGTTTCTGGCACAGAGAAAGAATCCCAAATATCCAGGAGAGGGGGAATCAGAACAAGTGACTAATAAGAAACAAAAAGATTCTGTTGGTGGCCCAGTAACAAAATCACAAGGAGATAAATCGGAGTTCTCAACGCTGAACTAATTGGTGATTATTCTGTTCTCCATAGGAACAGTGCTATTGATTCAAATATCACAGTGCTATGTAAATTGCTGTGTTTTCCTTCTTTTATTGTTATTATTTTTGATGGAGAGGGGCAGAAAGAGAATCTTAAACAGGCTCCATGCTTAGCTCAAGCCCAATGTGGGGCTTGATCCGATGACCTGAGCCAAAATCAAGAGTCAGTTGTTCAACAGACTGAACTACCCAGGCACCCCTCCTTCTTTTTTATTTTTAGTCTGGCAAAATTGATTGTTTGAAACATTGTACACCTGAAAACTAATATAACATTGTATGTTAATTATACTGGAATTTTAAAAATAAATAAATAAGTAAAAATTTAAAAATCTATTATTATGGTAAGAGGTGGGAGCATTGCAACAGAAAGAACTTTATAAAGAGATGAAAAATGATAAGCATTGTCAGCAGAGAGTTAATTTTGACAATGAGGACACACCTTCCAGAGAAGCTTTGAGTTTCTTGAGCTACCCACTCTCCTTCCCCCAAAATGTGATCTCATACATAATTTTCCCCATAGAAATGCTAATGTCAGGTGAAAATCTAACTTTGGGATCCTGGAATTCCCACCAACAGCCAACATGCTTGCCCTACAATGCTACCAAAGAAAGGATTCCCTTCCAGATTTTCAGAGTGAGAGGTTCATTTTAAAAACCACCTATATTTGCTGAGATGAAGTATTCAGGGCATTGCTATTGTTTTTTCCTATCGATTAAATTAGGCTTACTTATGTAAAACAAGTCAATGAAATTGAGGCTTTTTAAATTAACATTGTAGTTGTCTTTAGTTTGGCTTTCTGTGATGTTAACAGCTGTTTCTAGGAGAGCAAAGTTTAGTATTTAATTTACCCAGGATCCTCTCAACCCACTGAAGAAAAATGACGTATGTTTTCATTATATGCTGAACTTTCATCATCTTACCATTAGTACTAAATATATCCCACCCACATATAGAAAATGGATCAAAAATCAATGAAAGAAAGATCAAGATCATTAATACCATGTAACGACCATTCTACTTCAGTTGGTAGGTGGTTACTTATTGCCTTCCAACTTCTTAACCTTTATGTAGGGAACTGAGGGATGAATGAGGAAAAAAAATTCAATAAAAATATTATCCTAGTTACCATTTATTGAGTATTTATTACGTGCCAGGCACTACTGTTCACACTGATTTCTTATTGCTCCTCTGGGAGGTAAGTATTTCCATTTTAGACACAAGGAGGCTTAGATTCAAAGAGATGAGAGAATTCTAACTCCCATAGCTGGTAAGTGGCAGAGCTAGGGTTTGAACCTATGCTCTTGACCATGGAGCCTCACATAACCTCTGTTCTGAAGAAATGTATACATAGCCTGGGGAATAAAACTCTATGTGCACACAAGCTGACTATGTAACCCACCTGGAAAACACTCAGAGGGCAGTCTGGAGATATAGAAAATAGGTTGGCTTTGAAATAAGCAGATCTGTTTGTGGCTTGGCTTCCAGAAGCATCTCAGCAGGATTTTAAAGCCCAAATTTCTGACATTCTGCTGAGTCCCAGTCAGAGGTAACCTGATATTTGTATTTGAATTGTACTAATTTAGTGGAGGTAGCTTTTCCCATTTAGACCATAGCAAATAGGCTTCAAAAACTTCAAAAGTGATGGGGCATCTGGGTGGCTTAGTCAGTTAAGCGTTTGACTCTTGATTTTGGCTCAGGTCATGATCCCAGTGTTGTGGGATAGAGCCCCATGTCAGGCTCTGCACTGAGCATGGAGCCTATTTGGGATTCTCTCTCCCTCCCTCCCTCTCTCTCTCTCTCTCTCTCTCTGCCACTCCCTGTTCATGTGTGTTCTCTGTCTCTCTCAAAATAAATAAATAAACTTAAAAAAAAACTTTCAAAAGTGATGATGTTCCCTTTTATATTCAGATTGACTTTTTATATTCAGATATTCTAGAGAATTACTCAGTAATAACTATTACAGCATCTTGATGAAAAGATAATGGTATATCCATTGTGTGTCTTATTGTGTGCCTTGGGTGAAAACTGAAGGCATGAAAAAGCTAATAACATTATCTAGGTTTTAACATCAAATCAGATGAAATTATAGGTGTGAGTTTTGCAGGAGTGGAGAGCACTACCCAAATATAGGACGTTATTACAAAGAATGCTGGTGCCCCATGATGTCTTGACCACCACACACTAAGTACGTTTTACTGACTCTAACCTAGGACATCCTACTCCAAGCCTGATTTTTAAACTTCATTCATTTATTTAACAAATACTCATATGCCTGATACCGTGCTTGATCTAGGAGTCAGAGGGTACAGTGGAAAACAGAGTGAAAGCAGCAGAGACTGGTTTTTCTAAGTGCTAGTGTAAATTGGAATTCAGGGCATTAGGAATTATATACTAAGGAACATGCTGAGCTGAGAAACACTGGCTCCAGTTTGCATTCAATAAATGGGTATTGATTCATTGATGGGCTGAACCAGAGTCCCTGGGGCAAGTTGGGAGAGCTAGCCAATTTTAAAAAATGCCAGACAAAGTAGTGGCCATAAATCACCAGCCATAAATACCTTTCTACAACAAGGTAACAAGGGGCATAAATAGTTTATAAATATATTTTTTGTCAAATGATTTCTTTGTAACTCTTCCCAGGCAAGCAACGTCTATGTGGTCATAGACACACAGGCTTGGGATCCAGTTTTTCCTTTCTAAGAACTTGAATGAGTTTTGTTTTCGTTTTAAAGTGTGACCCACCCCTAGCTCATCACCCAGCCAGCAATGTAGGATCATAGAATCAGCTCTCTTTACTTGGAGACTGAACTCATTCTGGAAAGGCTGGGCCTCTCCTCACAGCCACAGAGCCCATCCAAGCTCCAACATCTCCACCTTCAGGAAATCACGCAAAACTCGCCTCAGTGCCCAGCCCTTTTTGGATATAGGACCAAACAGCACACCCTATAGCAACTTCATCTGTGATTCCTTTTTAATTTCTTCCATCCCCAACCCCTCAGCTCTATCCCCATAAAAAAACAAACAAGCAAACAAACAAACAAACAAAAAAACAGCCTGATTCTTAAGGCCAGTCTCAAGCCATTTGCTTCCCCTAGATATCAGAAAATGGCGGGAAGAAGAAATTCTCTGAAGAGCAGACATCTTTTAAGGGTCTTTCCAGACCATGCAGCTGACACTGAACACCTGATTCAGAGCCAGATCTCCAACTGCAATTCTGGAGGAAAAAAATAGAGCAATAATAAAGATTTGAGGATTCTACACGTTTGTCTCTCCACAGCAAAAGTGTTGACTAGGGATTCAGAAAATCGTAAAGTTAACAGTTGAATAATCTCAGAAGAGCTCAGACCAGCACTGAGGTATTCCAACGATGCACATTTCTCTTTGTCCTTTAACCAAGGTCTACAGGTTTTAGCTTAAATGAGTGAAGGATTCTACCGTGACACTCTTTCAGTAAGCTCCACCAACATCAGAGAACAAAGATCACCCAAGCCGTGGTCACACTGCTTGTGGGGCCCTATATCTACCCCTGGGTGATTCTATACCAGCACTGTCCAACAGAACATCTGTGGTGATGGAAATGTTCTTTATCGGTGCTGTGCACTGTAGTAGCCCCTGACAATGTGTGGCCCTTAGAGCACTTGAAATGAGGCTAGTGGGACAAAGCAACTGAATTTCTAATTTTCTTTCATTTTAATTAGTTTAAATCTCAGTAGTCTTGTGCAAAGACACAGACTGAATCAGGATTTTGCCACAGGAGACCAGGATGGTTTCCACCAGATGTGTCTGAAACAAACTGCTTCTTCTCTGCCTTCTCTTGGCTTCTATATGCTAATCCATTTCTCATTTTCATTTTCCCACACTGACATACTTTATAAACACACCCTCTGCCCTACTAAAAACCAACCTCAGTAGGCAAACATCGCAGAAAGAACCTTGGGGTTCACAATTAAAGTCTTTTCAGGAGCTACATTTTTTCCCCATGTCCTCTATATTATCTAACTAGAATCAAGCTACCTAACACTCCATGAAACAACTTATCATTTGGCCTCTGTTGTCCAGGTGGAAAAATCTCCAGTAGCTCTGCAGCCCAGAACTCTACTAAGGGATATAGGTATAGCACTTACCCATGGTTTCCTCCTTCAACAAAGTTCTCAGGGTCCCTCCTAGACCTGATGAATCAGAATGTGTTGAGGTAGATACCCCAAATCTTTACATTTGATGAGCTCTCCAGTGCCACAGTCACCACACACTTGCAACTGGGTCAGCCTTTGGGAAGTCCTGGCCCAAGGATCATTGGGCATGAAATTATCAACAGAGATGGCCTCCCCACTCCATGAGCAGAGGGATTAAGCAACAGGGAATTTCAGTGGTGCCATATAGGAAATGTTGTGGTTCCAGGGAAGGAAACCATATTCAGTTTAAGCTCTTATCAGGAAGAAGTTGTTTCCCTCCTAAGGAATTTGGAATGCCCACTCTTCCATTGAGGTGTGGCAGAAAATTCTCAGTGCCCAGGCTAGAAGGTGTGAGAAAATGCCATACTGGCTGCCATTTTCAGGGTCTCAAGTAGAACAGAAAGCTAACTGTGCATATGAGATTGAGAGCATGGACGGGACAAAATGAAAATGGCACTAACTGTCTGAACACGTCAGGAAAAGAGGAATTCCTGCCCAGCCTCTGCAATATCACCAATTCTTTTGTGAGAAGGTAATAGTAGTTCACATCAAAATCTTTTAGTTGGTTATATTTCCAGTTTAGTCTCAGTATGGTAAAATGCACATTGTTCTAATTCTCTGGGTGTGGGTCCAATTATTGTCATGCCCGTTTGTCATCTTCATGGAAACTACAAGTTGATGAACCTTGTAAAAGAGTGCCGTGTGTGGCTACCAGGATTCAATGAGCCATGCTCGATTCTGGAGTACAGAGCAAACCAGGCAAGTGACTGCCCACACAGAACCGTGCATTAGGCTCGTTTCTATCAGGTCATGTGAAGACATAATATTAAAATGTTGAGAACTAGATATCAAAAGATGGTGCCTTTAGTTTTGAATATGTCTTTTCTCTCCTTTCCATTATATTTCTATGCCAAAGACTAAAATAGTTGCCCAAACTGTTCTGGCTCCATCTTTTCCCTCCTCTTGAGGAAATCTCTTTCTTGAGTGGTGCGAGTTTTCCAGTGTGGATAAGGAGAAAATGTATAACATCAACCACACTGGGAGTGGGTAAGGGAGCAAACAAACTAATTAGGTGGGACAATGTTGTAAGCCAGGACTATTTGTCTTAGATTTTCTTTGGTGTGTAAGAATTGAGGCTGAAATGAACACATTTGTCACTTCCTTGAATGTGGGTAGATATTAGAGACTCAATCTCTGGATCCCATTGCATGCCCTATAACTCAAGGACTTTCTCTTTATTCCTCCACTAGAAATGTATTGGGGTTTCCTGAAACCCAAAAGGGCTTCTCTTTCCCTGTGACTCTGACCTCTTGAAGAAGTTGGCCACTCGAGAGAGACGGAGATGTGGGCAAAACTGATGAGACACACGTATTGTTCACTCACCGACCGCACACTAACATGCTCATAGTGATTCCATGCGCTCTTGTTTTCTGCCGTTGAACATTTCTGTTCTTGCCATATTATGCTTCTATGCCTCTGTTATTAGATGAGTCTGCTCAGACAAGTTAGCTATCATTTATCTCACTTATAGTAACATTGAGAACACTATTAGTGTTGCTGAGAATTGCCCAGCTCCATGAAGATGCCTTAATAGTTTTGAAGGAAAGTCCCCCAAGTTACAGTGTGTGGGGGAGAGAGTTCATACCAGTCTATAAATGTGAAGATCCTCAAGCATTGTGCTGCATCCTTTTTTATTCGTTTTCCCTGGAGTAGGTTAAACCTCTTGAATTAAGATCTATGCTCAGATGCCAATGGGAATGGAGTGTGCAGAAACTGATAAGTTTACTTGAATGTGTTTATTAAGTATCATTTCTGCCTTCATCTTTTTCCTTGCCTTTTCGAGCTTTCAGAAAAGAATCTGGTATTTATGATTATTTTATCATTTCCCCCAAATGTGCATGATGAGTCTGCTGGGAGCCATAACAAGTTTTTTCTTTCTTTCTTTTAAGTTAGCGCTCTGGTCAATTTGTAAACTAATGGTACTGGAAGCTTTAGTTAATTTCTAATTTTTTAAAAACAATTAAGAGATGCTACATAATGGTCTTTAGTCCCAACAGTAAAAAGAACTTGCATTGCTTTTTAGGATTCTAAGTCCACGTACAGACTGACACTACTGCTGTTCCCTCCTGAATCATGGAGGCAGGAGAGAATTGCAGTTAGAGGTAGAATTATAAGCAGGGTTTCTACTTTTGCCATGACTGCATTTGTGCGCCCCCTGCTGGCTTAGTTTATGATAACAGCTGTTAAGGAATTTGGTCTTGTTTTAATATTTATTTTGACAGAAGCTCTAAGCAGGACTCCTGGGCATAGAGGAGGTAGCAGGGTGTGTGTATGTGTGTGTGTGTGTGTGTGTGTGTGTGTATGAGACAGAGAGATAGAGAGAGAGAGATACAGAGAGAGAGAGGGAGAGGGAGAGAGAGATGTAGTCCAGCTCCCACATTTCCATCAGCGCCTCCATTTTTTTTAAATATGAGCAACTAGCATTTCCTCAACCTTCTATAGGGTGTTATACAAATGCACATCCAAGACCCCTACTTCCACCACTGCCACTTCCAGTCAGACGACTGCTTTTAGATGGAAACTGTGGACCACAACCCCACTTATAATGTATTGAAAAATATCTGTTTAACTGTCTAGTTATATGAAATAAAAATGTGACCAAATGGTGACTCTGAAATTTCCATGTGCCTCCAAAATGTTGCTCATCTTCCAAAGCAGCTACGCTCTGGTAACCAGCCAATTCCCTGAATATGAACATCCCACCTCTAGGTAGTTGGCTGAAACCCAAGAAGTGTTCTCTGGATTCCAACACTCCTGGGCACATTCAGAACATGGAGGGCTAACATGGCAGGCACACACTGGAATCAGACATTGGTAGTGTAAGTCAATGCTCCTATGGGGCTGAGGCCTCAGGTTGCCACAGTAGGAAAATAGAAACTCCTTGAATTGATGCAGAACTAATATGGCATCCAGTGCTTGGTCAGGTTTTGCTACAGTGAAGCAGCAGGGCCCAGTGCAGTGGCAGCTTCTACAACTCCACCGTGGCCACACCCCAGTGCATGCTACCACTATGTCTACTGCATCCTAATAACAGCCTCACAATTGTTCTCTCCATTTTCATTTGTCCTCCTGGCAACCTGCAATTCCATTCTGAGTCAGAGTGTTCCTCAAAACACTCAAACCAATCATTTCACTCTTTGGATTAAAACTTTTCAAGGATTTCCATTGCTTTTAGAATAAAGACTAAAATCCCCAACCCTTAGCTCACAAGGCTAGTGAAGCCTCAGATTTATCTTTCCAATCATTCTCAAATCCAAAGAGCCTCCTCTGTTTGCATTGCTTATTTTGTGAGTGCATCTAACATTAGATTCTAAGGTCCATAAGGGCAGGGTCAGAACTAGTCACTATATCCACAGTACCTACCTCAGAGCCTGGTAGGTTATCAATAATTATAACTACTTACTGAATAAATAAAAGAATAACTCAGGTGGTGGCATGCATAGCTTCAGCAGCATAGAGACAGTGCCAAGAACAAGTAGCACCAGCCCCTTTGGGACTTACATACAGGAAAGAGCTGCCTTGGCAGGAACACTGGTGACAGCAGCCAGCTTCCTACTCTTGTGGCTTTATTGGCAGCAAAATAATCAGCCACAGACACTGCCAAGTGGGGTCAGAGCAGGAATGAAGAAAGATGGCGGGCACCAAGATTTAGTTGGGAGAACTTGATGCTGAGCAGAGTTCAGGCACCTCTTGGCCATGTGTGAAGAAATGCTGGGAGGAATGGAGTTCCAGAAATTTCCTTGGCAAGGGCTAGAGTTCCAAGAAATATGCTTACGCTTTTCGCTATTGCTTGCCAAGATTTTAGGAGTGGGCATGTCAGGTTACCAAGCAACAGGTATCTTTCTTTTACTAGAACATAGGGAGAGGAGTATAGCAGTTTAGAGAATGAACAACAAAGGCTCAATGAGCTTCAAGGGGTTCAGTCAATGTAGATCCATGGGATCCAACCACAAAAGCCTGCTTTGAGTCGCTGAGATATTGTCTTAACTGATTGTACTCCCTCTAGAAACATATCAGAGGCATAAAAATGCTCACAACTTCAAAATGTGGTTTAACTGTATCTCAATCCTCTTTATAACGTATGTTTCTGGGACATTATAGAGTCTTTCAAATGTATTTTTCTTAGAGATCCTTTGTTATTTAAATGTCACATCAACTTGAGGGGCAGAGGTTTCCTTGCTTCACCTCATATATTTCATGGTAGCTGCAATAAGTTGTCTGAACCCTTAAGAACATTGTCAGAGTCAAATGTACACTGTTATGTCACATTAAACTTGTTCATATTTCTCAGAGAATTTAGTAGGATTGTCTCTAGCATAATCAGAGATGACAGAAAGAGACCAATCTGGGGTCCTCCAATTGATTTGCTCCAAACATCACCAGTGTAGACACTAGAAACAACCGTCTCACCCATCTCGCTGCCCTTAGCACTTCCCTATGTGATCCACTGTGAATGAGGCCTGCTGGAGCTTTTCTTTCCTCTTCTTGGCAAGAATGACAGCCTCCATGGCACCTCCTCTATTATCCAGAGTCTCTTAAAAAGAGAAGCCACCCCTGTTACCCTGCTTCCAACTCCAGTGATATTCCAAAATAGCATGAGTCCTGAATTGTGCTCTGGGCACCAAAGGTCCAGTTAACTGCACACAGAGAAAACTCCAGATGACCACAAGGCTGTAATCTCTTGTATCAATCTAACCAAATTGTTAAGAGAAAAACAGAAAATGAATTAAAAAAAAATGAGCAACATGGGGTACCTGAGTGGCTCAAGTTGGTTGATCATCCAACTTCAGCTCAGGTCACAATCTCACAGTTAATGAGTTCCAGCCCTGCATTGGGCTCAGTGCTGACAGCTCAGGGCCTGGACCCTGCTTCAGATTCTGTATCTCTCTCACTCTGCCCCTCCCTCCCCCACTCTAACTCTGGATTTCTCTCTCTCTCTCTTTCCCTCTCAAAAATAAACATTAAAAAAATTTTTTTAAAGTGATGAGCAATGTAAAGGTCTTTCCAAGCCTAGGAGGAGGGCTCAGTATGCTCTGAAGTGTCATATTGCTATTATTTCTTTTAACAAGTATCCTGTAAAACATAGGTAATAATAATAATTTATAAACATTGTAAATGTTTTTATAAGTAAATTTATATATACTTATATATTTATATATAAATATTTATACATATATAAAGTGATTTATAAACATTATAAATATTCCCTTAGAACATCAAGCTCAATATGTCAAAACACTTTCATTACCTATCCTTTCCAAACACAGTCCACCCTCAACTGTCTGATTTCAGTTAATGACGTGACCCATCTCTCAACAAGAAGGTTGGATATTACATTTGATTTGTTTCTTGCTTCCTTCATCCTACTGGTCCGATGGATAATTCCTCCACATCTCACTCACATCCACCTCCTCTTTTTCATTACCATTGCCACCTCCTGGGAATTCATTAAAAATACATCCAAAAAGATCTTACTGAATTCAGTTCTTTCTTCTAGCAACGTGTCTGCATAAAACCACCAGATTAATGCAGTGTAGTTCCTCTATGGTTTGGTCAGGTCCCCTGTTCAAAAACTTTCAATAGCATCCTATTGTTGATTTAATAAGCTCCAATCCGTTTGCAGATTGGGATTGCAAGACTCTCTGCAGACTGGTCACAATCTGTCTTTCTAATCCCTATATTCCAAAAGAAACTCATTACCTCCCATTTATAAGTCTTTCCCTTTGGAGTCCTATCTCCCCCTGATGGTAGACACTATGTTGTAACTGAGAGCACTTATGATTGAGCACCTCTAGATATCTCTTGGACAGGGGGTTCTTTAAGTCTTACTTAAGTAACCATTCCTCCAAGCAACTCCCCTATTGTCTCAGTATGAATTTCTTGCTTTCTTTCGTTTTCCCCAAATTCCTCAGTGGTACCCTCTGATGGTCTTTGTGCACCTGCTTCTCTTCTTAGAGAGTAGTCACCTTCACGGTTATAGGCCACATTTTTATATGTTTCCACCACCACTGCCCACAGTATTTTACTCAGGAAGCTTTCATCATCTTAATAATTGTTTGCTGAAGGGAAGAATAGTCACTAGGTGATGCTCTCTGACTTGAATGTCTTCCTTTCATCCCAAAAGCGAACAAAAGGGCACACCTACAAATGGCAATGCCATCCACACAATGGCAGGTATGCATCTCAATCCACAAATGTCCTTATGCACTGAACTAAGATGACCTTACTAAGAAATTGAAAGAGACATGTTTCTTTTCTCATTTTTCCCCATCTAAGAAGCTAAGTGACAAAAATGATGGGTAAGAAAAAGTGGTTTTCTAAGCTCATGAAAAAGAGGAGTTGTAGATTGCCTTGGTCAGAGCCAACAGAAAGCTCAGGTGGGAAGAAAATTGACTACCTTCATCTAAGAATTATTCCACCTATTTCAAAGGGTTCTTGTTCAAAATGGCTCTTGTAGACATTATTCTGCTTTTATTCCCTTTGGTTAAAAATACCTTAAAGTATTTTTCTAAAAATTTTTTTGTAAAAATGTTTTGTTAAAAAGCCAACAAATACTTGGCTTTTATTCCCTTTGGTTAAAAAAAAAAAACTAGTAATAATGAACCAAAAACAATAATTCAGAGCAGATATTTTTCCAGCAGGAAATCCCTTTTCCTAACATAAGTTCACTGGAAAAAATTTCCATATGTATAGCAGCCTTTGCCTTGACTCATAGTTCCCATGTCTGTTGCTGTTAACACTGATTTTCAGGAATTCTTTCACTAACTGGAGGACAGTTAGCTAGGATTTGACATAATCCTATTTTAAATGTGGTGCTGGAATCCACAGCCACTCTTCATAAAGGTGATGATTCCACTATCCTGTCCTATCATGGCTAGGATGCACACCTAGAAGGAGCCACCTGCTGCTGGGTCAAGAACCCACTTGGAAGAGTCGGTGTTGATGTAGCAGCTGTTCTTGTGGTTGAATCATCTCTGCCTGTCTCCTAGCCCCTCCTGATCTGAACAGTGATGGGCATTTAGATCAAACCCAAGGAAATGAGTTTTTGCTCTCTCCCCATCTTTCACTTCCTCCCTGGGTTTTCCTGCAATAGAAATCTCAACTAGGATTTCTACTAATATAAAAACTCTCAAGACAAGATGAAAACTCAGAGATTTCTTAGTTCATTTCTTGCCCCTTGGTCCACCTGCTCTTAATCCATCTGACAGGTGGTTCTATGGACAGCTATGAAAGATTTCCATGGACACCAACGGTAACTTTCCCCTATTTTGTCTTATTTCTATAGTTTGTTTTGTATTATTTCTGATATGAGGCCATATTAAACCTTGTAATTTGCTTGTTTGACTGTCTTCATCTTTTGGCACGTAAATCCCATGAAAGCAGGACTTTGTCTCAGCTATCACTGTGTCCTCAGCACCTAGGACAGTGTCTGGAACACAGTAGGTGCTCAATCAAAACTTGCTGACTGATTGTGATCAACGAACAGAGCATCAGTACCCCTGCCCCATATTTCACACAAGATAGGGAGCTATGCAAAATTATTGAACTAGGTACAAAATGATCTATCTATCCATCTATCTAACTATCTAGAGACAGACAAGCAGACTATGAGGAAAATTGAGACAGATCTGTGCCAGCTATGAGCACTAAGCAAAGTCAGTCTGCAAAAAAGAAACCCAGCCATCCAGACACAGCCTTTAGACCCATGTTTTTCCAACTTTTGTGTGCACTAGAATCCCCTGGAGATCTTGTTAGAATACAGATTCTGATTTAGGATGTGTTTCAGAGAGTGCCCCAAATTCTGCATTTGTATCAAGGTCATGGAGGATGCCAATGCCACTGGTCTGTGAATCACGTTTTGAGTAGTGAGGCTGTAGCTGTAGATAACCAAACAATGTTTTAAAATAATTGAATCTTTTATTTTATCTTGAGAACAGAAGGCTGACCAGATAACAAAGTTGATTGTTTTTTTTTTCTTTTTTCTTTTATTTCTTTTTTTTTTTTTTTGCCAGATATCCTAACTCCAGAAAGTACAGAAACATATCATCACAACAGAAATTATTCCAAATACAGAAATAAGCAGATTGGTAGTTGTCAGCCTGCTTAATACACTGGGGGAAAAATAGGGTTTGAAAAATTATATGGAAGCAATTTCATGCCCATTAGACATTTTAACCTGTTTCTTTATGACCATTGATGTAAAAAAAATATACTCAGATTGATCCGGAAGGGAATCTTGAGTCTTCATACATATTATTTCATTGCTTCACAGATGTTTGGAAGAAGAAGAGAAAAGTGATTCATACACGAAGAGTGACTGTCCTTCAAATCCACTCCACACAGAGATTTTCCAGTTCCTTTGCTGGTGCAGCCCACACACCATTTTGCTTCTTTGTGGGGAAATATAAGATGTATTCTTCCTTTAAGCTATTTACTATGGCTAAAATGATACTCGGCCCTCCAGATGTTGATGCAACAGAGAGCTAAAGAGAGAGAGACAAAAGGAGAACAGTTCTGCATCAGAGACACTGAGAGCTCCATTCATTGGAAAAGACCCGCTGACTTCCACGTTCAGCCCTACTATTTATTCTAGTCACCGGACTGTTGAAGCCACTGCCCCACTTGCTGGATGATCCCTGCTGGAGAAATCAGAACAGATTTATGGTACCCTTTAGGGTGTTCACCCTTTGTGAGGCCACAGAAGGGACACTTAAGTCTGAGGTCACTCAAAGCTCTGGCTTACTTTGGAGCCCGTCCTCTCTGACAGCCAGGGCCTTATTTCCTTCCCCTGCCCAGCCCCCTTTTGTGGGGCACAGGGTCCTTCAATCTCCTGGTGTCTTGAAAACTCAGATGGAGGCCCCAGAAAGACAAAAACAAATATAAAGCATCTTCTGGCTTCCCTTTATGGAGCTCTCTGTTCAGGGAGAAGGAAGTTATTTTGTCAAAGCTCACCTATCAGTTTGCCCATCTGGCAGGTGGAAATTAAACACAGGCAAGCGTCTTCTGAGAAAATGAAAGTGGACTCCAATTCCTCTCTTGATAAATACAGCCCACTGTTGGATATGGGGTTATTGCTCTCTGTCTTCTGGACACCAACATCCAAACTGCCCCCCACACACTGACACAATCACACCCCTGCACACACTCATCCATGCACACACACATCTCTGCCCCCACTCATACACATTTAGACCCTTGCACACACTTATCTCTGCCCACACTTACACACTCATATGCCACACACACATCCATGCACACACATGCACACTCGCATCCCTGCATACACTCACACACACCCTTGCACACACACATTCCCTTACACACACTCTCATTTTCACACATTCTCTGTGCACACACCACAGACTTTCAAATCCAGTAATGTCCAACCAGGTGCCCCAACACAAAAATGCCCCATCTGGGTCCCTACTTCTGTCTACTGTTTTCATATTTAAAACCACACAGTAGGCTTTCCTAGGATGGAAACTTAAAAGTCCTAAGAGCATTTTTTTTAATGTTTATTTACTTATTTTGAGAGAGAGAGAGAGAGAGAGAGAGAGAAAGAGAAAGACTGCAGGCACTTGCACACAAGTGGGGAGGGGTAGAGAGAAAGGGAGTGGGAGAGAATCCCAAGCAGGCTCCTGCTGTCAGCACAGCGCCCAACATGGGGCTTGAACTCACCAACCGTGAGATCATGACCTGAGCCACAATCAAGAGCCAGACGCTTAACTGACTGAGCCACCCAGGTGCCTCAAGTCCTAAGAAAATTTTTAAACAACTTCATAGTTCTGCAATTCTTAAGGTAATTGTTTGCCCTCAAGAGTCTTGCTCCACCTGGATCTCAAGTTCACCTTCTTGCACCCACATCTCTTCCCCTTGTGCCACCTCCTCTTTAGTAACTTTCTTATTAAGGGAACACTGTCTCTCTCTTGCTCTTCCCATGGACTGGCATCCTGTCTCTGCAGCTGGCAGATGTCCCCAGTGCCGACCCTGCCTGGGTGTCTGAATAGTGCTTGCCTGCATGGCCTGCCTCTGTGTGCACATCATTACCCATCATCTGGGCCCACAGTCACCCCTTGATGGACATCCCCCAACCCCACTGGTTGCCTGGGTGACTGCTAGTTGCCTAGCACCGTATTTTACCAGCCAGATGGTTTTCCTGTCATCCACAGTCCTGGGTCTGTCCCTGCCCTTCAACACCTGGGCCACCAGGTTTCATCTCCCAGGCCACCCCAACCCCCCATTCTGCATCCATCTATTTCAGGAGATAAAATCCTTACATAAATAACAGTAAGAGAACCCATTCTAACAACCTGCTCAGTATAATAATACTGCTGTATTATTTGAACTGAAGGACATCACCTACCAAGAAATGGATCACAAAAGGAGCCTCTCCATCTCTTTTTGTAGTCTGTAATTCTTTTCCCGACATTTGACGACAAGCAAAATCAGAGGCTCCGCATGACAAAGTAGATGGTACAAAAGGCACACAAGGAATTCCTAAGGAAATTTTTAAAAAAAGAACCTCTTAAAACAAATTAAGAAAATGTTTTGTCAATCCATTAAGGGTCAAAGAAGCAGCACCCAATACTAAAATTATTTCGTATCACAAAATAGAAACTAGCCACTGGAAATAGTTTTAATCGAAGAAAGGTATATACAGATATATTTACAAAATAGAAAAACAAAGCTATCAATAGCTTCTGCTAGAAGACATTTGATTTGCTGATCTGCTACTGTGAATCTGAGCTGTTTTCTGAAGCAAGATTGTCTGAAGATTCTAAATAATCCTTCTGAATCCACACTTTGGCTTTTAACCATGAAAATGACAAGTTCAGGTTCCTGGCAAGATAGGCATGTGTTTAGATCAGTTACATCAGAAAAGAAGTGGCTTATTTTGAGAGAAGGAAGAAAGACAGGTGACTACCCACTGAAGGAACAACAGAAGAAACACCAAAGGAAGGAAATGGGGGAAATGGTCAGGGAGAAGCTCACCATTTAATGACTTTGGGGGTTTTCCAACCCCTGATTCCTCCCCTCAAGGCTGGGAGGTCACTGAATACATCTGTCACATATCAAGAATAGCATCCCTGCAGGGGAAGGGGGCTCACACTGTCAAGGCATTTTACATTAAAATAAAAATCATAAATGTCTACAGGAGTGCTGATGCATAGGAGCACATGTACCCCAATGTTTATAGCAGCGTTTTCAACGATAGCCAAATTATGGAAAGAGCCTAAATGTCCATCAACTGACAAATGGATAAAGAAGATGTGGTTTATATATACAGTAGAATACTACTTGGCAATGAGAAAGAATGAAATCTGGCCATTTGCAGCAAAGTGGATGGAATTGGAGGGTACTATGCTAAGTGAAATATGTCAGAGAAAGACAGAGAAATATGTTTTCACCCATATGTGGATCTTGAGAAACTTAACAGAAGACCATGGGGGAGGGGAAGGGGAAAAATAGTTACAAACAGAGAGGGAGGGAGGCAAACCATAAGAGACTCTTAAATGCAGAGAACAAACTGAGGGTTGATGAGGGCTGGGGGAAAGGAGAAAGTGGATGATGGCATTGAGGAGGGCACTTGTTGGGATGAGCACTGGGTGTTGTATGTAAGCCAATTTGACAATAAGTCACATTAAAAAAAACAAAAAAGACCAGACACTGGAGAGCTCCATCTCTCTCTCTCTCTCTCTCTCTCAACCAGTCTCCTTCTCTCTCTCTGTCTCTACCTCTATCCGCCATGGAGCACACAGTGGGACGATATCTGCCTATAAGCCAGGAAGAAAGTCCTCACCAGAGGTGAATTTGCTGGTACCTTGATTTTGGATTTCCTAGCCACCAGAACTGCTGGAAAAGAAATTTCTGTTGGTTAAGCCACCTTAAAAAACAAAAAAGAAAAAACATAAATGTACATTCTGATGTGAAATGCTGCAATATTTCTAGAATGGTTAAAGCAACTATAAATCATTTGAGTACTTAAAACAAAAATCTCTAAACTCCCCAGTCCTGACCGGCAGTGCTCACAGACAAACAAGACAAGTAGAACTGCATTGTCACCTCTCCTGGGAAAGCCGAGCAGTGTCCCCTGCCCTGTCCATTAACCAGAGTTTACCAATCTGTTCCAGAGCCTGGACCATCCACCAGGACTAAACCAGGGTCTATTTTTTCTCGGCTTTCCTTAATGAAGGCACAAAATGAATGCCTTTTCTGCCCTCTTTCTAGCTTAATAGGTCATCTGACCTTGAACCTGCACAAAGCATCTGAAGACTGAAGCACCAAGTCATTGAACAGAAGCTCCATACCTCAATTTCCCACTCAAGAAGCTCCTCAGAAACATTTTACTTGTTTCTGGGGGAGCCTCCCTGATGGAAAAAGCTGCCAGTGTGGATAGAGGATGTCTGAAGTTGCCTTTTTAACGAATCTACAAAATACTCCAGCCACGTTGGGGCAGGACTTTTTCTGCATGCATAAGAAGGATTCTTTCATCTCTTTCTCCTTCCTTTAACAGTGGTTCCTAATTTTTTGTCTGTCACTGATTCATTTTGATAACCTTATGCAGTTCAGAGCTCTCTCCCCAGAGACTGTGCCTGGGATACACACGCAGAGCATGTCACAGGCTCCCATAAGCCCCAGGTGAAGGTCCCTGCTCTTTGTCATAACTGTTGGGAGATAGGTACCTCTATCAACCTGGCATAAGAAAGCTGCCTAGGGACACCACATAGGTCACATCATCCTGCAAAGCTCACCCTGCCGGTTTTGTTGTGGGCCTTCTCAGACCAAAGAGGTTACCTTCTGGATTAAAGGGGGAAATGCAAACATTATTATGTGGTGGCTATCTGGAGCAAGAAGGAATTTCACACAGGAAGGAGAGCCCAGAACCCTTCACAATTTCATTGCCCAGTACACTGTTTTCTCTTTTTCATTGTTTTATGTAGACACATGACACTGTTTGTCTGGATGCTTGTTACATTTATATAACATCTCCTCATCCCTGGGTTCATGACAGCCTGTTCTCAGGCTGTATAACTATTTTGCTGGTACTTTTGGGCAAGGGGGCATTCTTCCCAACACAGCAAATGAGCAACTCCAATTGTGAAACAAAGGGACAAACACACAAACCAGTAATGTTACAAACACAACTTGAAAATTAGGTTAGACAACAGTGCAGAGAAATAGTCTTCAAGGGGTGTTTTTCAGGGGATGAGAATTCTTTGAGCTTTTCTATAAAATACACAACAGTTATGATTTTCTGTGTGTTCTCCCTTGACCCTCTTAGAGGATCACTTGTGGAGCCTGAAGGACCCAGTCTGGAGAGGTAAGATCTTTCCAAGCTGGGGAGGGACCACCCAGGGGGAAGCCAGGGCTGCCAGGATATAGGGGGCAGGGGTCAAGATGGCATGTGGAGGGATTGGCGGGGGAAAGTATTAATGACTGTAATAATGTCTGCCACTTAGTGGGTGTTCACCATGGGTAGACCTGTCACTCCCTCTAAAAGTAGGTAAAGGAAGGGGGTTGGGTGATGGGAGAAGCAGGAGGAAGGACTTGAAGAGTGCTGTCCTGCAGCTTCCCCTCCTGATCTTTCCTTGGGAAAAGGAGAATGTTCTGGAATGTTCCAACTGGGGAGCCTGACGCCAGCCCAAAGCCTCCAGTACCCCCATCAGGCACTCTGTCACAAAGTCAGAAGATGCAAGAACATTTTTGCAGTTTGGGAAAATAAATTATCCCCAGTTCCATAATATCTTTGAGAAATGTCTAAAACCTGAAGTCTAAAACCTTGTTAACTTTCAAACTTCATACTGATGGAATATTATTTTAATACTTCACTGTCAAACCTTGTGAGGTTTTGGGTTGTAATAGTGGAGTGCAGCCAAGGACTGAGCCAGGACCGGGAGAGCTAAGGCTTTGGGGAAGCTGCTTAGCCAACCAGGAGAAAGGGGATGTGTGCTGTCGTCACCCAACACAACATCACCGGGGATGCGCCTGTATTTTTCTGTCCTAAGTCCAGGGGTCCTGGGATTCCTCCCACTCCAGACATTGCTCCTAATTTCCATGTGGCCTGGAAACCTTTGTAAAATGATTCAAATATTGACAAATGATGTTTTCTTCTGGTTGGGAAGGAAGCTTAAGAAATACTATGTCTAAAGATGTATTTGTTTATTTGTTTATTTATTTATTTATTTATTTGAGAGAGAGTGCACACACACACACACACACACACACAAGAGCAGGAGAGGGGCAGAGAGGGAGAGGGGAGAGAGAATGTCAAGCAAGCTTCACACTGTCAGCACAGAGCCCGACGCAGGGCTCAATCTCACAAACTATGAGATCATGATGAAATTAAGACCAACAATGAGATCAAGACGAAATTAAGAGTCTATTGTTTAACTGACTGAGCCACTCAGGTGCTCCTAAACATGTATTTAAATGAACAACAGGGGCGCCTGGGTGGCGCAGTCGGTTAAGCGTCCGACTTCAGCCAGGTCACGATCTCGCGGTCCGGGAGTTCGAGCCCCGCGTCAGGCTCTGGGCTGATGGCTCAGAGCCTGGAGCCTGTTTCCGATTCTGTGTCTCCCTCTCTCTCTGCCCCTCCCCCGTTCATGCTCTGTCTCTCTCTGTCCCAAAAATAAATAAACGTTGAAAAAAAAAATTTAAATGAACAACAAATCCTCCATTTAAACAAGATAAAGTACTTGAAAGCAAAGCCCAGAAAATGGCAGAGGAAGTGGGCACGTTTCTGTCCATAATAAACCAGAAATGAGAAATTATTTTTTAATCATTTCTTTATCATGCAAAATGTACATGAAATGTAAGCTGTAACACACACATCTTCACAGTCTTCTGAAGCTCCTGCTCTACCAGGAAACATCCTGGGGAGCCCACCCTCCCTTTCCCTCCCCTAATACATGACACCGAGTGGGGCATGGGGCATAGGTGGGCATGTTCCTTAGCTGAATACTTGGCTGTTTGCAATGCACACTTTTCCTCCCCAGCTACAGTGTAAGCTTCTCAGACACAGGGGATCTCTTTTGTCTTTTCTTGTATCTTCAGCAGCATCACACATTGTTTTTCAGCTGTTGTAATATAGTTTCCTCTATAGTAATACATTCTTGTAAAATTTGTGTTTTATTCAAAGACATTCAAACGTGGCACCTGTCATACCGTACCAAACCCTGCAAAAGAGTTTGAAGGGGGAAAATGAGTTTTTGGGACTGTGGACTTTGCCAGGGGTTTGCACTCCCCTCTCACTCTGGGAAGGTGGCTCTGGAATCAGAAAAGCAGAGCTTGGTTCTCAGATCCATCCTTTACAAGCCATGTGATCTCAAGCCTCAGCTTCCCCACCTGTAAGACAGAAATGTTGATAGCTGTGCTATGTAGCTCATAGGACTATCACAAAACACAAGTAATCTCATGTGAAGAGTGCTCTGTGTATCACGACACTGATCCAGTGAAAACACTGGAGAGGAGCGTGTTATCCTATGGGTATATTTCACTCAGGGCAGTGTGCCTACCCACTGTCCAATTTTTATTTACCAAGAGGAATAGAGTGCCCTGAGATTTCAGAGCCTTATAGATCTGAATGAGCTGTTAACCACCTTGTATGTCATGGCTTCTCAGCGAGGTGAAGTGATTTTATGTCCTAAAACGTAATCGCTGAAAGCCAGAGAGGAGAGAGAAGAGTGCCACCTGGAAGGTGAATCAGTGTCAGGACTGCAGACAGAGAGGGAGCAGGCAGCACTGGACTTTGACCCAGGAAGGACTTGGACATGAAGCTGGAATGTAGGTCTATTCCAAGGCTGGATTGATAGCAAAAAAGGAGACTCATGAAGGGTACAATACAGGTTCCCTGAATTTATCACTTAGAGGGTCTTGTTCCTGAGTCTAACTAGAATCGAAATGGCTTTGAAGGCCAGGGTCTGAATGGGGGACTTAAGAGAGAACTCAGGCTATTAAGGCAAGTCTTATACTGCCTCCCGTTGGGTTTGGTCTGGGACCTAAGACATGGCTGGGGTAGGTCGAGAAGTAGATTTACTTAAGAAGCTTGAGGCAGGACTTCTGACAAGTGATATTAACAAGAAATGGTCTACTAGAAATTTCAAAAAAGGTTTAATTCCCAAAGAGGATGCAATGATTTAAAGATCACTGGACCACAGAAACTGAATTGCAGCCTTATATTGTAAAATCTTTGATTTTGAGCTTCCACAAGTTAAAGGTATTATGACTGGCAAGGAAAACATATTCATTTATTTTATTTGCATAAGAAGGTACCTGTGCCCATTAAAATTAGTTTTAGCTAGTGGTATGGAGTGGACCGGATACCCATCCACTGGAGCTATTCCTCTTAGCAAGGTTCTGGGTAAAGAAATTTCTCACCGGAACTGGTCAGCCACTTCATTCTTATGCTGCTTAACAAATTAGCCCTAACTTAGTGGTGACCAGAGCAATGGGGGTACCCAAGCCAAACATCCCTTGTCCTCCAGCAGGTTATCCTAGGCTTGCTCATGTGGAGATAAGGTAGGATTCTAAGAAGGATAAAGGAGGCATACGAAACTTCTTGGGACCTAGGCTCAGAACTGACACACCATTGCTCTGCCACATTCTATTGATCAAAGCAAGTCATAAGACCAGTCAGGGTCAAGGGATGGGAAAACAGACTCCGCTTTTTGGTGGGAAGAGTGGCAAAGTCACAGTGAAAAGGGCACGGATACAGGGAGGGGAATAATTGCAGCCATTTTTGGAAGCAATTTACCAGAGCCTCAACCCCCAATATATCCCAAGTTCTGGTTCACACCAGTGAGCTCTGCTCCCTCCCTATAATGAAAATGAAGAGCTCGATCTCAATCCCCACAAAGCATCTCTCCCACCTCCCAGGAGTTGGGTTGGAACCTCCTGGCTTAATTGGAACCTTCTGGCTTAATTGACCTTCTTATGGCATTTGCTAGCTCACAACCTTGTGCAGGAGGACTTGTGGCTCTCTGGAGATTTTACTCTCCTGGAGGAGGAAATCATGGACTCTAAGGGCCTTATACTTCCCAATGTCACATGAGTGGTCAGTACAGATGGGAGCGGCCTCACAGCCCAGTGCCCTCTCTCTGCTCTCTGCTCTCTGCCATGTTGTCTTGTGTAAAAGCTTCATGCCCGAATGTAAGATAATACAGAAAGTGCCTGCCCATCCCAAGGTCTATCTGTGCATTCAGGAAAGGTAGGAGGAAAAAAGATTATAGGTTATGATGGTTAAGTTTATGTGTCAAGTTGGCTGGACCATAGTACCCAGGTATTTGGGCAAACATTATTCTGGATGTTTCTTAGAAGGTATTTTTGGATGAGATTAACACTTAAATCAGTAGACTATGGGTCCAGCACATTGCCCTCCATAATGTGGGTGGGTCTCCTCCAATCAATTGAAGGTCTTAAAAGAAAAAAAACTCATCTCTGCAGAAAAAAAAAAGGAATTCTGCCAACAGATTGCCTTTGGACTAAAACTGCAAATCTTCCCTAGGTCTCCATCCTGCTGGCTTACCCTGCAGATTTTGCAGGTTTTAGACTTTCCAGACTCCATAATCATGTGAGCCAATTTCTTAAAAATCTCTCTTTCTCTGTCTGTCTACACACACACACACACACACACACACACACACACTGTTGGTTCTGTTTCTCTGGAGAACCCTAAGACAGGTATGAAAACAGTGAAAGAACAAGCTCCATCATACTACCCCAGATTCTGAATAAATAAATAATAAGAATAAATAAGTTTAAGAACTGGATCTAAAAATTTCTAGTAACATTTCTAGTATCCTGAATTAAATACTACTTTTTAGTAGGTTAATAGGGGAAAGAAACAAACAAAAAAAAATGTGCACAAGGAAGGAAGAAGAGCAGAAAGAAAACATTTATAAATTCTATTCTCATATATTATTCCAGTTAAATAACTGAAGTGAATCAAGCCAAGGGACGATATTTTACATTGATAGTCATGATGATGTGACCTATCTATGATTTCATTTTTGCAGCTGGGTGGCTCGGTTAAGCGTCAGACTTCAGCTCAGGTCATGATCTCGAGGTCCGTGAGTTCGAGCCCCGCGTCGGGCTCTGGGCTGATGGCTCAGAGCCTGGGGCCTGCTTCCGATTCTGTGTCTCCCTCTCTCTCTGCCCCTCCCCCGTTCATGCTCTGTCTCTGTCTCAAAAATAAATAAACGTTAAAAAAATTTTCATTTTTATTCCCATTACTTTATGTTTGTTCCTTTATTATAGGAATGATTGTTTAAAAATAGGATTTCTTGTGACATTTTCCCCAAGGACTCAGTGTTTTACTTACACGTAAGTCAGGTGTTTTGCCAAAAACAGGGAATCAAAACTGAACATAAAAATATATATGACCTTATTTTCATTTCAACCATCCTGGGAACCAAGATTTGGAAACAAAATTTTAAAAAAAGTAAACTGCCTTTATTTATTTTTTTACTTATTTTAACATTTATTTATTTTTGAGACAGAGAGAGAGCATGAACAAGGGAGGGTCAGAGAGAGAGGGAGACACAGAATCTGAAACAGGCTCCAGGCTCCGAGCTATCAGCACAGAGCCTGACACGGGGCTCGAACTCATGGACTGCGAGACCATGACCTGAGCTGAAGTCGGACGCTTAACCGACTGAGCCACCCAGGTGCCCCTAAACTGCCTTTAAATTGAAGATTTTTTCCCCCAATGGATTGCAATACAGCTGCCATAAATCTTTGAGTTGAAGCAAAGAGTAGCAAGTTTGCCAAGTAGGGAGTGAGATGGGAAGAAACCAGAAAGATCCAGAAGCAGAATCCACCAGGTTGGGCCCGATGAGCCATCCAAGTCCGGTGAAGGGAAGGAACGCAGGGAGACCACCCTCGTAACTCAGGCCTTCTGAGCCTTGCGTCTCTGCTAGCTGCTTTGCTGGGTGGTCCTTTCCAGACCTGAAAGCCTTGGGTATAGCAATACTCTCTTGAGCCCCTTATCAGAAGGACTTCTGCATGGATGACTAAAAGACCTTTTAATTCAAAAGCTCTTCAGGAGTAGTAAATAAACCTAGAGTGTCTTTACCCTAAAAGCTTGATGGCTGGAAGGAAGGCTCTTTCATTTTCTGGTCCACACTGCCACCTGCTGGTCCTGCCATCTCTCTACGCTAAACATTTGTCGTTTCCTCCCTGTGGATCCAGCCGTTTATATTTTACTCAAATACTCATATATTAGAAGTGTTACCTCACTATATTTCCCATAACATTAAGGAAAGCACTTGATAAACCAATTCATGGAACACAAGTTACTCATGTGGACTGTGGATGTGAAGTGAAATAACAGTCACGAAGCTCAAAATAGAAATAGGTGACTCTGAACATCCCAAGTCTCATTTGGATAATTAATACCTACACTTGTTGGTTGTCTGATTGCCCAGTAATTATAGTTTAAGTTAAACAGGTAAATCTGATGGGTACATATCTGTTTGTGGACGGGGTTAACAACGCCTGTTGATTAAGCATCTTCTTGTCGTTCCTCTGGAGCTCCATGGTAATTAGTGGGCTGTTATGGGGTTTTTATATATGCAAATAAATATTTAACACGAAAATGTTTCTGGATGACAGACAACAGGTTCATGAGAAGGAGCGATTTATCATCAGCACGGACTACTTCAGGGACATCACTTAATACAGGTAGTCAGGAAACTGTCAACATGTGTTTGGAAAGCCATTACAGAGGGTTTTTGAATAATTTACCTATGTAGCTGCCAAATACATAATGAGTTTGCAAAGTCCTTCAGAGGTTAATTATTCTTGTCCTCCCACTTTTAGCTTTATTTTTACTCTCTCTTCTTATTGCCTCTCACCACTAAATAAATAAAGGAAAAGAAACTAAGGAGGGTTAAAGGGATGGGAAAAGAGAGAAAAAAGAAAAACACACTCCTGAGGTTCCCAGGGGTAACTCTCAAGCAGTTGTGTACATTTAGGTGAAATCCCTAGGCCCCTCAATAATATATTCTGATGGGTGGGGGGACTTGGATATCCCTGTGTTTATTCTTTCAAGATAAAAAAAATACAGGAAGTGTTTTCAATGAACAGAGAGCTTCTAATAGTCTCTGGTGAATACACAGCATGTGTAAAGCTAAGTGTGTTTGTGGGGCAGGGGAGAAAGAAGTGGTGGCTTGACTGAGTCGTAGGCTCTCAAATGATCAGACACCAGATCTTCAGAGGGACAACTGGTTCTTCAATAGCTGCCCCTAATTTTATGTGCCCCAGTGATATGATTGCTAACTGAGGTGGAAACTACACGGCCAAAGGGACCAGGATCCTTCTCCACTTATGCTAAGATGATCAACAGGCCACTGGCAAGTTCTAAAAGAAGCATGACTTTAGCTGAGGCCATGTCCTGCTGTCCCAAACCCACAGCTCCTTTGGACAGTGGGACACAGTGTGCAGGAGATGGGCATGAGGCTCCAGGACGCTGGATTCCACTCCTGGCTCTGACGGGAGTAGTGTGTGCCCTTGCACGATTCCTGCATGCCATCAGTTGGAATTATTACTGTGCCCCTGCTCTTCAACAGAATAAAGCAGCCTAAGTAGCTGCACCACTTTTTACATCAAGAGGACCTTTTAAAAATTCTTTTTCTTGGGAGGCTGGGGTGGCTTAGTGGGTTAAGCGTCCGACTCTTGGTTTGGGCTCAGGAAGTGATCTCATGGTTTGTGAGTTCGAACCCTGCATCAGGCTTTGCACTGACAGTGCAGAGCCTGCTTGGGATTCTTTCTCTCTCTCCCTCTCTCTCTCTCTGTCCCCCAACCCCCGCTGTCTCTGTCTCTCTCAAAACAAATAAATACAATTTAAAAAATTCTTCTCCTTCTCCTCAGGATAAAAGAAATGTATAACCATGGATAAAGAAAGGAGAGAAGTGAGAAGAAAGCAGAGAAAAAAAGTGGAAATACAAGGATGTCTCCTCCAGCTCCCCTGCCAGTGACAGCACATCATCGCTCTTACCCTGCCACCACCTTGCTTTCAAAAAGAGTTGCCTCTTGCTCTCAGTTTGCCCATTTTCTGCTCACTCCTTAGCATCCATTTCTTCTCTCAGACCTTGCGCTCCATGCAGCTCGATCCAATGGACATTCTGTAAGCCTTGCTCTTGACTGTCTAGCCACATCTCCCCTTCACGGCTGAGGCCCCACGTGCCCCTGGTTTCCTCTTGCTTCTCCGTTTCCCTCTTCATCCTTATTTGGAAGGAATGTCCTTGTCCACCTGGTCATAATCTGGTGGACCCTTTGCTTCCCACTGGGCACCCTCTCCCTAGGCCAGAAGTTCCAGCCCTGTCTGTAACTAGAATTGTCTGGGGTCTTTTTAAATCTACTTATCCCTGGTAAATCTCAATATTTTTTAAAACTTCCCAGCTGATTCTTACACTCAGCCAGGATGAACTCATGAACTCCTGGGCTCTTCCCCATTTACACTAAGATTATCAGCAAGCCACTGTCAGTTTCTAAACTAGCAGAACTTCAGCAATGACCCCGTCCTGTGGCCCAAAACTCACAGCTCTTTTGGGCAAGGACCCAAAGTTGGTTCTCAAAGTTGGCTGAACAGGTGGAATAACCTGGAGAGTCATAAAAGCTTCTGGTGACTGGATCTTAAGTGTCAGGGTTTGAGGCATCTCCTGGGATGCAGGACTTTCAGAGCAAATCTGGGAAAGTCCCAGACAGCCCTGGACAAGCTGGAACAAGTTGGTCACCCTATCCGGATCCTGGCCCCAGAGATTCTGATGTAATGGTACAGGATGGGCATTGGGGATTTAAAAAGCTCCTGAGGTAAGTTTTTGTTTTGTTTTGTTTTTTGTGTTGAGAGAGAGAGAGAGAGAGAGAGAGCAAGCACCGGGGAGAGGGGCAGAGTGAGAGAGAGAGAATTCCAAGCAGGCTCCACACTCATTGCAGAGCCTGGCATGGGACTTGATCCCATGACCCTGGGATCAGGACCCGAGCTAAAATCAAGTCAGAAGCTCAACTGACTGATCCACCCAGGTGCCTCTCCCACGTAAATTAAGTGTGAAACAAAGTTCAAGCTTTCCCGAGCATCTGAGTCTCCTTGGAGGGCATGTTAAAATGCAAACTACTGACCTCACCCAGCAGTTTCTGACTCTGTAGGTCTGGGATGGGGCCAGAAATTCTGCATTTCTAACACATTTTCTGGCTGCTGCTGCTGCTGCTGCTGTCCAAAGATCACACTTGGGGACTCCCATCTCTGACTTCAGCTTGAATCCTCACAGTAACATCCTCACAGTAACAAAGACAACAGTTGCATCTCTGGCACAGCCCTCCTTCCAGTTCCAGGTTCATGTGACCAGCTGTGCATTTGACTTCTGCACTGGGTGCTTTCAAGGTGCCACAAATCCAGAATAATCCCAGTGGAATTCATGGTCTTCTTCCCCAAGCTTGTTTCTTCTGATGGTCCCCATCTGCCATAACTCAGACAACTAGGTGGCATCCTGGAACTGAAATCACCCTCTGTCCATTTCCAGACCTGAGTCACCACCATACCACTCAGTGACTAAGTCAGATGTGACAAAATAACTATTTCTTTAACTTTACACATTATTTTTATTTCACAAATACTATTTCTATAATCTTACAAAGAATTGATCTGCACCCTGTGCAAGCAACACCCTGTGGTCTGGCTGGCCCAAGACCCTCTGTGTCGTGTCACCTTCTGTGGATGGCCAGCTGATGCCATCCTTCATTTCTGCAAGACTGCAAGGATGAGAAGGTGCAAACAGAAGGGTTTGACCTCGTATCTGTGTATAATTTAGCTCCTGAGGTTACTGTTTGGAATTTTTTAGAGTATTTCATTCATTTGAGCCACCCTGAAACTAACATATTGTAGTTCTTAGCTCTTCCCTCTCTGATCCAATTTATATGATTATTCTAAGTCAAGGGACCCTGAAGCTACTCAAGCTTTTATCTACCTAAGAGTCATCCTTCCAGGGCATGGAAATAATGTAATATTCATGTAAAATTAGGTAGCCATTTAAAAAGTGCTTGGCTCACCATAGACTACAAGCAGTGTTAACGCCTATCTAGAATATGAGAAGAAGAAATACTTAAGACAGTCAACTTAAAATTTCACTTCCCTTCATATAATGCTTTGCAGTTTACAAAGTGTTTTTCTTCCAATTCCCATCTGAGTCTCAGAGTTGCCCCAGGAAGGAGGTAAGACCTTTATCATCATTATTTTTCTATTGTTGATGAGCTCACTGAGATCCCATTAGGGTAAATAAAGAGCTTCACCAGGGTCACACAGCTAAGGAGCAACAAAACCAGATTTTAAGGTGGTGTTCCTGCCAATTCCAGGCACTCCCCATTGTGCACCACACTGCCTCCCTGAATTTATCATATCTGAGTGTGTCAAACCAGACTGAATCTTCACACATTTCCCCATGACTATAGTAGTATGCATGTTAGCTTGGGTTCTCCAGAGACAAGGATTCCAGTGCAAATGGTTTATTTGGAGGGGGTGGGGTGTGCAGAGAACAGGGCACATCATGTGCACATCACGCCCTGGCTCCCTTTTCTCCAGCCCCTGCTCCATCGAACCTCTGAGACCCCATGTACTGTTTTGTACCCATCATTCTTTGAAGTTACTGGGCTTTTAATGCACATGTCTGTCTCTGTGAAAGAGCCACATGCCCCCAGAACAATTGGCAGGGGCCATTGCTTTTCAAAAATTGTCACAAGGGTGTCCTTATGGATGGCAGGGGGTAGGTGGGTAGTGAAATGGGGTGGAGATTTGGCAAATAAAAGGTACAATTGTTAAGCTTTGGGCTCCTCAGTGCAGCCCTACAGGGATAGTTGGGAAGCAGCCTAGAGCACTCTCCCCAGAACGATCCCACAGTTTGGGTGTGGGGGGGGGGGTGGTGGGCGTTGATTCCCTGGCATTTCCAACCTGCGGGGCATGCACAGAGAGGTCTCTGAGGCTCTAAGCAAAGTCCAGGATGTGGACCACTGGCCTGACACTGTCCATTCCAACCTGCCTTTTACTCCTCACCCAGCTTTGTCTCCCAGCCCAGGTGAGCTTTCTTATACATGCCTGTCACTAACCACAAGAGGTACTAGACAGAATAGGATGGGTAGCTCCAGGTAAAACCATTCCCCACTTGTAGACAAACAAATCAGCAATGAAATATCACCTCTATTTTTCCCATGGATCAATTAGGTAGAGCTCATGGTACACAACTTAAGCATCCTGGAAATTTTCTCTGTAAGAAGAATTCTTGCAAACCCAATACTTTCCCCAGAGGTTTCTAAAAGGACACCCTTGTGACAATTTTTGAAAAGCAATGGCCCCTGCCAACTGTTCTGGGGGCATGTGGCTCTTTCACAGAGACAGACATGTGCATTAAGTAAAAGCCCAGTAACTTCAAAGAATGATGGGTACAAAACAGTACATGGGCTCTCAGAGGCTCAGTGGAGCAGGGGCCGGAGAAAAGGGAGCCAGGGTGTGATGTACATGTATGTTGAGGGGACACCTACTATGGAAACTGCATCCCCAGCTGAGACAAGTCCCAGGCTCCAGGCAGATCTGCAACTTCATTTTTCATACCTTCCACCCACCTCTCAGTCACTTAATATTGGCATGTATTTTCTGGGGCTCCCTCTGCTCCCTTCCCCTGAACTACAACTCTCCAGAGAACCTCTTCATTTTAGGTTCTCTGCAGAGCCCTGCCCACCCTGAGAGCTATTTGATCTGACAGTAATCAACATTTGTTCATAACGAGAGAACATGGAAAGTGCTTTGACTAGTGGGCCCTCAGCCTTAGTAAATGCCTTGTGAATAGGACCATGCTCTATTTTCCATTTCCCCTCCCCACTGACCCCTATTGCATCCCCATGTCTTAATAAATCTCAGTGTTAGGGGGAAAGCAATCCTGGCAACCAAGGAGGAGGAGTCAGGATGCAGGGATGGAAAAAAAGAAAGAAGGAGAACCAGTATTCAGAATCAACTGTGTGCTGGGAATGTCACATGCATATCTTGTTTCTTGCCCCAAGCCTGTGAGCGAAGGTGTTACAGATGAAGAAACTGCGGCTCAGAGAGGCTCCAAGACTTGCCCAAGCTACCACAGCCAGGAAATAGGGTTAAATCACCACTGGTCTTTCCAAAGTGTAAATAAACAACTAAAGAGCTTAACTCTTCCCAGGAGTATTTGAATCTTAAAAACAGAACTTATGGGCAGAGTTTCAGATAAAAAAAAAGGAATCTTTAACTGGCTTAATTAGTTCGAGGGGACAGTGAGAGTGGCATAAGTGGATATCACATAGAGAAAGGATAACTCAGGGAGGAAGGTGATTTGCATTTGAATTTTGCATTTGAAATTATACATTTAGTATTAAAAGAAACAGCACCAGAGAGCAAGGGCGCTGGGTCGGATAGTGCTGTTTGATTGCTGTCCCATTAACTTTGGCAACCTGGCACCTGGCACCATGTGCCTCTCAGGTGTCCTGTCTCGGGGAGCATAATTGAGAGTTCCAGGTACTGCAGCTGACTCCATGTCCTGTGTCAGCTAATGACTAGGTACAGCAGGGACACTGAGGCAGATCTCTTCCTTGAGACCAACGTAATTTGAGCTTAAAGACAGACTCCCCATCAGATGTGCTGAAGTGCAAAGATCTTTCCTGTCCAATCTCCCTTCCCTCCTTCTTTCCCTCTCTCCTCCACAGGGGTCAGCTCTGCAGCCTCCTCTGGCTCTCTTCCCATTTTTTTTTCCAATAAATCTCCTACAAATCTAATTTCATCTTGGCATCTGTTGCTGGGAGGGCACGGACTTAATATGGTCAATAAGAGGGGCGCCTGGGTGGCGCAGTCGGTTAAGCATCCAACTTCAGCCAGGTCACGATCTCGCGGTCCGTGAGTTCGAGCTCCGCGTCGGGCTCTGGGCTGATGGCTCAGAGCCTGGAGCCTGTTTCCGATTCTGTGTCTCCCTCTCTCTCTGCCCCTCCCCCGTTCATGCTCTGTCTCTCTCTGTCCCCAAAATAAATAAACGTTGAAAAAAAAATTAAAAAAAAATATGGTCAATAAGAGGAAGATATTAGAAGACTATGCAGGTCTAAGGAAAAATCTTAACTGCTTGCCTGAGTTCCAACTGCCCTCACCTGCTTTTCTTTGTCTAAAAGCTTTGTCCAGCACCAGAGCTCCTTTGCCTGCCCCCAGCAGGCCAGGAGAGCCTGGGAACAAGCACAGCCCATTCCTTGCTCAGCAGTCCTGTTAATGACTGAAGAGTGTCAGAGTATAAATACCTCAAACCCCTCATCCCTCTGGGGCATTGCTACACTCTCCCCCAGAGACATCAGCAAGATTGAGCTCCAGAGGCCAACAATGATTCACCTGGTAACACAGCCATTGCTGCTTGTTTTCTGTTCTTTATCTCATTCCCTCATTCACCTTCCAGGGGTTTTCCTTCATCTCCAAAATGAATTACTTACACTCAGATCCTTGCTCAGTGTCTGGGGAGAACCCAAACTACATCATGGTGTGTTGATACAATGGGATACTATACTGCAGTGATGATGAGTGATCCATAACCGCATTCAACAATACAGCTGAATCTTATACAGGCAATATAGAGCAAATGAAGCCAGATACAAAAGAGGCCACACGCCACCACAGGCACACCCACTGACATAAGAGTTTCAATAAGAACAAATAAGAAACTGTAAATAACGGGGCACCTGGGTGGCTGAGCCGGTTGGGCGTCCGACTTCAACTTAGGTCTTGATCTTGTGGTTCATGGGTTCGAGCCCCATGTCGGGCTCTATGCTGACAGCTCAGAGCCTGGAGGCTGCTTCGGATTCTGTGCCTCCCTCTCTCTCTTCCCCTACCCTGCTTGTGCCCTGTGTCTCTCTCTTCGAGATAAATAAACATTAAAGAAAAAAGAAAATGTAAATACATAATAATTCTAAAACAGAGAGAGCACACAAGAGCGAATACACTATGTGATTCTTTAAGTGCAACAGAAGACCAAGCAATTCATGCTGTCAGTGGCCACCTCCAGCGATGGGTGGTGACTGGTTGGTGTATGAGGAGGCCATCTGGGAATATTCCCTTTCTGGACCTGGGTGCTATTGACGGGGTGACTTTAATTTTAGAAAATTCATCAAGCCATACAATTATTATTTTTCACATTTCTATGCATAAAGAAATGTTTAAAAAAGAAACAATGAGGAAAAAAAGGTTATGTCATTTATTTGTCTTTCCATCTGTCCACCCATTCATGCATCAATCAAACACTGAGCTCCAACTAGGCGTAGGTATCTTTACCTCAAGAAACTTGGCCTCATGAGGGAAACAGGCAAGTAAATATGGTATGAGAGTTGTATTTTAACATGGAGATATCTTGTTCTGGGCCAAAGTTATCATACGCATGATATTGAGTGACGATCCTGGAGAATAGCACTTCTTTGACATTTGAGAACAAAAATATAAAAATAAATTCTGGATCTAATATACTTTACCCCTTCAATTTCAAAAATAAGTTGTTGTTGTTGTTGTTTTTTAACCTGGAAGAGAGATGGGAATTGAGAGGCAGAATCCCAAGGGGCATCAGGAGCTGTACTTCCTTTATGGGTGACTAATTTATCACCTGATACAGCCAATAACAGGGAGGCAAAGTCGTGCACCTGGTCAACCTCTCCTCTTATGGTATCAGGTTGGCAATTCTTAGGCACCTCCTGAGATCAGACTGGAGAAAGAGTTAATTTCCCTACCCACTAGAATTCCTCCTGCAAGCCCGCGACCTGATCCTTTGTAGGAGGTGCTGGTCTTTGGAGACAGCACTGTGAATCCATCACTATTAAAGTCTAAAAACTGAAAAATGCTCATTACACATGTGTAGTAAGTAGTTCTAGTTGTCCTCCAGCAGAGGGCACTAGAGAGTCTGGGAACCGATGACCAAAGTCAATTTCAATAAACCAACAATGCAGTCTCACTCCCCAAGGCTTTTTTTCTCCCCACCAGCCCGGCCCCTCCTAATTTCCCACCTCAGAATGCAGCCCTTCCAGCCCTGCTCTTGCACGTCCGACACAGCAGGAAACAGACCTTGGGACATTTTCTGAATCAAAAACATGTATCGTGTTTATAAATGACAGTCATTGCCTTGTGGGTAAGGCTTTGAACTGTTGCTTGGTGAGCACTTTATGGTGATCCATGGGCACCCTCAATCTTCCACAGATCACACTTTCGCTACATATTTCAAAGTAAATCCCCCACTTTTTTTTTTTTTTACCAACTTAGCCTTTTCTCTTATTCTTATTTTCTCTCCTTTGAGAAAAAATGGGGGGTTAAAGGGGAAAGTAGCTATGTAGGACAACCCCAAATACTACTACTAGAAGGATTATTCAAATCTTCACTTAATAAAGTAAGTTATTTTGACATACCCTGATAGTATTATTATCTCAAGTAGTACTATTCTTTGAATTGATTCCTTTAAAATTTTTTGCTAATGTTTATTTATTTTTGAGAGTGAGAGAGAGCAGGGGAGGGCCAGAGAGAGGGGAGGGCCATGTATGTAGATGATCAATGATTTTATGCAACATTTGCAAGAAGGAAGGAATTTTAAGAAATTAATCATTGTCTTCTCATTTTATTTGTCCTAACTTGTCTTTTTCTCTCTGGAGGCTTGTAGAATTTTCTCCATTATTGGTGGTTGAAGGGAATGCTAAGGTGCCTCCCCTTCAGGAGCAAGATGCTTGTTCCCCCAAAAGTTGGGAGAACTGCTGTCACTGCTCACAACTGAGACCCTCTGGGAACTGACCTCTGCCAAAGGGACTATTCTTGAAGGCAGCTTGCATCCATTGTCTGGAGGTAGAAGGCTGGGTTACCTTGCCTCGATTCAGGATGATATTGAAAGAGACATTCCAGCTCCAGAACTCCCTGTAGGATCAGCTGAGGCTCGGCCTTGCCAGACAACAGCTACCCCACCCTACTCCCAGGACATGCCCACCTTCCCACCTGGCCTCCACAAGAAGAACTAGGGTCAAGTCACAATAATCCAGTGGAGAAAGTGCTGGGTCTGCTGGGTGAAGAGAGGCACTAGCTAGTGATGGAGCTGCAGGACGCGGCCATTATGTACCAGCAGGAGCCAGGAGGCTAGTCATGGGACTGTGCCCTGAGGAGACTGGACCCAGGTGGGTAGCTCATGAATCTGGATAAGGGAGACTTCATTTGCATGGGCATGCTCACTCAAGACATGGGATTTAACATCCAGCAAGGATCCCAGCAAGTTAACACACTGCTAGGGTGACTTGGAAGTCTATAAGAAGTGGTTTCCTATACTAAGTGCAGTAGAAATGCCGGAACTAGGATCAAATGGCTCAGTGAAGTGATCACACTGGAGCATATATACTGTGTAAAGTCAGAAACCTACAAGATGACCAGGTGCTGTGGACCAGCCCAGGGAACATGCCAGTTACCAAAGCAGTTAGGAGTGTGCTGCTGAAAGGGACCCCGAATCTTCAGGAAGCTTCATAGCAGCTATCCCCCGGAGGGCAGGGCAGATGGCAGGAAATGATCTTACAGAAATGGGCTCCCTGATAGCAATGATGATGAAGGGATCCCGAAATAACAGAAGCCAGGTGGCAGCACTTAGGCATTAGAAGTTATTAGGTGGGCCCAATTATTGTAGTGAGTGGCACGACTGGCAGGGCAGCCAGGGTCCCTTGAGAGCCATGGGGATGACCAATAAAACATGGTGTTCTGAGGGGTGAAAAAATTGGACAGATGTGTCAGTGGTCTGCAAGACCATCCCTCAGATTCAGTGATTCACTAGGACTCAGAGAACTCAGAAGAGCTGTTATACTCACGATTACAGTTTATTACAGTGAGAGGATACAGATTAAAATCAGACGCAGGAAATGGCACATAGGCCAGAGTGCAGGAGAGACCATGTGAGAGCTCCCAGTCATCATCTCCCAGTGGAGCCATAGGAGCAGTGCTTAATACTCCCAGCAACACATATGGAGTTGTGCCAACCAAAACTTGAGCCTTGATGTCTAGACTTTTTCTGGGGGGTCGGTCATGTAGGGCTGGGGTGCCCACATGACTGGGAGTTACTTACTTAGTCCCCAGCTCCTTTCCCAATCAAATTGATACAATGTTGCCTAAGACCCCCACCATAAGTCACATTGTTGGACAAACTGTGAATCAAGGCCCCAGAATAAAGACACTTTTACCAGGCAGAATATTCCCAGGGCTTAGACGTTATCTCCTAAGAGCCAACCAAGGACCAATTTCTTTGGAATATGCGCAGTTTGAACATTCCAAACTTGCTGAGTTAACCTATTATTGCACCCGAGGCCAAGAGTTGTCCCGCTTACTTTGTACAGCTAAAAAGAAAGCAAAGATGGTTGATCAGGAGACTGAGAATAGGTTTCCAAAGAAAGGTCACAATCTCTTGCCAGTTTCAGGATTTGGACCAATACTAAATCCTGAAGCACACTGAACAAAGAAAAGGCTAGGTCCCTGGGTGGAAGGACTCTTCTACTCTATGACAATTGTATATGCTAGTCCTTCCTTAAGTGATCTACAGCCACTTAAACTCAGGTAATTGTAAACTGGAGAAAAGGAAATAACCAAACTTTTAAAGGACTATTAAACACAGGGTCTGAGTTGGCACTGATACCCGGGGACCCAAAACATCACCATGGATCCTTGTTAGGGAGGGTGCACATAGGGACCCAGCTACATATGGAGTCCAAGACAGATCCAGCTCACAGGTGGGTCCACTGGACCCATTGACTCACATGGTGGTCATGTTCAAGTCCCCGAAAGTATCATTGGCATGTATACACTTGGTAGTTGGTAGAAACTTCAGATTCCTTCCTTGAACAGTAGAGCAAGAGGTGTGATAGTGAAGACCAAGGAAAGACCTGAAAACTGCCTTGTCTCAGGCTGATCAAAGAAAATTTAAATACCCACATTCCAGTGATAAAGGCAGAAATTCATGCCATTCTTAGAGATCAAAAGGATGCAATGTTGGTGGTCCCAACAATATTCCCACTTAATTCATTAGTCTGTCACTTAATAAAGCAGACAGGTCTTGGAGGATGACTGTGGACTAACATAAAATTAACCAAATAGTAACCATGATTATAGTTCTTTGCCAGATGTAGTATTTTCCTAGAGCAGATTAGCTCAGGCTAAGGTACATGGTATGTACCTTTGATCTGGGAAATGTGTTCTGTTCCATTTCTATTCAAAGAAGGGTCAGAAACTCCTTGTATTCAAAGGAACAAATAATTTATACATTTACAGTTTTGCCCTGGAGCAGTGTTAATTCTCCCACCCTCTATAATTACCCTCTGAAGAAATATAGGAAATCTAGACATTCTGCAGAGCATCAAATTTGTCATTGATATTAATAATTTAATATTAATCAGACTAGTCAAGCAAGAAGATCAAGGCATTGGTTACACGGGTACATCTCAGAGGGTGACAGATAAAATATATGAAGAGTCAAAATCTTGCTGTATCTATAAAACTGTTAATGGTCCATTGGTCTGGGGAATGCCCAGATAACCTTCAAAATAAAATAGAAACTATTATAACATACACCCTTCATCACTACAATGAAATCACAATGCCTTGTAGGACTCTTTGGGTTCTGGAGACAGTATATTCCACAACTGGTAATTTTCTCTGATCCATTTATTGAGTGATATGAAAGAATACCAACTTTGAATGTGGTCCAGAACAGGAAAGGACTTAGCAGCAGGTGAAATCTGCAATGCAAGCCACTTTGCAGCTTTTACCATACAACCTAGTAAACCTCACTTTTCTGTGGAAAAGGTGCCATGCAAAATTCATGGTAAGATCCAATGGGATGACCACAGTGTAGATTCCTAATGTTCTGGAGTAAGGCCATATCACCTGCAGTAGAGATCCATATACCATTCAAATAGAGATCCTGGTGTGCAAATTCGCCTGAGTAGAAGTTGAGTGACATATGGCCTAGAGAAGGTCACCATGAGCTGGGATCTGTCAAACCTACTAAGTCATAAGGTAGGCTGGTCTCAACAACAATCCGTTGTAAGATGGGATTGGTACATACATAACTGTGCATGAGTAGGAAAGAGGGCACAAGCAAACTTTACAAGTGTGGTGGACTACACTCTCATGTCACTCAATATTTTTTCCAGGTGAAAGAAGAGGGAGAAGATTGAGTTTGGCTCATGGATGGATGGATGAATATGAATGCAAGATGAAAATTGGCTGCACATATACTATAGCCCCATTCAGGGTGGTCTTGAATGACAGCAGTGAGGGGAAATTCTTTCAATAGGCAGAACCTCAGGCAGTGTGGAAAGAGAAGTAGCCTGGGGAAAGAATATACATGGGCTTATGGCAGTGGTAGATGATTTGGCAGATAGGTCAGGGGAGGAAGATTGAGAATAAAGGAGGAAGATTGGGAATAAAGAGCTCTGGGGAACAGACATGCAGGTGGGCACACAGGAGCGGGCACCAAATATGAAAATCTTTGTATCACATATTCATATCTACCAGAGAGCATCCAACCTAGAAAAGGCACTAAGCTACCAAGTATATTTCAGTCAGTTGATATCAGTTCCAGCCTCTGTCATTGGCCATCCCGGTGCTAGCATAATGGGTACATGAATGAATAATGGTGACAGGGATGGAAGCTATGCATGGGCCTAACAGCAAGAGTTCCAAATGACAAAGGCTGATCTACTGCCAAAGCCAAATGTCCAATTTGCCAGGCATATAAACCAAAGCTGAGTCCCCATTCTGGCACCATTACTAAGTGACCAATGAGATACTTGGTGGCAAGTTGATTGCATTTGACCCTACTCTGAAAAAGCAGTGATTCATCTTGACTGGAAGCAAAAATATTCTTGGTATGAATTTTTTTTTTCCAGTCTGTAGAGCAACTTGGTCAGCACCAGTATCCATCTTACATTATTTGATCTACCAACATGGAATACTGCATTATACCACCTCAGACCCAGAGATCCACTTTGTAGCAGAGGAAAGACACTTGGTGGTGGGATCCAGTAGTCCTGTCTGCACCACTCGGAAACTGCTGGCCTTTTTTGGGAGGAGGAGGGAGTGGGGACCATCTCATGTTTAATCATGACATTTTATTTTATTTTATTTTATTTTATTTTATTTTATTTTATTTTATTTTATTTTATTTTATTCTATTTTTTGTGTTTTTTTATTTTTTTAATTTTTATTTATTTTTTTAGTTTACATCTACGTTAGTTAGTGTATAGTGCAACAATAATTTCAAGAGTAGATTCCTTAATGCCCCTTACCCATTTAGCCCATCCCCCCTACAACAACCCATCCAGCAACCCTCTGTTTTTTCTCCATATTAAAGCATCTCTTATGTTTTTGTCCCCCTCCCTGTTTTTATATTATTTTTGCTACCCTTCCATTATGTTCATCTGTTTTGTATCTTAAATTCCTCATATGAGTGAAGTCATATGATATTTGTCTTTCTCTGACTGACTAATTTCGCTCAGCATAATACCCTCTAGTTCCATCCATGTAGTTCAAATGGCAAGATTTCATTCTTTTTTATTGCTGAGTAATACTCCATCGTATATATATGTGTATATATATGTGTGTATATATGTATATATATATATATATGTGTGTATATATGTATATGTATATATATATACAACATCTTCTTTATCCATTCATCCATTGATGGGCATTTGGGCTCTTTCCATACTTTTGCTATTGTTGATAGTGCGGCTATAAACATTGCAGTGCATGTGCACCTTTGAAATAGCATACCTGTATCCCTTGGATAAATACTTAGTAGGGCAATTGCTGGGTCGTAGGGTAGTTCTATTTTTAACTTTTTGAGGAAACTCCATACTGTTTTCCAGAGTGGCTGCACCAGTTTGCATTCCCACCAGCAGTACAAAAGAGATCCTTTTTCTCTGCATCCTCACCAACATCTGTTGTTGCCTGAATTGTTAATGTTAGCCATTCTGACAGGTGTGAGCAGGTATCTCAGTGTGGTTTTGATTTGTATTTCCCTGATGATGAGTGATGTTGAGCATCATTTCATGTGTCGGTTGACCATCGGGACGTCTTCTTTGAAGAAGTGTCTATTCATGTCTTTTGCCCATTTCTTCACTGGATTATTTGTTTTTTGGGTGTTGAGTTTGAAAAGTTCTTTATAGATTTTGATACTAACCCTTTATCTGATATGTCACTTGCAAATATCTTCTCCCATTCCATTGGCTGCCTTTTAGTTTTGCTGATTATTTCCTTTGCTGTGGAGAAAATTTTTATTTTGATGAGTTCCCAATAGTTCATTTTTGCTTTTGTTTCTCTTACCTCTGGAGGTGTGTTGAGGAAGAAGTTGCTGCGGCCAAGGTCAAAGAGGTTTTTGCCTGCTTTCTCTTGGAGGATTTTGATGGTTTCCTGACTCACATTTAGGTCTTTCATTCATTTCAAATTTATTTTTGTGTATAGTGTAAGAAAGTGGACCAGGTTCATTTTTCTACATGTTGCTGTCCAGTTTTCCCAGCACGACTTGCTGAAGAGAGTGTCTTTATTCCATTGGATATTCTTCCTTCTTTGCCAAAGATTAGTTGGCCATACATTTGTGGGTCCATTTCTGGGTTCTCTATTCTGTTCCATTGATCTGAGTGTCTGTTCTTGTGCCAGTACCATACTGTCTTGATGATTGCAGCTTTGCAATATAGCATGAAGTCTGGGATTGTGATGCCTCCTGCTTTGGTTTTCTTTTTCAAGATTGCTTTGGCTATTCAGGGTCTTTTCTGGTTCCATACAAATTTTAGGATTGTTTGTTCTAGCTCTGTAAAGAATGCTGGTGTTATTTTGACAGGTATTGCATTGAATACATAGATTGCTTTGGGTAGTATTGACATTTTAACAATATTTGTTCTTCCAATTTGTGAGTGTTTTTCCATTTCTTTGTGTCTTCTTCAATGTCTTTCATAAGCTTTCTATAGTTTTCAGTGCGTAGATTTTTCACTTCTTTGGTTAGACTTATTCCTAGGTATTTTACGGTTTTTGGTGCAATTGTAAATGGGATTGATTCCTTGATTTCTCTTTCTGTTCCTTCATTGTTGTTGTATAGGAATGCAACTGATTTTTGTGCATTGATTTTATATCCTGCCACTTTGCTGAATTCATGGATCCATTCCAGCAGTTTTATGGTGGAATCCTTGGGTTTTCCGTATAGAGTATCATGTCATCTGCAAAGAGTGAAAGTTTGACCTCCTCCTGGCCAATTTAGATGCCTTTTATTTCTTTGTGTTGTCTGATTGCTGAGGCTAAGACTTCCAATACTATGTTGAATAACAGTGGCGAGAGTGGACATCCCTGTCTTGTCCCTAACTTTAGGGGGAAAGCTCTCAGTTTTTCCCCATTGAGGGTGATATTAGCGTTGGGTCTTTCATATATGGCTTTTATGATCTCAAGGTATGATCCTTCTATCCCTATTTTCTTGAGGGTTTTTATCAAAAAAGGATGTTGTATTTTGTCAAATGCTTTCTCTGCATTTATTGAAAGGATTATAGGGTTCTTGTCCTTCTTTTTATTGGTGTGATGAATCACATTGATTGTTTTGCAGATATTGAACCAGCCCTGCATCCCAGGTATAAATCCCACTCGGTCATGGTGAATAATTTTTTTAATGTATTGTTTGATCCGGTTGGCTAATATCTTGTTGAGGATTTTGCATCCATGTTCATCAGGGAAACTTGTCTATAGTTCTCCTTTTTACTGGGGTCTTTTTCTGGTTTTGGAATCAAGGTAATGCTGGCTTCATAGAAAGAGTTTGGAAGTTTTCCTTCCATTTCTATTTTTTGGAACAGTTTCAAGAGAATAGATGTCAACTCATTCTTAAATGTTTGGTAGAATTCCCCTGGAAAGCCCTGGACTCTTGTTTTTTGGACATTTTTGATTACTAATTGGATTTCTTTACTGGTTATGGGTCTGTACAAATTTTCTATTTCTTCCTGTTTCAGTTTGGTAGTTTATATGTTTCTAGGAATTTGTCTGTTTCTTTTAGATTGCCCATTTTATTGGCATATAATTGCTCATAATCTTCTCTTATTATTATTTTTATTTCTGCTGTGTTGGTTTTGATCTCTCCTCTTTCATTCTTGATTTTATTTATTTGGGTCCTTTCTTTTTTCTTTTTGATCAAACTGGCTAGTGGTTTATCAATTTGGTTAATTCTTTCAAAGAACCAGCTTCTGGTTTCATTGATCTCTTCTACTGTTTGGGGGTTTTTTGTTTTGTTTTGTTCTGTTCTGTTTTGATAGCATTGATTTCTGCTCTAATTTTTATTATTTCCCTTATTCTGCTGGTTTTGGGTTTTATTTGTTGTTCTTTTTCCAGCTCTTTAAGGTGTAAGGCTAGGTTGTGTATCTGAGACCTTTCTTCCTTCTTTAGGAAGGCCTGGATTGCTATATACTTCCCTCTTATGACAGCCTTTGGTGCATCCCAGACATTTTGAGCTTTGGTGTTATCATTTTCATTAGCTTCAATGTACTTTTTAATTTCCTCTTTAACTTCTTGGTTAGCCCATTCATTATTTAGTAGGATGTTCTTTAGTCTCCAAGTATTTGCTATCTTTCCAAATTTTTTCTTGTGGTTGATTTCGAGTTTCATAGCATTGTGGTCTGAAAATATGCACAGTATGATCTGGATCTTTTTGTACTTGTTGAGGGCTGATTTCTGTCCCACAATATGATCTATTCTGGAGAATGTTCCATTGCACTGGAGAAGAATGTATATTCTGTTGCTTTAGATGAAATGTTCTGAATATGTCTGTTAAGTCCATCTGGTCCAGTGTGTCATTCAAAGCTATTGTTTCCTTGTTGATTTTTTGTTTAGATGATCTGTCCATTGTTGTAAGTGGGGTGTTGAAGTCCCCTACTATTATGGTATTATTATCAAAGAGTTTATTTATGTTTGTGATTAATTGATTATATATTTGGGTGCTTCTACATTTGGAGTATGAATGTTTACAATTATTAGGTCTTCTTGGTGGATAGACCTCTTAATTATGATATAATGCCCTTCTTCACCTCTTGTTACAGTCTTTATTTTGAAGTCTATATTGTCTGATATAAGTATGGCTACTCTGGCTTTCTTTTGTCAACCATTAGCATGATAGATGGTTCTCCATCCCCTTACTTTCAATCTGAAGGTGCCTTTAGGCTTAATGTGGGTCTCTTGTAGAAAGCATATAGATGGATCTTGTTTTCTTATCCATTATGTTACCCTATGTCTTTTGATCAGAGCATTTAGTCCATTGATATTTAGAGTGAGTACTGAAAGATATCAGTTTATTGCCATTATGTTTTTTGTAGAGTTGGAGTTTCTGGTGGTGTTCTCTGGTCCTTTCTAGTCTTTGTTGTTTTGGGTCTTTTTTTTTTTTTTTTCATCTTTTCTGCCCTCAGAGAGTCTCCCTTAAAATTTCTTGCAGGGCTGGTTTAATGGTCACAAACTCCTTTAATTTTGTTTGTCTGAGGTACTTTTTTTTTTTTTTAAATCTCTCCTTCTATTTTGAATGACAGCCTTGCTGGATAAAGAATTCTTGGCTGCATGTTTCTCCTATTCAGCACATTAACTATATCCTGCCACTCCTTTCTGGCTTGCCACTTTTCTGTGGATAGGTCTGCTGCAAACCTGACCTGTCTTCCCTTGTAGGTTCAGTACTCTTTTTTACCTTGCCGCTTTCATAATTCTTTCCTTGTCTGAGTATTTTTGTGAATTTGTCTATGATATGCCTCGCTGATGGTCAGTTTTTGTTGAATCTTGTGGGAGTCCTCTGTGCTTCCTGGATTTTGATGTCTGTGTCTTTCCTCAGGTGAGGAAAATTTTCCACTATGATTTGCTCACATAACACTTCTACCCCTTTTTCTCTCTCTTCATCTTCTGGGACCCCTATGATTCTGATGGTCCTTTTTTTTTTTTTTTTTAATTTTTTTTTTCAACGTCTCATTTATTTTTGGGACAGAGAGAGACACAGCATGAACGGGGGAGGGGCAGAGAGAGAGGGAGACACAGAATCGGAAACAGGCTCCAGGCTCTGAGCCCTCAGCCCAGAGCCTGACGCGGGGCTCGAACTCACGGACCGCGAGATCGTGACCTGGCTGAAGTCGGACGCTTAACCGACTGCGCCACCCAGGCGCCCCGTCTGATGTTCCTTTTTAATGAGTCACTGATTTCTCTAATTCTTAAATCGTGCTCTTTTGCCTTAGTCTCCTTCTTTTTTTCTGCTTCATTATTCTCCATAAGTTTGTCCTCTATATCGCTGATTCGCTGTTCTGCCTCATCCACCCTTGCCACTGTGGCATCTATTTGAGATTGCAGCTCAGTTATAGCATTTTTTTATTTCATCCTGACTAGTTTTTACTTCTTTTATCTCCACAGAGAGGGGTTCTAATCTATTTTTGATCCCAGCTAGTATTCTTATTATCGTGATTCTAAATTCTGGTTCAGACATCTTGCTTGTATGGGTGTTGATTAAGTCCCTGGCTGTCATTTCTTCCTGCTCTTTCTTTTGGGGTGAGTTCCTTCATTTCACCATTTTGAAGAGAGAAAAGGAATTGATGAGGTAAAAAAAAAAATAAAACTAAAAAATTAAAAACCACACACAAACACAAAAGTCAAATAAATGAAGGTTGATTCTAGGTGTGTTTTTGTCTGGTTATTTAAAGAAGCTTGATAGATTAGGAAAAAAGGAAAGAAAAAGAAAACATTTGAAAATTTGAGAAAATGAATACAATGAAATATAATAAAATGAAATAATGGAAGTAAATAGTATTTGAACAATTTACAAAAAAGTAAAAAATATAGTCTAAAAAATAAAGAAAAATATTTTTAGTAAAAATTGACAATAAAAATAGATTTTTTTCTCTTTCTGTATTCAAGAAAAATAAAAGAAATGAAAAAGAAGAGAACAAAGAAAATTGAGTAGATGGATCAGCAACTGAAATACAATTGAAATTACATCGGTTTCCCCTAGAAGTCAACTATGAAGCACTTTATAGTCCAAAAACTAAGCAGGCAGAGAGATTTGTGGTGTTCCTGAAGAGTGAGTTTGGCCCAGTTGAGTGGGGCTTACTGTAACAGCTCCATTCTCCACTAGATGGCGCTGATTAGCTTACTGGGGTGGATTGTGGCGCTTGTAGGTGTGTATGCGCATGCGCTGGAGGGGTGAAAATGGTGTCACCCAGCTACCCAGTCTCTAGTATTGGAAATCTGCTCTCCTCGACCAGCAATTGTGCACCCATCCTTTGTCTCTAGCTTCCATCCACTCCCTGTTTTTACACTGTCCGTGTCCAAGCTGTCAGGTTGCCAGGCAGCTCCTGCATCTTTTTATCTCAAATGTGGCTGTGTTTCCTGACTCCTCACTTCTGAGGGACTGCAGCTTTAACCTGTTCTGACCCTCTGCGGGAGGGTCTCACCGAGCAATGGCCAGGTGCTGGCTGCACCCAGAAACGTTCATGAGACCATGCTGCTGTCAATGCCTAGATGCTGTGGCTGGGTGCCAGCCAGCCCCAGAAAAAGTTCATACAATCGTGTGGCAGCAGCATTTCAGGGATATAGGAAAATCACAGCACACATCTGGCACCAGGCTTCACCCTTAATGACCTTGTCCCAGCACCAGCGAATGTGGTTGTTCTCTGAGGCTGCTGGGACCAGGTGGCCACACAGCCTCTACTGCATGTCTTTCCATCAATGGGACTGCTTCTCCCTGTGTGGCCCAAGAACTTCCTGGACCCCATTCTGCTCCTGGGGATTCACCCTTCCCACCAGAGCACCACCAGATATTGAGCTACAGATTTTCAGACTCTGCACTTCCTCTGTTGATAGAGTCTTAATGGAATTTAAACCCTCTCCTTTATCCTTTCTTCCTTTTTAGTTCAGTCCCTATGACTGTTTTCCCTTTTCCACTTTCTGTCCAGGTGCTTTGGGGGGGGTGCTTTTCCCATACTCTACCCCCCCATCTCTGTCCTCTGTTCACAAGCAAAAACAGCTCCCTGCCCACCGCAGCTTCTCTCTGTCCCAGTTCACCTCTCCATGCTGCATACCTGTTGAGTTCTGTGGTTCAGGTTGTGCAGATTGTTGTGTTAATCCTCAGATTAACTAGTTTTCTAGATGTGCAGTTTTCTAGGTGTGCAGGATGGTTTAGTGTTGATCTGGCTGTATTTCATGGATGTGATAGGCAAAAAACAAAGAACAAAAACAAAACTCATGCTGTTCTGTCATTTTGGTTCCTCCCTGTCTAATCGTGACATTTTAAAATTGGACAAGTGTTTGATATCTAACCACCCCACCACCACCATAAATTGATGCAAGAGACTTTTGAAGGCACAGCTAAGTCTCCAGCTTGGAGTAGATGCCCTACTACAATGGGATTCCTGTCTCTAGGGTACAGTCTATGTCTTGAATCAAAAACTATTACATGGCACTGTTTCCCCTGTAGACAGCCAAGGGATGAACATAGGCATGTGTTCCAGTGAGCAGCTTGGGGATTTTGTGCTTTTAAACCTGAAACTTTAGACTGTCATGATCTAGAACTGCACCACCCAACATGGTAGCCACTATTCAAATGTAACTCTTTAAATTCAAATTAAACAAATAAAAGTTAAAATTCATTTCCACAATCCTTTTGGCCAGATTTCAAGTCCTCAATAGCCACATGTGGTTAACAGCCACCATGTTGGGTGGTGCAGGTATAGAACATTTCCATAATTGCAGAAAGTTCTATTGGATAGCACTGGTTGGAGATCCTGTTTCCCAGATTGGCAGCACTTCTTCTAGGAGAAACAGTAAGAGTTCCACTAAATTTAAGCTGTAGTTACTGCCATGTCACTTTGAATTCTATGTGCCAAGAGCCCAACAGGCAAGAAAAGAGGTCACTGTCCTGGCAGGCAGACTATTCATGTTCCACAGAGAGACAGGGATGCTGTTATACAATTGAGGGCAGGGAATAGTATGACAGCCTGGTGATCTACAGGGCCATCTCTTGGTTACCTACACCCATCCTAATTTTGATGGTAAATGAGAAAATGCATCCATAGCCAAGAAAAACCAAGACCAGGGCTCAGAGCCCTCAGGGAAAGAGTCTGGGTCACTACACCAGAGAAGCAATCTTAGGCCAGCAGAAGTGCTGGAGGTAACAAGAGGTGAGGGTATAAAATAGAGGATAGAGAAGCTGAGAATCAGCTACAGCCTCAAGACGAGTTGGAGTGGTATTACAGCTGATATCACTACCCTTCCTTTTCTATGTTTTCCCAGGAAAAGTGCCCAACCAGAATCCCAGACAAGCTTGTTCCCAGATGGGGTGAATGTCTATTCATTTAGCAAATGGATTTGAGCAGCACAAAGTGGTGCACCATCAGATTCCCTTTATTTATTTAAAAAAATTTTTTTTAAATTTACGTTTATTCATTTTTGAGAGTGAAAAAGACTGAGTGAGAGCAGGGGAGGGGGTGAGGAAGACACAGAATCTGAAGCAGGCTCGAGGCTCTGAGCTGTCAGCACAGAGCCCAACACAGGTCTCGAACTCATGGACCACGAGATAATGACCTGAGCTGAAGTTGGACACCCAAGTGACTGAGCCACCCAGGCACTCCATCAGATTCCCTTTAAAACCTAGGCCTCTTTCCCGGGCGCCTGGGTGGCGCAGTCGGTTAAGCGTCCGACTTCAGCCACGTCATGATCTCGCGGTCCGTGAGTTCGAGCCCCGCCTCAGGCTCTGGGCTGATGGCTCAGAGCCTGGAGCCTGTTTCCGATTCTGTGTCTCCCTCTCTCTCTGCCCCTCCCCCATTCATGCTCTGTCTCTCTCTGTCCCAAAAATAAATAAAAAAAAAACGTTGAAAAAAAATTAAAAAAAAATAAAACCTAGGCCTCTTTCCCTGCTGCCAGAGGTATTGATTGCCAATGGCTAACAGCTAAATGTCTCTCCAGGAGTTGCCTTCGCTAAAGGAAGCCACTTTGCCCGAGGTTACAAACACTCCCTGAAGGCAGCCCTTCTCCAGTGACTTGTCAGTAAAGGGGTACAAAGGTCTAGCCCTTTTGAAGACTTAGATCTTTAACCCTGGAACCCTTTCATTTATTTATTTGCTTATTTATTTATTTATTTATTTTCAATATGTTCTTTTTAAAAAAAAATGAGTATAGTTGACACACATCTTACATTAGTTTCAGGTATACAACATAGTGATTCAACAAGTTGATACATTATGCTAAGTTCACCACAAATAGCTACCATATGTCCGTGTATATCACTATTACAATACCATTGATTATATTCTTTATGTTGTGTCTTTTCTTCCAGTGACTTATTCATTCCATAACTGGAAGCCTATATCTCCTACTCCCCTTCACCTGTTTTGCCTTTATCCATGTTGTCTCAAATGGCACAATCTCATTCTTTTTATGGCTGTGTAATATTCCTGTGTGTGTGTACATTGCATCTTCTTTATCCATTCATCTATTGATGGGCACTTAGGTTGCTTCCATATTTTGGCTGTTGTAAATAATGCTGCAATAAACATAGGGATACATATGTCTTTTCAAATTAGTGGTTTTGTTTTTCTTTGGGTAAATACCTAATAAAGGAATTATTGGCTTATGTGGTAATTCTATCTTTAACTTTTTGAGGAACATCAATACTGCTTTCCACAGTGTCTGCACCAATTTACATTCCTACCAACAGTAGAATGTACAATTTCTCTTCATCCTCACCGGCACTTGTTATTTCTTGTCTTTTTGATTTTAGCCATTCTAACAGGTATAAGATGACATCTCATTGTAATTGTGATTTGCATTTCCCTGATGATTTGTGATGTTGAGCATCTTTACATGTGTTTGCTAGGCCATCTGGATGTGTCTTCTTTGGAAAAAACATCTATTCAGGTCCTCTGCCCCCCTTTTTAAAAATTATTTATTTATTTTGAGAGAGAGAGAGAGAGAGATTGAGAGCAGGGGAGGGATAGAGAGAGGGAGAAAGGGAGAATCCCAAGCAGGCTCCACACTGTCAGCACAGAGCCTGACACAGGGCTCAATTTCACAAATCATGAGATCATGACCTGAGCCAAAATTAAGAGCCACTTAGCCAACTGAGCCACCCACGTGCCTGCCCCTCTGCCCATTTTTTTTCATTGGATTGTTTGTTTTGAAGTTCCTTTCTTTGTTTTTTCCAGAGTCAGTTTTTCCTTTGTTTTGGCTTTTCTCATGCATACAGCTGATTTCTGTCTGCTTGCTGTTGAGACGGCTGGTCAATATTCTGACCAGACTCTCTCTTGGGTGGAAAGTGCACCTGAGCGCTATGAATGATAATAGACAGATTTTGCTCTAGGATACTGTGAGGAACATTTTCCATTTGCCCTTCCTTCTACCCTGTCCCAATCCCCTCCTGATTTCTGCCTCTCAATTGTGTTTGGTCAACAAGGCACGCTGGTAAGAGATGAGAGGGAAGGAACAGAGTGTAGTCTGGGTAGTTACTTTCCTGTTTTCCTCCCTGTGTATTGTTTCAGGTTGTCTGCACTCATCAACAGAAGATCTCAGATCTTTTCAAAATGACCCAACATCCACCTTTGGCTGACTGCTCCCTGCTCTTGTCTCTTCAAGCCAGGGGTTATGACAGCTTTGCTGCCTCTGGCCTTGGGACCAGCACCATCCTTTGTCTTCGCACCACCCCACATTCATTTTCTTTATTAGGACTTCTCCTAACTTGACGTCCCTAGGAGGCAAAGCCTGAGGCAACAGGCAATTTTTATTAGAGAGCTCAATCCCAGAACAGCGAAATAAGGAAATTGGGCTAAGGAGGGGAAGCCAATACTAGGAGATATGATGGTGCTGGCTGGTACTGAGTGCAGCTGGTTGCTCAGTTTCACAAGACTGTGTTCTTAGATGGGATACAAGTAGGTCAGGATGACCAGGGGAAGACAAAGGCAAGAATTTAGCCACCAGCTCCCAGCTTCCATTTGTCAAAGAGCAACTCCACAAGATGTTAATGTCTCTGCACTTTCAGGAGGCACGTGGTGGGCTCCAAACATGCTCTCATGGGGTTCCAACTCAGTATGCTAATTAAACACTAGGGTAGGAAGTAAAAGGTGTGCTATGCAGGTATGAGGGTAAGTGCTGGCAGATTGTACCAGTGTGGTGGTACTAAATGTTTGACAACTGCCTCTCCTAGTTCCGTGGTGTAAATACTCACCATGGTTGACTTCAACGTAGATGTGGAGAAGGGTGCCCTATAAGGTGTGTTTGTCACACAGATACAATAGAATCATATACAGATATAATAGAATACACTCTAGAATATATAGACTAGTAAAATAGGTAGAAAGTAATGAGTTTGGAATATTTATTACCTTTGTTTATATTATAATTTATTTAGTCACAAGTTTATATAATTTAATTTGTTAAATTATGGCTATTTTAACTCTCCCAAGCTAGTAAGGATTGGCTCCACACATTATTGAACTGCACCCACAAGAAGGAGGTTGGAGCCGGTCAAGTGGCCACTGCAGGAGTGGACAGACCAAAAGACATGTAGGGCCCAAAGGACCTGAAGCAGATGCATGAGAGGAGTCTGGTAAGCTTCCTTACAGGTAAACCCACCGTGCGCTATTCTAATTGGGATGTCGGGACCTGATGATACAGTTGAGTAGGTTTAGGCCAACTGACAAGCTACACACTCTGCAGAGGCCAGAATTAGGAAGGCTTTACTCAAGAGGTGCTGACATCCACTCATGAGAGCACACCCTTCCCTGTACATGCAGGTTTTTCAGAGAAGAGTCCCCACGTTTTGAGAGGGATTCTGCTCTTGTGAGATAGGGACTCTCAGGAACAGTTATGTAAATATTCCTTCACTTCCACTTTGTCCCCACCTCCACCAAACCTTCCAGTTCCAAGACCGAAACCCCTGGAATCCCAACAATCATTCTGGCCCCTACTTCCCAACATGGATCTCTTAGGGTGAGTGGGAAACTGCTTCTATCACTCTGTTTTGTCGGTCCACACACTTCCTGTGTTTGCCAGTTCCAGGAAAACTGTTGGAATCTCTCTACCACCCATCAGTAATTTTCTAGGTCTCTTTAATTTTATGGGTAAATTTATCTAATTTTTTTGCACTATTAAACTTTTACCTCATTTGGAAGTTAGGAAGCACACAAGATAAACTACCTATATGTGATACCATTTGTTTTTAAATGAGAAAGGCTTATATGTGATTAAGTAAAGCACATGTGACTACTTATTTATATCATTACTTATGAGGGAGAGAAAAGCAAGCAGACAAATTAGTAAACACCTTTGAACTCGCAAATGATTACCTGTTTCTCAGCAGATAGCACTATAAAAAACTTGACTCAATGAAAACATTTCAGTGCACTTGAAATCTCAAACATGGACTTGATTTCTGACCTATGGCAACTCATTAAACTTTATTGATGTGCATATTGCCCATCTGTTAAATAGGCTAATGGTACTTCTGAACATGGCATGAACTTCAATTATGGAGATTGTTTCCAAAGATTTATTGGATAGTTGTTATATATAAAGCCCTGAATTAGGACTTAACAAATTAAAAATAGGGATAAAAACAAAGAGAGAGAGAGAGACTGAATTCCTGTCTTTAATATAAAAGATGCCTCTTTTGAATAAGGAGAAGTTATGTTAATTGACTGCTAGAGATTATGAAGAATAATAGCAAAATGGCGTATCTGTCAAACCTTAAAGTGACATCACTAAAAGTTTGCCTCATGTTTTCATCCTATCTTAAATTCTAACCTCATCATTGTATTAGAGGGACTTAAAAATTTTTTTTCATATTCAAATGTAATTAACATACAGTGTTATATTAGCTTCAGGTGTACAATGTATAGTAATTCAACACCTTCTACACACTGCTCAGCACTCAACATGAGTGTATTCTTAATCCCTTCACCTATTAATTATCCAACTGAATTCCTTCTTTTCTTTCATTTTTTCTTAGGAAATACAGCACTGTAGCCATTCATATAGAGTGCTAATTCACCCACAGACTCACTTTTTCTTTAAAGCAGCTTTTGTCTATTTTATAAGGTACTTTCTTAGCAATGGGAGCTTGCAAGACTAAGGTTAGCAGGTACAGCCTGACTCCTGTGACCAGGGGTCTCTGGGAGAAACCAATCCAATCATTACATTGTTTGTAAAGATGTTTCTCTTCCTGGGGACTGAGATAATATCTGCAAATTATCACATCTTCAAAATAAAGGACCATGTGCCTAGAGGGAGGCTGTGTCACATCCAAATGCTGTGTCACTGTGGCTCAGAGCTATGGCGACCTGCCAGGTGCCCAAAGGCAGCTGAGGTCAGACCCCATACAGGGGCCTGTCCATTTGTTCTGACTCCTGGTGCATATACATTGAAGATCATTATAGAGCTTTTTAAAATCCACCAAATGAAAATATATCACTGCTCCCTTGTTTTTCTGCTCTTGTGTTAGAGCAAATTGAGAAAATGAGTCTGGGGATTCTAAAGTGCAATAAATTAGCTGGATGTTAGAAATGTACACAAAGGTAGGAGTGACTGTTTCAGCACAAACCAGAATGAACAAGCTATCCATTTTAAGAGGAAAATTATAGGCTCACATTTATGAATATATTCGAATTTAGGTTCTCTTACCAGTTCCTGGATGGTTTTCAGGGCATTCATATCCATGTATTCTGTCAGGCTAAAACAAACATTTTTAAAAATTAAAATGCTCCCTTTTTTCCTCTCCCATCATTTCCAAACCTTAATTAACCATCAGTCTCCGCTTTGTGGAAAGGAAACCCAAGCAGAGAAATCGAATGTATCTCCTAAAATGTTTTCAAACATCGTTCCAGTGTCTCCTGGAAACGGGGTTATCAAGAGCCTTGTCTGGATTTCTGAGTTCAGTCCATTGTCTACTTTTCAAATTAATGAAATATCTCTTTCCTTGCAATGAGTTTGACATTTCTTTGCCCGTTATGTTGCTCAAGGTCTGAAGAATAGTAAGAAGTAGAACTAGAGAGTCTGATGCCAGAAATCCTGTCCTTAACCATGCTAAAAGGCTGGGTGGAGAAAGCAATCAGGTTTGATGATAGATTCTCTCTGGGAGGAAGTAGAAGATACAGATCATTGGAATTGGCATGCTGTCAAAGCTGGATAGGAATCTGAGATAAGTGCCTATTTGGTATTATCTTAAGTTAGGACTAAAAAATAAGTGACACAAAAGCTGAAAAGGAAGATTGGAGCCAAGCATGGACCCTTCAATGCCAACCATATCCATTAGCAATTGGATCAGCAGCTCTAAAAGAGATCTAAATCCTGTGGCTTGTGAATATATTAGGTGATAATTCTCTCATGGATAAGAAGTCAGGAGGTCAGCTCTCTAGCACTGATATAACAGTTTCAGGGACCCAGGCTTTATCCGTCTTTCTGCTTCTCCACCCTCAAGGCTATATGTTGGCAGTAGCAACTCTCACCATCTTGTTTATGTTGTAAGTCTGATTCTGAGAAGAGAAAGGGTGATAGGTCGCACCACTCCAGGTGAGTTATCGCCCCTAAAAGAGTTTTCTTATGGAGGTCCCAGGGACTCCACATACAGCTCATAGACCTGGCTGCAAGGGAGGCTGGAAAACGCCATCTTTTAACAGGGTATTGCTTCCTGGATAAACTCAGTGTTGTAAGACATGAATGAAGAATGGTTTTTGGGTAGGCATATTGGGTGCCAGTCTTGACCTCACCAGCCTAAGGAGTACAGACCATTTTCTCTGGCCATGGGAAGTTGGTAGAGGATTCTGAGGAGAAAGAGGAGGGGATTGGGTCAAAAAGATGAAATGGCAGAGTGTGTAGGGAGCAAGTGGAAAGGGGTGAATGGGGGGCAATGCTTTGTGAATGGACATGGAAAGGAAAGTGGACAAATACACTCCAACCATTCACAGCCACCTGGGAAACTGAGGCAGCTGGATGGTACTGTTTTAAGAAATGTCTTCCCTGTAGCAGTTGATGTTAAAAGGCCTGACGGTTAACTGAATGTCTTCAGATAGAATATGAAGAACGTCAGCTGTCATGTGATTAGCAGTTTTATCTTTCTATTAAAACAAATAAATTCTTCCCATAAAGCTACCCTAAAACACATTCTCTTCTGTCCTTTACACTCATTTTGACCCCAATAAAATCTTTGATAATTGAATAATATTGAAACCCTCTTCAATTTAAACTCTACAACTGAACTCAGAAATTTTGTCATCCTTAGCACATCAACACCAACTCAAATGGAATTTGTAGTCACAATTGAACAGGTGTTTGGATTAGTGAGATGTTCATGAGCTTTATGACTCAAAAAACAAAGCCCAAATGCACAAAATAAGCACAGCAATTATAAATAAAGAGTATGGGCTAATGTGCACATTTACAACAAATCATGGAATCCATGTGTATCTGATGTGACTTTTGAATACAGTTATTCTAACGCTTACAGGTTTCTTTCAAGATTTACTATCTGGATTTGGAATATTGGGATTTCTGAGATGTTTCAGTGGTTTATGGAGACAAAAGGATGAAGTATTTGAAACTGGAGTTGTTCGGTAAATGGCAATGGCTTCCTGCCTTGGCTCTCCACACTACGGATATTTGAAATTGAAGGATTTGTGTTTGAATTACAATAATTTTTTTTTGTAAAGGGACACATAAGTGGTATGATGTTGTTCATAGTCATAAACACCAAAAGTCAAAAGACTGGCACTATTGCAAAAGATAGTTAGAAATGGTGCTCAGATCACAAAACTCTCTGAGTACTTTCAGAGACTGAGCTACATGGAAAAAGGTATCTCCATGTTGGCACTTTAGAGGTCAGCAAAAAAATAAATCAACCCTGGGCATCTGGGTGGCTCAGTTGGCTGAGCGTCCAACTCCTGATTTTGGTTCAGGTCATGATCTCACAGTTCATGAATTTGAACCCCATGTTGGGCTCTGTGCTGACAACATGGAGCCTGCTTTAGATTCTCTCTCTCCCTCTCTCTCTGCCCCTCCCCCTCTCACTCTCTCTCAAAATAAATAAACTTAAAAAAAATAAAACAAATCAACCCATACAATACCTCATGTCTGCCACTGACTTATCCCCTCACCTCAGTAAGACTTATATACTTTCAACCCCATAAAGGCATCTTATCTTTTGTGTTTTAAAACTCAGGTCTCTTGTGAAAGGACATGATTTCACTTCCAAATACACATGTAGAAGTAGAAAAGAATTTTGTTCATTACTTTACTCAATCACATCCATCCTGTGAGGAAGAGTCTTGGTTTGAGATGGGAACTTTGGTCTCTTTTTTATTTGCTAATTATCAATAGTAAATGCTTCTATTTGACAATGAATTTCTGGCACAAAGTCTATTTTCATTCAGTGAAAAACTGAGATTTACAAGTTCCAAAATCTCTGCAGATCAGTTAATGATGTGGTAAACAGGGTTTCACAGCTAGACAGATGGAGGCAGCTCTTCAGCACCAACAGCTGCAGAGGCGAGGGCCGGGATTGCAGGGCTTGCTCCAAGGGATTTTATTGCAAATTCTAGCAGTAAACACAGCAGATACTTATCCATTCTCAAGAGCGATGGTTATTCTTTCTAACAGATATAATCCAAGTTGCTGACAAAAACAGTCACATTATTTAAAAAAAAAAAAAAAAAAAAAAAAAACCTAGCAGAGGTCAGGTGAATTTTTGGTGGCTGAAGGTCGAGTTCTTCTCTGGCTTGGCTCTGCCCCTCACCCATCATGTTCACGCCAAATTCTATCTGTAGAATATATTTTTCAAGGAGTAGGAGGCCAAGTGGTGGCATCTTTTGGCTTTCTATAACCTACCAACTCCTCCACAAAGCCATCACAAATTAACATAGCACCCAAGTGATATTGATGTGCCATATTAAGGTAGCTCTAATATAAGTCCCCTGAGGGCCACCTGGGTGGCATCAGTCTTCTGTTCAGGACATGATCTCACAGTTCATGATTTTGAGCCCCACATTGGGCTCTCTGCTGTCAGTGAAGAGCCTGCTTCAGATCCTCTGTCCCCATCTCTCTGCCACTTCCCTGCTCATGTTCTCTCTCTCTCAAAAACAAACATTAAAAAAAAAATAAGTCCCCTGATCCCCCTTCCAACCAGAGGGATGCCCCTAAGCCCAGCTTACATAGAGGATTTAATTTATCCTAAGCTGGCAGAAGAGGCTTATCTCTACATCACTACAAAGCTGATGAATGAGCATACCTGAGGACCAGTCACCAGCCAGACATCTGGGCAGCAATGAGTCTGCTGGTCTTTGGAAACCCAAAGAGAGCCAACCAACCTCTAAAACTTTTATGATGGCAAGAATGAGAGCCATTGTCTGGAGTATAAGTGAGAACCCTTCCCAACCCTGCCATGACACCTAAAGCAAACATTTGCTTCCTGCCAGGAGTGGATAGGAAGAGGGCAATGGCTCAGTCAAGTCACACAGGCTTCCTTCCTCAGCATCAAGAGGGAGGGCCAAGAGTGGTTAATGTGGGGACATGGTATGAATTCTTGCCCTCAGTCAGTAGTAGCAGGGGAAACCTACGTCTTACTTGCAATGTGCTCTTTGGAGAACAATTGCAGTAAAAAACCCACGAAGAGGCTGAAAAATACAGTGGTATTTGTTGATTTGGTAACTCCTAACTGGACACTGATTTGACCCACACATCATGCTAGGCACAGGGGATACAGCTCTGAGTAGAAACAGATCCTGACCCCACGGGGCTTCTAGGTGGCAAGAAAAGAGAGGCAGTGAACGGTGTGGCCAACTGAGATCAGCCATGTTGGGTGGGAGATCTTAGTGGACATCGTGTGCCACATCCTCTCAGCCTACCTTGTGCTCACTTGCAGCTGGCAGCCAGTTTCTATGCACACTAACAGCTTCCTAGCTCCAGTACCTGCTTGCCTCTCCCTTCTTAACCTGAGGGCTGCAAGACACTGCCTGTAGTGCAATGTTCAACCAGTTGCTGGGTAGTTTTCCTGGCTTCCTTCCTGTTCAGAGGGGCAATTCTGAGGCATGCCACACACAGTCTCCTAGAGGCCCCCAACAGGAGTGAGCCCCAATTACCCATAGCAGTAATTCACCCATTGACAATTCCTGTATTGATGTCCCCACGTCAGTTCTGCACTTCTTCCAGCACATCCTGGACTACCTCCCAGTTAGCTGCCTGGCTCAAATCCTTGTCTCAGGCTCTGCCTTTAGGGGTTGATCTGTCTCAGGCTAAGGATCTGAAATAGCACAGGGCACATAGCACTTTTGAACAACTTAGAAGATAGCACTGACATGCTGGTTGGGCAGCCAGTGCCAGGGGTGCCCACACAGTCAGCAGAGAGTCGCCCAGCTTGGATGATGCCCCACCTGCTCCCTTGAAAACGCAACTCTGTGCAGGTGACAGTCTGATGAGTTTTACACAGAAGTCCTTCTGGGGTGGTTGTGGAGACTTACAAAGGACCTGGGGAGTTTGTACGTCTAAAGTACTTCAGATGTTTTATCTTTTTCCTGCTGCCCATGGGATGGGCACCTTCCAAGTCATGCCTGTGGGGTCCCCTGACACTCACCCCAATGTCCAGGCCTTGGAAAACACATCCCCTCACTTCATCAAGACATGAAGCACAGTGGCACAGTCTTTTAGGCAAACTCTGTAGGGCCAATAGTGTTTCAGAATTTAAACAGTTCAGACATTGGGAATGCAAAACCTTACATATATACCATAGATGACATATCTATCATCCCTGGCAGAGTATGAGGCCGTATCCCCTAACTCAACAGTTTAAAATTTCTGCATCTTCATGTTGAACACATGTTTGCCCCAACTCTACAATAACTTTTGGTTCTCAGACCATACCAGATCTTAAATTGCAGGTGTAGGATTGTGGAGCCAGTCAACGTTCCACCCAACCAAATCCTGTCCCCTCAAGGTACAGTACCTGCCCTTCCTCTGCCTTCTGAAGGACTAACGGGACTCCATCTATAAATAAAGTACAGCACCTCATATGACTCCATCTTCTTGTTCTCATTGTTTTTCATGCCTTAGTCCTATCTTCCATTTCTACTGTAAACATCCTTGAGGGCAGAAATCGTGTTTGTGCAGTATGTTGAATTTGGCAGAACTCTCTCAGTTATAGAAAAAAATGGATTCATTTCAAATTTTTAAAATTGAAGTATAGCTGATACATGCTGTGACATTAGTTTCAAGTATATAACATAGTGATTGGACAAGCCTATACATTACTCTGTGCTCACAAGTGTAGCCACCAACTGTCACCATACAATGCTATTACAATACCATTGATGATATTCCCTATGCCATGCTTTCATCCCTGTGATTTATTCATTCCATGACTGGAAGCCTGTCCTTCCCACTCCCCTTCACTCATTTTGCCCATCTCCCAGCCCCCTCCCCTCTGGCAGCCTCCAGTTTGTTCTCTGTATCTATGAGGCTGTTTCTGCTTTTTTTTTTTGCCTGTTTTATTTTTTTAGATTCCACATATACATGAAATCATATTTGACTTTTAAAAACTGAATTTTTGCTCTCATAACTGAAAAATGCAGGAATAGCCTCTGAATCAGGTCCAGCTGGATCAAGGGGCTCTATTACTCCATCAGGATTCTTATCTTACTTTCCTTTCTGTGTCTGTGGGCACTGCTCCTTCTCTGTTGGTATCATTTTGATCAGGCTTTCCCTATGTGATTGCTCCTAGACACTGGAGGTTTACAACAGCTGGTTAAGCAATCCCCAAGAAGAAATAGCTTCTCTGTTCCCAAGTTTTCACAAAAACTCCCATCAATCATTCCCATTGGTCAGTTTGGTCCTAAACCAATCTCAATAACCAAGGGTGGTAGTATTCTTCTTGACCAGATGTGGGTCCTTGTCTCCCCATGGAATAAGTGCTTTCAGACATTGTTGGTAGAATGCAAAATGGTACAACCCCCCAGAGAGGTGCAATTACATATACATTTCCCCTTTGACCCAGAAATCCCACCAATGCAATGGCAAGTGAACATAATACGTGTGCACAAGGTTATCCATCTCAGAGCTACTCCCCATAACAAAAGATTAAAAATAATTAAATGTCCATGAACAGAGACTTATTTAATAAACTAAGGCACATCCATAAATGGAGCTGCTAAAAGAAATGAAGACTATTATGATGGTTAATTTTATGCATCAACTTGATTGGATCATAGGTGCCCTGATATTTGGTCAAACATTATTATAGCTGTGGCTGTGAGGGTGTCTCTGGATGAGATTAACATTTAAATTGGTAGACAGTGAAGCAGACTGCCCTCCTCAACGTGGGTGGGCCACATCCAATCAATTGAAGGCCAGAATAGGAGAAAAAGGCTGAGCCTCTCCTGACTTAGAGAGAATCCCTTTTGCCTCTTGGCCTTTGAGCTGGGACAATGCTTCTTTTCCCCTGCCTTTGAACTGGAATGTTTGACATTGAGATAGTGCAAGTAAATATCAGAGCTCTGTGTTTGCTGAGCCCCTAATACTGGTCACACAGTTACTCTCAATACCACTTTCTGAAATCAATGAACATGTTAATCAATTAATCTATGTATGAATGTTGATACTGCTAGAGTTATTCAGCCTGGAAAACAAGAAGTTACTCAGATTGGTATCAATCTGTACAAGAGACTGAAAGCATGGCTGGTGATAGACAGGGGAGGGACAAGAGCAAAACAGTCATCCCACTCAGCCCTGCGAGATGGTGAAAACCTGAAAGGCAGAAAACTATGCAGGTTCAGAAACATCTAGCCAAGGTCTAGGAAAAAATCTGTGAATCTGAAGCAGGGACTTGTCACAGCCTTTCTTCATTTTTGAAGCACAGCAGACTCAGAATACACAATGTGCAAGGTTTGACACAATATCTTCCGAGAAATTAGACTGTTTTAAACTCATCCCACTGTTAAGCTAGCTTGCACCCAACTGCTTACCTTCCTTCATAGACTTTCAAATCATGAGGCTGCAAGGGATTACTCTAATGTTCTGCAGTAATCCATCATCCTATGCAATAAAGCATCTCATGATAAATCACTAAAAATATCTGCTGCTTCATTAAAAGCAAATCTGTGTTTGGTGACGCATGCACAAGATGACAGAGTGGTGGCTTATGATGGGCCTTCCATCCTGCTGGTCCATGGTGAAGTTGTAACAGGTGCAGCCAATGCACTAGCGACACACCAGAACCTTAAACAGAGGGATCCAGACCCCACAGTCCCTCTAAAGTGGCTTTAGATGATTATGCCCCAAAGGGAAACAGGTCAGACTTACTTCTGGTGTGGTTTGAGTCCATTTGTATTTTGTGATTATGCACAAGGTCCCTGAATATGGCAAATATTACCTATTTTTAGTGGACTTAAAATAGGTAAATTGGAACCTCACTGATAAGACTAAACCCAGCCTCAGGGGCAGAAATTCCTTGAGGGAGAACCCTCAGAGTCAAAGTCCTGATTAAGGAGGAAAGGGGTTCATGTAGCACTCACCAGAAGATTCTCAGTCTCAGGAAAGGTGTCATTCTTTGTCCTTGGATGGGACAGTCCCAAGGCATGTCCCTAGTGAGACTGTGCCCCAGTTTCCCACAGTGGTAGCCTCTTCATTAAACACACTGTATTGGCTTCCCCCTCTACTTTCCTTTCCTTTTCCACTTCTTAGCTTCCTGGGATGAGCTGCTTATACTCAAATATTTTTCTCAGGGTCCGATTCTCAGAGAACCAAATCTAGATAGTCCCAGAGGTCTACAAACCCTCTGAGCCCAGTAGCACATGAGAGTTCTCCTATCAGACTCTCCGACAAGAAAGAGTCTTCTGGAAACCATGTTAGTACTACAATGAGGTGAACCAGAACCATAGAGACAGAAACAGCAAGAATGGTAATATGTGGGCTGAAATCTGTCGAGCAAATTGCAGACAGAGAGACTGAGATTCCAGTGCCAGTGAGCCCACATGAGATCAGCAGAACTGTAGGCTTCTGGAGCAATAACAAAGGGTGGTTATTTGGACCACAAGGTGGTTTGGATCACAAGAAGCAATGGTAACTGCTACATATACTTCCTTTTTTTTTTTTTAACTGAGATATAGTTGACAAAAATTGCATGTATTTAAAGCATACAGTGTGATAATCAGATATACAAAGAAAAAATGCCCCTATGTGTTACCAAACAAGGAAGAAAATTGTGGAAGGAGAGCACCACTGCTTCAAATGAGGTGGAGGGTGAGTTGTGGAGGCCAGTGTTGACCTGCAGTTTTTAAGTGGAGGTGACCTGATGCTGCCAGGTCAATGTGATGAGAGAGAACCAAAGGAAGGTCTGGCAGCAGAAGCAGCTACTAAAATGCCAGAGACTCCAGAATGAAATACACCAGCCTGGTACTACCATCTACCTCCTAAACTGTAACTTCTTGGTTCTGAAAAATTCTCCATGAGGCATAAAATGGGAGAAAATATTTTCAAAACATGTATCTGAAGACTTGTATCTAGAATAGATTTCGTGATTCAATATTAAGACATCTCAAGCTCTTTTTGTAAGGGCAAAAATTTGAACAAGCACTTCCCCAGAGAGGTTTAAAAATGGCAAAATCAATGCATGAAAAGATGTGCAACATCATTGGTCATTAAGAAAATGCAAATGAAAATCCTATGGAGACACCACTACAAATCCACAAGTACAGCTAATGTGAAAAACACTGACCACACTGAGCACTGGCAAGGATATGAAGAAACTGGATCTCTCCCACTCTGCTGATAGAACTGGCAAATAGCACAACCGCTTGGGAAAATTCTTTGGCCATTTCTTAAAAAGTTATATGCTTCCTATATGATCTAGGCTTTCCATTCCCAGAGAAATGGGAGCATGTGTCCATGCAAAGATACAAACATGAACGTTCACAGAAACTTAATCTAGGAGATGCAAACTGTACAAAACTGAAATGTTCATCAACAAGTGAATGGATAAACAAATTTTAGTATACCCATAAGGGAATAATACTCAAAGTAACAAACTACTGATACACAAAACAAAGTTGAATCTTAAAATTATGGTGAAAGAAGCCATACTGCACATACTGTACATCCTGTTTCCATGTATATAAAATGGCAGGGGATGCAAAATTCACTTAAACTGACAGAAGGCAGACCAGTAGTTACCTGGTGACAAGATAGTTGAGAGAAGGATTATAAGGGCATCAGGGAACTTTTGAAAAGGATGTCTATGTTCATTATCATAATTGTGATGATTTCATGGGTATATACATTGTCAGAACTCACCTGATGGTGTTTGTTAACAAAAATTTTTTTCTCCTGGCGTGCCTGGATGGCTCAGTCAGTTTGGCATCCAACTCTTGATCTCAGCACAGGTGTTGATCTTGGGGTCATGAAGTCTGAGCCCCATGTTGGGCTCTGCACTGGGCATGAAGATAGATAGATAGATAAATAAATAAATGTAAAAAAATTTTTCCTCTTCAGGCTGATAAGAGGGTGTGGTACCTGGCATACTTGATATTTTTATTCTGGAAAATTCCAATCCTTATCTGGAATTCTTAGAGAGGTGTTCCACTAAGGCTTCCAAATTGTCTTTTGTAGCAAAGTGGAATGGAGTAACTTTGTCTTTTGAGGTGCATTCTGCTATAGGCCTGGCAACTTTGGAACCTAGAATCAACCTCTGTCCCCAGCAGATGAGGAACATGAAAGGCAATATTACTCGTCCTGTTGCACCTACACGACTCCTGAAACAGAATGCTACAGGCACCAGTGACAGTCACAACAAAGTTTATTGCAATGAGAGGTAAGGCAAACCTATCGATCGGGACTGACACTCTTGACCAGAGTGAGGTCTCGAACAGCCAGGACACAGAGTTTTTATAGCCGACCACGTCGTCTTATTATCACCTGGGAACAAAATGAAGGAATAGTTCCAGGTGGAAACAGTTCAAACAGGCCTTTGCCCCAATCCAATCAAACACTAATCACATCCCTTGATTGATAGGATAAGGCTGTTATCTCTTAACCTATAGTGTTAAAACAAAGCTGTTATTTCTTAAGGCTACAGGTTAGCCCTACACTACAAGTTAACCCCCTTTTCTTGTCCGTGAGTCAATCCCTTGATTCTTCATTAGGAACTAAGGGGACATAGTTGAACCTAATCATTTACCAACTTGCCTCTTGACATACTGTACTAACCAATTGATAATGCATGGGCCAATAGTTAACCCAAGAAGTAACAATAGTAGTGGCCCAGCTATGGTGGTAAGCAGTGATGTGAGCCAGGGGGACCAAGAGTGATACCAATTATTGCTGGCCTCCCTGGCACATTCCCTGGCTCTAAGATTGTTCCTTACTAAGCTGAGAGTGTCTCAAATTGCTCCGGAATTGTTGGCATGAGACATTATGCACCAACCCTGCCCTTGGAGGTCCCCTAGGGTCAAAATTCATTTGGAACCCCAAGAGCACAATGACATCATTTGGAGGCCCCAAGTGTGCCCAGAATCTCAGAATGAGGAGAAAATAGATGAGCAGGTGTTGGGTTACATTTTCCTTGGGCCTCACATTGGGGGTTCAGGGTTCTAAGGAGAGTAATTAGGGTGTCAAGGTCCCATCCTGTTAACCAGGGGGCTAGTGCCTCACAACCCCATTTGGCACAGTGGTATTGGCTCTCTCCTTCACATTCATTTCTTCTATTTGCATCTTAGCCAAATTTCACTTTAGTGCCCTATTTCCACATCCGCAATTTTTCTCCCCAATGTTCCTGAGAGCTCTTGCCCAGGTTTGCAACCCCCATTCTTCTCCTACCAGTTCACACAGGTCGAACAAGAAATAAGGCATAGTACAAGAGGCGTTAGACGTTACCACCTTCCCTGTGACAGTGTCTGAGTTACCATTGGTATGGCCAAAAAGACAAGGGGTGCAGTTCTACACAGTCTCCCAAGCTTATTATACAAACCCAGACAAGTATTATTATTCCTGCATCAGTCTTATCTTTAAAGGATCCTCTGGGTGCCTTTTGACTTTCCATCACTGTTCATTCTCTGGTCCCGTATCAGTCCTGGGTGTTTCTGCCTCCACACAGTTTTTCTTCACCTGAGAGTGATGAATCCAGGTTCGGACACCGTCTATCTTCATGGCCGTTGGTGTAGTCAGGATCACGGTGTGCAGTCCTTTCCAGCACTGCTCCAGGGTTTTAGCTCATGCCTCTTGACCCAAACTCAGTCTCCTGGTTGAAAGGGGTGGGGAAGAACAGGAGGATGGGCGAAGGCTTTTTTCAAGGCCTTAGTTATTTCCTTTTGTACAAGATGCAGGGCCATGAGTGAAGCCAACAAGTGGTCCTGTTCTAGCTGTTCTTTTATGTCGACCCTAGCCTCGGCAAGGTAGGTGGAGGTCTGCCAAATAAAATTTCGTAAGGGGACAATCCCTTGAGTACACCGTGCACGCAAAAGGGCAAAAGGCAGAACACCAACCCAATTTTTGCCAGTCTCAAGGGACAATTTGGTTAAGGTCTCTTTTAGAGTCCAATTCATCCTTTCTACTTGACCCGAGCTCTGGGGTCTATATGCGCAATGTAATTTCCAATTTATTCCCAATGCTCTAGCTAGACCCTCCAATACCTGTGCCGTGAAGGCCGGGCCATTGTCCAATCCTATGCTCAGAGGCAGCCAGAATCTAGTAATTAGTTCATTTAATAATTTTTTAACTGTCACCTGAGCTGTTTCTGATTTAGTGGGGAAAGCCTCAACCCACCCGGAGAAGGTGTCCACAAAAACGATCAGATATTTGTATCTGTATTTCCCCGATTTAATTTCAGTAAAATCTACTTCCCAAAACCAGCCTGGCTCAGTTCCTCTTTTAGCTTCTGAAAGCTTATTTGCACCCTGATTTACTTGGGCACAACTCACATCTTTCAACCATCTCCTCAATCTCTTTTCCCAGGCCTTGCACCCTGAACTTTTTCCCCGCACCAATTCCGCCATCTTTGTTTTTCCCAGATGAGTCCCTTGGTGGAGCAGACACACCATGCGTTGCCCAAGTGCCGCGGGTAAGAGTATCTTACCTTCAGGATCCTGAAACCACTTTCGTCCCAGTATTATACTTCCTCCTTTTCTTCAAATCCACTCCAAATCTTTAGGAGTGTAATTGGGCTCTGGCGGAAGCAGGGGGTCTATCAAGATCAGTAGTGCCAAAGCACTTTTACTTTCAGTTAAGGCAGCTTCCCGGGTTGCGGGGTCAGCCAGGCGGTTTCTGACTGCCTCTAGGGAGTTGCCTTTTTGAGGTCCCGGGGAGTGCATGATCACGAGTCTCACAGGTTCCCAGATTGCTGTTAGAAGGTCTAGAATTTCGGCTTTATTTTTGATGTCCTTGCCCTCCGCCGTGAGGAGGAGGCCACGCTCTTGATAGATGGACCCGTGCACATGTGCAGTTGCAAAGGCATAGCGGCTGTCCGTATAATTATTAACTGACTTGTTTTTATTGAGTTTCAGGGCTTTAGTTAGCACGATGAGCTCTGTGTGCTGGGCTGAGGTTCCCCGGAGAAGGCAAAAATGTAGAGGGGGACCTAGTCCTTCGGGCAGCAAAGTAGCTGGGTTTAAGGCTGCGGGGGCACAAAAACGTATCTGGGGCTGGTCGAGCAGCAATGCCTGATACTGGGTAATCCGAGCATTTGATAGCCACCATTCTGAGGGAGCCCGCAGTAAGGCCTCCACTTCATGGGGCCCCGTAACAGACAACGTCTGTCCCAGGGTTAGTTTATCTGCGTCTTTGACTAGTAGCGCGGTGGCAGCAACCTGTTGAACGCATGTGGGCCACCCAGAAGCAACTGGGTCTAGCCTTTTGGATAAATAGGCCACTGGTTACTCTGGCGTTTACTGCTCTCAGGTCTTGAACTGGCTGAAAATTGGAAGAGTTAGACTTTTGGACAGGGAGAAGTAGAGTATTCCATGGTGACTTGCATGGGGTCAGAATGCTCGAGTCGTGCAAATGCTTGATGTGAACAGTGATTCCCCACCTAGCCTCCCGGGGCATAGAATATTGTTTCAGTCTTACCGGAAGCGTGGATGCCTTAAGTTCCACAATTATTGGGGCTTGATGAATCACCAGTCCAGGTGGATTGGTCTCAGCCCATACCTGGGGAAAGTCTGCCCGGAGACTTTTAAGGAGGGGATTGACTGTGTGAACATTTTCATTGGGCACCGGGGTAAGTAGGCCCTCTTCCCCAAGTGGCACAGTCACCATCACTATTGTTGGGTCATCCTGGCCGATTTTAACACGCATACCCCCTTCAGTGAATCTCAAAGAAGCAGTTTATGTAATAGGTCTCTACCCAGTAATCCAGGGTAGGGGCATTCAGGCATGATTAGGAAAGAATGTGTAACAGTTTTACGGCCTAAATCTACTTGTCATTCAATGGTCCATTTACAAGTTTGGGACCCAGTCGCTCCTTGCACCAGGGTTGCTCCTCTCCTGGTGGGGCCAGGATCTTGTTTTTAGAACTGATAAGGTACGGGGCGCCTGGGTGGCGCAGTCGGTTAAGCGTCCGACTTCAGCCAGGTCACGATCTCGCGGTCCGGGAGTTCGAGCCCCGCGTCAGGCTCTGGGCTGATGGCTCAGAGCCTGGAGCCTGTTTCCGATTCTGTGTCTCCCTCTCTCTCTGCCCCTCCCCCGTTCATGCTCTGTCTCTCTCTGTCCCAAAAATAAATAAACGCTGAAAAAAAAAAATTTTTAAAAAATAAAAAAAGAACTGATAAGGTTGCCCCAGTGTCCACTAAGAAAGTCTTAGGCTGGCCCCCTACATTAACAGTAACCAACGGCTCAGAAGGGGCCACCAAGCATGGCCCCATCAGTCGGAATCAACTTTCATTATTGACGCCTGGGGTGGCCGAGTTTTATGCTGGGCTAAGTTGGGGCAATCCTTTTTCCAGTGTCCCTCTTGCTTGCAATATGCACATTGGTCTTTTTCTAGTGGCGCTTTAACCCAACTGACTTGTTTTTGTTTTTGTTTTTTTCTTTTTGCCAGACCAGAATTCTTTGGGCACTTGGGGTCCCCTTCCATCGCGGGCATCCAGGACGGCCGCTACCACCTGAGTCAATTTTTTTGTCTGTCTCTCTTCCTGCGAATCCCTATTGTTAAAAACTTTTTGGACTATTTCAACTAACTCAGATAAATTTTTCTCTTCGAACCCATCTAATCTTTGCAATTTCTTCCGAATGTCTGGGGCTGCCTGTGAGACAAAGGCCAGGTTTAATGCCCCTCTACTTTCAGGTGCCTCAGGGTCAATAGGGGTAAAGGTACGGTATGCTTCCATGAGCCTTTCTAAGAAGGCTGAGGGGCTCTCCTCGGTCCCCTGAACTACCTCAGTTACCTTAGATATGTTTGTGGGCCAGCGGGTAGCCACTCAGAGACCTCCCAGTAGAGTCTGGCAAAATAGGGTCAATGATCGCCTACCGTGAGGAGTGTTTGGATCCCAATCTTCAGGGTGCAAGGACGGAAAGACTTCCATGAGTAAGGTGGGATCCTTGGTGGGATGCCTGTTTGGCCCCATCACCAATTTTTGGGCCTCGCGACGGATCTCATCCCATTCCTCGGTAGTGAAGGGAACCTGCAAGAGCTGCTGGCAGTTATCCCAGGTTGGCTGATGGGTCACAAACATAGTTTCAAGGAGAGAAATTAATGCTTGGGGTTCTTCTGAGAACAGGGGGCCCTGAAACCTCCAACTATAAAGGTCGCTAGTGGAAAAGTGCACACAAACCATAAAGGGTTGGACATCACCCTGCAGGGATGGCCCTGGCTAAAGGGGTAAGGCAGCGGGAGGGGGGATGGAAGGAGGTTCCTGACCGGGTGTGAGACGGGCTCAGGGGAGTGTCCCGACTCGCGCTTGCCTCCTGGTCTAAAGCATCCTGACCCGTATTCTCCAGGCGAGAACTATAAGGCCATTTACAAGTTTCTTATTCTTCCTCCGGTGCAGATGGTAAAGGGGGCGGCCGCTTAGTCCCATCAGTATTCTTATCAAGTGGACAGCCTTTAAGTGGCAAAACCTGTGCTTTAGGGAGGTGAGGAGGAAGGAAAGGTTTTAGCCAATCTGGAGGGTTTTCGATCAGGGTTCTTCTTGCTTCAATGTATGGGATTTGATCTTCGTGCCTAGAATAGACAATAGCATGAACCTTATGTACCAGAGTAAGGTCAAAGGACCCCTGCGGAGGCCATTCAACCTGAAAGCTGGTCCATTCCACCTCGCAGAGTTCGAAGGACTGGCTTCTTGACATGGAAGCCGAGAATTGAGGCATCTTTCCCATAGTCCTGGAAATGGGTTAGTATGAGACTCAGAGGGGTGGGGGTACTCTGATTTTGACCCATGACAAAGATAGGCAAAACTGAGAAGGACGCACAATCAACAGAAAGAAAACAATTAAGACAAAACCGAGAATGATGCACAATCAACGGAAAGAAAATAATTAAGACACGAAGAGAACACAAGTTCGAGATCTCGAGACCAGTAGGCCGCAGCAGCCACATAAAAATAAGATTCTTTCTAAGAGAAACCAAACCAAATGGGACCCACTGGCATTCTGGTAGGAACCCTGACTCTGGGTGTATAGACGCGTCTGGCACACCCTTCTTGAGTCATTCAAATGGCGCACTCCAATCCTTACCTCTCCCAATCCTGAGCCTCCTTTCAGGGGTCGGCAGAGCAATCCGAGAAAAGGGCCCTGTTTCAGACCTTTAACTTTCCCAGCCAATGCACCAAATGTTGCATCCACACGACTCCTGAAACAGAATGCTACGGGCACCAGTGACAGTCACAACAAAGTTTATTGCAATGAGAGGTAAGGCAAACCTATCGATCGGGACCGACACCCTTGACCAGAGTGCGGTCTCGAACAGCCAGGACACAGAGTTTTTATAGCTGACCACATCGTCTTATTATCACTGGGAACAAAATGAAGGAATAGTTCCCAGGTGGAAACAGTTCAAACAGGCCCTTACCCCAATCCAATCAAACACTAATCACATCCCTTGATTGATAGGATAAGGCTGTTATCTCTTAACCTATAGTGTTAAAACAAAGCTGTTATTTCTTAAGGCTACAGGTTAGCCCTACACTACAAGTTAACTTTTACAGTCCAAGGTCACTTACCAGGTCACAGCCAACCAACCCAACGGTTTGTCTTCCCAGATCCCAACTGTGGACCTATGCCCTGGCCACCTGGTCACCTGGCTTCCCAAGCTCCTCGTACTGTCCATTGTTTTTCTGGTGTGTGTTTTCCCTCTGAGTGCTGGATTGAGACCATTTTCTCTAAAATTCAGAGTTTTTAAGGATGCTCTTAGAAACCAGTCTCCATTTTCAGTGCAATGGTATTCCTCCTTCCATTGTATCCCCAGGTCACAGATAAACAGCTCTTTCATCCTTCTGAGCCGCTTTGATCATTGGTGCCTTTATCCCAAATCTATACCCAGCCAGTCTCACCCTTCTGGAGTCCTCATGAGCCCAGACTCTGTACGAGTAATCTGTGGATCAGTCTGACATACATATGCTTAGCCGGAGTCATAAATGCCTTCATTATCCTGGACCACCCAGCTAATATTTTGTCTTCAATATGAATGCCTGGCTCCACAATAGCCCTGTTGTTCTGCACCCTTAGGCTGTGGTGAAGCCCAACCATAATCTCCCTGTTCATAAAGGACCCACAGGGTTCAGATTATCCTTTCTACTTTTGTGAGCACTTGTAAAATCCTTTGGGAAATCAGTGTAGTTTACAGCAGTGTCTTATGCCACTCCTCTCTCAAGCTCCTCCTGGCTGTTTGTGGGGGATTTCCAAGTGACCCTGCGCACCACACACAGAGTGGCCGCCAGCGCCTGCCTCTGCCCACGTGCCAGGTCTGACTTGGGGGCTCAGGCTCCTGCCATATTCCCTTTCTGCCTCTGTCATCCCTCCTAAAAGGTGTTTATGTCCTTCACACATAACAGAAATACAGGAGGACATGAGAGAGAAAAGCCACCAGCCTAATGAAACTCATACAGTATTGACCCCCTTCCATCCTGCCTCGACATAGGAGGAAAACAAGAGGAGACGTCTGCCTGTGTAGACAAAACCCTGCCCTGGCTGTTTATTTTCCTGACAATAAAAATGCCTCTTTGTTGTTTCCAAACTGTTGCTGAAAATTCTGTGTTAGATGCTGAAACAAACTTGTGTCGAATTGTCCTGTTACTTTGTTTCTCAGTGTTGTCTGTGGACATGTGACATTGGCATCACCAAGGAGCATGTTGGAAAGGCAGAATCTCAGGTCCCTTCCTAGTGTTACTGAATCACAATCTGTAGTTTAAGGAGATCCCCAGGGGATCAGAGCCTGAGAAGATCTTCTTAAAAAGCTAATTGGCCAGCTTGTTACAACGAATGGGAAAGGGCTTGTGGTTTCCTGGGCCTTGTTGGCAGTTTCTAGCATTCTAGAATTCCCTAAAGGGTTGATTCCTTAGCGGTCCCGGTGGAAAGAAAGTAAAGAGCACCGTCCAGTCTGGGACACAGAGTGTGTATTTAGGGCTGGGGTCAGGTGACATAGGAAAGCCACAGGTGATATCAGTCCTCCATGGCCTTGGGAAAAGCCACCAGCAGTCACCCATCACACAACTCCTGGAGGTGACAGCTGTTTTTACTAATCTTAATAAACCTCAACCACATGCCATGAAAACATTTCTATTTAAAATGTTTCCCTTTACAGAGGTGGTATTTGTTCCTTCTCTTTTTAGACCAGTTTTTCCACACACACACACACACACACACACACACACACGTATCCAAATGCATACAGTCAACATGGACTACCAGAGAAATAGAAGGGAAAAGCTTTAATTCGTATGATGCCATCTCTACCAAGCATTACTCAGTTATGACTCTCCAGGAGAAGTCAAGTTAACGTCACTATTCTCGGCGTCTCTCCTTTGCTCTGCTTCCTCATTTCCCTCTAGACCAGAGGCTCCAAACTGAGGGAGATTTTGTTCCCAGGGGACATTTGGCAGTGTTTGGGGACATTTTCGGTTGTCGTAGCTAAGGATACAGAGGTGCTGCTGGCATTTGGTGGGTAGAGGTCAGGGATGCTGCCAAATGTCCTACCACACAGAGAATGGCCCCACAATAAAGAACTGTCTGGCCCAAAATGTCAAAAGTGCTACAGTCAAGAAATTGCTTCCAGACAGCTCCTGGTCTAACCATATTCCACGGCCATCTTACCGTTTATCCTATAATGAGATCCCACAACCTGCTCTGCCCAAGCATAGCCATCTCTCTCTTTCCTTGGGGAAGACGCAAGGGGCTTAATAATAATCGTATGTCATGTATATTAAATGTTTAACCAATCCAGGCATTGTTCTAGGTGCTTTCCAAGTACTTGCAGCCATTACTCTTTATAGCAAACCTGGGGCTACTGTTATTATGTCATTATTATATCACCCCCTTTCAACAGAGGAGGAAACTCTTGCCTAGAGAATTGAAAACTTGCTCAAGTCCCCCTGGAGCCAGGATTTGCACCCAAGTCGATTGTCTCCAGAACCCTCCCTCTTAACCACAACACCATTTCACCTGAAACACTAAATACTTGCCAGGGAACTGAGGATGACCTTCATAGGTAGTTTGTTGCCTACCTGTCAAGACTTCAGGAGACCCAGATCTGTGGACAAGGCCCTTCCTTCTCAGGAGAACGTGCTCTTTTTTACACATGTGGCCTCCCCCCAGAAGCCAGGTCAATCATGGGAAGTAAAAGAGGAAAGAACCAGCATTCTTTATGGTAAATCCAGAGGTGAGGAAGTTTAAAATGTCTCTGCCTGCATTTTCCCTTATTATGCAGTAGGCAGTGCACATGTGGGTGAGATGAACAGAATCAGGATCCCCCAGTTTGTGGCAGCTGATGGAAAAAATAGAGAAATAGTCTGAAATCTGGCAGCCTGACTTGTAAAAGGACCAAAGAATGAGCGAATGGTGGTGATTCTTTTATTAGTGTCTGAGTAACAATGTGTAATGCTGACTGATCTGAACTGAGGAGTTCCATTCTTTCTGGGAGAAAGACTTATACTCACTCCACTTGAGGAAAAGATTCAAGAGAAACAAGGATTTTATTCTGGAATAGAGGTTTACAAAAATACCAGCCCCTTTGAGTGTTTCGCCAGCCACAGGGCTAAGTAGGCCCTTCCTTTCTGCCCCACCCTGTGCCCACAACCCCTCCCCAGCCCACACTGCAACCAAGACAATACTGGTGTTTTACAAAAGACAATCAAAAACAGTGCAGAGTAAGTATCGTTATCCACCAGCTTTTATGGAGAAAAATTAAAGTTCAAGTATTTAAGTAATTTAATACACTTTCTTTTACTGGCATGGGCAGAATTGTTTTTGATGATAAGAATGTCAACCAACACCAATAATAATGCCAACCAGGAATGGACCAATTTTTGAATGTCAGGCACTATCCTTACAGTTTTATATTCATATCTCCTTTAAACCACACAACAACCTTGCCACCATATGGATGAATAAATTGAGGTTCAGAAAGGCATAATAATTTTCCTAAAGTCACACAGCTGGCCAGGTGGCAAGGTTGTTAATTCATATGTCATTCTAATGAGCAGGCTGTTCTGTGGCCCCCTTGATCACTTACAATGCCATTAAGATGCTTATAAATTGGGCGCCCACAATCCAATGGCACCGATATTGTAGCTTCTTCCTTCTCTCAGTCTCTCAGTCACTCAGTAACCTCCCCACATTCCTGGACCATAAGTCTGCCCTGTGGAGAACAGAGTTGCCATGGAAGGTACTCTGATTGGGCAGTATGTTGGGTACAGCCACTTGGGTCAGGGACTCTCAGGGGAAAGGGGAGAATTTTGTTCCCTTGGAAAAAAGAAGACACAGAGTTGCCTTGCCCTCAGGCAAAAGGGGATTGAAACAAAAGTACCAGGAAGAAGAGAACAGTAGAGGAAAAGGAAGAATTTGCCATCATTATTTTGGTATTTTTTCCCTGGGATGCTTTACCTCTGTCTTAGTGGATTTGGGCTGCCATGACAAAATACCAGAGTCTGATTGGCTTATAAGCAGAAACTTATTTCTCACAGCTCTGCAGGCTGGGAGTCTGAGATCAGGGTGCCGGCACAGTTGGGTGAGGGCCATCTTCCAGGTCTCTGACTTCCTGTTGTATCATGAGGTGGTGTATGGGGCAAGGGAGCTTGCTCAGGTCTCTCTTATAAGGGCCCTAATCCTATTCATGAGGACTCTGCCGTAATCACCTCCCAAAAGCCTCACCTCCTAACCAAAGGTTAAGTTTCAACATATGGGGAGGGGGACACATTCAGACTACAGCAACCTCTGTGTCAGTGGTTCTCAAGAAGGGGATGATTTTGCCAATTAGGGGATATTTGTCAATGTCTGGGAACACTTGGATCACAGCTAGAGGGTGAGGGGCAGTACTACCGGCATCCAGCAGGTAGAGGCCAGGGATGTTTCTGAGTATCACACAATGTACAGGACAATCCGACACAACACAGAGCCACCTGACTCAAAATGTTGGTAGTGCCAAGGTTGAGAAGCTCTGCTGTAGCTTCGTGAGCACAGATCTAGCACAGGATATTTGGGCCAAAACCACAACTTACCACGAACCTTGAGAAAAGCATCCTTCACTTTCGCCTGGCCCCATTTCTCTCTCTGTCAGCAAATGAATGGGGATTCAGAAATTTACAGACCCTCTTTGTTCCTCATCCCTGAATCTGAACATAAAAGGAAAGAAATTGATTCCCAATGCTCACGGGATCACAACCCCATTGCACATTGGCAGATACCATTGAAGTTGTGACTTGTTTACTTTTCCTTGTGGAAACAGGAATCTGAGAAAAAAGTTAGTCCGGCAAACTATAGGGGGGAAAAGGAAACGGGAACATTCCAGAAAGATTTTTCAGGGGTCACCTCCCTCTGATGTGGCTAAAGTAAAATGTACAATTTTTAAAAGAAAAGTAAAACATGAAAACCCCCAACAAACAACAGGCGCCATAGGTGTTGTCTGGGGACCTGGCAACCTGGGGACTTTGGCAACTTTGTCTTTGCAAGCTGAGAAAGATGCAGCCTGGCTGGGAGCCCCAGAGCAAGGGACTGCCTGCTGGAGGAGCCCCACCCTGAAAGGAAAGGCCAGGCCTGGCACCTGCGCCTTGCTCAGTCTTTGGCCAGGGGCCACCCCCAGAATAGCTTCTTATCAGCCAATCACACTCCTGCACAGCATCTCCTTTCCTAAATGGGGAACTGAGTTGTGTCCCAGGCTTGATCCCTAGAAGCAGACCCTGAGACAGGGTTTTGTGTGAAAAGGATTTATGATGAAGGATTCCCAGGAAAAACCTGGAAGTGGGATAGTACACCACAGAAGGGAGCAAAGCTAAACCAGGTGAATTCTCGGGGGAAATCCCATTGAGGGTTACTTTGGCTCAGGCCTGGTGAGGGCATGCTGGGAGTTGACCAATGCAGGGGTGGCAGACCCTGTCTCCACCCCTGCACCACCCCGTGCCTGCCCTGGGTGAGTCACTTGTCAGGGCTGCCCCTAAGGGCAGTAAATTCCCAGGCACTTCTGTTTTCTGCTCTGCAGGCAAAGTGAGTTCCCACAGTTTAGGGACAGCCCTGCCAGAGACTCAGGCTGGCTGTAGGAGGTGAAAACATCTCAAGGGTAGGTGTGCTTGAAAATGTAAAGGGCCAAGGAGCTCCGACAACACCCAAACCAGACTGAAACCCAAATTTATAATGATTGAGGCAGAAAAGGAAAATCAAGAATGGAACCAATAATTTTTAACGTTTGCATAACTATTCACTTAAAAGTCAATCTTGGCATTTATTTTTCTTTAAAAATACCAGGGACAGGTAGGGAAAGGTTAGTAAAAGAGCACCAACTTTCAGCTATAAGATAAACAAGGTCTGAAGATTGAATGTAAAATATGGGGACCACAGTTGATAATGTTGTATTATTTACTTGAAATTTGCTAAGAGGGCAGAGCATAAATGTTCTAGCCAAAAAAAAAAAAAAACCGATAAATATTTGAATTGATGGATGTGTTAATTAACTAGATGGTAGGAATCCTTGTACACTGTATCTATATATCAAATCACCACAATGCACATTTTAGGTATCCTATACATTTATTTGTTAGTTATACTTCAATACAGGTGAGATGCCTGCCTGAGATATTGGAGGGGCCATGCAGACACAAAGACTGTCAGAGTCTTCCTTGAAGAGTAATATCTATGGAAAGCAAATAAGCCAAAGGGGTGGATGGGAAGCCACTTGCTTCACAAACAAATTCAATGTATTTCCCATAGTTACAGTAATGGACTTTGCCTTGGTGAGGCCTTTGGGTTGTGAAAAACAAAGTCCATCAGTGACTTCAACAGGCAGAAGTTATTCTCAAAAGGCTTTACCTCAAAGTAATACTGCAGAAGCTTGTTTACAGACTTCTTTTTCTTCCTTTCAATGTTTTTCCCCTTGGATCTCTAGATAAAAGCTTCCAGAAAGAAATTTTAGATCTCTTATTTCTTAAGTTCTTGTAGGAGTGGGAAATGGATCAAAGATGTCTCTGCACCACAAATCAAGGATCGGATGTAGATTTCCTACAATGAGTTTGATCATTGTCAATAGTGGGACCAGATAATTGATCCAAATGCTGTCCCCCTTGACATCCAAGTTATCTGTCTGGATGGTTTGTGAGCTTCACCAGAAATTGTCAAATCTCCACGAGTACTATATAAGCACATGTGGTATAACTCAATCTGCTTTTTCTTTTATTTTGTTTCTTGTTCCTTATTTGCTTTTTGATTTTTTAAAACAGTTTTGAATATACAGAATAATTGAGAAGGAGTACAAAGAATTCCCATATAGCCCTCTGACCACACATTCCCTGATCATTGACATCTTACACTAGTACTATACATTTACTACAATTAATGAACCAATATTAACACTGTTTTCTTTTCTTTTTTCTTTTTTTTTTTTTTTCTGTAGAAAGAGAGAGAGTGTGAGTGGAGAGGGGCAGTGGGAGAGAGAGAGAACCTCAAGCAGGCTCTACACTCAGTGCAGAGCCCGGCTCAGGGCTGGATCTCATGACCCTAGGATCATGACCTGAGCCGAGTTCAAGAGACAGACACTCAACTGACTGAGGCACCCAAGTGCCCCCGACACATTCTTATTAAACAAAGTTTATAGTTTATCAGGATTTCCTTAATTTTTAACCTAACATCTCTTTTCTGTCCCAAGATCCCATCCAGGACACCACATTACACTTTGTCATCCTGTTATCCTGGGCTCCTCTTGACAGTTTTTCAGACTTCCTTTGTTTTTGATGACTTTGATAGCTTTGAGAAGTTACTGGCCAGGTATATTGTAGGATGTCCCCCTATTAAGATTTGTCTGGTGTTTTTCTCATCATTGGAATGGGATTATGGGTTTTTAGGAGGAAGGTCACAGAGATAAAGTGCCCTTTTCTTCACCTCATATCAAGGGCACACACTATAATCACAAATATGATTGCTGATATTGCCTTTGAACACCTAGCTGAGGCAGTGTGTGTCAGGTTTCTCCATTGCAAAGCTCCTCTTTTATTTCCTCTTTCCATACAGCGCTCTTTGAAAGGAAGTGCTGTGTGCAGCCCATACGTAAGGAGTAGAGAGTTGTCTCCACCACCTTGAGGCTGGTATATCTACATAATCTACTTGGAATTCTGCCTGGGAGATTTTTCTCTTCTCACCCATTAATTAGTTGATTCATCATTTACTTATATCAGTTTGGGTTCAGATACTTATTTTTTATTTTACTACTGCTTTATTTAATACCATTTTATTTGTTTTGTTGCTCGTATTGTTGTAGCTTTGGCCACTGGGGGCTCTTTCAGCTTTCAGCTGGCTTCTATGGTCTTTTGACATTCCCACTTCAGCGTGTTATATTTTTTAGTGCTTACTTATTTTATTTTTTTTAATTAAAAACATTTTTTTGAGAGACAGGTGGGGGAAGGAGCAGGAGAGGGGCAGAGAGAGGGGGGTACAGAGGATCAGAAGTAGGCTCTGCTCTGACAGCAGTGAGCTTGGTGGGGGCTTGAACTCACAAACTGAGTTGAGGCAAAGTCTGATGCTCAACTGACAGAATTACCCAGGGTCTCCTTTAATTTTTTTTATGTTTATGTATTTGCTTTTGAGAGTGTGGGGGGGGGGAGGGAGAGAACAGAGAGAGAGAGAGAGAGAGGGAGAATCCCAAGCAGGCTTTGCATTGTTAGTGCAGAGGCCCACACGGGGCTCGATCCCACCACCTGTGAGATTATGACCCGAGCTGAAACAAAGAATCAGTAGTTTAACCAACTGAGCCACCAGGTGCCCCAGATGCTTCCTTATTTTATAGCACTACAAGGCTCCAGGCTCATCTGGTATATTTCCCACCCCAGTTATAAAATGAGCCCTGATTCCTTTTATTGGAGAACGGTATTAGAAAACAAGATCTGGGCAATAGGTGTTCTTATTATTAAGGGTATCATTGCTTCTAGGCCATCTCAAGTGGACAGAGCAAAGAAATACATGTATATACACACATGTAAACACATATGTAAACATGTGTATTTATACTGAGTTAAAACATGAGTTCTGGGGCGCCTGGTGGCTCAGTCATTGAGTGTCCAACTTCGGCTCAGGTCATGATCTCACGGTTCATGGGTTCGAGCCCCGCATCGGGCTCCGTGCTGACAGCTTGGAGCTTGGAGCCTGCTTCCGATTCTGTCTCCCTCTCTCTCTTCTCCTTCCCTCCTTGCACTCTGTCTCTCAAAAATAAAAATCAACATTAAACAAACAAACAAACATGAGTTCTTACTGACCTCTTTAACTACAAGCTATTACCATGTGGCTCATTCCAGCCTCCTCTTCTTGTTCATATGTAAATTCCCACTCCAACAATGAGAAACTGGCTCCCATCATCACCATGCATTGGCTTAATTGTTCAGTTCCATATACATGTATAGCAGTATCAGACTTGTTAAACTATCCCTTATGGAAAACAAGTTTTTCAAATAGAGTACAATGGTTTTGTGCACTTCCTTGTCCCTTTAGAATTACAGACTCCATTCATTTCTAAAGTGACTAAGGTCAACACCTTCCCTTACACCACCCCCCCAACACTCTCTCCAGTGAAGTTATTTCATATTAGGTAGATTCATAGATTTCATAGTACAGTTAGATTCTCTTGTCATAGTACACATTTTCTCTTGGGATTCTGCTTAATTTTTTAAAATTTTTATTTAATTTATTTTTTTATTTTACATCCAAGTTATTTAGCATATAGTGTAACAGTGATTTAAGGAGTAGATTCCTTAATGTCCCTTGCCCATTTAGCCCATCCCCTCCCACAACTCCTCCAGTAACCCTCTGTTTGTTCTCCATATTTAAGAGTCTCTTATGTTTTGGTCACCATCCTGTTTTTATATTATTTTTGTTTTCCTTCCATTATGTTCATCTGTTTTGTCTCTTAAAGTCCTCATATGAGTGAAGTCATATGATATTTGTCTTTCTCTGACTAATTTCGCTTAGGATTATATCCTCTAGTTCCATCCACATAGTTGTGAATGGCAAGATTTCATTCTTTTTTATTGCTGAGTAATACTCCATCATATATATATATATATATATATATATATATATATATATATACCACATCTTCTTTATCCATTCATCCATCAATGGACAATTTGGGCTCTTTCCATACTTTGGCTAGTGCTGCTATAAACATTGGGGTGGATGTGCTCCTTCGAAACAGCACACCTATATCCCTTGGATAAATACCTAGTAGGGCAATTGCTGGGTTGTAGGGCAATTCTATTTTTAATTTTTTGAGGAACCTACATACTGTTTTCCAGAGCAGCCGCACCAGTTTGCATTCCCATCAAGAGTGCAAAAGAGATCCTCTTTCTCTGCATCCTCACCAACATCTGTTGTTAATGTTAGCCATTCTGACAGGTGTGAGGTGTTATCTCAGTGTGGTTTTAATTTGTATTTCCCTGTTGATGAGTGATGTTGAGTATCGTTTCATGTGTTGGTTGGCCATCTGGATGTCTTCTTTGAAGAAGTATCTATTCATGTTTTGCCCATTTCTTCACTGGATTATTTGTTTTTGTGGTGTTGAGTTTGATAAGTTCTTTATAGATTTTGGATAGACCAATTTCCCTGATGAACATGGATGCAAAAATCCTCAACAAGATATTAGCCAACCAGATCAAACAATACATTAAAAAAATTATTCACCATGACCAAGTGGGATTTACACCTGGGATGCAGGGCTGGTTCAATATCCGCCAAACAATCAATGTGATTCATCACATTAATAAAAGAAAGGGCAACAACCACATGATCCTCTCAATAGATGCAGAGAAAGCATTTGACAAAATATAGCATCCTTTCTTGATAAAAACTCTTAAGAAAGTAGGGATAGAAGGATCATACCTTGAAATCATAAAAGCCATATATGAAAGACCAAGACCCAACGCTAATATCACCCTCAATGGGGAAAAACTGAGAGCTTTCCCCCTAAGGTTAGGGACAAGACAGGGATGTCCACTCTCACCACTGTTATTCAACATAGTATTGGAAGTCTTAGCCTCAGCAATCAGACAGCACAAAGAAATAAAAGGCATCTAAATTGGCCAGGAGGAGGTCAAACTTTCATTCTTTGCAGATGACATGATACTCTATATGGAAACCCAAAAGATTCCACCAAAAAACTGCTGGAATGGATCCGTGAATTCAGCAAAGTGGCAGGATATAAAATCAATGCACAAAAATCAGTTGCATTCCTATACAACAACAATGAAGGAACAGAAAGAGAAATCAAGGAATCAATCCCATTTACAATTGCACCAAAAACCGTAAAATACCTAGGAATAAGTCTAACCAAAGAAGTGAAAAATCTACACACTGAAAATTATAGAAAGCTTATGAAAGACATTGAAGAAGACACAAAGAAATGGAATAATATTCCATGCTCACAGATTGGAAGAACAAATGTTGTTAAAATGTCAATACTGCCCAAAGCAATCTATGTATTAAATGCAATACCTGTCAAAATAACAGCAGCAATCTTCACAGAGCTAGAACAAACAATCCTAAAATTTTTATGGAACCAGAAAAGACCCCAAATAGCCAAAGCAATCTTGAAAAAGAAAACCAAAGCAGGAGGCATCACAATCCCAGACTTCAAGCTGTATTACAAAACTGTAATCATCAAGACAGTATGGTACTGGCACAAGAACAGACACTCAGATCAATGGAACAGAATGGAGAACCCAGAAATGGACCCACAAATGTATGGCCAACTAATCTTTGACAAAGCAGGAAAGAATATCCAATGGAATAAAGACAGTCTCTTCAGCAAGCAGTACTGGGAAAACTGGACAGCAACATGCAGAAAGAGGAACCCGGACCACTTTCTTACACCATACACAAAAATAAACTTGAAATGGATGAAAGACCTAAATGTGAGTCAGGAAACCATCAAAATCCTCCAAGAGAAAGCAGGCAAAAACCTCTTTGACCTTGGCCGCAGCAACTTCTTACTCAACACATCTCCAGAGGCAAGAGAAACAAAAGCAAAAATGAGCTATTGGGAGCTCATCAAAATAAAAATGTCCTCCACAACAAAGGAAACAATCAGCAAAACTAAAAGGTAACCTATGGAATGGGAGAAGATATTTGCAAAAGACACATCAGATAAAGGGATTCTGGTTAATTTGCGTCAGATTTGTAAATTTGAAGTAGTTTTTCTCTCCCCTTCAGATTGCATCAAACAGAAAACACAACTAGCAAAATCATTTTCACCAGTAACCCAGCAATATAAAAAAGTTGGAAGGTGTAAAGCAGATCACGTGTTAAGAAGATTGACAAATTGTTTAATTCTTATGTAACTATGTACTCAGCTTTCCTTTGAATCATAAAATGATAAAAGTGGTCACTACCTTTCAAGGTTTTTGTAAGATTTAAATGAGTTTAGGGGCGCCTGGGTGGCTCAGTCGGTTGAGCGACCGACTTTGGCTCAGGTCATGATCTCACTGTCCGTGAGTTCGAGCCCCGCATTGGGCTCTGTGCGGACAGCTCAGAGCCTGGAGCCTGTTTCAGATTCTGTGTCTCCCTCTCTCTGACCCTCCCCTGTTCATGCTCTGTCTCTCCCTGTCTCAAAAATAAATAAACGTTAAAAAAAAAAACTTTAAATGAGTTTAATACACCTAGCATCCTCAGAACAGATAATAGCACCTAGAAAATGCCCCTGTTATTATTGCCACCAAGTATTCAGTGGAAGAGCACTGTGGCATGATTAACACCTTAAAAGATCATTTTGGAAACTGAAAGTAGGAAGTTAAGAGGCTATTGTTGTTAGAAATCTGAGTGAAGGATAGGGGCAGAATGGGGTCAAGCAAGGAGAAGAGGGAGAAGATTAGTTGCCACTGGATATGATGAGCTATAAGATAGAAAGAAAAAAGTGAAGGATAATACATAGTGTTTGTCTTAACCAGGTGCCAGAATAGTAGTGCCATTTACTGTGGGGAGAAGACTGAGGGCCTTGGTTTGGATAATCCTGAAAGCAGAGCCTACAACAAGGACATAGGTGCCCAAAGTTTATTTGGAAGGTGGTCCCAGGAAACTAGAGTGAGGAATTAGTGATCTGGAAAGAGAAGTCTACAAAGGATGTGTCATTTGGCCATTATTGGGATGACCTATGGGGATGAGTCATCACTATGGGTCACTGAATTCAGTCCTACTTTGGATTCTCTGTGTAGGACATGCCTCAGAGTTGTTCCACCAAAGGATAAGGGGTTGGGATGTTTACCCACCAGCCCCTACTCTCTTTCGTGGAGGGGTGCTGCTAGAGGCACGAACTTCCCCCTACTCCTTTTCCTTTCAGCACTTGCTGTGTATTATGTGGGCTTCCATGGCATTGGAGAAAGCTGGGGCAGAAAAGTGCAAAGGTGCTATGGTGGCAGAAGCAGGAAGCTCTTGGTGTGCACTGTCACTGCAAGAACATCAGAGATGGGCACAGGCACCCAAAAAGTTGGCTATCCTGATAAAGAGCAGGATGCCAAAGGTATGGTACAATACAAATTAAGGCTTTTAATTCTCAATTCAATAATTATTTATTGATATGTATTGTATATAGAGTATTCTGCCTAGGTGCATGGGAGATAGACATGGGATAGATACTATAGAGAGTAAAGTCAGGGTCCCTTCTTTCAGGAAATTGTATCTAGTAATATAATGTAATTTAAAGTCTTATGACATGATGTGACATGCTTTAGAGCACTGGTTTTGGAGTCACACATGTTAGGGTTAAGCATGCCATTTTCAATCTAGGTGAACTTAGGATATGTTACTTGATCTTTCTGAGATTGTTTCCTCATTTGTAAAGTGGGATGGCATTAGTTCCCTCCCTCAGGAGTTTGTGTTGATACTACATGCAATGATGGACACAAGGTGGCAAGCCCAGGGTCTGGCACAAGGAAAGCACTCAGTAACTATTAGCTGCTCTTATTGTTGCTGCTGCTAAGAAGAGAGTACAATATTTGTCATGATCATTACAATGCAAAAAGATTTTCATAAGGAGGCGAAATCTTATTTCTTAACCCTCTCCTGGTTCATTCTAGTTACTTCTAGAATTGTAAGAAAGGCAAACAATAGGCCTAATACATGATTACTTAATAAGTTCTTTATACCTACGAAGTGAAGAGTCACCCAAAAGGAATCATTTAAAAACATTTCACTTTCACTCAGTCTTACCCCTTTCCAACCTGAGTTTATTCATTATAGCCTTAGAATCCCCCATTTGTTTTTTTAAATAACTTTTAAGTTTATTTATTTATTTTGAGAGAGAGAGCAGAGGAGGGGAAAAGAAAGAGGGAGAAAGAGAAGCCCAAGCAGGTGCCTCACCATCAGTGCAGAGACCAATGCGGGGCTTGAAACCAAGAACCATGAGATGATGACCTGAGCTGAAGTCAAGAGTTGGATGCTTAACTGGCTGAGCCACCCAGGCATGTCAATCTCACATTTGTGTCAAGAAGTGGACTATATAAAATTTTTTTTCACAAGAACTATCACCCAAACTACCATTATTTAATTGCCCTGATGTCCTTATAGCTTTATCTTTATCTATAGCCTATATCTTTATCATTTTTAGTCTTTCCTCTGTAGATTGAAGTCAGTGACTCTCAATTTAGAGGTTATATGTGTGCATATATTTATATATGTATTTAAATGAGTGTGTTTAAGTGTGTGTGTGTGTGTGTGTGAAAGAGAGAGAGAGAGAGAGAGAGAGAGAGAGAGAGAGAGAGAGAAGCTGTAACAGTTACCCACCACCATGATTATGCTGCATAACAAACTATTACAAAACTTAGCACCTTAAAAAAGAAGCATTTATTTTTTCACGTATCTGAGGTTCAGTGATTCAGACTTTATTAGGCTGGACAATTCTGATTTAGTGGGACCCACTCACAAATCTGGGGGACAGTTGGTGTTGGTTGATCAGAATGGCCATGGACCTAGCTGGAATGACTGGGGCATTTGGACTCAGCTCCACACTCCTCATCCTCCAGCAGGCTAGCTACAGCATCTTTTCATGGTGAAGGCACAGGAGCAGGACAGGAAGAGAAAATGGAAAAGTGCTCTCTCCTACCCCTACATGCATCATATCTGCTGACATCCTTTGGCCAAAGCCAAATCAAAGGATGGGAACAGAGACTCACCTTTTTAGTGAGACAACTGAAAAGGCACATGACAGAGGGCCTGGATACAGGGAGGGGTAGAGTTCTGAGGCCATTCTCACCATCTGTCATGGGATAGGTATCAGAGCCATTGTGGGAATGTTTTCTAATTCCCCACATTTCCTCCCTCTGCCACAGGGACCCTGACACACTCTGGTCACCCCGCATTGCTGGGTGGGAACCACTTCCTCACAGGTTCTATACAAACAAACCTTCCTCTCAGACCCATTCAGATTCCATGTGTGTCATGGACTTCCATTTGTACAAGAATTTTTGACTGTGTTTAATAAAGGAAACACTTATGGGACAATGTGCTAGGTCTGGGGACCCAGAAATAAGTAAGAGCCTGTTGCTGGCTCCAGGGTACATGAGTGGTGGAAAAAATAACATGACAAACAATTCTAATGCAAGACAGCAGGGGACACAATAAAGGACAAGGCAAAGTGCTATAGTGGCTGGGAGATTTGGTGGAAAGACTTTTTTTTTCATTCATCTATATGTTCTGCTTTTACTTCCAAATGCAGTTTGAAAAATAACCTCCAGTTTCTTCAACAGATATGGAGCAAGGAAAAAAAAAAAGATGGTGTTGGTGGGAATGCAGACTGGTGCAGCCACTGAGGAAGATAGTATGAAGAATCCCCCAAAAAATTAAAAATAAAGATATGATCCAGTAATTGCACTACTGGATATTTATCCCAAAAATTCAAAAATAATAATTTGAAGGGATACGTGCACCCCAATATTCATAGCAGCATTATCAACAATAGCCAAACTATGGAGAGAGCCCAATGTCCATTAACTAATGAATGGATAAAGAAGATATGGTATATATATATATATATATACACACACACACACAATGGAATACAATTCAGCCATAAAAAAAGAGAATGAAACCTTGCCGTTTGCAATAACATGGATGGATCTAGGGTATAATGCTAAGTGAAATAAGCCAGTCAAAGAAAGACAATTACCATATGATTTCATTCACATGGAATTTAAGAAACAAAACAAACAAATGAAAAGGAAAAAAGAGAGACAAATCAAAAATCAGACTCTTAACTATAGAGAACAAACTGATGGTTATCAGAGGGGAGGTGGTGGTAGGAGATGAGTGAAATAGGTAATGGGGATTAAAAGCAAACTTAGTTTTTTAAAATTTTTTTTAAATTTTATTTGAGTGAGAGAGGGAGTGAGTGAGCAGGGGAGAGGGACAGAGGAAGAGAGAGAATCCCAAGCAGCCTCCACACTCAGCACAAAGCCCAACACAGGGCTGCATCCCACAACCTTGGAACTGTAACCTGAGCTGAAATCAAGAGTCAGACACTCAACGGACTGAGCCACCCAGGAGACCCAACAGCACACTTATCTTGATGAGCACTTGAGTAATATATGGAAGTGTTGAATTACTATCTTGTACACCTGAAACTAATATAACTCTGTATGTTAACTACTCTGGAATTAAAATACAATAAATATGATACAACACAATAAATTAAGTAAATTTAAAATGAAATGGAAGGGAAAACGTACAGATTAAAAGAGATTTAAGAGACACAGAATTGCAACCTAACCATGGTGTGAATCTTATTTGAATCCTTATTCAAACAAATTGAAAAAATGATGTCATTTTTGAGATGGTCTGAAATTTAAATAGTAACATTAGAAAATATTGTTAATTTTTTTGGTCAGAAAATGGCATTATTGTGGTTATGTTCAAGATAGTGCTTATTTTGGGGCGCCTGGGTGGCGCAGTCGGTTAAGCGTCCGACTTCAGCCAGGTCACGATCTCGCGGTCCGTGAGTTCGAGCCCCGCGTCGGGCTGTGGGCTGATGGCTCAGAGCCTGGAGCCTGTTTCTGATTCTGTGTCTCCCTCTCTCTCTGCCCCTCCCCCGTTCATGCTCTGTCTCTCTCTGTCCCAAAAGTGAATAAACGTTGAAAAAAAAAATTAAAAAAAAAAAAAAGATAGTGCTTATTTTTAGAGCTATATACTTAAATGTTTATGAATGAACTCATATAATGTTTAAATTTTGCAACAAACATAATATGGGATGGGGTGTGAATAGACAGAACCAGCCTTGGGTTGATGGAAGTTAGGGCTGGTGGTCAGTACATGGGTGTTTATATGGTTCTGTTGACTTTTGTGTATGTTTCAAATTCCTTACAATAGAAAGTTAAATAAATAAACCCATCTGTCCTGGAAAAGTTGATGGAATGAACCCACTTGATTCTGATTGTTTCCAGGACACCCTGCATTCATGGTTCAGTCCACACACAAAATCACCACTGAGCAGAGGCTTGGTGTTTGTCATTTATATATCTCTCTTTCACTGGTCTGGTACCCAAGGATTCCAGAAGTATGTGGAAGTAGTGTCTTGGTCTTAAAGGAACGATAAGTCTGGTTAATCTCCCTACTTTTTAGAGTCCTCTTGGGTGGCCCCTACCCTTATTCACCAATTCCTGCCAAGCAAGGTCTTGTCAAGAATTCCTATGACTGTGGCATTCTTTCTTAATGATGGAGGGCCATAGACTCTTAGACACAGTCTTGCAAACAGAAAAAAAAAAAAAAAAGGAAAAAAATTAGCCCACCCATAACTCTCCAAACTTCTCCCCAGAGATAAAATCATTCCTTTACGAATTATTATCTTAAACTTAAATGCCTGGACCATTTCATGTTGGAAAAATGCTAATAGTTTTCTATCCTTTGTCAAGACAGTCTTGGACACTGATAAAACCAAATCCTTTTAGCTGGTCAGGGAGTCATCAGGTCCTTGGCCTGAGACAATAAATATTACTTGGAATTGAAGTTTTTTTTATTTTGTTTTAATGTTTATTTATTTATTTGCTTTTGAGAGAGAGCGAACACAAGTGGGAAAGGGACAGAGAGAGAGAGAAGAAGACACAGAATAGGAAGCAGGCTCCAGGTTCTGAGCTGTCAGCACAGAGCCCTATGTGGGGCTTAAACCTACAAACCATGAGCAAAGTCGGACCTGAGCCAAAGACCTGAGCGAAAGTCAGACGCTTAACCAACTGAGCCACCCCGGTGCCCTGGAATTGAAGTTTTAATAAGAATAAGCAGGCAAGTACAGTACAGCTCATGATGCTTGAAGCCAGAAGCTGACGCTGCCTTGTAACTTATGTTGGCAGTCTTAATGCTTCGTTCTCTTCAGTATCTTGGACACGATGTCCCAGAACATCAGTCCTCAACTACCTGCCGACCCCATAGATGCAGCTGCACAGGGAAAAATGGACCATTCCTTCCTGCAGGACCACCTGCTTGTCCAACACCAAATGTCTCTAAAATGCTTCCTTTTGACACACTTGGGGGTTCAGCTTTGAAGGGATAAGAAATCAGGTTATGAAAACTGACGATGGTCGGTCTCACATGGAAACCTAATACCTGAGGATCATCTAAAATAGAGGCTAAAGTGTATGGGGAGATACCCTAGGTAGCTTTCAAGCCTGTAATTTCATTACTGTTGTCCAGATGGCTTAGCCACTTAGGCCTTCAACAATTGGCCTGATGTGGGTACTTGAGATTCTGATACACAAATGCAGGTGCCTTCAGGAAGCAGTCAGATAATGTCTAGGAGTAAAGTAGTGAGAGCAATGTATTCCATATTAAGTAGGCATGGCCTTTGTTTCTAAAAGATTGTGCATTCTCCCATTTTTGTTGAGACATATGGCTTTCTGTATCTATCATTTTCCCTCTTTGGGAGAGACATGTGGGCATAAAAATTATTTTATTTTCTGTTTCCTTCTATGTGAAATAACAGAGCAACCAAGGTGATAATTGACAACTTATATGCAGCCTAGAAACATAGAAAGGAGTGTGCGGGGGTGGGAACCAGGGTAAACTGGGGGTGGTGTGTTACATTTTGTCAAAGATAAACAAAGCCAGGTCTGGTTAAAGTGGTAAGGATAGACTTTAATCAGTAATAACTATTACAATAGGGAAAAGTGTGCAGTGTGCAGTGTGAACTGAACTCAACTTTGACTTGTATAGAGGGGACTAGCCTTTTAAGGGGTGAATGAAGGAATGTGGGGGGCAGTGAGTGGTGTCTCAGTAGAGTAAGGCAAGTGAAAAATTATAAAAAGTGGGAAGGGAAGATGTTGTATGTGAGATGCATCTGAGTTTGTTAACTGACACTTGGGGAAATTAGGCTCCTGTCCTCTGACAGAGACTGGGAGGCAAGGGCCCTACCCTCAGGTAGTGGCTGGAACAAACAGGAAATTCTCAGGCAGGCACTTTAAGGGGGGCTGGGTCATCCTAGGTATATGGCCTTGAGCTGTTAGAAACCATGAGTGTTTTTTTCAACTCTTTATAGGCCAGGGTTGAGCCTAGTAGAGAGGAGGGCTCAGGTAAGCCTAGCTAGGATTTGGCCAAGGACTGGATATTAGTCAATCTCAAAGCTATGTCCACTGTTTAGCTCAAATAATTATTACCATTTAGGACCCAACATTGCCAAGTCTTCCACCTGCTGAAGAAAAGCTAGAAATGTAGACATTTGCACAAAAATTCCCAATTTTAAACTTTTGGTAGCTTATTCCAATACCCATATTTTTTAATTTTAGCAAGACAAACAAAAAAACCTGTCTGTGGGTTAGCCATGGCCCTGGGACCACCAGTTACAGCCTCTGCGTAAACTAACTGGGGGAAAAATTAACCCTTGACCTTCATTCTTTCCTCATGAAAATGTTGCTGTTTGAGAATGGCACTTCCCCAAATCTTTGTGTGTGTTCAGTTTGATTTATTAAATATAAATAAAAATGCTTTTTTTTTGTGTGTATGAGCTTTACACCCAGGGTGGGGCTTGAACTTACAACCCTAAGATCAAGAATCACATGGTCTACTGACTGAGCCAGACAGGTGCCCCAAAACTGCTTTCTGACATGTGAACTTTTCCCTCCCAGGCAAGATCTAGAGGAATATTTCCCTATTTCAATTCTATGTCTTATGAATCCTTTTCCTTGAAGAACTTGCCTTTATCTCATAGCTTTGGGCAACAAGTCTACTTTGCTGAGAAAACTTGGCAGAAGATTATATTTAGAAAAATGTAGAGCCAGGCAAATTCCCCTATCAGCTGCACTAAAACCCGTGATCCCACAGGAGCCAGAGCCGACATCCTACTATTTCTGCCTGCCCTCTGATGGACTTTTTATTAAACATATAATTGGGTACTTCTGGCTTGGGTACTCTGCCCAACAGAAGTTTATAAGCACAGATTTAAAAGAGCATAATAAATACCTCTTTGTATTAATTGGAATAGCCTGATTTTATTGTTACCTTAGATGCCAGAACATTTAAAAAAAAAAAGGCTATTATGAATAGCAAAAAAGGGAATTGAGTTCCTTTTCTCCCTCCCATGTAAGCTAAGAGTTCATTTCTCAACCTCTTATCCTTGTATCTACCTACTTGTAAGCAGACATTTGTTATCATTCACAGTGCTGTATGCTTTTAGCTTCGAAGGAAAGCTACCTAGTTGGGCTATCCTCAAGTAACAGGGGTTTATTCCAAGAAAAGGTGAACAAGGACAAGAGGAATCTTTTGGGAACTCACAGACAGTTGTACAGAGTGAGGGACTCACTGAAATGTAAGGTTTTTGTCTGGAACCAAGAGGGGATCCTGCCCCCAGGATTCAGGTCCACTGTGGCCCTTAACCCCCAGCCCACAGGAGGAGTCAGCCCATCCCTGGTCTTTATGGGTGTTATGGACTGAATTGTGTCCACTACCCCCAAATGTTGAAGTCCTAATGCCCAGTACCTCAGAATGTGATCTTATTTGGAGACGGCTTTTAAAAAGGTAATTGAGTTAAAATGAGGTCATTAGGGTGGGCCCTAATCCAATATGATTGCTGCCCTTATTTGTAGAGATTAGGACACACATCTCCAGAGGGAAGATCATGTAAAGAAAGAGAGAGGATGTTTACAAGCCTAGGAGAGAAGCCTCAGAGGAAGCAATCTTGCTGACACCTTGATCTTGGACTTCAGCCTCTAGAACTAGGTGCTTGCTAGAAGTTGCTATTGTAGCTGCTACATCTTATCCCTGTCTTACTCCCTACCATCTTACCTCCATTCTCTAGACCATGGTTTGTGCTGACCCAAAGCCTCTGCTTATTGGTAGTTGCTGTAGCCTCATGGTCCCTCCTGTTGGGCAGGGTACTCAAACCAACCCTCTGAAAGGCTACTGAAAGTTCAGGTTTCCTGCCTTCTTCCAATTGTGTGGTCAGGAGGTCACAGGATATGCTCCCAAACTACCCAAGGCTCTTTACCTTGGTGTGAGACTACAGAAAGACTCCCCTTAGAAAGGACTGTGTGTGTGTGTGTGCATGTGTGTGCACACGTGTACTTGCTGTCTGCACGTGTGTGCATATGTGCATGTGTGTATGTGTGTACACAGACATGTGTGAAAGATGCTTAGATTTGGGCCATTGCCACACTCATTTATTCAAAAGCAAGTTTATTCTAGAAAATGCAAACTAGCCTATTGTGACAATGAGGTGGGAGTGGGGGAGGGAGGGGTAGATTGCAATGTGGTTTGAAGAAACCTTGTGGATAAAGAAAATGTTTTGATTGTGGGGTGCATGGGTGGCTCAGTCAGTTGAGCATCCAACTTTGGCTCAGGTCATGATCTCATGGATTCACGGGTTTGAGCCCCACATCGGGCTCTGAGCTGACAGCTTGGAGTCTGCTTCAGATTCTGTGTCTCCCTCTTTTTCTCTCTGCCCCCTTCCCCGCTTGTGCTCATGCTCTCTCTCTCTCTCTTAAAAATAAATTAAAATAAACATTTTTTTAAAAAAATAATAGAAAATGTTTTGATTGTGGCCATGATTTCATGAACGTATTTGTCTTTCAAAAACTCATGAAATCCTAATCCTGACAACATGCATGCTATTATTGTATTAAAGCCTCCCCCAAAATTCCAAGCAAAACTTTTTTTTAACTCCATTTCAAGAGGTTAGTTTCCAGATAGTTGGCACCTTGCGGGATGACAAGGCCTGAAGGCTTCAGCCAAGCTCTAGAGACAGCTCTGCACAAACGCCCTTTGTGACAAGAAAGGTATTGCTCTACCTTCCTTGGCCTGGCAATCAGGTCGATAGGAACAACTGGCTGCATGGGGAAACAATTGAGCCAGCAGGGCCAGATGGAGGCGTTGAGTAACCGTGAATGAGGAAGTCTCAGCTGATTACAGTGATTACTGTTTTCATGGTGTCTGCAACCTCCGAGCAAGAAAATGCCCTCTGGTCAGAGCCCTACTTTTGTTCCTCACCACTTTGTTCAGGAACTAAGTTTTCTCAATATTCTAATACGAACACAGCTCAGTGTCCGCTTTGGTGTGCAGGCTTTGATGGCCCCCTATCAGCGCAAGTATTTAATGAGGCAGTGTTGATTGCATCAAACCTGGAACAAATCTTGCTAGCATCGAGAAGGGACATGCCCAGCACATGCCCAAGGCCTTGCTTCACTCTTGCTGGTTTTATCGTATGCTGCGGTGGACATGAGTAGATGGAACTACTCCATCACTGCTAATTCAAAAATAGTAGCGTTCAGGGGCGTCTGGGTGGTTCAGTCCATTAAGTGTCCAACTCTTGAGTTTGGCTTAGGTCATGATCTCATTGCTCGTGAGTTCGAGACACACATCGGGCTCTGCGCTGACAGCGTGCTTCCGATTCTCTCTCTCTTCCTCTTTCTCTGCCCCTCCCCCTGCTTTCTCCCTCTCAAAATAAATAAACTTCAAAAAAATAGAACTCAAAGATATAAGCACATTTTTAAGAAAAATCTTAAAAAAAACAGAGACACAAATTTTCACCAAAACTCCTTTTTTAACAAACTTTGTATTGAGATATAGCATATACAAAAAAAAAAAAGTGCACCAATTATACTGGAACAGCCTGATGAATTATCACAAATAGCATACCCCTAGGTGAGCATCCAGGTTAAGAAATGAACAGGATCAGTGTCCCAGAAGACCCCTCCTGCCATCTCCAGTCACTGTCTCTACACACCATACCAAAGGTAACTACTATCCCAACTTTTAACAGCATTAAATAATTTCAGTTCTCCTCGACATTCTTATAACTGGAATCCTACAAGACAAACTCCTTTATGTCTGGTTTATGTCATTCAAAATTCTGTTTGCAAGATTTATCTGTATTTTTACTTATAGGTGTAAATATTGACTTCCATTATTGTATGATACTCCATTCCATGACTGTACCACAATTTATTCCTCTACTCTTGCTTGACACTTGGATTGTTCTAAGTTTGGGGTTAATATGAATAGTGCTGCTGTGCACATTTTAGTACATTTCTTTGGATGATGAATACATGTGCAGAATTTTGCTGAGTATAAATCTAGAAGCTGAATTGTTGACTCAGATGTTCAGTTTTAGTAGATTCTAACAAATAATTTTCTAAAATGGCTGTAGCAACATTCACTTCCACCTTAGCAAGAGTTCCAGTTGAGGGTCCTCCTCCTCACCAGCATTGATTTTTTGAATCCTTTTCATTATTGTCATTCCAGTGGGTTAGAAATTCTTCTGAGAAAAACAAAAATCATAAGCTGGGAAAGAATAGTCACCATAAACATGTTCTCAACATGAGGCAAATTTTGTTTCCTACAGAATTAAGTGTGTAGAAAAGTTTTCTGGTTTCAGACAGTCAATTATATACTTAATATCAGAAGACTCCCAAATGTAATGATGCTGAAGGCTCAAGCGTGTTCCATGAATAATCATAATTCAGTGGAAGGAATAGAAGTTGGTACAGCCACTTAGGAGGGTAATTCAAAAGTAGCCACCAAAGTTTTATTTTATTTTATTTTTTATTTATTTATTTATTTATTTTATAATATATGAAATTTATTGTCAAATTGGTTTCCATAAAACACCCAGTGCTCATCCCAAAAGGTGCCCTCCTCAATACCCATCACCCACCCTCTCCTCCCTCGCACCCCCCATCAACCCTCAGTTTGTTCTCAGTTTTTAACAGTCTCTTATGCTTTGGCTCTCTCCCACTCTAACCTCTTTTTTTTTTTTTTTCTTTTTTTTTTCTTTTTTCCTCCCCCTCCCCCATGGGTTCCTGTTACGTTTCTCAGGATCCACATAAGAGTGAAACCATATGGTATCTGTCTTTCTCTGTATGGCTTATTTCACTCAGCATCACACTCTCCAGTTCCATCCACGTTGCTACAAAAGGCCATATTTCATGTTTTCTCATTGCCACGTAGTATTCCATTGTGTATATAAACCACAATTTCTTTATCCATTCATCAGTTGATGGACATTTAGGCTCTTTCCATAATTTGGCTATTGTTGAGAGTGCTGCTATGAACATTGGGGTACAAGTGCCCCTATGCATCAGTACTCCTGTATCCCTTGGATAAATTCCTAGCAGTGCTATTGCTGGGTCATAGGGTAGGTCTATTTTTAATTTTCTGAGGAACCTCCACACTGCTTTCCAGAGCGGCTGCACCAATTTGCATTCCCACCAACAGTGCAAGAGGGTTCCCGTTTCTCCACATCCTCTCCAGCATCTAGAGTCTCCTGATTTGTTCATTTTGGCCACTCTGACTGGCGTGAGGTGATACCTGAGTGTGGTTTTGATTTGTATTTCCCTGATAAGGAGTGACATTGAGCATCTTTTCATGTGCCTGTTGGCCATCCAGATGTCTTCTTTGGAGAAGTGTCTATTCATGTTTTCTGCCCATTTCTTCACTGGGTTATTTGTTTTTCAGGTGTGGAGTTTGGTGAGCTCTTTATAGATTCTGGATACTAGCCCTTTGTCCGATATGTCATTTGCAAATATCTTTTCCCATTCCGTTGGTTGCCTTTTAGTTTTGTTGGTTGTTTCCTTTGCTGTGCAGAAGCTTTTTATCTTCATAAAGTCCCAGTAATTCACTTTTGCTTTTAATTCCCTTGCCTTTGGGGATGTGTCGAGTAAGAGATTGCTACGGCTGAGGTCAGAGAGGTCTTTTCCTGCTTTCTCCTCTAAGGTTTTGATGGTTTCCTGTCTCACATTCAGGTCCTTTATCCATTTTGAGTTTATTTTTGTGAATGGTGTGAGAAAGTGGTCTAGTTTCAACCTTCTGCATGTTGCTGTCCAGTTCTCCCAGCACCATTTGTTAAAGAGGCTGTCTTTTTTCCATTGGATATCCTTTCCTGCTTTGTCAAAGATGAGTTGACCATACGTTTGTGGGTCTAGTTCTGGGGTTTCTATTCTATTCCATTGGTCTATGTGTCTGTTTTTGTGCCAATACCATGCTGTCTTGATAATGACAGCTTTGTAGTAGAGGCTAAAGTCTGGGATTGTGATGCCTCCTGCTTTGGTCTTCTTCTTCAAAATTCCTTTGGCTATTCGGGGCCTTTTGTGGTTCCATATGAATTTTAGGATTGCTTGTTCTAGTTTCGAGAAGAATGCTGGTGCAATTTTGATTGGGATTGCATTGAATGTGTAGATAGCTTTGGGTAGTATTGACATTTTGACAATATTTATTTTTCCAATCCATGAGCAGGGAATGTCTTTCCATTTCTTTAAATCTTCTTCAATTTCCTTCGTAAGCTTTCTATAGTTTTCAGCATACAGATCCTTTACATCTTTGGTTAGATTTATTCCTAGGTATTTTATGCTTCTTGGTGCAATTGTGAATGGGATCAGTTTCTTTATTTGTCTTTCTGTTGCTTCATTGTTAGTGTATAAGAATGCAACTGATTTCTGTACATTGATTTTGTATCCTGCGACTTTGCTGAATTCATGTATCAATTCTAGCAGACTTTTGGTGGAGTCTATCGGATTTTCCATGTATAATATCATGTCATCTGCAAAAAGCGAAAGCTTGACTTCATCTTTGCCAATTTTGATGCCTTTGATTTCCTTTTGTTGTCTGATTGCTGATGCTAGAACTTCCAGCACTATGCTAAACAACAGCAGTGAGAGTGGGCATCCCTGTCGTGTTCCTGATCTCAGGGAAAAAGCTCTCAGTTTTTCCCCATTGAGGATGATGTTAGCTGTGGGCTTTTCATAAATGGCTTTTATGATCTTTAAGTATGTTCCTTCTATCCCGACTTTCTCAAGGGTTTTTATTAAGAAAGGGTGCTGGATTTTGTCAAAGGCCTTTTCTGCATCGATTGACAGGATCATATGGTTCTTCTCTTTTTTTTTGTTAATGTGATGTATCACGTTGATTGATTTGCGAATGTTGAACCAGCCCTGCATCCCAGGAATGAATCCCACTTGATCATGGTGAATAATTCTTTTTATATGCCGTTGAATTCGATTTGCTAGTATCTTATTGAGAATTTTTGCATCCATATTCATCAGGGATATTGGCCGGTAGTTCTCTTTTTTTACTAGGTCTCTGTCTGGTTTAGGAATCAAAGTAATACTGGCTTCATAGAATGAGTCTGGAAGTTTTCCTTCCCTTTCTATTTCTTGGAATAGCTTGAGAAGGATAGGTATTATCTCTGCTTTAAACGTCTGGTAGAACTCCCCTGGGAAGCCATCTGGTCCTGGACTCTTATTTGTTGGGAGATTTTTGATAACCGATTCAATTGCTTCGCTGGTTATGGGTCTGTTCAAGCTTTCTATTTCCTCCTGATTGAGTTTTGGAAGAGTGTGGGTGTTCAGGAATTTGTCCATTTCTTCCAGGTTGTCCAATTTGTTGGCATATAATTTTTCATAGTATTCCCTGATAATTGTTTGTATCTCTGAGGGATTGGTTGTAATAATTCCATTTTCATTCATGATTTTATCTATTTGGGTCATCTCCCTTTTCTTTTTGAGAAGCCTGGCTAGAGGTTTGTCAATTTTGTTTATTTTTTCAAAAAACCAACTCTTGGTTTCGTTGATCTGCTCTACAGTTTTTTTAGACTCTATATTGTTTATTTCTGCTCTGATCTTTATTATTTCTCTTCTTCTGCTGGGTTTAGGCTGCCTTTGCTGTTCTGCTTCTATTTCCTTCAGGTGTGCTGTTAGATTTTGTATTTGGGATTTTTCTTGTTTCTTTAGATAGGCCCGGATTGCAATGTATTTTCCTCTCAGGACTGCCTTTGCTGCGTCCCAAAGCGTTTGGATTGTTGTATTTTCATTTTCGTTTGTTTCCATATATTTTTAAATTTCTTCTCTAATTGCCTGGTTGACCCACTCATTCGTTAGTAGGGTGTTCTTTAACCTCCATGCTTTTGGAGGTTTTCCAGACTTTTTTCTGTGGTTGATTTCAAGCTTCATAGCATTGTGGTCTGAAAGTATGCATGGTATAATTTCAATTCTGGTAAACTTATGAAGGGCTGTTTTGTGACCCAGTATATGATCTATCTTGGAGAATGTTCCATGTGCACTCGAGAAGAAAGTATATTCTGTTGCTTTGGGATGCAGAGTTCTAAATATATCTGTCAAGTCCATCTGATCCAATGTCTCATTCAGGGCCCTTGTTTCTTTATTGATCGTGTGTCTAGATGATCTATCCATTTCTGTAAGTGGGGTGTTAAAGTCCCCTGCAATTACCACATTCTTATCAATAAGATTGCTTATGTTTATGAGTAGTCGTTTTATATATTTGGGGGCTCCGGTATTCGGCGCATAGACATTTATAATTGTTAGCTCTTCCTGATGGATAGACCCTGTAACTATTATATAATGTCCTTCTTCATCTCTTGTTACAGCCTTTAATTTAAAGTCTAGTTTGTCTGATATAAGTATGGCTACTCCAGCTTTCTTTTGGCTTCCAGTAGCATGATAAATAGTTCTCCATCCCCTCACTCTCAATCTAAAGGTGTCCTCAGGTCTAAAATGAGTCTCTTGTAGACAGCAAATAGATGGGTCTTGTTTTTTTATCCATTCTGATACCCTATGTCTTTTGGTTGGCGCATTTAATCCATTTACATTCAGTGTTATTATAGAAAGATACGGGTTTAGAGTCATTGTGATGTCTGTATGTTTTATGCTTGTAGTGATGTCTCTGGTATTTTGTCTCACAGGGTCCCCCTTAGGATCTCTTGTAGGGCTGGTTTAGTGTTGACAAATTCCTTCAGTTTTTGTTTGTTTGGGAAGACCTTTATCTCTCCTTTTATTCTAAATGACAGACTTGCTGGATAAAGGATTCTCGGCTGCATATTTTTTCTGTCTAGCACACTGAAAATCTCATGCCAATTCTTTCTGGCCTGCCAAGTTTCAAAAGAGAGATCAGTCACGAGTCTTATAGGTCTCCCTTTATATGTGAGGGCACGTTTACCCCTTGCTGCTTTCAGAATTTTTTCTTTATCCTTGTATTTTGCCAGTTTCACTATGATATGTCGTGCAGAAGATCGATTCAGGTTCCGTCTGAAGGGAGTTCTCTGTGCCTCTTGGATTTCAATGCCTTTTTCCTTCCCCAGTTCAGGGAAGTTCTCAGCTATTATTTCTTCAAGTACCCCTTCAGCACCTTTCCCTCTCTCTTCCTCCTCTGGGATACCAATTATGCGTATATTATTTCTTTTTAGTGTATCACTTAGTTCTCTAATTTTCCCCTCATACTCCTGGATTTTTTTATCTCTCTTTTTCTCAGCTTCCTCTTTTTCCATAACTTTATCTTCTAGTTCACCTATTCTCTCCTCTGCCTCTTCAATCCGAGCCATGGTGGTTTCCATTTTGTTTTGCATTTCATTTAAAGCGTTTTTCAGCTCCTCGTGACTGTTCCTTAGTCCCTTGATCTCTGTAGCAAGGGATTCTCTGCTGTCCTGTATACTGTTTTCAAGCCCGGCGATTAATTTTATGACTATTATTCTAAATTCACTTTCTGTTATATTATTTAAATCCTTTTTGATCAGCTCATTAGCTGTTGTTATTTCCTGGAGATTCTTCTGAGGGGAATTCTTCCGCTTGGTCATTTTGGATAGTCCCTGGTGTGGTGAGGACCTGCAGGGCACTTCCCCTGTGCTGTGGTGTATAACTGGAGTTGGTGGGCGGGGCCGCAGTCCGACCTGATGTCTGTCCCCGGCCCACCGCTGGGGCCACAGTCAGACTGGTGTGTGCCTTCTCTTCCCCTCTCCTAGGGGCGGGATTCACTGTGGGGTGGCGTGGCCCGTCTGGGCTACTTGCACACTGCCAGGCTTGTGATGCTGGGGATCTGGCGTATTAGCTGGGGTGGGTAGGCAAGGTGCACAGGGGCAGGAGGGGCAGGCTTAGCTCGCTTCTCCTTAGGTGATCCACTTCAGGAGGGGCCCTGTGGCAGCGGGAGGGAGTCAGATCCGCTGCTGGAGGTTTGGCTCCTCCGCAGAAGCACAGAGTTGGGTGTTTGCGCGGAGCGAGGAAGTTCCCTGGCAGGAACTGGTTCTCTTTGGGATTTTGGCTGGGGGATGGGCGGGGGAGATGGCGCTGGCGAGCGCCTTTGTTCCCCACCAAACTGAGCTCTGTTGTCCGGGGGCTCAGCAGCTCTCCCTCCCTTTGTCCTCCAGCCTTCCCGCTTTCCGAGCAGAGCTGTTAACTTATGACCTCCCAGACGCTAAGTCGCACTTGCTGTCGGAACACAGTCCGTCAGGCCCCTCCGCTTTTGCAAGCCAGACTCCGGGGCTCTGCTTGGCCGGCGAGCCGCCCCTCTGCCCCAGCTCCCTCCCGCCAGTCCGTGGAGCATGCACCGCCTCGCCGCCCTTCCTACCCTCTTCCGTGGGCCTCTCGTCTGCGCTTGGCTCCGGCGACTCCGTTCTGCTAATCCTCTGGTGGTTTTCTGGGTTATTTAGGCAGGTATAGGTGGAATCTAATTGATCAGCAGGACGCACGGTGAGCCCAGCGTCCTCCTACGCCGCCATCTTCCCTCCGTCCTTTTTCGCCACCAAAGTTTTAAATGTGCATTGACATGGCAACTCTCTCTTGGGAATAATAATATGGAAATTCCTAAGTATACAAAGATTTTCATATAGATACATTCCTTTGCTCTTGTTTGTGATAGCAAAACATTGGGTACCACCTAAATGTTTGTCAGCATAGAAATTATTTAATATATTATGTTATGTTCATACTATGACATATTGCACCACCATTAAAAATAATGATGTAGAGAGAAGCCTGGGTGGCTCAGTCAGTTAAGTGTCCAGCTCTTGATTTCAGCTCAAGTCGTGATCTCGTGGTTGGTGAGATCGAGCCCTTTGTGGTGCTCTGCACTGACAGCACAGAGCCTGCTTGGGATTCTCTGTCTCTGCCCATCTCCCCTCAACCCTGTACATGCACATGCTCTCCCCTCTCTCTCTCAAAATAAATAAATATTTAAGAAACAATAATGACATAGATACTGTGCACTTCTATGGGAAAATGTCAACAGTGTATTGTTAAGTAAAAGAAGAAAATTTAGAAATGGTATATGTGGTATGACTTTACATTTGTTGGAAAACAACAAACAAACAACCAAGGAAACACTATAAACTAACAGGGATTTATTTCTTGGGAACAGGATTAGAAAATTAGAATAGAGATGTGCAATCTTAATCTTCTATATTTTTGTTCTTTTTCAACTTTTTGCTATGATAAAATATTATTTGACAATTTTTAATACATGTAACCTTTCCAGTATAAAACAACACTAATGAGGGTATGACTTTGATATGCATTTTTCATTAAGGTGATGGGCTTTACTAACCCAGGTACCCTAAAACTTCAATCATTTACTCTGGTGGTTGGGTTAGATTAAATTATTGCTTAACAGGTATTCATTCCCCCACCTCCAACCTCCATGGGAACAGCATACTTCTCCATCCCACTGATGTTGGTCATGGCCGCATGACTAGCTTGGGTCAATGGAAATTGGGCAGAAGTGACAGTATGTCAGTTCCAGGGCTAGGCCTTAAAAGGCATCATGTGTTGGGGCGCCTGGGTGGCTCAGTCTGTCAAGCATCCGACTCTCAGTTTTAGCTCAGGTCATGATCTCACAGTTTGTGAGTTCAAGCCCCAAATCAGGCTCTGTGCTGACAGCGTGGAGCCTGCTTAGGATTCTCTCCCTCTCCCTTTGCCCCTCCCCACTTGTGCGCTCTCTCTCTCTCTCTCTCTCAAAAATAAATACGTATTTAAAAAAAGGCATCATGTGTTTTCACACATGTATGTTCTCATCCCTCTGGGACCTTCTAGTTTTTGTAATGAGAAAATCATGCCCCAGGTAGACCTGCCTCGCAGTGTGAAACATAGCATGGAATTGTGCCAACTGACCACATGAGAGCATGGGAATGCTTATTGTTGCATGCCACTGAATTTGTTTTGTTTTGTAATTACTACTATGTTGATATCTGAGACATTCGCTAACAACTTTCTTGATTTTTTTGGCTCATTATCACTTTTTTTAATGGGCTCACTTTTAAAAACTTAATTTCCTATTTTAGCTCTATCGTAAGCTATAATAATGAAATATAGACTTTATGTGCTAGTCTTATATTAAATACATATTAGCATTAAGTATGTAACTAGTAAAATTTTTTAAGTTGATCTTTCTGACTCCCTTGTATTATCTGGGCCACCACCAGATACCAGATATAAATACCACATTTTCAGAAATACTGACATAATCCATAAATATATTCACTCTCCTCTCTTATTTTTTAGTAATTGTAGGCATTTGCATGATGAAATATAGAATCTGAGGTCCTGGAACTAAGCATATGTCTGGCTGTCAGAAGTGGAGATAAACCAATGTTCTTGGTGATTTTATCACTAGGCATACAGTAAATTACTGGGTTGACCAGCTCAAGTTCTGAGTGGAGCAATATGTGGTAAAGGGAGACCTTAGTTACTTGTCAATGTGCAGTATTTGCTCCATGTTTCCTTATACAAATAAGTTTGTGACATATATTGTATTAACACTCAAGGTTTTCTCCTATTCCTGGGAGCATTATGGAGACACCTGCAAATTGGCAACAAAAATTCAGCCAATTCAAAAGCAAAAGTATTTGAGCTGTACCAATGGCCAAGTGTCAACATGTGATAAGTGATGACTGAAAAGGAGCCTGCCATCTCAAAGAAGTCTCTGACTAACTGCTTAGTTAAGTAAGCTAGCTTTGAGCAGCTGTTCTTGGTGAGTTTTACTCTTGTAGTTTGACATCTAGAATTATTTTGCCCACCACCAGTAGTATGAATACCACACTTTCACAAATACTGCCCGTAAGTAATGTCTTTTTGACTTCTTGAATTCTTTTATATGGCTACTCAAGGATGGCTTGTTACAACTGGCATTCTCTGTTATGACAAAATGAGCGAACTCAAACTCTCAGCATATACTTGCTCGTGGCTGGGATTTCCTGAGGTCTATGATATGTATATCATACTTCTCATTTAATTCCAAAGTCACGTAAATGTATCCAAATGTTGGGCAAAATTCCTGTTCCTTGCAGCTCCTAAAAAACATTATTCCATACTTAGCACAAAATGCTTTCATGATAAACTCATAAATGAAGGTCTTTCATAACTGTGGGTTCCTCTGGAAAAAAAGAACCACTGAGACTCTTTTCAGAACCTGCTACTGGAACATGGACTTTGTCTATTGAGTTCTGAATCTTGGAAGAATTCCTCAGGGAGTCACAGTCTTCAGTCCCTTTTCCTCCAACTCTGGCAGGCAACCTTGGAGAACATTCCCTTTCCTTTAAATGGGAGCTGGTTGGTCACAGGCTCATTGTAATCTGGGATTCCACAAAAAATTCAAGGATAGGAGATTACAGTGCATCGGCTCTTCAGCACATGTTTGATTTCCTATATGTAGAAAGTTTCCAGACATGGTATATGAATTTAATATAAAGTATATTTTGCAAACAAATTAAAAATACATTCTGGAAACGTCCTCAACTTGGTGAAAAACCAACATCTTGCCTCATATTTACTGATGAAAAGCTGAAATCTTTTCCCCTAAGGTCAAAAAAAAAGACAAAGATACTTTCTCTTGCTGCTTCTATTCAACAATGTATTGGAGATTCTAGCCAGGGCAATTAAACAAGAAAAAGGGCATAAGTAGTATTTCACATCAGAAAGGAAAAAGTAAAGCTATCTCTGTGTGTAAGTGACATGATCTTGACTATAGACAATCCTAAGGAACACACACACACACACACACACACACACACATACTCTAGAGCTAATAAACAAGCTCATTGTATTCTGAAAACCATAAAATATAATTGAAAGAAATTAAAGAAGACAAATAAATGGAAAGGCATCCCATCTTTGTGGATTGGAAGTCTGAATATTGTTAAGATGACAATACTCTTCAAAACTGATCTACAGGGGCGCCTGGGTGGCGCAGTCGGTTAAGCATCCGACTTCAGCCAGGTCACGATCTCGCGGTCCGTGAGTTCGAGCCCCGCGTCGGGCTCTGGGCTGATGGCTCAGAGCCTGAAGCCTGTTTCCGATTCTGTGTCTCCCTCTCACTCTGCCCCTCCCCCGTTCATGCTCTGTCTCTCTCTGTCCCAAAAATAAATAAACGTTGAAAAAAAAAATTTAAAAAAAAACCAAACTGATCTACAAATTTACTGTTTTCCCTACAAAAATCCCAGTTGGCTTTTTTTTTTTTCACAAATGGACAAGTGGATTCTAAACTTCCTATGAAAATGCAAGGGATCCAGAATAGCCAAAATAATGCTGAAAAAGAAAAATAAAGTTAGAGGACTAACACTTCTTAATTTTAAAACTTACTACAAAGCTACGGTAATCAAGACTGTGTGATACTGGCATAAGGACAGATATATAGATCAATGAAATAGAATTAAGAGTCCAGAGATAAATACATACATTATAATCAATTGATTTTTGACAAGGATGCCATTGTAATAGTCTTTTCAACAAATGATGTTGAGACAAGTGGATAGCCACATACAAAAGAATGAAACTGGACTCTTAACCTTAAATAAGATAAAAAAATTAACCCAAAATGGATCAAACACCTAAATGTAAAAGATAAACTATAAACCTTTTAGAGGAAAACATACATGTAAATCTTTGTAACCTTGGGTTAGCGAATGGTTTCTCACATCTGATAGCAAAAGCACAACCAAAGGAAAAAAAACAAATTGAACTTCATCAAAATTAAATTAAAAAAATTTTTTTAATTACAAGTTTTGTATTTCAGAGGCACTCTTGAAAAAGTAAAAATACAACCCACAACATGGGAGAAAATATTTGCAAGATATGTACCTGATAAGGGACTTGTATCTAGAATATATAAACAGCTCCTACAACTGAATAATATAAAACAACTAACCCAATTTAAAAATGGGCACACAATTTGAATAGATCTTTCTCCAAAGAAAATATACAAATGGTCAGTAAACACATGAGAAGATGCTCAACATCTTTAGTCATAGGGGAGTGCAAATCAAAAGCACAATTAGATATCATTTCATACCCACTAGGATGGGTATAATCAAGTGACCAAAAATAACAACTGTTGATGAAATTTGATGGTATTTGAATTATGCCAACGTTAAAAAAATATGTCTGTACTTCCACATTGCATCATGTATGTGTGAAAAAGTACATTGTGTTTATTGACCATTCTGATGACAGACACTCTGCCATTTCATTCTCTATAGAAATTCCAGAAATTTCACATTCTTTTACCTTCCAGCTCTATATCATCACAGAACTTTACTTTTGGCACAAATATATTAGTCTGTTAAAAGATCTTTTGTAGCTTAAGAACTAAGTACACTACAGTCATTGTGACCACTTGAATTCATGTGAACTAATTTTTTAAATTTCCTGTTGAATAAAATTGTGTGAGATGTTGCTCTTAATCTATTGTGAATCAAATTCCTTAGGTGTCAAAAGCACAATCTTGACCAATTATTCATGTCAACTCTCACTTCTGAAAATTTACACATTTTATGTACTGCCACTCCTATTATCCTCTATCATGTCATGCTTACACACCCTCAATTACCTAAACATATCCTCTATTAACAGAATTCTTTTAATAAATCATATATTACAGGCATAAAAGACATTTTGGCATTAACTTGAAACTCTTTGGAAGTTTATGCAGTTGTGTTTTATGTAGCTTAACTGCACTTTTTAAAGAAGGAAATTAAAAGCAACTACACCAATCCAGTTTTTGTTGAAGTTATGTCAGATAGGTTCCTATTTCCAAATGTTTCTCAAACTATGTTATGAATTGAATTGTGTCCCTACAAAATAATATGTTGGAGTCCTTACCCCCAGCCCCTGAGAATGTGATCTTACTTGGAAATAGGGTCTTTACAGAAGTAATCAAGTCAAGATGAAGTCATTAGTTTGGACCCTAATCCAGTCTAACCGATATCCCTACAAAAACGAGGTTAGGTACATGCAAAGAAGGAAGATGGTGTGAAGAGACACAGAGAATGTCAGGTGAAGACAGGGGAATGGACTGATGCTTTCTACAAGCCAAGAAGCACCAAAGATTGCCAGCAAACCACTAGACACTAGGAAAAGACAAAAAAGGATTCTCCCCTAAACATTTCAGAAGCATGGTCCCGGCAACACCTTCATTTTGGACTTCTCAGCTCCAGAACTGTGAGAGAATAAATTTCTGTTGTTCTAAGCCCCCCAGTTTGTGGTACTTATGAGGGCAACCCTGGGAAACCAATAAAAACTAGTTTCTTTGTTAAGGGTAGTGTGTGTGTGTGTGTGTGTGTGCACGCGCGCATGCACACACACTTTAAACAAATCGGCACTATTTTGTTATTTCAAGTCCAAATCCCCTTCTGCTATTTTCAGCTCAATTGCACATACAAACAACAGGGCTAAGCTAGTCTCAGAAGCAGAGTCAATAGCCTCCTACAGTGATGTAAATGACAAAAGACTACATCTGTCTGGAAGTGTAGAGTTTTGTACTGCGGTTACAATTACTCTTTGGGGGTAGTGTCTTTTTTGAAATTGCCTCTGTAAAAGGTATAAGGACCCTGGAGGGTGCCCCATAGTTACTTGCTTCCTGGGGAAAAGATAGCAGGATGTCCTAACCTGGACTGTCTGGGAAGCAGACCCAAGTTGGAGCTTGTGTGTCCAGGCTTTATTGGAAAGTACAATCACAGGGCAGTGAGAGTGAAGGGACAGACAGGAGGAGCAGGGCAGGGAGGGTGGGACACATTACTGAGCTGCTCATAGTTTCTTAAGAAAACACAGCTGACTGCTCGGTGTTGCCAGTGGTCTCTCAGAGAGGCTGTGAAGTACACTTGGCCCTGGGACAGTCTGTCAAGAGGAAGAAAGGAGAAGCATTTACTGAGACTCCTTTTCATCTCTTCTTTCTCACTGACCTATGTTACCCTCACAAGATGTTAATTCCCCTGCATTTTTGGTGGTCTTACCTCAACCCACTAGGTAGCCAGTGAGAAAAAAATCCCATGTCCAGTGTCGTTTCAATCATCTATTGCTTCACAACAAACTACCCCAAATCTTACGAGCTTAAAACAATTTAATATATTTTGTTTACAATTACAGGCTGATGGGCAGTTCTGCTGGCCTCTCCTGGACTTACTCATGTGGCCACATTCAGCCAGCTGGTTGTCTGAGGCAGGGCTCAGCTGGGACAGCTGGTTTGACTGCAGTTCCCTCTTTGGTGTCTTTTATCCTAATCTTCCTAGCAGATGAGGACATGGAAGAGGCCAATGGAGGATGATGAGAATGGAAATAGGCAAGGCTATGGAGGCCTGGGCTTGGGACTTGTCCACATCACTTCTGCCACATTCTATGGTCAAAGCGAGTCACAGGGCTGGCTCAGAATCAGGGAGAAGGGAAATAGCATTTAGCTATTTATAGGCAGGTAGATATTGAACCTACTATATATGGTGTAGTACTTTGGAATTCAGTAGTGGTGGGAAGAAGCAGATCAGATTGTGTGGGTGTCACCCCTGCTGTGGCTCCTGCCCCAGCATGAGGCTCTGATGAAGACTGTCTCATCCAGGGGGCACTGAGACAACCAGAGGTGTTAGGGGACCAGGGAGTAGCAGCTGTGGCCATACTTCCCATGTCTTGAGGGCTGCAAGAGGGGAGGAAGGTCTAGGGGATTCACATACTATGCCCTGTCCACAGGACTCATAGATATAGGATGGTAAACATTGACTGAACCAGAGGGAGTTCTGAGAAGATTCAGGGTATGATTTGGGAACTAGGAAGAAGGGTCTAAGTAGTGAAGAGGACATTCAGTACAACCGGAGGGTCACCATAGTCATGAGGAAGCAGGGTGCTTGGCATATTAAAAGGAAGACAAGGACACCTGTAAAACAAATTTTTCCTCCTGCTTCACATTTTGCCTGGTGCTGTTCCTGCAGAAAATATCTAAGCTTAAACCAAAGTATCAGGAAAAAGATTCTTTAACTCATTCCATCATTAGCTTTTTAATTTTAGCATAATTTCAATATTCAATGGACTTCTGAGTTTAGTGTCAATCTTAGCCTGTGACCCCAGAAAAGAACCTGGGACAAGGATGAGGGTGAGGGTGCAGGTGTTTACTTTTGAGATGACTTCAGGTAACATTGGTAGGAGAGAGAGGGAGAGAGACAAGGAAGGGAAACAGCCAGCGAATGCTGTATTATCCACCAGGTTAATGATGGGCATGTGCAGCTTGCTTTTCCCAGGCACTTTGGGAGGCTTGTGGGGCGCACCTCAGCATTACTTAGCGAGTGGGCAAGCTTGCCAGAGTACTTATTCATCAGGTCCCACCAGTCGGTGGAGGGCGACTCCTAAGTACACAGTGGCTCCAGAGGCCCCAGAAGGTCCTCAGGGGCTTATAACTGGAAGATTTTGGGTTGGCATGCCCAGAGATGGGAGTGCTGAGAAGATGGGGGTGTCAGGAGGGGAGACACCAGCAGTGTGTGCTCTAGTGACCATTCATGTCTTTAGAAACACACTGTATGAAATTAACATCTGGAAGTTCAAATCTGCACTCTGACCAGAGCTATCACCCCAATAATTTCTTTCCATATATTTCTATCCTTCCCAAATCTGCACCTCTGAAAAGACAGATTACAAAAGAGTGGCTTTAGAAGCATAGTTTCTCAGGGCACCTGGGTGGCTCAGTCAGTTAAGCGTCTGGATCTCGGTTTCGGCTCAGGTCGTGTCTCATTGTTGGTGAGTTCCAGCTCTGCATCAGGCTCTGCGCTGACAGTACAAAGCCTGCTTGGGATTCTCTCTGTTCTCCCTCTTTCTCTGTCCCTCCCCCACTCATTCTGTCTCTGTCTCTCTCTAAACACGTAAATAAACTTAAAGAAAAAATCTGATAACCTTTAAAACTAGCTAAATAAGTAGATAGATAATAAAAGCATAGGAACTGCAATGCAGGTCACCCAAGCAACATGTAACGGGGGTGAGTACTTTGCTCTAGGCTGAAATTACTTAGTTCTTGTTTGATTATGCAGAGATCAAGTAGTAGGTGGCTTGTAACCTCCCTTTGTGTAGTCAAACTTTCACGAAACTTTCTGGGTTGGCAGTCTTAGCTTCTTGCACACCACAAGATGATGCAAATGGAAGCCCCCAGGGCAAGGATTGTCTGGGCTCATTAGCAGCATTCAGTGAAGAGTCCTGAGCCTTGTCAGAGTAGTCTTGCCCTTGGTTTATCGACTTTCTTACTGAACTCTCATATGCTCTGCCTTTGCAAGACTGTCCATGAGTCTAAAAGGCAGCTGTGCCAAGTTTCCAGAGGCTGCCCTAGCATGCTGTCAGTAAACTGAAGCTCCCGCAGGCAAGGAGATCATATTTTTCCTTGTCTGAATATGTTAATAATGTCCTAATCCCTCCAAGACCTCTCAATGGCCTGAGAGGTTCTGTAAAACTGACCATTCAGTTTTAGCAGCAACACAGGGTTTGCAATCAGGTAGGTGAACTGTCATTTAAGAGCATGAAAAGAAAGAGAGAGCAGAGAAGAGAAGAATGTGGGGTTTTAGGAATCCAGAGAAAAGGAGGAAAAAGGAGGGAGAGAAAGAAAGAAGGGGATTGAAAGCAACAAGGTAAAAGGTTTTACATGAAAGTGTACCTTGGCACAGGTAGATGCCCTTTTGAAATGGATATTGTCTCAATGTGGATTCCCTCAGAAGCTGATCCCAGGATAAGCATCAGAGTGCAAAGAATTTACATGAGTAGTGAAGGTGAGGGAGCAGGGAAGTGATACAGGACAGGAGGGGTGCCAATCAAAGATGTTATTAAGCCAGCATCCACGGTGGGCAGCTGGAGCTTAGGCCTTGGGTGGAAGACCCACCTGAGAGGTATCCCTCCTGAGGGCGAAGGAGTTGGCCTATTTATACACCATCTTAAGGTAACCATTGTTTGACAGCTACTCCCATGGGGTCTTAATTCCTCTGGTGCTTCTGGTCCTTTGCAAGGAGATGCTCAGTGGAAATGCAGTGAGTGCCACTTGGAAATGAGGCCAATAGGTATGAAATAGGAAGACTGAGAGAACCACAGCTGTCTGCCCAGTTTTCTTTTTAACCTCCTCCTCTTATAAACCTCTATTATTGGTACTTCAAAGGAAAACAATGATACTGGGTTTTTTTTGCTTGACTTGAATTGATTTCAATACTTTGCTATAATGTCCCAGATGTAGGTGACCTGAATCCTCTGCCTTGAAGCTACACTCCCATTAGGAGAGCAGAGCTTGGGATGGACACTTCTGGACACAGCCATGGGGTTACCTCCTAACTTCTGGTAAATTGGCCTCAACTTCAGTTTCCCTAGACAAAAGAAAAAGTAGCTATATGTATTTCATATGAATGCCTTTCAGAAAAAAATCTTCATTGCTTGAGATGACTCATTGCAGGTAGACACAACTGTCCTAAGCAAATAAGAGCCAAAAAATGGGAGATTTAAAAATTATATTTCTTATAGAATAAGCTATGGCTTACTGTGGTTGTATTTGGGGTCACAGCCAAGGAAATTGTATTACTGAAATAATCAGAGCATCTTGTATGGTCTCACTTAAAAGATGGCCCAAAAACACGAATTTCAAGGACAAATTTAATCTTTCCTAAACATGATATGACCCAATGATAGTATCAAAATGATGACTAAGTCACTTGTTTCAAATACTTAGTAAGTAGACTCCACACCCAATGTGAAGCTTGAACATGAAACCCTGAGATCAAGAGTCACGTGCTCTACCAACTGAGCCAGTCAGGCACCCCTCAAATACTCATTGATTTAACACATATTTGTTGAGAATCTTGTAATAGCTGATCTTTATTCTCTGTGCTACGGATATAGCAGTGAACCACATCCACAAAGACTCTACCTTGGTGAAAGTATCACCTATTTGTGCAAAACAGACAGTGAATAAATAAGCACAGGGTGTCAGATGGAAAAGAACAAAGCTGAGCAAAGAAGAGCTAGATGTAGTAAAGTTGGGAGCTGCAACGTTAAATAGTGTGGACAAGGGAAGTCATACTTGAGCTGGGTCTGGAGGGAAGTGGGAGAGAGCCAGTTGCCACTCTGCTTTATGCAGCGAGAGCTTGTGTGAAAGCCCAGAGGTGGGAGTGTGCCAAACCTGTTAGAGCTGCAGCTAGAGGCTGAGGTGGCTAGGGATGAGCCGCTGCAGGGTTTTAATGGAGGAATGGTGTGATATGAATTCCTTTTCAACATGTACACATGGGCAACTGTGAGAATAGTCTGGGCTGGGGAGGGGAGTGGGGGCAGTGGGGAGGCAGGGGTGTTTAATCTTCATTCTTAGTGTGCTCATTTTAAGGGTAGTAATAATGGAAGGAACTTCTGACAGCTGGCCAAAGGTGCAATTCAGAAAGAGTCAAGGGCTCCTTTACACCAGGAAACATATCCCACAAATGCCTCTTTGCATTTGATGATTCTAATCCACATACATGGCCTCAGAGAGTGAGACACTAACTTTAACAGGGAGCCCAAACCTGATTTGTAATAAACCAAAGACCTGACCAAAGGGGATATACAGGTGGCAAATAAGATATGCAAAGATGTTCCACAATGTATATTATCAGGGAATGCAAACTGAAACAATGATGAGATCCCACTACACACCTGTTAGAATGACCAAAATCCAGGACACTGACTACACCAAGTGCTGGTGAGGGTGTGGAGCAATAGGAACTCTCATTCATGGCTTGTGGGAATGCAAAATGGGATAGCCACTTTGGAAGACAGCTTGGGTGATTTCTTCTAAAACCAAACATATTCTTACCATGTGACCTGGCAGTCATATTCTTTGGTATTTACCCAAAGGAGCTGAAAACTTATGTCCACACAAAAACATGCATATGAACGTTCACAGAAGCTTTATTCATAACTGTTAAAACTTGGAAGCAACCAAGATGTCCTTCAGTAGTTGAGTAAATAAATGGTGGTACACCCTGACAATGGAATTTTACCCAGCCCTGAAAAAATGAGCTATGAAACCATGAAAAGACACGGAAGAAATTTAAATGCATGTTACTAAGTGAAAGAAGCTCAAATGAAAAGATTTTACATACCGCATGATTATAACTATATGACATTCTGGAAAAAGCAAAACTATGGAGACAGTAGAAACATCAGTGGTTGTCAGGGATTAAGGAGTAGGAAAAGATGAATAGGGGAAATATAGAGGATTCTGCATGATACTATAATGGGAGGTATATGCCATTATACATTTGTCCAAAACCATAGAATGTACAACACCAAGAGTTGACCCTAACATAAAGTATGGACTCTGGGTAATAGTGATGTGTCAATGTACATTCATCAATTTTCACAAATATACCACTTTGGTGGGGGATGTGGATAACGAGGGAGGTCATACATGCATGGGCATATATAGGAAATCTCTGTACCTTTTGCTCAGTTTTGCTATGAATTTTTATCTGCTCTAAAAAATAAAGTCTATAAAACAATTAATTAAAGCAGTCTGACTCACATATGTGAAAATAAAGGAAACCTCATTAAAGATGGAGTCTGGAATCCCTGATAGGGAGCTCAAATACTACCCCTCACCTTAAGAAGCATACCTTGCATTCCCCAACTGGAGGAAGCTTATTTTACATAACCCAGCAACAAGAAGGAAGCATTTCCTCTTGCCCAGCAACAGCCTAGCCAATGAGAAACTGCCATGCTCAGCCAAGGAGAAGCCATACAGCTCCTCCCGGCTTCCTGTTTTCCCCTATAAAAACAAACCCCTCTTTTCTGTTCTCCAGACTTGCCTCTGGTTCTCCATAGTTTGCTTGTCCCAAATTGCAATTTTCTGCTATTGGAGAATAAACTCGTTTTGCTGGTAAAACAGCTGGCTCTTTTGTTTTTTAAGGTCAACACATATAAAATGTTCTCACTGATTAGCATGAAGGGAGAACTGGCATTTGATGAGTTGCTCGGGGCTGGACACTCACCGGTTGTTTCCTTGTCACCAAAACTCTTCGGGGTGGGATAGAAAGCTATGGATACTCATTACCCCCACCCCACCCAGCTCTCGCACCAGTCCTTGGGCAGGAGGAGTAGATCCAGCTGGTTCTAATGGGAATTTTTCATTGGACTTAACGTCCATGAGCTTGGCTCCCTCTGGCCAACTACAGTGAAGTTCTCTGGTGCAGACTGGAGAAGATAGAAAAAAAATATGCTCTGGGAAAAGCACCTGTGCACTAAATTTTGGTAATCCACTCCATGGAATTTTACACAACCACTTAAAATAATGGCCCTGATGACTATGTAGCAATGTAAGAAATGCTTTTGGGAAAAAGAAAACAAAATGCAAACTTGAATAGATGCCACAATTACCAAGATGCATTTTAAGAAAATAGACAAGAAAAAAAAAGGCAGGAAGAAAAAATGACAAACGTAATAGGGATCATATTACAGAAGTGTCATAGGGCTGTTATCACTATGAGTGCACTTTTTTTCTCTGAATAATTTTGAACATGTTGCTTTTTGATTTCTTCTTTGCTACCAAAGAAAGTCCAGTTTCCAAGAACTGACAGTTTTAGAGAGTTTGAATGTCTGGCTGTGGGCAGCCAGGGGGTCTGCTCTCTTCTCTTCTGTGTCTGGAAGCTGAGCCTCCGGTCTCTATTGTGAAGATTCCCTTGCCCCACGTGGGAGGCCAAACTTTGAGTCACTCTATCCCTTTCAAGTTTCCTGAGAACAATGTAACAATTTCCTGGCAGTAATCACCAGTTGTCAGCAAATTAAACTGACAAAGATACATGATATTGTCTTTCCTGCTTCCTTCTTCAGAAATGCAGTCAAATGGGAATTTCAAAGGTCACCTTTCTTACCACTAATTTCAATATCCTTCTAACAACCTCAGATGCTCCTCTGCATCTGAAGAATGAACTCTGGGTAATAGTGATGTGTGAATGAACAAGTACTGCTAACAAATGTCAAGGGAGGAAATTAAAGCTCTTTTCACTGGGAAGAGGAGGAAAACTAAATGGTTTATAAAGAAGTTTGAGTTAACATGCAAAATCAAAAGCGTAAGACATTTAACGCGTTTATGCCTATGCAGAGGCTGCCATTTATCTCCGAGTAATTCAATGTATATATTTTGGTGAAGTAATATATACGCTCACTCAGAATCTTAATTTTTCCTCCTGTAAGAATTTTGTAAAACTTGCTGTCCGAAAAAGACTGCTAGCCAGCAGTACTACAATGATAGTTGCTGAAGTCACACCACCAAAGATATTTGATCTACTAACCAAGTTGCCACAGTGCCCCAAATGCATGTAAAGAAGGATTGGATTTATGAAATCTTTATTTTCTAGATAAATATATAGTAAGATGCTCCCATATAACAATTGTGGATTTTTATGGCTACTTCTCTTTCCTCCCTCCCTGTCTCCCTCCATTCCTCCCTTGATTTCTGACTAAAAATTAAAAGAATCATTAGTCACTTGTGCTTATACTACTATATTTCTCATAACACTTAAATTATTGAGAGTATTTTAGCAGGCAATTTTTTTGTTAATTTTTCAAAGGTAAAAATGCAATTACTTACACTCTCCAATATATTTTCTCTTGTCCTTCTTGTCCTGCCTTGATTTTCTTACTTAGCCTTTGTCCTTTTGCAAACAGGAATGTGGGAAAGCTACAGCAAGATTTGGGGGGAAGTATAATGAGGCTCCATCACTAATTAATACTTTAATTAAAGTGGTCATTGGAAGTGTTCTCCTAATGAACTGTTGCATCCCAGGGTGAGCTGTGACCTCACCCTTTGTTGTCGCTCTTATGTGGCTCTGCTTCCATCTTTAGTTGTAAAAAATAGATCCCAGTGTAAGTTGGCATATGCATGTGGTTGCAATCATTTTTTGGCCTTCCTACAGAAGCTACATAGTTCCTTCTCTGTTCTGAGCCAAGTTGGCTTGTCTTCCTTTCTCCCTTCCATGGTTCTGAGGTTGGACATGGCGGGCATGTCGATGACTGTGATTTGGATTAAACATTTCTAAGAGTTGCCTTTAAAAAAATTACATCTCTCAGGGGCTACCCCTGTACCCCAGTGTCCCTGCCATTGGAACATGACCATCGCACTGCTGTAACTGTAGGCTGACTGCCTGCCTGCTCCTTGCTCTGATCCCCAATGAAACTTTGTACAGACTTCCTCCTGTCCAAGCATTGACCGAGTCCTGTGGCATGAATATTCCAGATATTTAGACCAAATCTTTTAACACTTCTTCTAAAAAACGATATCTGAGCCCATATATTCACCATTTTGTATACAATGAACACAGCAGGAATTGTATGGGTACATTCAATGAGCAAGTGGATCCAACAAATTCCATTTATTCTGGCAGTAGACACCCGGAATTTATAAACAGTGCAAATGTTGCAACTAGGTTCATTCCCAATAGCTTACTGGTTCCACTATAGCCATTTACATGCAATAACACTTACAACAAGATTCAAAGTATCCAGATGTTTGTGAGAGAAACAATTTGGTATCGCTGTTCTTGAGTAATTTGCCAGTGTAAGGAATTGTCTGGGTCATAGAGTATATATTTATCAACCCTCTTAAAGTCCTTGGCTGGGTCTGGAAATTAAATTGATAAAGATTGGAGGTGCCTGGTTGGTTCAATCAGAAGAGCATGAGATTCTTGATCTTCTGGAAATTAAATTGATAAAGGTTGGGGGTGCCTGGTTGGCTCAATCAGAAGAGCATGAGACTCTCGATCTTGGAGTTGTGAGTTCAAGCCCCACTTTGGGAGTAGAGATTACAAAAAAATAAATAAATAAATAAACTTTAAAAAATTAATGAAGATTAACATAAGAAAAGTATTCAAGCTTATTTAATATAAGTTTATTTAACATGTGTTTTACGGGACATAGGAAACTTTAAAAGGAAGCGAAGACCCAAAGAAACCATGAGATCTATGTACCTTTATGCTAGGTTTGATGGAGAGTAGATGGTCATGGAGGAGTATAATAGGTTAAGGAGTAAACTGTGGGAAACTTATCAAGTCCTGCTTGTTAGGATTCTTTCAGTGTTCCTTTCTCTTCAGAGATAAAGAGGTTCCTTTCTTACAGGTTTAGGGAGGACACCTCTCACACAAGGGTTTTATGGACTATTTTGGGGAAGAAGGGCTGGAGGAGGAAGTCAGAGTGGCCTTCCTGTCCCTGCCATTTTCTCAGACTCCTCAGCTTAAAATATTCAACATGCCAAGGAGCTGTATTTGGGGATATTGTGTCCTGAACCCCATCAAAACACGATGGTTATTTTTTTTTAGCTTATTTATTTTGAGAGAGAGAGTATGTGCAAGCACAAGCATGGGAGGCGCAGAGAGAGGGAGAGAGAGAATCCCAAGCAGGCTCCATGCTTTGAGCACAGAGACCAACATGGGGCTCAAACCCACAAACTGTGAGATCATGACTGGAGCCAAAATCAAGAGCCAGGTGCTTAACTGACTGAGCCACCCAGGTGCTCCCACCATGGTGATTCCTGAACTATCAGCTATTGACACTATATTTCCTAAAACCATTTAAGATGACATTTCTACAGGATCTAAACACCATCACCAGTTAGAATAAATGTTTCATGTCAATTGAGGGAGTTGCTGGAGTACAGATTTGAAGGGGAGAAGAAGGTTTTATAGAAATACAACGACTTTTGGGAACGCAAGCTGGTGCAGCCACTCTGGAAAACAGTATGGAGGTTCCTCAAAAAAACTAAAAATAGAACTACTCTATGACCCAGCGATTGCACTACTAGACATTTATCCACAGGATACAGGTGTGCTGTTTCGAAGTGACACATGCACCCCCATGCTTATAGCAGCACTATCAACAATAACCAGAGTATGGAAAGAGCCCAAGTGTCCATCAATGGATGAATGGATAAAGAAGATGTGGTATATATATACAATGGAGTATTACCTGGCAATCAAAAAGAATGAAATCTTGCCATTTGCTACTACGTGGATGGACTGGAAGGTATTATGCTAAGTGAAATTAGTCAGTCAGAGAAAGACAAAAATCATATGACTTCACTCATATGAGGACTTTAAGAGACAAAACAGGGGCGCCTGGGTAGCTCAGTTGGTTAAGTGGCCGACTTCGGCTCAGGTCATGATCTTGTGATCCGTGAGTTCGAGCCCACGTCAGGCTCTGTGCTGACAGCTCAGAGCCTGGAGCCTGTTTCAGATTCTGTGTCTCCCTCTCTCTGACCCACCCCCGTTCATGCTCTGTCTCTCTCTGTCTCAAAAATAAATAAACGTTAAAAAAAATTAAAAAAAAAAAGAGACAAAACAGATGAACATAAGGGAAGGGAAACAAAAATAATATAAAAACAGAGAGGGAGACAAAACAGAAGAGACTCATAAATATGGAGAACAAACTAAAGGTTAGGGGAGGGGTTCTGGGAGGGGGGATGGGCTAAATGGGTAAGGGGCACTAAGGAATCTATTCCTGAAATCATTTTACTATATACTCACTAATTTGGATGTAAATTAAAAAAAATTAAAAACAAAATTTTAAAAATGACCTTTTATTCTGTCTTTGATGATAAAGGATTTATGTTTTTAAAAGATAAAAAAAGAAAAGAAATACAACAACTTTTGTTGAAGTGTGAAAAAAAAAGTACATGTCAAGAGTAAATGGTTTGGTGAATTTCTCAAACTGAGCACACCTTATAACCAGCACCCAGATCAAGAATCAGGAAATTCCCAGTCCCCCAAACCCTTCAAACTCCATCCCAGACACTACTTTCCAGCAAGGGTACCATATCCTGACTTCCAACAGCTTAGATTAATTTTTCTTTTTTTGTACTCTGTGAGAATGGTTTCTTTCATTCAACATCATATTTGTGATAATGCCCTGGTTGCATGTACTTGCAGATCATTCATTTTTATTGCTGTAGAGACCTGCATTTCCATGATGTGAATTGCTACAATTCATTCTACTGTTGCTGGCAGTTTGGTTGTTAGGTTTGGCTATTGCAAATAGTTCTGCTACTAATGAACATTCTGGATGTTCATAACTTTGGATGCACATATATGCTCATTTCTAAAGAATATACGTAATATAGAATTCTGGGTCATAGAGTAGGTACATGCTCAACTGTACTCAGTACTGCCAAACTGCTTTCCAAGGTCGTGATGTGTCAATTTGCCCTTTTACCAGTGGTTCATGGGTTTTGGTTGTTTCACATCCTCACCAACACTTGGCATTACTTATATTTTTCATTTTAGCCATTCTGATGGTGGCTATAATATGTACACCCCTGATGAATTAATTAATTTGGAATATCTCATATGTTCATTGACCATTTGCATATTCCTCAGGGGGAAGATTTTTAATATTTCCAAGGAGAGTTTGCTTGTGCTATAAAATAAGGAAGAAGAAACATTTTCAAAATGCAGAACTAAGCTTTTGCCTTCGCTTAATTTTTTTATCCAGGTGTACACACACAGGTGTATATCTGTTTGCTGATGGGAAACAATCTAACTTTAGATAGATTAATGAAGTGACTTCTATAGTGGTGCAGGCAGGATTAACGGGACCAAGAAGCACCCAGGAATCCACAGGAGTGAGGAGCCACTGTCATCTCAGTCTTAAAGAGGCAAAGAGATGGAAAAGTGTCCCAAGAGCCCACTAAGAATGGCTCTAGGGAGGAGAGCCTTCTGGTAGAAACTGTAGAGGGATATAGCCACTGCCATAAAACATTGCCCAGAGTGAGAGGAAATGGGGAAGAGATACCTTAACCTCTATCTTCCCATGCCCTTCATTCCCTTGCTGGTACTTGCCATTGGCCAATCCAACCAGAGTCTAGAGAACAAGGGAGCACTGATGATGCAACCCAGGGCCCAGGGAAGGAGAACAATAGAGTGGAGTGGACCTGACTGTGGGGGATGGAGGTGGGGCAAATAGATCAAACCAATGCATGCAAGTATGGCAGTGGGCAGGGCGGGGGGTGAGGAAGAACACAATCCCAGAAGCCCTGGGCTCTGTCACTCACTAGCTCTGTGTCTTTGAGAAGAGAAATAACCTTCCTGAGCCTCATTATCCAGATCGGTAGAGGGGAGTTTTGCCTAAACAGTCTATAAGTTTCCTTTTAGTTCCAAGATTGTTTTTTGAGCTCCTGCCATCTTCATCAGGATGGGCTAGCCAGGCCCCCATAGTCCCTACCACTTCCTATTATGCTATACAAAGGCATTTGAGTTTGTAAACTATGGCCTAAGGTTTCTAGGGAGAACAAGATGTCAGTTAAAAACCTCTCCTAGTAAATCTTATATTGCCACCTATAAATATTTTTCTGTTTCCTTAAAAAGTACCCAGTGAGAAATAAAAGACAAAGCTACTCTGGATTTCAGAAGTTCCATTCTTTTTCAGCAGATAGCTATTTAGATGCAAGGTACCATCAGGGAAGATTGATGTGGCACAAAATGTACCATGGTACTGAAGATACCAAAAATAATGTAAGGCAGAGGTCCAGCCTTATATGCTAACCAAATATGAAGGAAGGTGGAACAGAAATATCAAAAAACATCACTGCAAGGGTGCCTGGGTGGCTCACTTGGTTAAGGGTCCAACTCTCGATTTCAGCCCAGGCCATGAACTCACAGATGGTGAGAGTGACAGTGCAGAGTCTGCTTGGGATTCTCTGTCTCCCTCTCTTTCTGCCCCTCCCTCATTTGCTCAGCCTCTCTCTCAAAAATAAATAAATAAACTTTAAAAAATCACTGCAAAATGTAACAGTAGCCATTCAAACCTAAAACATGCACAACCTAAAATCAGTAATTTCACTTCTAGATATCTCCACTAAAGAACCCCTTATGTATGTATATCTGTTTTGTTTCAGCTAACTTGAGTAAGGTAGCTTCTACCACTTATTACCTACTTGTTACTTCCCTACTCATTATTTATTCTGTGTGACCAAAGCATATTAGTTGATTAATGATTTATTTCAACACCGTTGAAATGGAGACTCCTGTAGAAATGGAGCTCCTTTGAGCTTCAGTGACAGGCTTGATTTCTACACCTATTTGAGTATTTTCATTAAAAGTCATGCCAGGTAGAGAAATCCAATGCCAGGAAGTGTTGCCTAGGCCAAAGGGAAACCTGGAAGGCCAACTGCACCAGCCAACTCCTTTGCAGACTGATGGCCAACTTCAGGTGACCTTGCTCACTGCTCTGGTTTCTCCTATCTGTGCCTGCAGCTCTTCATTGTAGATCCTGAGGTCACTTTCATTCCTAAAGAGCCTCAGGAGGACTTTAGATCTCTTTTCTGCTTTGGGACCATCCAAGGCAGATGCCTTATTCTCTTATCAACTGCACTTGAGTTATTGGTGTATAAGAAAGAGATATTTGTATATCAACCCATAGAGTGGTTTGTTAAATGAGGCTGATGTTAAATTGGCATCTAGAGCCTCAGGCAAGTCAGTGAATTTATGCAATGAAGGCTTTATTTAACCATGTATCTTTTCATCTGTCTTCTAGTTTGGAAGTGGAAACTCAATCTGATTTAATAATCAATAAATAGAGAACACTACTGAAATTGCAAGTAGAATTATGCAAAAGTATGATGGCATTGCAAAACATTACATTTCCTCTGACCACTTGATATGGCAGGATTTTTGGAGCAAGTCAGTCAAGGCATGGAATTTTAGCCTGGTTTCAGCTCTCCAGTTTTGTGTAACACAAAAGGTCAGCCTTAATTATTAAGGTTATTTGTTCCTTAAGAGGAAATTATATAGTTAAAGAAGCAAGAAACACAACATGGATAGATCTTACAGACATAATGTTAAGCAAAAGAAATCGAACACAAAAGGCTGTATACAGAAGGATTCCACATGTATGAAGTTCAAAAACAGACAAAGCTTATCTATGCTGATAGAAGTCAGAATAGTGGCTGCTTTGAGGGGCTATAGGAGAGGACATGAGATAGTCTTCTGGGTGCTTGAAATATTCTATATTTTGATGCTTTTGTGGGTATAGACATATGAAAAATATATCAGGCTGTATGCTTGCTATTTTTGCCCTTTGCTGTATGTAAAAACTAAAAGGTAAATACATAAAGTAAAAAAAAAAAAAAATTAAAGGATTGAGTAAAAACCACATGGCACACAGTGGTAGCTTATGACTACTATTTTGCAAGTAATATATCTATAATTCAGACTTATTCTTGACTATTTTAAAGGATTATGACAACAAAGAAAGACAATCACCAATAGTTTGAACTGCATTTAGAAAACAATTTTTAGAAAACAATTTAGAAAACAATTGATTTAGATAATTAATAAATCAATTTGTTTTATATGAATTTCTCAGGATGAACAATAATGAAGAAGGATAGTTTCTACTAAGCATGATTTATTTCTCAGCCATATGGATAGTAATCTCACTGCCAAAGTTATTTGATTTTAATGATTTGGGTCATATAGGATGCTCTATGATGTTACATATTTTAACTACCTTATCGTCCAAAATGTCCTTATCTAATTACAAATATGCTACAATACCTGCTTGTGTATATTTGCTCAGATACTATCTGGTGAGAAACAGGTTGATTAACATTTTTCTTTTAATATGTTTGCAAAGATTTTTACATGGTTTTCTGTAAAACATCAGCTGATCAGCTGTGTTACTAAAACTAATCAGTTTGTTGTGTTCTGCTGGTTGTTGGATGGAAAAATGTAGACAAATTATGAAATTAATCTTGAAGGTATGATTATTGCAATTTCCTTTACAGCAACCCATTTGAAAGAAATGTCAAGCCCCTGAATTACCAGTGAACTAAAAATGCTTGTTAATAAAAATCTATAGACAGAGAATTCTGGGAAATTTTGTTTATTTTCAATTGCGTGCACAATTAGTTTCCAGTTTATTTTTTTTTTTTAACTTCCACCCTAGAGAGCTGGCACTAGATAAAGCTCACACATACAAGAAAACAAGAGAGGGACTGATAAAAATCATATCACAGAGTCTAGAGCTAAGCAGCTTATTCTTTCTGTAGAGATCATAAAAATTCTTGCTTGTGGTTGTTTTTGGATGAATTCCATTACACAGATTGTCCCCATCTTCCTTAGCCACTAAGTTAAGAAGTTGAAGTGACCTAGAGCAGACACTGTTGGCACTCTGCCTAGATTTCCTTGCATATGCTTTCCATTGTGTTTATGTGCCTCCCTCTCTACCCCCTCCCCCCCCAAACTGTTCTTTTCCTTCCGACATCCTGACCTAAGCTGTTACTTGGGGCATGTTCTCCAGCTACTGGGCAACCATTTTGCCTAAATATGCAGTCAGTCTAAAGACCTGGGAAGTTATTCCCCTCCAGCAACTGTTGGGTGCAGGACTCTGAAAGCCCAGCTCTCTTGTCACAAGTTGAAACAAATTCTGAGGTGTGACTTTCGCTTCTGAGTTCCTGCAGGATCAGGCTGAAGCTACTTCTGCAGGACCTTCCCAGACCCTGTGCCCTTTCTCTTTCTGCTCCCCTCACTGTTTCCTCCGCTTCCTTAGTGTCTCCCCTAAGGGTACTTCCTTAATCAATTGCTTTCACATAAATCATCATCTTAGGGCTTACTTCTGGGGAATCTGAACTAAGATCAGATCTGACCCCAAATCCTAATCAGTTACCTGTAACTTGGGTTTCACAAATGGAGCATCAGTATTAAGATGTGAAGGTGCTCAGGAGCTGAAGCCTGCTCACCATCACTATTTTTTTCTCCATTCTCTTTACTCTTGCAAGAATTCAGTTCTAACTCCCCCACACTCCCTTTTATACACTCAGCACCTTTGGGCTGTCAACTTAGTGTCAGCACTAAATGTATACCATTGCATGGTAGACTATATATAACTGCAAAATAGCTTTTAGTGCAAAAGTGTTGGAACTCTAAGCTACTTACCTAATTTACCTCCGTTGGGTTGGAGGCATAAATATACATCCTTCCAATCAAGGTCTTGCAAGTCCAGTGCTATTATAAAGCATTGTTATTACAAAACTGCGTAGCAACTTGAAATATAAGGTGAATCATCAGTACTCATGCATTTAAAATGTATGTAATAAAGAAACTAGAGCTCTTGGCCATTTTTCACCCCATGTGCATAACTGCAAATGTATAGTAAAAAATACTTTAACTGTCTTGGAGAACTATGATCAAACATTTACTTATAAGGAATGATCTTGAATTCACAATATCCCTTAATAGAGATGACTGGCTGTTTCAGTTTTAATAAGCCCAGGAGACTTTATGCAACAACCTTGTTTGTAATTTTTAACATCAAAAAGAATTCTTACTTTTGTAATTACTTTTTAAATTTCCCCAAAATAATAGAGAGGAATAATTGGATAAATCTTAGTGTAAATAATTCAACTTCTATTTTTGTCATATATTTTTAAATAATCGACAAATCAAGTAATTGCTAGGTCCCTGAGACTACAACAGATGTAACATGCCTAAAAATAGGACACAAAAAGAAGGCCATTCTCCTCAACATAATGTTTTTTTTCTCACAACTCAAAAATTAAAACAGAACTAGTTAGCTAGGTGATTAATCACTGTTACAAACTATTTTTCTGAAAAGTGAGTTCTTTTTTTTGATGTTTATTTATTTTTATTTTTGAGAGAGAGAGACAGAGCATGGGCAGGGAGGGACAGAGAGAGAGGGAGACACAGAATCTGAAGCAGGCTCCAGGCTCCAAGCTGTCAGCACAGAGCCCGATGGCCTAATATGGGACTTGAACTCATGAACTGCAAGATCATGACCCAAGCCGAAGTCAGAGGCTTAACCAACTGAGCCACCCAGGTGCCCCAAGAGTGAGTTCTTGATAATTCAAGGGCAGTTCTTATTCCCTGTTCCCTATCCCTAGCCATGATGAATATAAGGTAACAGCGCTGTCAAAGAATGAAAATGATTAACCCAATTAGTGGCTCCCGCTTCATGGTCTTTATGGAACCAAGTATTTAGCCAAGGGCTTTGGACACAAAAATTCAAGAATGGATGGCAGAATTCCACCATAGATCTCCTTAGGCTCTTTTCCTATGGCGTACATGTCTTTTTTGGGGACGGGTTTCTGTGGTTTTTACCAGATTCTCAAATGGATTCATACTCAGAATTGTGTTAAAAATCCCTGCAATAGAATGTCCCAGTTTTGTTTACATGGTGTACAAGCTTTGACTAGGGGTGGGGGAACTTTGGTCTAGTCTCTTGTCATGCCAGTCTCAAGACATGAGATAAGAGATGCTGTTGTTCACCTTACTACAACCCATCAGAGGCAGATTAGGGACCAGAAAGGAGAAACAAATCAAGGCAACTGGAACAGTTCTGGAACATACATACTATGCAGTCATTTTTTCCAAGTTGTTCTCAGCTTGACTGTTGAAATGATGGCAGAATGCCCAGCATCAACAAAGAGAGAGTTTTAGCATCAAGTCAAAAGAAAGTTAGTAATTTTAAGAGGCAGCATAGGTGGCTTGGACCAGGCCAACAGAAGTGAGATGAGAAAAGTGGTCAGATCCTGGGTGTGTTTTGGAAGACAAAGCCAACAGTTTGCTAATGAATTGGTGGTGGTGTGACAGAAGAAGGGAAGCCAAAGATCAGGTTTGAACATGATCGAACAACAGGATGGAACTGCCATCAACTACATGGGGAAAGCTATGAGTGAAGCACAGTTTTCATATGTTAACTTTGAGATGTTTATTAGACATCCAAGCAGAGAAATTGGGTTGGCAGTTCATGGAAGAGGTCCAGTCTAGACATATAAGTTTCAGTCATTAGCATATAGGTGATAAGTAAATCCATGAGACTCTTTGATATCACCAAAAAAAAAAAAAAAAAAAAAAAAAAGAGAGAAGAAAATAAAAGATAAGCCCAAGGGCAGAGTTCTGGGGACTCTAAGTTTAAGGAGTGGAGAAGGTGAAGAGGTATCAGTGAAGCAGGGTAAGAAGCAGCTGCTACTGAAACAGGAAAAAGCCCAGAAAGAGGTAGTACCCTGGAAGCCAAGTGTGGTGGATCCTATTCTCTAAAGATGGCCTCTACACTATCTCCTTTACACCATGATCTTAACACTGCTGCTTCGACAGTTGGGGTCTGTGACTATGGCAGAAGTGAAACTGTATAATTTTCAAGATTAGGGAGTAAAAGAAAAGGCTATACAGCTTTTGCCTGGCCCTCTCACTCTCTTGGGATGCATACCTTGTGAGGTCTGAGAATTACTCTGATACTGATGCTGCCATGTTGGGGAGACCACAGACAGAAAAAGACCCAGAGAGAGATGCCAGAGGAATTCAAGCATTCAAGCGCCTAGGTGTTTGAGTCTTAGTCAAGGCATCAGGCATGTGACTGAATGAGCCTCAGATGATTCCAGCCCCTGGCCCTTGAGTCTCCCCAGCCAAAGTTGAGTGAGGTAGAAATAAGTTGTCCCCTGGGCATCTGGGTAGTTTAGTTGGTTAAGCATCTGACTTAGGCTCAGGTCATGATCTCACAGTTTGTGAGTTTAAGCCCCAGGTTGGACTGACAGTTCAGAGCCTGGAGCCTGCTTCAGATTCTGTCTCCCTCTCTTTCTGCCCTTCCCCAACTCGTGCTCTGTCTCTCTCTCTCTCTCTCAAAAATAAGTAAAACATTAAAAATATTTAAACAGGGGCGCCTGGGTGGCGCAGTCGGTTAAGCGTCCGACTTCAGCCAGGTCACGATCTCGCACTCCGTGAGTTCGAGCCCCGCGTCAGGCTCTGGGCTGATGGCTCAGAGCCTGGAGCCTGTTTCCGATTCTGTGTCTCCCTCTCTCTCTGCCCCTCCCCCGTTCATGCTCTGTCTCTCTCTGTCCCAAAAATAAATAAACGTTGAAAAAAAAAATTAAAAAAAAAATATTTAAACAAAAAAATAAATGAGTTGTCCCCACAAGTTCTGTCCACCTTGCAGATTCATGAGCAAAATAAATATGTTCATTGTTTTAAGTGATTAAATTTTGAGATAATTTGTTACGCTGTCCTAATAATGGGAACACCAAGTGAAAACAGAGTTTCAAAGAGAAACAAGTTCTCACTTATGTCAAAAGTTGCTGTGGGTAAAATAAGATGATGGCTGAGAATGGAACTCTGGGAAATAATGTAAAAGACACTGAAAACACTGAAAATTGGTAAGGGCAGAGCTGAGATGAAATGGGTTTAAGAAAAAATGGGAATTGAATTGTGATGTAAGCCCATAATGACAACTCTTTCAAGGAGTTTTGCTAAAAAGTAAATATGAGAAATGGGACTAGCTGGAGAGGAAAGTGGTCAGGAGAGAGGCTCTGGTTGATATGGAAGACACAATAGTATGAATGTTGATGGGAATGATCCAGTAAAGAGAGGGAAATGGATAACATAAAAGAGAAAGAAGAGAATTCCTGAAGCCACTTCCATGGGAGATAAGAGGGCCTGAGGTCTGTGACTATGTGACATAGGTGGAGGGAGTGGCTTTAGCTTGAGCATGGATAGTTTATTCATAGTTACAGAAAGGAAGCCAGAGTCTTTGGGCACAGATGCAGGTAAGCAGGTAAGCATGATGGTTGGAAGGTACGTAACTGCTTGCTTGTTTACTTCCATTTTCTTAGTGGGAGAGTAAGTGACTTGAGGCAAGAGGTCATCTTACCAAGAAGCATTAGCAGCCCATTTGAGGTTCATAATCATGCATTTAAAGGTAGACCAGTTAGTTGTCCAGCCACAATCAATGGCCTGGGTGCAGCACAAATCAATGGCCTGGGTGCAATGGCCTGGGTACAATGCCAACGGGGCATTGGATCTAACCAGAGTTATGGTGTTGCTACGAGAAACTTAGTAAGAGAGAGGACCAAATGGATCTGTGCAGTCAGTGTTGATATCACCAAAGACTCCAAATGCCAGATCTAGAGAGATCTGGAAGAGATTCCTTGCATACTGAAAACTTGGTTTTAAGTCCTAAGTGAAATTACATTGTGTGCTTTCTGAAAGATTTAGTTTGGTTGGAAACAAGTTCTTAATTGAGTTCTCTTTAGAACAGGGGTGCAGCAAAAACAGTTGGCACACATGTGTAGAAACTAAAACTGGTAGTTTCAGTCTATCCCGTGTGACCAGTGTCTATCCTTCCCCACTGAGGTATTTCCTGCAGCCCATGGAAGATTTCATCAAAGGAAGCCTGTGTTGGAATTACATCATGAGCCCAATTGTTTAAAGTTTCTATTACAGCCAATTAATTATAATGAGAACCGGGGGCTCTCTATTTCAGCCCTGATGAGACACTTCAGCTGATGGCATCACACCACAGTTATGAGAGGATGTTTGTAAGAGGAAGTTTTGTAAGAGGAGTTTGACAAGACTCTCGTGTATATTATGCCCTCAATTGTATTTGCATTATCATTTCCTATTTTTGATTGTCCTGTAATTCTGGTTGTGCAGCAGTTTTGGCATTGGTAATGTGCTTATTGCCAGAGGAGGTGGTTGGGTGGAGAAGAAGGGGATAGCTAAGAAGTTATTTCTTATGTGTTTAAAAAGGGCAGCTTAGCCTGAAGGTAATTATCTTCTCCTTTTTTGAGGTGGGTAGACGGAGGGGAGGAGAGGGAGAGGGAAGATGGGAGGACTGTGGATAAATTCTATGATTTAGAAGATTAGCATATTAAAGTAATCTGAAGAAAAGTAGGTCTTTCAAAACCAAAATGAGATTGTGGAGAAGGAAGAATTTTCTCTACCTATTTCTTGGACTATATTTCTCCCATTTCACCTCACCCCCTCACCCCCCCCACACACCTCCACTGGGACTTTTGGGACCTCCCAATGCTTTATAAATATGGCATAGGAGAAAGAACATCAGCCTCTTTCTGAAGCTAAAACTTTTACCTAAGTTCTATATACTAATGACTAGTCTTGAGCCAAATGAGGCTCTCTGAGCCTCAGTTTTGTCGTCCATAAACTGGAGAAGGTAACACCAACCAACCGCATAAGGTGGTTTGGGGGCTTAAATGAGACAAAGTACAAAAGTCATCTGGTTGTTCACAAATGGCACATTTTGTTGCCTTTTGTTCCTTTGTACATAGTGCTTGGGATGTCTCCTACATTCCAGATAATTTGATGTGCCCCCCCCTTCCTCATTTCATCCATTCATCCTGCCTCTTTGCTTCCTTTAGGCCCCCAAACTCCAGTTCCTCAGTAAAGCCTTGACAATTTTTCATAAGATATGGTTTACATATCAAGTTTCCCCTGAAATCGGAGTTCTAATAACACACATTACTATACGCTTATCACATCAATCATCCATTCAATTTGCATGCCAGCTCAACGTTTCTCTTCTTGTCTATACCTCTTCATGTTGAAATCGTACCTGAAATATTATATTTCATAGTGTTTCACACTGTGTTCTCAATATGTTTTACCATAAATTATCTCAGTTGAGCTTTATAATATCCTGTGAGGTAAGCAGGCCAGCTATTATTGAAATTTTCTGCTTTCATAAATGGGAAAACAGGCTCAACAGAGCAGATGGCTTACCTACCCACCCAAGGCTATGACAGTGGTTTCTAGAAGACTGGTGTAGGCCATCTTGACCCAGAGCATACTCATGACCTTCACAAACCACCTCCAACTTTGTCCAGTCTCTCTTATGTGACCCTAATTCCATCAGTGGAGTTCTCTGGCTGCAGAAACCCAGGAATGTGGATTTCTGAGTACTCTAATTGCTTTTGCCAAGCTATACGTGGGCCTTAACATCATGTAAATCTCCATTTTCCTTTGATCTGAGACTTCTTTAAGTGCTAAGGAACCATACATATTGGTTTTAATCTTCCAACCATTTAAGGCCATCAGGAGCAATACCTTAATCCTTACAGTGAGAAGAGAAGATCCCCAGCAAAGCATTAGGTTTTGGCTTGAAGAACTGACAAGTATTTGGGCTAGTTCTTTGACTAAATAGATTCAGCTATCCTTAATTATAACTCACAAGTTCAAAAGTTTGCTGGTTTTTATTGTAGCAGTACCTGTGTATCCCTTTTCTCATGAACAGTTGAATTCTAACACTCCTATATTGGCAATATAATAACCTTCTAATTATATTTCAGTTCCAGAAAACGCTGTGTTCTAAAGGATTTAAATGACCTCAGACAAAGCTGTGGAATCTTGATGACCTTATTTGTCTTGTGTGTGGCTTCATTTCAAACTTGACCCCTGCCCCACAATGAGGCACGTGACCGAAGGAAATAAATATGGTGCTGGACATACAATGTTTGAAGCTTTTATTAGTAAATATTCTGGCATTATAAATAAGTCAAGATTCCTTTCTGGACCAGGTTTTGTCTAATATGTCACTAGCCATTATCCATTTTCACTCTTATAAAACCTCTGAATAAAAATATTTTTATTTTCTTCCAAATTTATCTTAGCAAATTTTTAATATTTTAAGCATGTGTTTTAAGCAATTTTGTGTTTTATTTTCCAAGGAAGCTTCAAGTGACTAATCTGTTGCACACAAGTCTGAATTAAGATGAATGTTGTCTCTTGATAATGAGCTAGATTTAAAAGACAATCCAATATGCATGAAGGAATATTTGGAAACTAGCTTTCAACTCAATAATATGTGTTGCATGTTTGCAATGAAGAGAAAAAAAGATACAAATATGAGCTTGTTTTTGGAGTGTATGAGATTTGTTGATAAAAACAGAGAAATATTAAATATAATTTAAAATAAAATGCTAAGTGGAATATAACCAACTGATACATGAGATCAGTTGTGCTGCACCTAGAAGAAAAGGGAATTATCAATATGAACCCACGTCATTGTGGAATTGGCTCCCCCCAAGGACATGCCAGGCACCTTGCCTCCTGGATTCTTAGAATATTTGTTGTCATAAATGATGGCTAAGGAAAAGTTTTCATTAAAGCCAAAAATTTGTGGAGTCTGTGTTAGACATTGCAGAAAAAACACTCCAGAACTTGGTACCTTAGAAACAACAGTCATTTCATGATATTTCAAGTCTGTGGTTTGACTTGGCTCAACTGGGTGTTTTTTCTGCTTCACGTGTTGTTGGCTGGGACTGTAATCAACTATGTGGGGGCTTGACTGAACTGGATGTCCACAATGGAAAACTCCCATGATTGGTGCTGGCTCTTGGCTGGGAGCTGGCTGGGGCCACGGATTGAGTGTCTCAGTGTTCCACCATGTGGCTTGGGCTCCTTACCATATGAATACTGTTTCAGGAATAAGAAAGTGGAAGCCACTGGGCTTCTTAAGGCTCAGGCTCAGAAGTCCCAGACTACCACTGTCTGTCATAGTGTATTGACCAATGTAGTCGCTAGCCCAGGTGCATGGGGAGGAGAAATAAATGTCACCTTTCAATGGCAGAGTGATATGTGCATAAAGGTGAGGTGCATATGGTGGCCATCGGTGGACACCATCTACCATGGAAGTCAAGCAAATGCACAAGATACGTGTGGTAAATGTAAGATCTTTATGCTGGTCAGCCTGCCAGAGCCACTGCTACCAGTTCTGCTACCAGTTTCCTTTCTTAATCTTTTTCCCACCTGTTCTTCCTTTGTGTGAACCTATGACTTCCAAATGCATTCCAAATTTGGGATGCCTGCATTTTTCCAGGGATTGAAAGTCTTCTGGCATAAACTTACTTCCCACGTTTGACTATCTCCTGCATCCCAACCCCACAGAATTATCCTTAGTGTAATGAGTTCTCTCTCAGGCCTATGCTTAGGGCCCTGAAACCCAATTTCCTCTGTGGGGTTTCACAAACTCTTAGTTCTACCCTGTCCATGTGGAATCTGATCTATTGCTCCCAATGCTTGGGTTCTAACATTGATAGAGGATGGGATGAGAGTGGATGGATAGCCATGAGAGATTCCATAGATCTTAACAAGTTAAACAGGTTTTGACTAAACAGAGAATGAAGAGTCTGGGCAAGGCTGTACAATTAAGACAAGGAATAGGATTCTTACAGACCAGAGGGAGTGGAGGAATATTGGCTTGGAAGAGGAAAAAGGTGAGGATGGGTAAGAAAATTGGGGTGTAGGGCCCAATGATGACAGCCAGACAAAGAAGTTGAGATTTATTGTGATAAGAGGTGGGAAGCCACTGTGCATTCTTGAGTAGAGGTGTGGCCTGGTGAAATGATGTTTAAATAAAATAAGTGCAGAGGTAGAAAGTAGGATAAAGTGGAGGAATTAAAATCAAGGTGGCTAATGGTTACTTGATTATGGATGATGACTTCTAGGACTAAGGGGGCTGCAATGTAAATTATGGGAAAAGGATGGATATGAGACAATTTGAAGGAAAAAATCTAAAAGGCAGTGACTTCTTGGAAGTTAAGCTAAAGATGACTAATAAGTGGACTAAAGAGATAGTAGGAGGCTGCTGAGAGCTCTTGGGAAGAGAGGAGAGGAGTTGAAATGATTGGTGGCAGTGGGCAGAAGCAATGCACAGGGAGAGACCAGAGTGAAGGCAAGGTCAGTTAAATAGCAGTGACTTCCTCATCCAGGATGGTGGATATGCTAACATGAAGAAGAGATATCTCAGAGAAAGTTTCAAAAGCAGAGAGAGTCTTTAATGAAATTTTCAATTGAGAATAAAAGGAGAAAATATAGAGTAGAAATGGGTTTTGAAATCTTTGGGGCCATTGACAGAGAGACAGGGACATAGTTAAGAAAGGTTAGCTTGGAAAGGAAGCCAAATAACACATAGACTGAGTATAAGTTAACACTTGGCACTCTGGTGGGAATATCTAGGAGGGTCAAGAGATGGGGTGAGAAGTTAGGTAAAACAACATTAAAGAGTAAGTCCCTTGTTGAGAGTTGATATCCTGTACTGGTGCAGTGGTGGTACCCACTACATTCTTGGACCATGTTGGGTTTGCTGTTCACCATCACAAGTCAAGAGTAGAATGACAGGGTATGAAGGCCAATGGTATAGGAATGGTATAGGAGCTCTGAAATTCCAGCTCTTGCCCTTATTCTTATCAGTTCTTTAGGGGGCTCCCTTATTGTATACCTTACCTCCATCATCTGGCATGAACTGTTCTGGTCACAAGGTCTAAGGGAATACAGTTACATCACTTAAGTATCTCCCATGTATGATTCATATCACTCAGGCTCAAATGAATTTGAAGCTATTGACCCAGCCATCTATCATAGGTGGAAGGACAGGTTGAAAGCCTTGAACCCTGCTCCCTTCCTTCTTCACATGGAGTCTGCTGCATCCCCACCATGTCTCAGGAGAAACAATGCCTTCCTCTCCTCTTCTCTCTTCTCCTTTTGACTTGGAACATAGATACTGCTCCCATTTGGTCTCTTTTCCTGCTTCATGGAATTTGGGTATCTGCCCTCCTCAGTCCTCTTCTCTCAATTAGCAGCCTGCATCTAAGGAACCTCCATAAACTTCAAACTTTAATCAATTAGAATGTTCTTCCCTTTCTTCTTCAAATGATCTCTCTCAATTCATCTCTGTCTTTCCTAAACCTTTTAAAGGTAAGTTGTATATATCATAGCTTTTACTCCTAAAGACTCCAGTGTATATTATCTAAGAATAGAGATCCTGTAATAACCAGTGCAATTATCAACTTCATCTACTGCCTTTGTAGGTAGAATTTGCAATTACATATGTTAAGATAGAAATCTATTTTTTTAAATGATAGCATTATAGATAAAACTTAATCTTTAACCATTCCGTTCTCCAATCCTGGCTCCCTCCATTCTTCCAGAGCTTGTAATTGGGAGTTTGGTATCTATCTTGCCAAAATTGCATTTTATTTCTTCAAACAGTGTTACATAACAGCCCAATTAAAAAAAAAAACTAGGCAAAATATTTGAACAATAAAAAGGAACTACTGATATTTATAACAATATTGATGAGTCTTAAATGCATTAAGAAGCCAGACTCAAAAGACCACATAGCGTATAATTTCATCCATATAATATTTTGGAAAAGGCGAAATTATAAGGACAGAAAACATATTGGTGGTTGCTAGTGACTTTTTTAAAAATTTATTCTAGATCTATCCAGGTTGATATGTAGAGTTCTAGTTCATTCATTTTTAACTGCTATATAGTTATTCCATCATATAAATATATGGTTTTTCATTTATCTAGTCCCCTACTGATGGACATTTAGGTTGTTTCTAATTTTTTTCTAATATAGCAAAAAACAGTGAATATTGTTGTGTGCTTTTGAATGAGTTTCTATAATGGAGATGCAGAAGATTAATTGCAGGGTGGTAAAAAGTCTGTGCATTTTCAGTTTTAATAATTTCTATCAAGATGTCCTCTAAAGTGGCCATGTAAATTGGGACTCCCACCAAAATGGTATGAGAGTACTCTCACTTCCCCACAGTACCTTACAGCATTTCATATTATCAAACTTATCAGTATTCACACACTTTCTAAAACATTTGAAGTAACAAAGTTTTATTTTAACACAGACTGTTTCAGGCTAGGGGTGGGACAGAATGTGTACTCCAGAGGGATCTCTGATTCAGCATTTGAAGGGACTTGAGTAATTTTTCCTATTAACTTTGCATACAGATGGATTCACTGAACAGGAAAAGGGTGAAAACCTCAAGCTAGACCTTGGGAAATACCTGCCTTGGGTTTAGGGAATAAAAATAAAAATGAGTGAGAAATAGAAGAAGTGATCAAAGACATAAGGTGGGGGGGGGGGGGAACACTAAGAACCAAGGAAGCCATGGAAAGAACTGGCAAACAGGAGAATTTATAGGCAAACAGGGTGTGCTCACATCTATTGAGCCCTTATTACATGTTGGGTTCTGTGCTAATTGCTCTACATGCACATTCCATGTAATCTTCACAATTATCTTTATGAATTATTAACAAACCCATATCTCTGAGGCATGTTCTACACTGTTGCTCAGTGTTCCCTTGGGGGATTAAGCCCCAGTTGCCCACAGTGGCAATTTGCTTCTAATGCAAGCTTTAATAGCTTCTCCTTTCCCTGTTTCCTTCCTCACTCCCTGCCAGTGTTTCCAACTGTCACCTCCCAAATAAACGATTTGCAGCCACACACTTGTGTCAGGGGCTCAGCTGAGTCACTGTGGTTACTGGGGCCCTGAGAGGCAGTTTTCCCAGTTACTCATGGGCCCCATGCATTGAGAGTTCTGATTTAAGAACTACCTGGGGGTCTGCTGAGTGGAAAGAGGTTATACCTTCATAGAGATCAGGGTGGGGATTCAGGCAGAAGGCTGCTGGAGGACTTGGCATAGTTGTCATGGTTTAAAGGTCTGCCATCAGGGAGAGCTGAGATTATGCTGATTAGCCAAGGGAAGCTAGCTGGGGTTCCCTGTGAGCAGGAGGCTGACCTTGAGTCCTCTAGCCACAGAAGGGAGCCCCAAAGACCAGCAAGGTAAGAACCAGGGGCTCAAAGGGTCTTCGGCCCAGGAAGGTGAAAGAGGATATCACCCCAACAATCCCAAATCTTTTCCCCAAACATCCAAATAACCATCTTGCAAAAGATTCTGGGAGAGAAGCACAAGAGGGAGAAATCTGAAAGAGTGATCATTGCTTCATAAGACAATGAAATGATCAGACTGGAAGAATTAAAATTGCTTTCTCTCATTCCCAGTGGGAGGAGTCTTCCCTTAATGTTGTGCATGAAAATGTGTGATTCCACTGGAACAGCCTGAGGCAGTGAGCTGCAGGCATCTACATTGAGAGTCAGTCCCCTTAGGATTCAAGGATCTTGGAGAATCCTATGCTACCATTGGTGAGTAGAGTCGGGAAACACAGTACACAGTATCTTAGGAACAGGCTTGGATTTGAATGGGTCCCATTTCAATCCCAGCACACTTTCAAGGGTGCAATTTTTTTGTTTTACTGTACCTCTCCACCCTTGAATACTGGCCCTGAAGGAACAGGATATTATACAATTAGGCCAGCTTTTCCTTCCATGAGGATATGGATATGCAAAAAGGCACTGGTTGCCTGTTTTGTATTCTGATGGAATGGCCTTTTCTGAATCTGCTAAGATGGGAGCTTGGCCTCAGATTGGTGGACCCACTCCAGTCCCTCTCAGCCAGATCTGGGGGTGGGGGGCACAGGCTGATACACCCTGCTGTTGAGAAACTACCCGAGGGAAAGGGCAGCATTTAAGCCTTACCAGTGGAGCTTCTGACTAAAACAACAGCACAGGTATGATTATTTGTGGGGGGGTGGGGAGAGACATGCATTAAGGAGGAAGTAGGAGGCTGCTATAAGGAATTTACAGGGCACTTTGTGTTGGCAGGAGTTTAATTATTCATTCCCAGCCAGCCAGAACACAAATGCTCAGCTGACAAAGCTTTAGCCCTTCTCTGAGGCCATTAGAGGAAGTAGTTTGAGGCCTCTCACTTGAGTAAACACACAGTGAGTACTGGTTCCTATGTTCTGAACAATGTCTGAGAATAGGGCTCCAGGCCATTTCCTTTACGGGCAGAATAGTCACTTTTCATAAGGATAAGCTCAAAATGCAAGGGCCAGAGGCTCCTGTGCAGCTAACATTGAAGGGGAAGGGGACTGGGTGCAAAACCATAGCAGCTACAAGAACAACACCAATATTAGACATTGTGCATTGAGCCCCTTCTACACGCCAGGCCTCATTAGGCATCATCCCTGCACCCAGGGCAATCCTTTAGTGTCATGGTCCCATGTTACATTTGAGGGCACCTGGGCTAAGGGAAGTAATTTGCCTCAAATTTTAATCCTACAACTGCTATGTGACTGAGACAGCAAGCCCAAATTACAATCCAGCTCTACTCGCTAAACTGCTTTCTATCTATATTTCTCTCTCTCTCTCTGCCTCTCTCTCTCTCTCTCACACCTTTCTCTCACCTTCCTCTCCTATGGAGCTATCTTAAGACTTGTGGTTTAACAAATAAAAAATGGAGACACATTGTTGACAATCTTTCCCCAAAGTTCTAAAATCAAGTCACTTCATTCCTGCATTATTTAAAAATAAAATAATATTCCAAAATTCTATACTATACTAGCTCAGCAAACTGGGTGTTTTGTCACCTGCTGTGGTTTAGTTTCATGCTTGGCACAAGGCACAAGGTGGGTGTATTGAAAATTTTCACTTTTATTTAAATGATTTGTTTCAGTAGAACCTTTGTGCACAGACTCACTTTCCCCTCATGTTGGCAAACAAGCAAGGTGACCTTTCTTTAAAGCCTCTGAGATGCTGAATCTTTCTTTATAGAACTTCTCCTCTTACCTCTCAACACTGACTCTCCTTTCAGTTCCAGAAATATTCTGACAAACGGGGAGGTCTTTAGAGGCATTCCGTTGAGTGCATTTTCTCCCCTCAACATCCCGGACAAGGTTAATGAATGCTGAATTATCTGTATCTTTACAACATTTTTCAATTATTAAGTTCAAATTATACTTCAGACCCTACAGGTTGTACCTGTAGTTTGGTTCCAATCATACCAGTTTTATCTTACATGGCAATCATACTGCAAATATATGCACATTCCATACCAAATTTTGAAAGAACATAGAAGCAAGGTTACTGAATGAGAATTTGTTTTCTGTACTCCCACATTCACTGAGGTGTCCCATAGAGTGGTTGTGTCACACTCCTTATTTCCATGTGCCCACTATCACCACAGCTGCAGGACCACCTCTCAGAACTGGTTCTGGGAAACAAATTGATCTAACAAGCTATTATTAAAGTGTTTATGGGGCGCCTGGGTGGCGCAGTCGGTTAAGCGTCCGACTTCAGCCAGGTCACGATCTCGCGGTCCGTGAGTTCGAGCCCCGCGTCAGGCTCTGGGCTGATGGCTCAGAGCCTGGAGCCTGTTTCCGATTCTGTGTCTCCCTCTCTCTCTGCCCCTCCCCCGTTCATGCTCTATCTCTCTCTGTCCCAAAAATAAATAAACGTTAAAGTGTTTGTGTATTTTAGGGAACAAAAGCCACTGCTTGGGTTTCTGCTGGATTTTTTTCATGGCTTCTGGATAAAAATACAGACAAAATTACTCAAAGATATTTGTTTTTTTTTTATTATTTTTATTTGAGAGAGAGAGAGAGGAAGGTGAAGAGGGGCAGAAGAAGAGAGAGAGAAACCTAAGCAGGCCCCATGCTCAGTGCACAGCCTAATGCAGAACTCAATCCCACAACCCTGAGACCATGATCTGTACTGAAATCAAGAGTCAGATGCCTGACTGAACAGCCCAAGCACCCCACTAAGATATTTGTTAAAAGGTAAAGTATTAATCACCAGTTGGACTTTCCTTCATAAATCGGGTTATGTAATATCACCATTAAGTCTCTTGGGTCCATAGCAATAGTATCTGCACTCATTGCTTTTGACACAGTGCCTGGATGCCAGGATATAACTCCCTCCAGTGTGAACTCTAATCCTGCAATGCTTGGTTTTTGAGATCCTGTTTTGGGCCCATTTACACCAGGATGCTCCAGAATGTCACCCTCCCTTGCTCCCTTCTAAAGCAACTATGCATTTGTCACCAGCCAAATGTGGCTTCCAAGAGTGAAGGAAGGGTCTATAATATAGTACTACAACATTTTTGAGACACCTCTGACATCCAGGGTAGCACACCACATGCTTTAGAGGGACAATCATTGAATCTTGCCTATGTTGCATATGACATTCTGAATCTGGCAGTTAACAGGTAGCACTCAAAGAGCTCAAATGAAGATAGTTTAATGAAGGGACATATACAAGAATGAGGGAATGTCTAAGGAGCCAACATAGAATGGGAAACACCCAGGGAGAAGCAGGAGTTGGAAGGCTTTGCTACCCTAGGCTTGCCAGAGCAAGAGAGGAAATAGTCTGGTGAGAGGTGGAGTCACATAAGGGGAAGTTGCCAACAACCTGCCACATGCAGAGCCTGAAGGGAGTGCAGGTGAAAGGGTGGGAAGAGGGAGAAAGGCATAAATGTCCATGACCCCTCTCTCCTACCACCTTCAAATGTCCTATGAATGGCTCCCATTAGCCACATCCAACTAGCCTGGAAAGACTGGTTTCCTGGGCACAGAGCAGGAAAGAGAAGAGTGGAGAGTGGATCTGGGGAAGCAAATGGAGAAAAACCCACACAGCATATATTCTTGTCTTCATCTCCATGTAAAATGCCCATGGAAAAAATGGGGCAACTGAGCCTCAGAGAGTTTCAGTAATGTGCTCGGGCTAGGAAGTGGCAAAGCTGAGTATTCAGAACCAGGCTGTCTGTCTCGGAAGTCCGTGGCCTAAGGCACTCTGCCATGCCATCTCCATGGCCTTGCACTTTCCCCCCTCAGACCCAGGTAATCTGAGCTCTGGATATTGTCCAAATGTATTCTTTTCTCTGTGACAAGCAGTTTGGAGCCCCTAGTCTCTTTGTCAGGCCAACTTTCTGTTCAAGAAAGTAATTTTGACATGTTGCCACTCACTATAGATTACTCTGAAAATGTCAAACCACAAACTGATTTGGGTTTCATCTGTTGTCTTCCTGGGAGGATATCACACATAAAAATGTCACACTCCATGTCACACTGCTGGAGAGCTGACTTTGGTGAGTGAGACCTGTCCCCACGTCAGACCCAAGCCACAATGATCTCCGAAGACCCCCACGCCTTGGGAGTAGGGTGGGACTCAACATTTGTTTATTATTTCTGCTAAACCCATATCCCAATTGGGTCAGAACTTTGCTGTCAAAGGCAGAAGAATCACAGAGGTAAATACGCAAATAAAGAAGAGTTCCTGTCCTATAACTTTGGACTTATTCCTGCCAAATCTTGCTTCTGAGTTTGAAAAGTATATGGCTGTGCATCTTGTCTCATCAAACCTAGTGCCTCTTTACTTCAACCTTGCAGGGACTTGTATCTTTCTGTAAACCACAGGAAACGTGAAAAGGTGTCACATGGCTTTTTGTGGCTAAAAGACTTGAAAACCCTGGTTCTTGGTCTGGGACATTTTGAGTGACCAAATAATGATAACAATAGATCATTCTATGCATAATCATAGAATACAATAAATATCCAGGTGTCCATACTGATATAAATAAAAACAATTGAATAAGTAATTTATAAGTAAATAAATGAATAAATAGGGGAGAAGGGAAAGCTTTTCATTACAGCAAAATTCCAATTAATAAATGTAGAAAGAAAAATGGACTTAGAGAATCACCTTTTGGCAAACACCACAGTAATAATTGTTCCATATAAGAAACATCAACAGAAGAAAAAATTGGTGGCAAAAGTATAAAAAAATTATTTGCATAGTCTCAAAGTACCTTCCCACAAAAGAATTATCCATTTCAAAGGGCAAAGGCAAAGGTAGTAACTTTACACAGTTTTTGTCTATTCTTCACATGATCCATCTCTTCATTCCAATTTGCTACAAGAAGCAGATCTCACAACTATATACATGATAATATCTTGAAGACTCTTCCTCTTTGCTTCTCAATCTTTTTCAGAGATATAGCCCTGTCTTATTTTTTTCCTTCCCATACCTCTCCCCTCTTTTCCAATCAAAATAGATGGATGGGTGGGTAGATGGATGGATGGATAAAGCCAAAGAACCATCCCCAGCTGACACCTGGGGCAGACCTGAAGCCCAGACAGGGGAAACTAGACCAGGGGAAAGAAGCTGTTTGGAAGACTCCAAAAGTCAAAGAAAGAGGCTAATGAGAATCCATCGCCATTTGGAAGCAAAGCAGGACCATCTCAAGGAGTTCACAATACATGGTGTATCTCTTGAGGGAAAAAAACTAAGGGGACAAGTCCCAGTGGAAGCACTGTGAAGTGGCTGAGGTGTGACCTGATGTAGCAGATGGTGCGTTGTCTCTTCTGAGTCACCTGCAGATAGTTCCTTCTATAGCTTTCTGCATAATTGTGCCCAACAGTCTTTTCTGGCCAGAAGGGTGACTAACTATCACAGGGAAGTTTGCAAGTGCCAGTGATTTGGAGTTAATGCCCAAAGCACACACTTCACCCACTGAGGGATGGGAACTGGTAGAAAAATATCCCAGCTTCCTTGCCCTTCAGTAGGACAACAGTGACTCGCTCTCCACACATTTCCTCAGATGGTCTCCAGTAGGATTGAACTCCTGTTCCCTAAGGTGATAACCTGCTCATTGATACACCTTATACTGGGTGTCCTCCCTTCCCTTATCATGGTCACATTCTTTTGCTGGGCTTTCTGGAATGACCTTCCAAATCAGTTTCTTGCATCCAAATCCTAGTCTCGGAGCCTGCCTTTGGGAAGAATCCCAATGGGAAAGGGGGATCTTCTACCAATTGCATGTAAACAAATGCCTTAGGCTTTCTCTCTGTTTCTGATGGAAGGGGCTACATCTAACTTCATTTTCTGTCAGGTTTATGCTTCATAGCCCTTCGGAGATGGCACTTGATTTTGCTTACCTCCATGACTCTCTAAATTTGAGAAACCAACACTGTACATCACACTGTATGTTAGCCAATTTGACAATAAATTATATTAAAAATAAAAAATTTTAAATTTAAATAAAATAAATAAATTTGAGAAACCAGAGATGAGATGCTCCCTATGACTCTGGTCCAGCCTAGCTAAGCTGTACACCCAGATGAGATGGCCTTCATGATGGTGAAGAGTAAACTCTCCCAAGAGCAAACTCAGGAACTCAAGCATAATGAGCCCAAACTACTGAAGGATTGCCACAGAGGAGTAGACTCTAATTACCCTGTTGGCAGTTAGTCATGACACCTCCTGTCAGAAGCCATTAATATAAATCTCTTAGTATCCACTTAATTTCTCTATTAAGTTGTTTGGAAGTGTTTAGTTTGCCTTATGGGCCTGTATGGGTTTGAAAATGAAAATATTTTAACAAATAAACTGAATAATCCAGGTAGAAAGCTGCCAAACTTTACTCTTAAAATTTTTTTGTTTCCTTAAGAGGATACCACTCAAGTTCGCATCTGTTTTACTTTAGATGACTTTTTTCTGGTCGTCAGAAGTAACACAAACTCACGTAATAATCTGGAAAGGCACAGCCCTAAAAATAGAAATCATTGCATAAGCATTTTGGGGTCTTGTGTTTTCTTTTTTTCTTGCACTATATAGAATGGCAGATGCATGCATGTATTTATACAGCATTATAAAATCTGTATTATATTGTATATACAGTCTTCTAATATTTTATCTAGTATTATAATGTTAACATTTTACCTTGTCATGATATGTTTGTAAAATTCTTTTAGTAGCCACATACGTGATACTCCATTAAATAAATATGCTATAATCTCTTTGTTTTCTTATTGCATACTTAAGCTAATTATAGTTCTTAATTTTTTTTGAGAGAGAGAGAGACTGTGCATGTGTGCCTGTGAGCAGCAAAAGAGAGAGGGAGAGGGAGAGAGAGAATCTTAAGCAGGCTCCATACCCAGCAAGGAGCCTGTCTCGGGGCTCAATCTATTATGAGATCATGATCTGAACCAAATTCAACTTGGATGCTTAACCAACTGAGCCACCCAGGCTCCCCAGTTTTAGTATTATTAAACAGTGCTGTGACATCTGTATATAAATGGTGCTGTGATGGGGGTGCCTGGATGGCTCATTTGGGTATGCATTTGACTCTTGATTTTGGCTCAGATCATGAACTCCTGGTTGGTGAGTTGGAGCCCCACATCAGGCTCCAAACTGACAATGCAGAGGCTGCTTGGGATACTCTTTCTCTGACCACCCACCCCCCGGTGTGTGTACTCTCTTTCTCTTAAAATAAATAAAATAAACTTTAAAAGTGTTTAAATCATATTTTTTTATTTTTAGGTATAAAAAATACATTTACAAAATTTTTTTCTAATATGAAATTTATTGTCAAATTGGTTTCCATACAACACCCAGTGCTCATCCCAAAAGGTGCCCTCCTCAATACTCATCACTCACCCTCCTCTCCCTCCCACTTCCCATCAATCCTCAGTTTGTTTTCAGTTTTTAAGAGTCCCTTATGCTTTGGTTCCCTCCCTCTCTAACCTCTTTTTTTATCTTCCCCTCCCCCATGGACTTCTGTTAAGTTTCTCAGGATCCACATAAGAGTGAAAACATATGGTATCTTTCTCTGTATGACTTATTTCACTTAGCATAACACTCTCCAGTTCCATCCACATTGCTGCAAAAGGCCATATTTCATTCTTTCTCATTGCCAAGTAGTATTCCATTGCGTATATAAACCACAATTTCTTTATCCATTCATCAGTTGATGGACATTTAGGCTCTTTCCATAATTTGGCTCTTGTTGAAAGTGCTACTATAAACATTGGGGTACAAGTGCCCCTATGCATCAGCACTCCTGTATCCCTTGGGTAAATTCCTAGCAGTACTATTGCTGGGTTATAGGGTAGATCTATTTTTAATTTTTTGAGGAACCTCCACACTGTTTTCCAGAGTGGCTGCACCAGTTTGCATTCCCACCAACAGTGCAAGAGGGTTCCCATTTCTCCACATCCTCGCCAGCATCTATAGTCTCCTGATTTGTTCATTTTAGCCTCTCTGACTGGTGTGAGGTGGTATCTCAGTGTGGTTTTGATTTGTATTTCCCTAATGAGGAGTGACATTGAGTATCTTTTAATGTGCCTGTTGGCCATCTGGATGTCTTCTTTAGAGAAGTGTCTATTCATGTTTTCTGCCCATTTCTTCACTGGATTATTTGTTTTTTGGGTGTGGAGTTTGGTGAGTTCTTTATAGATTTTGGATACTAGCCCTTAGTCTGATATGTCATTTGCAAATATCTTTTCCCATTACGTTAGTTACCTTTTAGCTTTGTTGATTGTTTCCTTTGCAGTGCAGAAGCGTTTTATCTTCATGAGGTCCCAATAGTTCATGTTTGCTTTTAATTCCCTTGCCTTTGGAGATGTGTCAAGTAAGAAATTGCTGCGGCTATGGTCAGAGAGGTTTTTTCTTGCTTTCTCTTCTAGGGTTATGATGGTTTCCTGTCTCACATTCAGGTCCTTCATCCATTTTGAGTTTATTTTTGTGTATGGTGTAAGAAAGTGGTCTAGTTTCATTCTTATGCATGTTACTGTCCAGTTGTCCCAAAACCATTTGTTAAAGAGACTGTCTTTTTTCCATTGGATATTCTTTCCTGCTTTGTCAAAGATTAGTTTGGCCATACTTTTGTGGTTCCAATTCTGGAATCACTATTCTATTCCATTGGTCTGTGTCTGTTTTTGTGCCAATACCATGCTGTCTTGGTGATTACAGCTTTGTAGTAGAGGCTAAAGTCTGGGATTGTGATGCCTCCCGCTTTGGTCTTCTTCTTCAATATTACTTTGGCTATTCGGGGTCTTTTGTGGTTCCATACAAATTTTAGGATTGCTTGGGCAGTATTGACATTTTAACAATATTTATTCTTCCAATCCATGAGCATGGAATGTTTTTCCATTTCTTTGTATCTTTATCAATTTCCTTCATAAGCTTTCTATAGTTTTCAGCATACAGATCTTTTACATCTTTGGTTAGGTTTATTACTAGGTATTTTATGATTCTTGGTGCAATTGTGAATAGGATAAGTTCATCTTTCTGTTGCTTCATTATTAGTGTATAAGAATGCAACTGATTTATGTAAATTAATTTTGTATCCTGCTACTTTGCTGAATTCATGTATCAGTTCTAGCAGACTCTTGTTGGAGTCTATCAGGTTTTCCATGTATAGTATCATGTCATCTGCAAAAAGTGAAAGCTTAACTTCATCTTTGCCAATTTTGATGCCTTTGACTTCCTTTTGTTGTCTGGTTGCTGATGCTAGAACTTCCAACGCTATGTTAAACAACAGTGGTGAGGGTGGACATCCCTGTCGTGTTCCTGATCCCAGGGGGAAAACTCAGTTTTTCCGCATTGAGGATGGATGATATTAGCTGTGGGCTTTTCATAAATGGCTTTTATGATGTTTAAGTATGTTCCTTCTATCCTGACTTTCTCGAGGGTTTTTATTAGGAGAGTGTTGAATTTTGTCAAGTGCTTTTTCTGTATCGATTGACAGGATCATATGGCTCTTATCTTTTCATTTATTAATGTGATGTATCACATTGATTGATTTGCAAATGTTGAACTAGCCCTGCAGCCCAGCAATGAATCCCATTTGATCATGGTGAATAATTCTTTTATATGCTGTTGAATTCGATTTTCTAGTATCTTATTGAGATTTTCGCATGCATATCATCAGGGATATTGGCCTGTAGTTCTCTTTTTTTGCTGGGTCTCTGTCTGGTTTAGGAATCAAAGTAATGCTGGCTTCATAGAATGAGTCTGGAAGTTTTCCTTCCCTTTCTATTTTTTGGAACAGCTTGAGGAGGATAGGTATTGTCTCTGCTTTGAATGTCTGGTAGAATTCCCCAGGGAAGCCATCTGGTCCTGGACTCTTATTTGTTGGGAGATTTTTGATAACTGATTCAATTTCTTCGCTGGTTATGGGTCTGTTCAAGTTTTCTATTTCTTCCTGTTTGAGTTTTGGAAGTGTGTGGGTGCTTAGAAATTTGTCCATTTCTTCCAGGTTGTCCAGTTCATTGGCATATAATTTTTCATAGTATTCCCTGATAATTGCTTGTATTTCTGAGGGATTGGTTGTAATAATTCCATTTTCATTCATGATTTTATCTATTTGGGTCATCTCCCTTTTCTTTTTGAGAAGCCTGGCTAGAGGTTTATCAATTTTGTTTATTTTCTCAAGAAACCAACTCTTGGTTTCATTGATCTGCTGTACACTTTTGTAGATTATATTGTTTATTTCTGCTCTGATCTTTATTATGTCTCTTCTGCTCGGTTTGGGGGTGTCTTTGCTGTTCTGCTTCTATTTCCTTTAGGTGTGCTGTTTGATTTTGTATTTGGGATTTTTCTTGTTTCTTGAGATAGACCTTGATTACAATATATTTTCCTCTCAGGACTGCTTTCGCTGCATCCCAAAGCATTTGGATTGTTGTATTTTCATTTTCCTTTGTTTCCATATATTTTTAAATTTCTTTTCTAATTGCCTCGTTGACCCATTCATTCTTTAGTAGCTGTTCTTTAACCTCCATGCTTTTGGAGGTTTTCCAGACTTTTTCTTGTGTTGATTTCAAGTTTCATAGCATTGTGGTCTGAAAGTGTGCATGGTATGATCTCAATTATTTTATACTTATGAAGGGCTGTTTTGTGACCCAGTATGTGATCTATCTTGGAGAATGTTCCATGTGCAATTGAGAAGAAAGTATATTCTATTGCTTTGGGATGCAGAGTTCTAAATATATCTGTCAAATCCATCTGATCCAATGTATCATTCAGGGCCCTTGTTTCTTTATTGATCCTGTGTCTAGATGTTCTATCCATTGTTGTAAGTGGGGTATTTAAGTCCCCTGCAATTACCACATTCTAATCAATAAGGTTGCTTATGTTTGTGATTAATTGTTTTATATATTTGGGGGCTCCCATATTCAGCGCATAGACATTTGTAGTTGTTACCTCTTCCTGATGGATAGACCCTGTAATTATTATATAATGCCCTTCTTCACCTCTTGTTACAGCCTTTAATTTAAAGTCTAGTTTTTCTGATATAAGTATGGCTACTCCAGCTTTCTTTTCACTTCCAGTAGCATAATAGATAGTTCTCCATCCCCTCATTTTCAATCGGAAGGTGTCCTCAGGTCTAAAATGAGTCTCTTGTAGACAGCAAATAGATGGGTCTTGTTTTTTTTTTTAATCCATTCTGATACCCTATGTTCTTTTGGTTGGAGCATTTAGCCCATTTACATTCAGTGTTATTACTGAAAGAAATGAGCTTAGAGTCATTGTGATGTCTGTAGGTTTCATGCTTGTAGTGATGTCTCTGGTACTTTGTGGTCCTTGCAACATTTCACTCACAGAGTCCCTCTTAGGATCTCTTGTAGGGCTGGTTTAGTGGCGATGAATTCCTTCAGTTTTTGTTTGTTTGGGAGAACCTTTATCTCTTCTTCTATTCTGAATGACAGACTTGCTGGGTAAAGGATTCTCAGCTCCATATTTTTTCTATTCATTACATTGAAGATTTCCTGCCATTGCTTTCTGACCTGCCCAGTTTCAGTAGATAGGTCTGCCACTACTCTTATGGGACTACGTTTGTAAGTTAGAGCCTGTTTATCCCTAGCTGCTTTCAGAATTTTCTCTTTATCCTTGCATTTTACCAGTTTCACTATGATATGTCATGCAGAAGATTGATTCAAGTTATGTCTGAAGGGAGTTCTCTGTGCCTCTTGGATTTCAATGCCTGTTTCCTTCCCCAGATCAGGGAAGTTCTCAGCTATGATTTCTTCAAGTACACCTTCAGCCCTTTTCTCTCTCTCTCTTCCTCTTCTGGAATTTCTATGATATGGATATTGTTCCATTTGATTGCATCACTTAGTTCTATAATTCTCCCCTCATACTCCTGAATTTTTTTAATTTTTTTGTCAGCTTCCTCTTTTTCCATAATTTTATCTTCTAATTCACCTATTCTTTCCTCTGCCTCTTCAATCCGTGCTATGGTCGCCTCCATTTTATTTGCACCTCATTTATAGCATTTTTTAGCTCCTCATGAGTATTTCTTAGTCCCTTGATCTCTGTAACAATAGATTCTCTTCTGTCCTCTATGCTCTTTTTAAGCCCATCGATGAATTTTATGACTATTACTCTAAATTCTTGTTCCATTATATTGCTTAAAATCGTTTTTGATCAATTCGTTAGCTGTTGCTACTTCCTGGAGATTCTTTTGAGGAGAATTCTTCCGTTTCATCATCTGGGTAGTCCCTCTGGTGGCTCCAAACTGCAGGGCACTTCTCCTGTGCTTTCCAGAGAAACTTGTGTTGGTGGGCGAGGCTGCAGTCAGATCCTATATCTGCCCCCAGCCCACCACTGGGGCCACAGTCATACTGGTGTGTACCTTATCTTCCCCTCTCTCAGGGGCAAGACTCACTGTGGAGTGGTGTGGCCCCTGTCTGGGCTACTTTCACACTGCCAGACTTGTGGTGCTGCTTCGATGGGATCTGGCATATTAGCTGGTGGATCTGCAAGGTGTACAGGGGCTGGAGGAGCAGGCTTAGCTCACGTTGCCATACGTGGTCCCCTGCGGGAGGGGCCCTGAAGCACTGGAAGGGAGGCAGGCCTGTGGGAGAGATTGATCCACAGAAGCACAGCATACACAGCGTTTGCGTGGTGTAAGCAAGTTCAGTGAGGGGAACTGGTTCCCTTTGGAATTTCGGCTGGGGATGAGAGAGTGAAATGGCGCTTGCCAGCGCCTTTGTTCCCCTGCCTAGCTGAGCTCTGTCTTCTGGAGCTCAACAACTCTCCCTCCCAGTGTCCTCTTGCCCACCCCACTCCCTGAGAGCAGAGCTGTTGACTTTTAACATTCCAGACGTTAAGTCCCGCTGGCCATTAGAACTCATGCAGTCCAGCCCCTCCGCTTTTGCAAGCCAGTCTCTGGGGCTCTGCCTTGACAGGCGGGCTGCCCCTCCACCTCTCTGGCTCCCTCCTGCCAGTCCGTGTAGCACGCACTGCCTCTCCACCCTTCCTACCCTCTTCTGTGGCCTCTTGTCTACCCTTGGCTCCAGAGAATCCATTCTGTTAGTCTTCTGGAGGTTTTCTGGGTTATTTAGGCAGATATGGGTGGAATCTAAGCGATCAGCAGGACAAGGTGAGCCCAGCATCCTCCTATGCCACCATCTTCCCCTCTGAGTCCTGAGGGAATCCATGGCTTCTTCTTCCAAGTACTTTTGTGATCTGTTTTTTTTCAGAGGTCTGCTTAGCCAAAGTGTTCTTCCACATCCAGGCTCTTTGTTCTCACTTCTGTCACAAGCTCAGACCCGTGCTGGCTGCCTGACATGGCCCACCCTGCCACCTGGAAGGTAAATTGTATTTTTTTTTTAAAAGGTGCTGCTATGGGTATCTATGTGCATATTTAAATTTTCTTGTTAACACGACAAGGATGTCCACTCTCACCACTGTTATTCAACATAGTGTTGGAAGTCCTAGCCTCAGCAGACAACACCAAGAAATAAAAGGCATCTAAATCAGCAAGGAGGAAGTCAGACTTTCACACTTTGCAGATAACATGATACTCTCTGTGCAAAACCCAAAAGACTCCACCAGAAAACTCCTACAACTGATACATGAATTCAGCAAAGTGACAGGATATAAAAATCAATGTATAGGGGCGCCTGGGTGGCGCAGTCGGTTAAGCGTCCGACTTCAGCCAGGTCACGATCTCGCGGTCCGTGAGTTTGAGCCCCGCGTCAGGCTCTGGGCTGATGGCTCAGAGCCTGGAGCCTGTTTCCGATTCTGTGTCTCCCTCTCTCTCTGCCCCTCCCCTGTTCATGCTCTGTCTCTCTCTGTCCCAAAAATAAATAAACGTTGGAAAAAAAAGAAAAAAAAAATTAAAAAAAAAAAATCAATGTATATAAATCAGTTGCATTCCTATACACTGATAATGAAGCCAAAGAAGGAGAAATCAAGTAATAGATCCCATTTACAATCCAGCAAAAACCATAAAATACCTAGGAATAAACCTAACCAAAGATATGAAAAATCTATATGCTGAAAACTACAGAAAACTTTCAAGGAAATTGAAGAAAGCACAAAAAAAATGAAAAAATATTCCATGTTTACAGATTGGAAGAATAAATACTGTTAAAATGTCTATACTACCCAAAGCAATCTACATATTCAATGCAATACCTACCAAAATAACACCAGCATTCTTCATAGAGCTAGAACAAACAATCCTAAAATTTGTGTGGAACCAGAAAAGGTCCTGAATAGCCAAAGCAATCCTAAAAAAGAAAACCAAAGCTGGAGGCATCACAATTCCAGACTTCAGGATATATTACAAAAATGTAATCATCAAGACAGTATGGTACTGGCACAAAAGCAGACACATAGATCAATGGAACAGAATAGAGAACCCAGAAATGGACCCACAAACATACAGCCAAGTAATTTTTGATAAAGCAGGGAAGAATATCCAATGGAATAAAGACAGTCTTTTCAGCAAATGGTGTTGGAAAAACTGGACAGCGACATGCAGAAAAATGATCCTCAACAACTTTCTTATACCATACACAAAAGTAAACTCAAAATGGATGAAAGATCTAAATGTAAGGCAGGAAGCCATCAAAATCCTCTTGGAGAAAACAGGCAACAACCTTTTTGACCTTGGCCACAGCAACTTCTTACTTGACATGTCTCCTGAGGCAAAGGAAACAAAAGCAAAAATGAACTACTGGGACCTCATCAAGATAAAAATCTTCTGCACAGCAAAGGAAACAATCAGCAAAACTAAAAGGAAACCAATGGAATGTGAGAAGATGTTTGCAAATGACATATCAGATAAAGGGTTAGTATCCAAAATTTATAAAGAACATATCAAAATCAACACCCAAAAGCAAAATAATCCAGTCAAGAAATGGGCAAAAGAAATGAAAAGAAACTTTCCAAAGAAGACATCCAGATGGCTACAGACACATGAAAAAATGCTCAACATCACTCATCATCAGAGAAATAAAAATCAAAACCACAATGAGATACCACCTCACACCTGTCAGAATGGTTAAAATTAACAACTCAGGCAACAACAGATGTTGGCGAGGATGCAGAGAAAGAGGAACCCCTTTGCACTGCTGGTGGGAATGCAAACTGGTGCAGCCACTCTGCAGAACAGTATGGAGCCTCCTCAAAAATTTAAAAATAGAATTGTCCTATACCCAGCAATTGCACTACTAGGTTTTTCTCCAAAGGATACAGGTGTGCTGATTCGAAGGCGCACATCCACCCCAATGTTTATAGTAGCACTATCAACAATAGCCAAAGTATGGAAAGAGCCCAAATGTCCACTGACTGATGAATGGATAAAGAAGATCTGATATATATATACATATATATGTATATATATATATATATACATATATATATATATATACACATATATACATATATATATGTATATATATATGTGTATATATATGTGTATATATATATACACATATATATATGTGTATATATATACATATATATACATATATATATGTATATATATGTATATATATATACACATATATATATGTGTATATATATATACATATATATATGTGTATATATATATACATATATATATGTGTATATATATACACACATACACACACACACACACACACACATATATATGTACACACACACACACAATGGAATATTACTCAGCAATCAAAATGAATGAAATCTTGCCATTTGCAACAACTTGGATGGAACTAGAATGTATTATGCTAAGCGAAATTAGTCAGAGAAAGACAAATATTATAATACTTCACTCATATGAGAACTGTAAAACACAAAATAGATGAACATTTGGGGATGAGCACTGGGTGTTATAAATAAGTGGTGAATCACTAAATTCTATTCCTGAAATCATTATTACACTATATGTTAACTAACTTGGATTTAAATTAAAAAAATAACTTAAGAAATTAAATAAATAAATAAATAAACAAATAAAATGAAAGAGGAAAATAAATTTTCCTATATGGGGAATTATAAAGCCAAAGAGTATAGACTTATTTAAAGCCAAACTTCTTATTAAAGTCTGTCTCAATTTATACTCTAACCAGTGATGTTTCAATGTGTTCATTTAGCTGTTCATTTAAAACCGACTTTGCTGACTTAGTAGGAGAAAAACGCATCCCAATTTTGTTTAATTTCTAGTTCTTTGGTAATGACATACTTCCTTTGTAAGATCGAGTCCTGTGTTGTGCTCTGTCCTGCCAGTGTGGAGCCTGCTTGGGATTCTCTTTTCCTCTCTCTGCCCCTCCCCACTTGTGCTCTCTCTTTCTCAAATAATAAATAAACTCTCTCTCTCAAAATAAATAAGCAAACATTAAAAAAACATTTCTCACACACAAAAAATTCCCCAGCTCACCATATTGAAAGTTGTTAGTTGATACCAGTACATTAATTTCCTTGGCATATCATAGAGTGAATGGTGGCATTTAAGTAGCTCATGAGGAACTGGGCCTTCGTCCATCATTTTATTCTAATACTATAGTGGCCTTTGTGGGATGTTTTTGCTTCTTCCATGGATATTCCCTGTAGTTCCCATGAGAGTGCATAAATTTGGGGGGGACCTCTTGTACCTCACCCTCTCACCGACAGCTTGGTTTTCCTCTATCCATCAGCTACACTGAATGGTGGGGGCCCAATGACAGTCAGTCTGGGGCTTTTGCTTGAGCTTTTGAATTGCTGTGTCCATCCTACTAAGGGAAAGTCCTGTTAAAAAAAAAGATAGCAGAGAGAGAAAGCAGAATGTAGCTGAACGCCGGAGAGGCCTTGACATGTCAGCCTTGATCCCTAAAGCCAACTCCATGCCTTGACCTCTTGGTTGCATGAAACAAAAAAAATTCCCTTTTCTTTCTTCCACTAGATTGGGCTTCTTCAGAGTTGCATTAGAAAAAATCTTCTCCGATGCTCTTATGCTGCTTTACTCAAAATATAGTTCTGGCTGTTTTAATTCTTCCTTATAATTAAATAATAGCTTTATCTCATTGTTTTACCATGGGATTGTTGAAAGTGAGTGTTTTAAAATAACTTTTTTTACGGGCAACAAAATGCACAATTCTTAAATATTCAGTTCAATGATTTTTTAAAAATTTCTTTTAACATCTTTTTATTATTGACAGAGCATAAGCAGGGGAGGGGCAGAGAATGAGGGAGACACAGAATCTGAAGCAGGCTCCAGGCTCTGAGCTGTCAGCACAGAGCCTGACACGGGGCTCGAACCCACAAATCAGGAGATCATGACCTGAGCCGAAGTCGGATGCTTAACCGACGGAGCCACCCCGGCGCCCCCAGTTCAATGATTTTTGACAAATGTATATACCTGTGTGACAACTGCCTAAAACAATACTGAATCTTTATGTCTTACCTTGGTTATCACACTCTTTCTAGCCAATCTTCATGCCCTCCATGCAGAACCAAGTTCTGATTCCTGTAGCTAGAGATTAGTTTTCCCCAGTCTAGAACTTTACATAGATGGACTCATAGATTATGTGTTCTTTTGGGTCTGGCTTCTTTCACTCAACAGAGTCCAGTGCAACTCCCATAATATCACAGATCTGGTTTCTCAAACAGATGATCATCAGAGAGGGTGGACACAATAAATATATGACAGAGGAGCATAACAAACTATAAACAGGACAGTCTTGTCTGCTTGAAATAGGCAGATGGAGTTAATCCAACACACATTTATTAGTACCCATTACGTGCCAGCCACTCTAAATAAACAATACCCTGGCTGCCCCATAGCTCACATTACAGGGGGGCGCTTTTGTTAGGGAGAGCTGTCTGTACTTGAACAAGACCATTTCCAGCACGTTGGAGGGCCAGGTGCTCCTTTAGTTTGGGGGAGCTGGGAAGGGCCCCCGAAATGGTGATGCTAGAGAGGAGGTCGGACTGGTTTCCTGCAAAGGTGACAGCAAGTGTAAAACCATGAGGTGGAACATTTCTGGGAGAGAAAACCAGCATGGACTAAGTGGAGCAGATGTGAGAGAGAGTGCAAGGAAAAACTTCCAAGGGGTTAGGGCATGTCAGACGTGTAGGACTCTGGAGCCATACTCTGGCGTTCAATGCCTAAAAGCTTCTCAGGAGAAGGCAGCTGTCCCTGGAGACGCAGCCTACCTGGTGGGCCCCTCCCTCTCCCCACCTCCCCTCACTTGGCCTCTTCACAGGCCCACTGGGGACGAACTGAAGATGCTGGCAGTGCGTTTGTGTTAACACCCCCCACAGAGCTCTCCAGACGCTGGCTCAGCTCTTTCTCCACCTCTGTTCTCTCCACCTCTTGTGACCTCAGGCTGAATACTTCAGGGAAACTGGCCTTTAACTGCACTCCAGAGTCTGACTTGGAAAAATGATGCAACTTTGGTCCTGTGCGGATTAGCACTTGCACGGCCTTGAAAGAGGGTGAGTCTCTCATAAACCTTGTGCCTTTGTCACCTCCCCACTGGCCATTTCCTATTTGTTGCCCAAACTGGGATTTCACCCAGGATGCCTCCTCTGTGACAAATTACACTCAGTCTGGTAAAAGAGCTGGTGAATTTGCTAGAGAAAAAGTATCTTATGAACCTAGGCTCTTAAAGCATCTTACTTACAGCGTCTGTTCCAATGGCTTTTCACTTACCTTTTCTTGTCTCTTTGCTCTAAAGTAGAAAAGTCTGGATCATTTCTAATTCCAACCTACCCAAGAACAGCTGATAATTTTGTCTTTTCTCTTTTGGGAGGAGCTCAAGTACATATTTTACCTCCTTCTAACTTATTTGATCTTTAGAAATCCTTACTTCTGCTTCAGAGGAAGAGCCTTTAAATGTATACAACCCATGACCTATAAATCATTTGAAACTGTTAGCTAGCACTTCAGAGGTGGCTTGGTTACTAGGAGAAATGGGATTCTTGTGTGCATTGCCACTAATCTAAAGAAGGACCTTGAATAAGGACGTTTTTTCTTTCTGGAAGAGCAGTAATTAACATCTCAGGCTTCACAAGATGACCTGAGTTTAAACCTTGGCTCCACTGTTCAATAGCTGTGTGACCATCTGCAAGTTACCTACTTGCTCTGAGTCTCAGGATGGCAGAGGAATTAAGAATGGGAAGTGAGGAGCCATATTGCTTGGGTTCAAATCTCAGCTCTAGCACTTAATAGCTGTGCAACTTTAGGCAAGTTACTTAACCTCTCTGTACCTCAGCCCCTCATCTGTACAATAGGGATACTAATAATCTCTGCCTCATAATGATACTGTGTAGGTTAAATGAGATAATGTAAACAAAACACATTTAGTAATAGTGCCTCATACACATTATGCGCTTTATAAATTTTAGCTATTGGTATTTTTAAAGTATTATTTTTTGGGGTGGGTAAAATAAACTATTGATGGCCTGATATCTGCTAGCATAGAAGTGTCTTCAGGTCTCATTCATATATTTTTTAAATGTTAATTTATTTATTTTGAGAGAGAGAGAGCGAGTGGGAGCGAGCAGGGGAGGGGAAGAGAGAGAGGGGCAGAGAGAGAATCCAAGCATGTTCTGTGCTCTCAGACAGAGCCAGACTTGGGGCTCAATCTCACGAACCTGAGCCAAAGCTGAGTTGGATGCTTAACCAACTGAGCCACCCAGGCACCCCTCATTCATATTTTTAAAATACTTTGAGATCTCTGCACTAAAGGAGATGCTCAGAAAGGGAAAGATTTCATTCCTCAGGGTAGCACCTCTAAATAGCAGCCGTCATCATTGCCTTGATTAGGTAATCAGTGCCCAAAAAACAGCTGAATCACAGCCCTGATTCCTCCTGATGGAAACTCACATGGTCATTGTGCTCACTTTCTATTTTTGAAATATACCTTCATGGATGGAATTTTTGGTGAGGAAGTGAGGAAGAACCAGGGCTATTTAATTCAGAAATCTTGTGTGTGATCACGTCAATTTGGCAAAAGTAATTTTTTGCTCAGTGTTAACTGATTGGAGGTGGGAAAGGAATAATAGCCATTTTATCTAATTCTAAGCAAGAATAAAAGAAATGAAAACAAATGATAAGCCAAATCAACCTGCTATTATTCTAATCCAGTGAGACCGAGCAAGCCAAATCCTGAGTCACCTTCCTGGCCAACTATTTTTATTGACTTGAAATAACAAAGGATGAAAGCCTGAAATGACCTAGATCACTTTTCTTACAAAGCTTCTGGGTTTCAGTGCATATCCTGGAATTCCCCGAGAGGCGAGGACTGTTTACTTAAGTCGATATTCTGGAAATGGACATTTTAAAAAGTTGGGAGACAAAGAAAAAACTTAAAGTGGGATGAAACCTTCCTTAGCCACAGATTAAGTAATTTTGTTTTGCTAAATTTGCACGGGACTTATTCTTTAGTGCATGCATCTTGGAGGCATCAGTAATTACAGTGTGTTTACAAGTCAAGGCAACAAAGTAAACAGAAAAGAGTTGTTTCTGGGCTGATTCAAAGGCAGGGTGGATACTAATATTTTTAAATTATGAACAATGTACTTTGGACACACACTGATGTATAGCAATGATGAGACAAAAGCCCATTGAACAATTACACTCCTTCCAAGGACCATGCTGTCACGACGCCCACTACCAGAGGTGACTACTGTTGTGGATTTGGTGTTTCCCAGTCCACTCGCACATACATGCCCTAGAGATCCTGTGTGTGTATAAATATACATGCACACACATTGGGACTAGGCACAGTCAAGATTGTCACAGCTGGGCTCAATCCTGAAACATTAGGACAGTCTGAACATTCACCCACAGGAGAATCAATCAATAAATTGTGCTGTATTCATTACAATGAAGCAATTAAAATAAAACCGGAAAAAAAATCTCAGAAATGTAATATTAAGCAAGAAAGGCAAGTTGCAGGAGAAGCCCTAGAGAAGGATGTTTTCCTTTATATACAGCTTTATGTCATTTCATGGGGTTAGCTGGTAAAGGGACAGTCTTTCCTCAGGCTTGCAGTTTGCCTGCCTCTCTCCCCCACCCCCACCCCCCACCTCCCTCCCCTAGGCTAAGGCCTTGAGTGATAGGTATAGATGGCTGGAGCCATCCTTCCCTCTGTCTGTCTGTCTGTCTACCTGTCACCTCCCTAAAAGCCCTGAGGTTTGTCTTGCTCAAATCTCATAAACTGAATTCACTTTCATTTAGCTTTTCATATCAGCTCCTAGTCTGCTGAATTCAACACTGGCACAGAACAACTATGAAAATCCTAGGAATTATTCTGCTAAAACTTTAGCTCATTATTTTGACTGTGTTGTCTTATGAGACCGCGTGCTGTCTCAGGTTGAAACATAGACTTGAGAGGAGATAGTTGATTTGGGAGGGATCCCAGGAAACACTGGCAGGGGAGTAGGAAAGTGAGACACGCCAGAGAAGGTGGTCTGGTGGGGTTAATTACCAAGCATATCAAACATTGCATTTTTCAGAGTTACTCTACTTCCAAAGGTGAGGGAACTGGGATCTTTATCCATCAACCATCTGTCTGTCACTGGTTGTGGGTTAACTCTCTGGCATGTCCATAGCAGGGACCAAATATGCTCCCATAATGAAAAAAAAAAAAAAAAGCTTTTGGGCAGGGACTCACAGTGTTTCACAGTAAGTGGCCTCTGGATGCAGAGGTAAGTGCAGAAGAGGTTGGGTGGAACACCTAAAACATCTGCTCAGCATCTTGAGTGAAGATTACCAGGGGATGTTTTACATCTGCCAATATTTCCCCGTCAAATTCTAACTTATCCTGTGGTCTACCAGAACCAGTTAAATACAAGCTGCTGTTTCCTAGGATTTCACTTTCCAAAGCAAGAATCATATATACCATATAAATATTGCATTGAATGCCATACTTTTATTGAAAAAAATTCATTTATGTCAGGGTACTGAACACACTTCCAGGGATCAAGGCTTCCAGAAGGTGGAGAGTCTACCATTAGGAACTCTTCTAATGTAGCTTCTTGTAGCTAAAGAAATATCAACTGGGGAGGAGTGTTGCTCCCCAGAGTGCCTCACAAAATTTGAGTTTATCAATGGTATCACCGTGTGTTTGATCTCTGGAGTATGGTTATTCAGGTCCAGAAACAGTGCTATCATGTCTGTTTGTGGTTTTTAAGATCTGGATAACTAGCCCATACCAACCATCCAATTCATAAAAGACTTTATATGTAAAGTCAGGCACAATCAGAGCATTGGGAATTGGCAGTTTTTGAATGATACGTCCCACCTTCCAGCAGTTTTCCTCTTGATAGCCATTGGTTAATGACAGGTGCGTCCCCCTACCCCCACCTTGGAAGTCTTAGATAAACATTGGCAATGTCTTACTATCTAATTTGCCTTTTAATAAGTCATCCAAGTCTCCCTTACTTGATAATAGGGAGAGTGTAACTTAACTAAGTCTATTGCACTCTTCTCATCTATCCTTTCCTAAGAACACACCTGGGGTTCATAATAGAGACTTGGAAAATCCACTAATATTGCCATTAGTGCATTTATTCCCTACCCCTCAGGACAGCCTCCTTTCCGACTCTAAAGTCCAGTAGTCTCTCTGTGCCTTCAAAAAGGCAGGGGATATTGCAGGTTGGTCAACAAAGGGTAGTCATGTGAATAACCAGGAAGAAATATGAATTCCTTCAATGTTTGTAGACAACAAGATGGCTCATGCCAAGCAGCAGCTTATGTCAAGTGGTGATGCAAGCAACCAAGGGCACCGCAGCTAAGACCAGTTATTGCCAAAACCAGCACGTGCTGATGACACCCGGAACAGATGACCAGCAGAACCAGAAGAGGTCTGCAAAGACCCAAGACTCATTAAATCCCTTTAAAAGGGGAGGATTTTTGCAGCAAACTGACTTTCTAGATGCTGACCCTTTCCTATCTGATCACATCACAGGGGCAGCTGCTGCCAAATGGTCTGCCCGATTGATATTTGAACGTAACAGAGACCCTTCACTGCCTGAACATAACAAACAGCACGTGCCAAGAGCTGATCCGGACCAAACTGAGGCCTTATCTCAACCATGCTGGCAGACTTACTTCACATTTGGTTCATAGACTTCCTACCCCCTGTTCTACGTTGTTTGTTGAGTGACTTGTCTTAAGCTTTGCTTTGTGTTTAACTTGGGTGACAAGTTAAAGTATGTGATGGAATGTCATTGAGTTTGGAATCCTAAACCTGCTTTACAATTATGGCATAAATTGTATGCTTTCCATAAATTTGCTTTATGACTGAATAAAGGCTGACACTGGGGAAAGACACAACTTGTGTGTGCACCTTCAGAGAGTGCTCAGGACAGTCAGTGTCAAGAAACAAGTGCGGATCATGCAGAGCAGAGGTCACTCCTCCTTGAAGAGGCAAGTTTCCTCTGCTTCAAGTCCTCAGGGGCTAATGATGCTGTTGCCTAATCAGGGGGAAGGTCCTGATAGATCCTTCAAAAAGCTCCTTTTTCCACTGTCAAGGATGATTTTTACAAAATGCTTCCCATGATAGATTGATTAATGGTCATGATTCTTTTTTTTTAAGTTTTATTTATTTTGAGAGAGAGAGAGAGAGCATGAGCAGGTGATGGGCAGAGAGAGGGAGAGAGAGAGTCCCAAACAGGCTCTGTGCTGTCAGCGTGGAGCCTGATTTGGGTCTCCAACTCACAAGCCATGAGATTATCACTTGAGCCGAAATCAAGAGTCAGATGATTAACCGACCAAGCCACTCCCGGCAGCCCCAATGGTCAAAATTCTTATTTTTAAAATTTTTTAAATGTTTATTTATTTTGAGACAGAAAGAGAGACAGAGTGCGAGCAGGGGAGGGCCATAGAGAGAGAGGGACACAGAATCTGAAGCAGGCTCCAGACTCTGAGCTGTCCAGACAAAGCTCGATGTGGGGTTCGAACCCATGGGCCATGAGATCATGACCTGAGCCAAAGTCGGATGCTCCACCAACTGAGCCGCTCCACTGCCCCCCAAATGGTCATAATTCTTTGTTTTTAAGTTTATTTATTTATTTTGAGAGAGACAGAGACAGCGTGAGTGGGGGAGGGGGAGAGAGACAGAGAGAGAGAGAGAGAATTCAAAGCGGGCTCTGCACTGAGGCTCTGCACCATCAGTGCAGAGCCCAATGTGAGGCTTGAACCCACAAAACTGTGAGATCATGGCCTGAGCCAAAACCAAGAGTTGGACAATTAACTGACTGAGCCACACAGGCACCCTGCAAATGCTCACAATTCTTAACCCCTCTCTCTATCCATTCCTTTCACTCTCCTCCTCTGACTCTCGGCTTGGCTTTGTAAGTTGCTTTGGCCAATAGGATAATAGCAAACATGTCACAATTAGAGGCTTTAAACTGCATGTGCAATTGGGATTGCTCCTTTGTCATTAACAGAAGAAGGATATGCCCAGGCTAATCCACTGGTCCCAGGAGAGGGTTGAGAAAAACATAGACCAGAGCAGAGTTACTTACCTCAGTCATCCCAGCAAAGGCCACCCTGGATCAGCCAATAACTAGTGAACTCCTAGATAAGTGATCTCAACCAAGAGCAGCCAAGCCTGACCCAGATCAGATAAAGCCCATAGACTCATGAGCTGAATAAATGTTTATTGGTGTATACCACTGAAGTTCTGTGGTTGGTTACCATGCAACATTTTAGTGGTAGAGATAATTGATATGCTCTCTTCCTGACTCTTCTGGAGACTCCATCTATGTTCCTACCTGTTCACCAGCTGCAAAAAACTAGTTACAATTCCAGTATATTTTTAAGTGCTTCTTGTAATACTGAATGAATCAAAAGTTAATTTCTCAAGTCAATTTCTGTTGACCTGCCTATCTCATGCTTGCTTGGTGCTTCTCCTGTGGATATTTGTTTAATTAGCCTGTAAATACCCCCATTGTCCTTTATGGAGACACACTGTATGATTACTTTCCTTGTCACCAGCAGCCAAATTCTTGAAGATTTCTCTGTCTGCCTCTACCCCTGGAAGACCACTCTTCCTCCCTTCTTGTCACCTACATTTCTACTCCTTGGTGAGAAAAGCAATCCCTGTCAGGCCAGTCACCTTCTGGGGGGAAAAATCTATTTATCATGTAGACACCAGGCTTATTTAGGGTCATAGACATGAGCCATAGAGAGAGTCACAGGTTCAAAGAATTTTAGAACGAGAAGGATGTTACAGATAAGCCACCAGATATAGCACATGGCTTTGACTAGCTGAGCAGATAAGTCTTCAAGATTTGTTAGGTCCAGATCCTTGGGGACACCACACACACCTCTGTTTTAGCTACTTATTGGGATGTAACAAATTATCTCATTATAACAAATATTATCTCGCTATAACAAATCATAGTGGTTTGCTATAACAACCATTTTGTTTATCTGTTCACAATCATGTAATTTGGGTAAGGCTTGGCTAGGACAGTTCATCTCTGCTCTACATGGCTGACAGGTTTGACTAGGGCTGAAGGGTACACTTGCAAGATGGCTTTGCTCCCATGGCTGGGAAGTTGGTGTTAACTGTTGACTTGAACTCAGCTGAGGCTGTTAGCCAGGGGCCTCTGTTCTGTTCTGTGTGGCCTCTTCACATGGACTAGATTAGACAACTCACAGGGTGGCAATCTCTGGATAGTCAAACTCCTTACGTGGTGGCTGGCTTCTTCCAATGTGCAAAAATGAAAGCTGCCAGGCCTTTTTAAAGCTTAGAATGGAAACTGGCACTCTGTCACTTCCTCCATGTTCTATTGGTTATAAAGAAGGTCACAGAATCAGCCCAGATTCAAGGGGAAAGGAAAAATACAGGGGTATATAAACACTGGGACTGTGGTTCATTGAAAACAACCATTGTAAAAGATTAGCTGACTCTCCTTCCAGCTTTTATTAAAAATTGAGCTTCCACGGACCTTTCTAGCCAGTAAATAATGTAGCTAGGTGAGCATTGGCCTGAGAGTTAGGAGACCTGAACTTCTTACCTAGCTTGACTATTAATTAACATTAGAGATTTGGAGAATTCCCCTAACTCTGAAGTTTGTCTGGATAAACTTTAAAGTAGCCTCCATTTCTAAAAACAGAGTCTAAGGTCTTGGTAGGTTTTGGTTCCCAGGCAAGGCTTTGCATTTTCCTTCACGAGTCTTTCCCTTTCTCTTTGAACTGGTCTGTCTTGATCTCCATCCAGCTACCAGGAGACTAACCTAATCATTTATTTACTTCCTACACTCTGCTGATCTGTGCCTTTCTGATTTGTCCTTTTGACCTGCTTCTTTTGTGAGCTGGATGACCTTTGTCCAGCCACACAGCTTCTAGATGAACTGGGGATAAGAACCTCAGCTTCATGGGCTGTGGTGAGGATCAGATGGGAGAAGGTACATGAAAATCACTTTGCAAAATGGTACTGGGATGTGATGGCATTTTCCAGTCAGCCTAATGCCACCAGATCCATCATGTCAGATTCAGGTGTGTTTCCACCCCCAGTTCTGGTGACAACCAATCACCAACCAACTTTGATTCTTATTTCTCCTACTTATAATGAGGGAATACATCTGTCAGTCGCATTTTCCTCTCAAAACATTCTATGACCCCAGAATTTTCTTGCTAATAACAGGTGACAAATCAGGTAAAATTATCTAAATTTGATTTACAGTTGACAGTATCACAACCAGGGCTGAGGTAGAGTGGGGCAGAATTATACAGAAGCAAAGCAAGCAAGGGGCTTCTCTTAATACTTTCTGAAAGTTAAAAATAAAAAAAAAAACTTTATATTTATTTTGTAAGATGTCATCTTCAGAGAGTTGACCCAACCAGATAGTGAGTGTCTTGGGAACAAGGATTTTGTCTTTTTTTTTTTAACCTCTATATTCAGTGACTAGAATAAATGCCTGGCTGAAAGAAACTCAATAAATGGGTTTTGAATAAATGAATGAGTGAGAAAAGGGTCATATTGTAAAGAAGCTCAAGAAACAAGAGGCTTATTATTTTGATTTTAAAAACAAACACTTAAGTGATGGAGAACAATGTTAATTGGTATCTTTTGAATAGATTATTTAAACCAAACTTTTCACACTACAAGGCAATACTTTGTTGTTTTATGATGGTTATAGCTAAATTATTAATTTGATTTACTATAATCTGATTTATAACAATCTGAATTATTACTTTAACTTTTGAAAGGATCCATAAACTATTCACAGGTTGGGTCTCACAGGAACCAGAGGAAGTAAAATATGCCCTAGAACAAACTGCTGAGTCACACGTTATGTCCTTGATCCCTTAGCCAGCTTTCCTAGTCCAGTATCATTTAAGATCCAGAAAAGAGCAGATATTCACCTGGTACGATGGGGGCATCACTGAATATATCCCTCCTGACCAAGGAGTTCAGGCAACAAATGTATGAAACGGAAGGTTCTAGGCTACTGCTTTGACCTATTCTGATGGTGTTCAGATTTAATTATGTAAAGCCATGAGTAACCACAGCTGTGTAAACCCCTCCTCGTCAACACATTGAGAAATCAAGCACACACAGAAATTGCCTTGTTTGTATTTTCTGGGAATGGAGGAGAAGAGAAAAACAAAATAATAGTCATTAAATATTTTTGTACCAAGCATTGTGCTCAATTCTTTTTATACTCATTTACTCTTTAGAATAAACAGCCCAATGCAAGTTTCTCTCCACTTAATAGATGAGGAAAACTGAGGCTTGGATAATTAAGTCACCCATTTAAGATTACACAGCTAGTAAGGGGGGAAAGAATGGGAGCCTTTGCTTTTGCTGTCACCCCATCCAGCCTTCTACAGAGTCAAAAGAAGTTCACTTGTCTCTTCTTGCTTTGATATCATCACCTTTACTATTATTTGGTCCTCTGTTTGTCTTTTTTTAAGTTTATTTATTTTGAGACGGACAGAGAGAGCATGAGTAGGGGAGGGGTAGAGAGAGAGAAAGAGAGAGACAGAACCCCAAGAAGGCTCTGCACTGCCAGTGCATAGCCCAACATGGGGTTTGAACCCACAAAACCATAAGATCACGACCTGAGTTGAAACCAAGAGTCAGACGCTTAGCTGACTGAGCCACCCAGGTGCCCCTGACCCTCTATTTTTATAAGTCTACAAGAACATACACACATTTCTGCAACCCCTCCATTGTGCTGAGTACAACCACAAGCACAAACTTGGGTGGCAACCACACAAAACCAAACTGCTTCTGGTGGTCTTCACACAGCCCATTGCATTTTCCTCCTTGCCCTGCCTGTAGTGTGTTCAGCTCCTTTTCCCAGTTCAAGTGTCACGTCCTCCAGGAAGCCTTCTCTGAGTCTTCCCCTCATCTCTACTGCCCAGTCTTTCCCACAACGCCTTGCATTGTCGCTATTGTTAATTACTATTACCTAGTTAGGTATCCATCTCCTGTATTAGACTGTGAGTTCTCTGAGGACAGGGCCATGTCCGTCTTTTCAGTTAGACTATGACCTCCCTGGGGTTTGAGACTGTGTCCTCATTCTATTTGTGACTTCACTGCTGTGCCTAAACTAGCACAAAGCGGGGACTCAGTTGAGTCTACTGATTGGATCAAAAAGATTGACAAGAAGGACATTAAAACATGATAAAAGTGTAGGTCATAGAGAGGTACTTCAATTCAGAGAAAAGGGAAAAAAGAAGAATATAGAAAGAAGGAAGGATAATATAAAGGGAGGGTGCCATGTTCCCTGTGGCATTCGAATTCCTCAATTTGAGTTAAACAGAAACAACAATATGATTCCATTATTTCTAATTTTTCATTATGATCATTTTAATAATTGCATAATTCACACATACCCTATGTCTAAGCAACGTTAGGAGTTTCCCAGTTAAAATTTGGGGGGAAAAACCTATCAAATATAATTCCTCATTAAAGATGTACTGAAAGCAGTAAACCATGCCTTTCAATCATCTTACAGAGTACAAGACCTTAATTATAAATCAGCCAAATGGATGAATTATTTTCATATTCCAGGGTATATGTTGATTTATGTCAAGCAAATCATCAGTGGTGATGATTCTGTTTTCTTTATTGCCCTGTGCAAGATACATTGATTTATCATTGTTATTTTAGCTACTCAACATCTAACATCCCTTCCTTCAATAATACACTCCATTGTTTTGGGGGGTATGTCCTATCCTGTATAGTCTTGATAGAAGATAGCGCCTACTTCCTACTTACAAAGAGGATTAACACCTGAGGTTTTCTGACCCAGGGTAGCCAGCCGGTGGGTGGACACATGAGCTAGGTATCCAACTAAGGTTTAGTCAATTGGATGTTCTTGAGACGTTGAACTTGAAGTTGTGAGGGATGGTGGGAGGTCCTTCCTTGTTATGGAAGCCTTAGCAGGCCGACTCATGTGCTCTGCTTTATGACCTGTCCAGGCCTCCCAGAGCTGCCTTGGCATCTAATTTTTTTGTGTTATTTTCCAACCTGGATCTCCAAACTTCCATTGATTTTGTGAGCCTGGTATTCTCTGCATGAATCACCTGTATTTAAGTAGCCAATTTCTGTTGCTTAAAACTGAAAATGCTGTCTGAAATACCAGGTAAAAATTCTCAATTTAAGACAGACATTTATATGTAGATTAGTAAAATCATTTGTATTCTTGTTTTGTGCTTAATAAGAATTACTGTTCTCTAAGAATTATTTTGAGATTCATTTTCTAGAAAATTACAGGAATTTATAAGTAAAACTATGTGATGAATTTCTCCATTTTGAATGAATAGTTTTTGTTGACATTCTATAATCTACATTCACTTTTAGAAAATTTAGCACCCGGTTCTAAATCAGGGAGTAAATCTGATCTAATATTAAACCTAACGGTGGCATTTTGTGTATTGAGGAAAGAGGTGAGGTAATGAGCACATTTTTACAGGCTTCTTACTTATGAAACTTCATCTCTCTTTAGTCTTTGTGCATCATCCTTCTATTCAAGTTGTATTTACTATTTAGATAGTTTCCTCGACTTTTCCAACATTATCTTTCAAAGATATTTTTTTAACTTATATAAGTTCTTATGATACTTAGTAATGGGCTTATAGTAATTTGCTTATATTTTTCTAATGTTGACACATTTCCATGTTTCGATACTGAGATTTCAACACTGTTTTGATGATTTAAAAAAAGGAAAATATATCCAAGGCAGATGACATTGTGGTTGAAATGCGTAGCTGTGAAAACATCTGCTTGACTAAATTTAGAAAAGGATTAACTTTTTTTCCTTGAGGCATTGCTTTGTTATCAAGCATCTATCAGACATATCAAAATGGCTAGTACATTTTCAAAAAGTTTTTCAAGTCTGTCCTGAAGTGAAATTCTCATATAAAATGATGTATAGCGAAGTTTTTAAAGTCAAGTATTAAATCTCCTCATTTGACACATATTTGGAAAGAAAATAAACCATTAGGAAATATTTTTGGAGGAGAAAAAATATATTTTCAGTGTCTACAGTAATATGTCATCTGAAAAATGAGGATATTAGGTTTCTTGTTGCTTAAGCGTTGAGTTGGGCATTTCATTCTTATGAAGGACTATCCTCTCTTAGGAATTTTAGGTAGGTGTAGATTCTCAGGGGCTCAACTTGCACATTGAATGGATAAGTCAACATTTCAGGGTAAAAGCTGATATAAGAAAAAAACTCGAATCTATTAGGTTGTAGCTTTTTTTTTTTTTTTTAAGAAAATAAGGATGCAAAGAAAGGTCTTATGATCAATAAAAATAGGCTGTGTCACGAGATCACAGGAGTTGGCTCCCTGTGGCAATAGTATCCAAATGAAGATCCACAGTATGTCTAATGTACTAAAAGATCTTACTCCTGAGGACAGAGGCAACAATCTTATCTGATAGGAAAATCTGTGGCTAAAAGTTGAATTTTTCCATATGCTAAAATTAACATAACATTCATGACAGCTAGGATTAATGTGCGGGCACAAGATATTTTAGTCAATCTGAAGAAAAAAATTCATCCAAACTGAAAAACTCTGATGAGTGAAAATTAGACAGTAAAATATAGTAACATTTAGGTTATCTGGAAACTAAGAGCTGGCAGGTCTAAGCATCTAAAAAGATTCCAACTATGGAAGTTAAAAAGGCAAATTGTCTCTGATAGCAAGGACTGAATTTGGGGGCAAGAGGTTGTCAAAATTAGATGAGGAAGATCTACCAGGTATTTCTCCTTTGTGTCTACTAGTAACACCAATTTAGGAGGAGATGAATGGGACTACAGTGTGTCAGGAGGGGGATAAATTACAGTTTTATAAATGATGAATAAGGTGTTTAAGAAGACGGGAGAGTCTGTCTATATTTTAGAAATATTTCTGAGGAAAGAAAGGTAGAATTTTAAAATTTGGGTGCATAACACATTAGTTAAATTGAAAACATCATACTAAACAGCATGCCCTAATAATGCTGGTTGAGATAAATTAATGAAAAAATGAATGACTGAATTTATTCAGCAACTACTGATTGAATGTTGACCCCCCACCCTGTACTGGGCATAAATTCAACAAGGATAAATTGTATAATTGATAAGTATCTAACATCAATGATGGTACAAGTTGCAGTTTCCCCATAGGCCTTTGAAAGACCAATTTTTAGTACCATAGGAAAAAATGGAAAGTGGAAAACTATGGTCATTGCAAATTAGCTGCGGTAGTTTTTCAATAAATATGTGTTGGTTTGACTTTATGTATATAGTATAAAACCATAAAACCAAAACCATAAAAAATTCTAAAATTTTACTACAGACAACACCAGGAATTGATAAGTATTTCTCTTTATTCTTTGGTCCCTATTAGTCTCACATCTCATTTTCTTCACTTTGTCATGGTTACTTGGTCTGTCTTCCTGAACACCTGAATTCAATTTTCTGTCATCAGGAAAACATGATGCTTTTCTGGTAAGTGATGAATGAAGGAAATTATAAAGCTCTAAAATCCTGCACTCTTCCCTGGTTAGAATCTTGAAACATACACCCAGTTCAGATCAGGTTCCCCATTTGTTACTGAGAAAGGGTGTTAGCTACCTGAGGGCTCCTACATTCTTTTTTTTTTTTTTTTTTGAAGTTTGCCCCAAATAATCAAAGATGCAAACAATGTTTGCTGCTTGAAACACCCAGCTAGGATATTGAAAATAATTCTTTAGAATATAATTATGGATTCCTGAATTTTCATTTATTCAAAGTATTATAATCAATAAAGTCATTCTTTTTGATGATCAGACTATCTTACATTTTGCCATAAGAAGCCCCTTCAAGTTAGCTTCTATGTTTTAGAAACTTTCTTACTGATATTTGGACACAGTCTTATATTCACTCTATATTTTTCTTTCCCAGACCCAGAATCATCCATTTCTCTAAAGAACCCTAATTACTTTGAGTGGAAATGATATTTGCAAACCAAGATCTAGGTGCTAGGTATACTCATTGCTACTGGGCATCACTGCTTCTAGTTTCTTCCCAAGATTAGAAAAAGTAGGAAATACAGCAGATTTTAAAAAATAAATAGATAAATTGATTCTAAAATTTATATGGGGGTACCTGGGTTGAGTGTCAGTCCATTAAATGTCAGACTCTTGATTTTACCTCATGTCATATTCTCATGGCCATAAGATCAAGATTCAGGTGGGACTCTGTGCTGGGTGTGGAGTCTGATTGGGATTCTCTCTCTCCCTCTCTCTGCCCCTCCCCTACTCATGGTGCCTCCCCCTCAAAAAATAAAATAAAATAAAATAAAATAAAATAAAATAAAATTAAATTAAATTAAATTCACGTAGAATTGGAAAAGACCTAAATAGGCAAAATAATCTTGAACAGGAAGAATATACACTACCTGAAATCAAGACTTAGAACAAAACTCCAGTAATCTGGACAGAGAGGTACTGGTTTAAAGTTAAACTAGATCAATGGAACATAACAGGGGGTCCAGAAATAGATACACACTTATGGTTGATTGATAATTGACCAAGGTACCAAGTTAATTCAATGGAAGAAAGGAAAGTCTTTCTATAAATACTTCAGGAAGAACTACATATCTGTATGGAAAATGATGAACTTTGGCCCATGCATGTATTTTTGAACCACGAGTTCAAATTGATATTTCCAGGTAAAATTTAGTTTTACAGAGTTTTTACTGACTTTCTTTGTTTTTGATATTTGTGTGTCTCTTTTCTCTTACACTGAAAATCCATGGTCCTAACAGCAGTTAATATTTCTTTGCAGATCTTTTTGCCTTTAGAATATATCCCTCTATGGGTCTATAATCAGAATACTATCTTTAAAATTCACTTGAAGTAATTATTTTCTTTATACAGTTATGTTACCAATTAGATATATGGTTGGGTTCATTTGTTTATTCTATATATCTTTTCATTTTCAATGATAAGGTTTGTTTTTTCTTTTTTTTTTTTGAATATGTGAAACATTTAAATGGTTCAAAAGTCTAAATTATATAAAAAGGTATACTTGGAGAGGACTCTCCCATCTCTTATCCATTCTACCCCATCTATCATCCCACTTAGGTCGGCATTGGTTGGTTTTTGATTTATCCTTTCCATGTTTCCTTCTGAATAAAAAAAGCAAATAAACATGTATTTTACGTTTTATTTCTTTTATATTTAACAATATATCTGGAAGATTAAGTAAAATGAGGATGTAGGAAATTTCCTCATTATTTCTTATGTTTGCATACGACTGCACAGCACTACATTGCATAGGTGTACAGGATTCAATCAGCCACTTTTGCTGTGTATATATGCACTATATCCAACAAGGTCTTGCTAGACAGTCACACTGGGCTCTTTCCAGTATCAGATGGTATTCATTTTCTAGGACTGCTGCAACAAATTACCACAAACTAGGTGGCTTAGAACAACAGAAATGTATTTTCTCATAGTTCTGAAGTTCAGAAGTCTGAAATCTAGGTGATGGCTGGGTTGGGCTCCCTCTGGAAAACTCCCAGAGAGAATATTTCCTTGTTTCTTCTAGCTTTGGTGGTTCCAGGGATCATTTGGCTTATGGCTACATGACTCCCATCTCTGCCTCCATTTCTACATGGCCTTCTCTGTGTGTCTTCTCCTTTTCTATCTCTTATAAAGACACTCAATAGGTTTAGGGTCCACCAAGATAATCTAAGATGATTTCATTTTGAGATCCTTAACTAAATTACATCTGCAAAGATCCTTTTACTATTTTTTTTAAGTTTATTTTATTACAGAGAGAGAAAATGTAAGCACGGAGCCCCGTGTGGGGCTCAGTCCCACGACCTTCAGTCCCATGACCTGAGTGGAAATCAAGAGTTGGAACCTCAACCAACTGACCCATCCAGGTGCCCCAGATCCTTTTTCTGAAAAAAGAAAAAAAAAGTCAATCACAGGTTCTGGGGATTAGGATATGGCTATATCTATTCAACACAATACATTGGCTATTATAAACACTTGCGGAAGGAATAACCTTCCACATGTGGTTTTACATTTGTGGGGGCAGAGTTGGTTCTTAGAAGTAGGATTTCTGTGTCAAAGGGCAAACAATATGTAATTTCGCCAAATTCCCCTCCATAGGAATTGTACTATTATTTTATACTTCTTTCAGGTATGGTTTTCTGCAGCTTTGCTACCAAAGTGTACTGTCAAATTTTGTGGGTTGTTTTGTTTTGTTTTGTTTACTAATCCAAGTGGTATTTCAGGGTAGTTTTAACTTGCATTACAAGTTTTTAACTCTTGATTTCATTATCATTATTAATGAAAGTGGGGCATTTATTCAATAGCATGTAAGTGTATGTAAAGTGCTTGGCACTCTGAAACTCCAGGGGTAAAGAGTTAATTAAAAAGAGGGTAATGACCTCAAGGAGGTCACCGTCCAGTAGGAATGATTTTTGAGAGCAACAGAATATGACCAGTATTTTTATTTATTTTTGTTTCATGTGGAATATTACACGTGGGTGAAAAACCATCAAAGTAATAATTTATATTTCTTGCATTTTTTAGAGAAGATCTGGAGTTCTACATTTTCATCAGCAACTAAAGGCTAGATATAATGGATGAGATGAAGTTAGTGCATGAATGCCTGCTTCTGGTACTACCAAGTTTTGGCAGTGTCACATATTTACTGTACGTTGTCATTTATCTCTTCGTTTATTCAGTTGTTCTGCCCTTTGACTAGACTGGAAGCCTTGGAAGTCAGGAGGCTGTATCTTATACATCTTTTTATCTTCAAGGTTTAGATTCATGCCTTGTACACAGCAGATGCTCCATAAATGTTTGATTACAATGACAGCTTGCTCTACAATAGAAAGTTTGAATTCCCTAAGACAAGTCCATCCTATTTTTTTGAATGAAAGGTATCTTCTTCTAAAGGAATGGGGCAGTGAATACTCTGACATACTATGTACAACCAGGTACAGTCCAAGTTGCTGTGACAAAGACACCTAAAATGCTTTAAAAGAAAAGGTTATTTCTCTCTTGCAACAGTCTTGGAGGGTTTGTGGCCCTTTTTGAGATGTTCTCTGGGTACCCAAGCTGACATCATCCTGGGTGCGGGGCTTCTATCTCTGGATCTGAGTTCACCCATGTTATTGGGTTTCTTATAGCTATATATATATATTTTTATAGCTGAATAATATTTCTTTGCATGAATATGTTCTCATTCTATCAATGCTATTTTGACAACTCTAAAAATAAAGAGAGGCTCTAGCAACCAGAAGATATGTTTTTGCATGCCTGGATGAGATAAATAGGACTATTTTAGCTCTTTATTCATCTTATTTAACAAACTTTTATTGACTGCTTCTAGAGTCTAAATATCATGCTAGTTATGAGAATACAAAGCATTGCAAATCCCCAGCTCTTGCCCCAAGTTACAGGTTCCCCTGAATGAGAAAATGTTGTGTTGTCCTAATTGGATGGAAACCACATGGTTTTAAACAGCCAGCTTAAGTACTTGCTCAAATTTTGTCAAAATTTGGAGCATCAAAGGATCCAGATGCCAGTAAGTAACGCTACAGATCTCTTGTAAGAAACCTCCAGGCCATCCTTCATCTCAAAGTTTTGCTTGAGGTTACAGGCACTTAGCCTTAAAAAGCATACCGGCCTGAGAGTCAGGTCCCTCAGGTTCTATTTCTGGTTCTGCTACTGGATTCTTATGCAGCCTTGCACAACACAGAGAATGTGCACTTCCTATATAAAGCAAGAGACAAGATCCTGAGGAGCAAGGGAACTTTATACCCTAAGTGAAGTTGGGTCCCAGGAACCAAGGGGACTGGCTGGACTCCTCACCCAGAGTCTGGGGATGCTCTTCTTGCTGTCAAAGCCATTCATTTTAGTGTGAAATTGGAGCTCCAATTTTAGTACTGTCGAGGGACATCGATTCGCTTCCTGGTGTGAATCCTGAGCCAAAACGGAAAATGGTTTGCATTTTAAAAGCCTTGAAACTTTTCTTACTGAGATGTTTTTGTGGGTCACGTTGCACTAGAGTGAACTGGGTGGGTAGCACACACCAAGCAGTGAAAGTGTGGGAGCTCTGGGCCTCTCTGGATGGGGTTGGCGGATGCTGTCCAGCGGCTTGGGGAACCCTGGAAACAAGTCGCGTCGCCTCCCCCCCTGCACAACTACATTTCCCTGGAGAACTTGCGGCACACGGCCTGTTGAAGAGGAATAACGTGCTCAGACCTAACCCATTGACTCCCATCGTGCCTAAGACACGCCTGCCTGATTGGAGGACTTTTTCGCAGTGCATTCTGGGACTTGTAGTACAGCCTGTGCAAGGGGCAAGCTTCTTTGTGATTCGCGGCGCCGACTCTGCGCTCCGGGCGCGCCCCCGCGAGGCGGGTCCGAAAGGCGCGCGCTTGCGCCGCGCCCGAAGGGCCCGCCCGCACCTCCCGCGGGGCGGGGCCGTCGGTTCCGCGTCGACACCGCCTTCCTGCACCGCCCTTCGCCGGACCCGGCCCGCCCCTTCTTCCTGGAGCCACAGCTGAAGCGGCGGCGGTAGCGGCGGTGGCCCGGCGGGGGGCGGCGAGTGGCCCGCGCGACACGCGCCGGCCCGGACCTTATGCGGTGACTCGCGCGGCGCAGGCGCCTCCTGCCCCGCCGGCGGGGCTCGGGTTTCCCGCGGCGGGATGTTCTCCCGAAGGAGCCACGGGGATGTGAAGAAGTCCACCCAGAAGGTGCTGGACCCCAAGAAGGACGTGCTGACCCGCCTGAAGCACCTGCGGGCGCTGCTGGGTGAGGCGCGAGCCGGGGCGCCGGGCTTGGGGGCACCTGCCCGGACGCGGGCCGGACGAGGGTCGGGACTGGGATGCAGACGGCATCGGGGGTTGGGGGGGCGGTGTCAGACCCTCCTCTCTGGCGCCCGGCATTGTTCCCCAACAGCGGGCACTCTGGCCCTCGGGCTCTGCCCTGTCGCCCAGAGTGTAAATTTACCCCAGATTCGTGCCGGGTCACCTCGAGGCCGGTGGAGCCGTGACTCTTTCCTCCCCAGCAAATCCTGGACTCCAGGTGCTACACACACACACACACACACACACACACACACACACACACACACTGAACTGTCTCCTCCTCTCCTATTTTTTAATTTTAATTTTAATTTTGGACTCTTGACACCCTTAGTAGACTGAGTCTCCTAAGTGTTCCCAGCACAGACTTAATCGAACTGTCATCTCTTTCGTGGGCCCGCTCCCCTTAAATTTTATTTTTACTTTTGAGTTGGGAGTCTTCAAATAGACTGAGACATGAAGTGCTCCCAGGATAAATTAAATTTAGCTGTCATCCCTCTTCCCATGCTCCTCTTTTTATTTTTATTTTTATTTTTGGTCTGACTGCTTAGGTTTCTTTGTGTCCTTGGTGTGAAGGGGGGCTCCTCCTGTCTTCTTGGAGGGAAGGGTGGCTTTCCTGGGTTCAAGGAGGCTGCCGCTTGAAGATGACATTGCCAAGATGACAGTGATAGTTCTTTGCCTTATTTCGTTTTTATGGACTGCTGGATGGAGGTTCTGTGGAGCCCTGGGGGCCCTGCAGTTGACCTGTGATGAAGCTCGTCCTTGTGGGTGTGAGGTGTTCACAAGGCTTCCTGTCACCTGCTGCATGTGATCTGTAGCTGCTTTGCTAGGCTGTGCTTTGTTTTGTTTTCTTACCTACTTAGTCTTAACTTTTGTTAAGGACCAAACACCTGTGCTGTCTATAGTGTTTTGCGTGGGTGGGGGTGTGAGAAAAGAACACCTTGTTTCTTCTAGATGTCTTTTGTATTCTTAAAATGAGCAAAAATCACCTGATGTAGGACACATAGTCTAAAGTGCCTATCACTTGAGGACATATGGCATAAAATAATTCATTTTATATGTGAGAATTTTAAATAAAGATCTTGTTCATGAGATTAAAACTTGCTAAGTATTTCTATTTATACTCTGTGAAGCACCTCTGAGAAAACACACACCTACCTGGTTTCTCCAAGTGAAGTTATTCACAATCTCGAATTCCTTGAGATTACACTATCTTGTTCGGTTTGGAATGAAACATAAATTAGTTACTTACTGTTAGAGGGATTAGTTTTCAAGACTTTTGAAAGTGAAATGTGGTGTCCTTGGTAAACTGAACTGTCTGCTTCCTGTAGTAAAATCTCATGCACACACAGCTTGCATTGTGCAGAGTTTTTAGTAGTGACTGATTAACACCTACTGCAGGGACATTTTTGATAAAGGAGACTTGAACAGTATTTTAAAGCATTTGATACTCTGGAATTTTTCCTGTGGTAGAGAATTTGAACTTTTGTTCTTTCCAAGTCTGCAGGATTAAGTTGGCTACATTTTGTAAAGGCAGAATCAATTAAACCTAGATCAGTTTGGTTTCTTAGAGATATACAATACATTGTTACAATTCTGAGAAAGTTAGTTTTCAAGGCTGTGTAATTGAGGTTTCACTTTAAGGTGCATATCCTATTTTGAGGAACTTTCTTTTTCATTTCATTGAGCTCATAATGACCTCAGTTTTGTAACAAAGAGAGGTTCTTTGATATTAGGTTTCTTGTTGATGCATTTGTTTGTGGAATGATCCAGTTTACTTTATTGCTGCAATCTTTATCCATAGGGACTAGATTTTTGTAAATGTGTCTGAGGAATTCTACTTGTAATGTCTAATGTAAACTTTTGCTAACAACTATGTTTTAAAGACCTCAAAGAAAGGGGCACCTGTGTAGCTCAGTTGGTTAATCGTCCTACTCTTCATTTCAGCTCAGGTTATGATCTCACTGTTGTGAGATCAAACCCTGCATCAGGCTCGTTGCCAAGTGTGGAGCCTGCTTGGGGTTCTCTCTCTCTCTCTCTCTCTCTCTCTCTCTCTCTCTCCTTCTCTCTCTCTCTCTCTCTCCCCTTCCCCTGATTGTGCACTCACTCACTCTCTCTCTGTCTCTCTCAAAATAGATACATATATAAAAAATTAAAAGCTTTAAAGAAAAACAGTACATTAATGTACTTGTTCCTAGCATATCATATACCTTATTTGTTTGCTACTTTAAAAAAAGTTTTTTTAATGTTTATTTTTGAGACAGAGAGAGACAGAGCATGAACGGGGGAGGGTCAGAGAGGCTCCAGGCTCTGAACTGTCAGCACAGAGCCCGACGCGGGGCTCGAACTCATGGACCGTGAGATCATGACCTGAGCCAAAGTCGGACGCTTAACCGACTGAGCCACCCAGGTGCCCCGTGTTTGCTACTTTAAGAAAAAGCCTATTTAGAAAAAAATGGCCTCTTGATCTGAAAGATAGGAATTGGCCAAGATTAAGAAAACTATTTGAAGGAATTGAATATACATTATTATTGTATTTTTATTTGCATATTCACATTTGCATTTCACATATTTTATCGTCAAGTGATAATAAAGGTGTTCTTTTTTTTTTTTACATAGAAAGACAATACCACTGATCTGAATTTGCAGTTATGGCTTCATCACTTTGGTTAGTTACCTAGCCTGTCTTTGAACCTCAGTTTCTTTACTCTGTCAAATGGGTATGGTAATGTCTGCCTTGTAAAGGTTATTATGACTTAATATATAAACTACTTCAGCTTGGAGCAGGCATATAACAGTTCCCTTTCCCATTACTTTCCTCCCATCATTAATAGGATAGGACAAGTATTTTGATAGGTAGTTTCCCACCCCCCCCTTTATATTTTGATAATTGCTGTGAATTTGTTCTCTCTTTATAAAAATTAGTCTAAAACTGGCTAAGAAACACAAAATGAACTGTGGAAAGTAGAATTTTCTCAGTCATGGTAATGGTTCAAATTAGAACTTGCTTAGCTACTTTAACCTGGCTACATATTGTAGATTGGTCTGATATTATTAAGTTTATTTTACAAAGGGGGAGACTGAGGCACAGGCAGACCTTACAAGGGGCCAAGCGATGTACTAAATGATCTGTATATATTGTGTTAATCACAGACAGAACTATGAGCTCTTAGGTCCCCTGAGTTCCAATTCTCCCTGCATTGTTGACATTATCGGTGGGAAAGTAAATGAGTATACAAAACAAAACAGAAACCAAAAAAATTCTCTGTATTGCTGTCTTGCCACAGAAAAGATTCCATGTTTAATTGAAAGTTGAGTGTCTACTCTGAGTCCTAAAATAGAAATGGCATTGATGTAGCAAGAAGACTTGATGTAATTAGTAAGCATATAGTATGGTATGTACTTAGATAGTGGCTTTTATGGTGGACTTCAATATAGGATTTCAAGGGGTCAAAAAAGATCATTAAGAGTGGCACAAAGAGAAGGACATCTTGAAGGAGGTTTTACTCATCCTGGGCCCTAAGGATGGTTAGACTAGTTCTGTCCAATAGAAATATAAGGTGAGCCACATGTTTAATTTAAAATTTTTTAGTAGCCACATTTAAAAAAAAAAAGGAAGCAGGTGAAATTAATTTTAATAATACATTTTATTTCATCCCACAGATCTAATATGTATTATATCAACAGGTAATCAATATAAAATAATATTTTTTACCCCAAGTCTTTGAAATCTAGTGTGTGTTGTATACTTATAGCACATCTCCTTTCAAACCAACTGCATTTTAAAAGCTTAGCAGCCACATGTGGCTAGTGGCTACATACTGGACAGAGCAAGGTTAGAATTTGGGAAGGGCAGGGGGAGGACAGTTCCAAGCAAGGGGACCTGGAAGCTGGCAGTGAAAATATGCATGGCAATGATGTGTAAAGGTGAGGAACACCAACCAACCTGCCAGTTCCTCCTGTCTGGTGAGGGAATCGAGTAATGTTGGTCATGAGATAGAGTGCTAGAACTCTTGCCCTGAGGGTGTTCACAGTGTCAGATGAGTGATTACAGTGCTGTGTAGGCCAGGGGTGGGGGCAGAACGGTGAGTTGGACTGGGGGATACTGGTGGGGGAAAGGAGTGGTGGCCTGACTGGCAGAAGCCGGGGCAGTTGGGGGGCCAGATCAGAAAAGGTCTTGTTTGTCTGAGTTGGAAACTCATGTCTTATCTTGGAGGTGAGAGGGCCCACTTGAAGAACTCTTAGTAGGTCAAATGATAAGACTTGAGAGCTGCCTGTCAACAGAGTCAGGAAGATGGACCGGAGGGGAAGGGTGACACTACTGGCAGTGAAGAAGCAGATTATAAGGGTCTGAAATGAGGTGCTCCACGAATGGAGAGGAGGGGCAGGATTACAAAGGACCAATGCAGCAGGAACTAGTGATTGTCTAAGTAAAGTAATGAAACTGAGGTTTGCAGAAGCCAGGTGAGGAGTGATCAATCTGAAGGAGAAGAGATCTAGGATGAGAGGCCATAGTCAAGTCTAATCATGTGACATCAGGGTTTGGGCCAAATATTTGAAACCAGAGAGGAGAGAGCAGTCTCTCTCAAATGCTCTCTATATATGGACAGAGTAACATGGAACATTTTGGTATATTTCAACTATTGCTTTAGGTAGGGACAAGTTCACTTGAGCAATTTTATTTATTTTTATTATTTATTTATTTTTTAAATATTTATTAATTTTTGGGAAGAGCACAAGTCGGGGAGGGGCAGAGAGAGGATGACAGAGGATCCAAAGTGGGCTCAGCACTGACAGGCTGACAGCAGCAAGCCCAGTGTGGTGCTTGAACTTAGGAATTGCGAGATAATGACCTGAGCTAAAGTTGGACGCTCAGCCAACTGAACCACCCAGGTGCCCCTCACTTAGAATTTTAAATGTTGCCTTTTAAACTTATTTTCTTATTAACATTTTCGTACCTTTTTTCCCCCTCTCATTTTTATTAACTACAAACATTTGTTGAAACTGTGCAGGGTAAGTTAGCTTACCATTTCCTGGATGGTTAAATTGTTTCCTTCCTTTCTCTTTCTTTCTCTGATGTAAATCATACCACTGTAAACACCTTGGGAAGCAGCTTTGTCTGTATTTTGTGTTATTTCATTAGGATAGATTCCACTGAGGTCAAATTGCTGGGTTTGAATGTGTTTATAACTCGATTCACTGTGTTTTCCTAAGTGTTGCTCCCAATGAGCCTGCTAACAGCAAGGATTGAGACTACCATTTCCACTGTTGTCTGACAAGCAATAAACACATTTGTGTAATTTGATAATTGGTGGTAGGCATTTTGGAGAGTAAGAGTGTCAGGGATAGGACCAGAGGAGTTGGGAGGAGATCCTGGCTGATGATAGGGGAAGATGAGTTTGGTGTTATGGGTGTTGGTCTGAGCAAAAGGCAAGATCCAAGTGGAAATGTCTGGGAGGTTGTTGGACATGGGGTCTGGAGCTTAATAAGAGGATAAAAGCTACGATGTGGTTGTCTATTGTCGTCATGGTTCCATCGAATCTTCCCACAACCTCTGATCAAGGTAGGAGGCTCTTACTCTCAACCTAATAGATGAGGGAACCAAGGCTCTGTGCGCTTAACTACTTGTCTGTTAGCACCCCGTCCATAAGTAGCAGAGCCAGGATTCCTGATTATGGAGCCCATTTTATGCCTCTGCTAGTTACCTGACTCAGAAGTATATTTACATATCAGATAATATATTTACCCACCACAGTGAATGTTAACATAAAAACAAAAGCCCAAGGGTTTTTGCATGTCCCCCCAAAATGTTGCTTTGACTTGTGCTGCTTTCTTCTGTTTTACTAGATTCTTCTAGGGAGACTTGAGGCTGTATTTGATTTCAGCATGGCAGAAAATAAAGAGACTCCTTTTGTGTTTTTCTGTTCATTGGCCTCTCTGTGCCCTTGGCAGGCCTAACAGGTGGTACAATATTGCATGGACATTACTGCCAAAGGACGCTCTACAACCAGAGCAAAGTCGGAGGTGCAATTTCAGGCTTTTCAGCCAGTCTTAGTGTGGTCTCTCTCATTTAACCTTGTTTGAAGCAAAGTCATTTTGCCATATGCTCCCTTTGCTAATTTTTTATCAATTACTAACATTAAAATGTTAGTATCTGTTAGTATCTGTATCCTCTGGAATATAAAATGAACTTTAGACACATATGTGAAATGCAGATATACCAATCCCTGCCTCTAGGGGTTGAGGATGTCTGTACTTTTTCTTCTTCTTCTTTTTTTTTTTTTTTTTAATTTTTTTTAACGTTTATTCATTTTTGAGAGAGAGAGAGAGACAGAGTGCGAGTGGGGGAGGGGCAGAGAGAGAGGGAGTCACAGAATCCGAAGCAGGCTCCAGGCTCTGAGCTGTCAGCACAGGGCCCGACGCAGGGCTCGAACCCACGAACTGTGAGATCATGACCTGAGCCCAAGTTGGACGCTTAACCGACTGAGCCACCCATGTGCCCCGAGGATGTCTGTAGTTCTGATGTGAGAAGGAAGAACCTGGGGTAAAAGTCTAATTGAGCTCAGATGTTTTGTTTGGGACCACTTCCGGGAAGAGAGATCATTGATAAGCCTAGAATATTTTGATGTAAACTTTTATTATTTTTATTTTTATTTTTATGTTTTTGTAAGTGCGTTACTGGCAGTTGGGTATGAATACTTTTACTAGCTGTTTAGAGTACTTATCTTTCCATACATAAAACTGTAGAGAATTGTTTATTTAAAAAAATTCACTTTCAAAATAGCAAATTCATTCCATTTAAATTTTTAAAAGATATTTATTTTAAGACACAGAGAGGGAGAGAGAGAGTGTGCTTGCACATGCGAGCAGGATAGGGGCAGAGAGAAACGGAGAGAGAGAATCCCAAGCAGGCTCTTCATGGAGCCCAACATAGACTGAGACAAAATCAAGAGTAGGATGCTCAACTGACTCAGCCACCCAGGTGCCCATCAATTTAAATTTTAAAATTATTCTTTTTTTATTAAAAAAAATGTTTTTAACATTTATTTATTATTGAGAGACAGAGAGAGACAGAGCACAAGCAGGGGAGGGGCAGAGGGAGAGGGAGACACAGAATCTGAAGCAGGCTCCACGCTCTGAGCTGTCAGCACAGAACCCGATGGGGGGGTCAAAGCCATGAACCATGAGATCATGACCTAAGCCAAAGTGAGATGCTTAAGTGACTGAGCCACCCAGGTGCCCCAGATTTTAAAATTATCCTTTAAAGGAGGGATATAAGTTATTGTACTGTAAAATTAAGAATAATATATAAATGTAGTAAAGATCTATCTTGTTTTTGGAATTTTAAAAAATTTCAGTTCCACAGACATTTTTTCAAGAGTGTGAAAGAGTAAGGGTGTGTATGTATCTGTCTGTCTGCTCGGGAGGGCTGTGTATTCAGAGGTCAATAAGGCACAAGCCCAGAACTTAACGGTTTAATAGGAGATGCAGACACATAAACAACTACATTTGGCATGAAGGAGTTAGTGCCTCTATAGAGTGGGTAAAGCTGCAGAGGTGGCCACACAAGGTGCAGAAGAGGAACAGCAAAAAGGCTCTTGGCCTTGGAGAGGTCGCCAGTGCTTCCTGAGGGAGATGAGGTCTGAGGTGGGTTCAGAATAACAAATACAGGGTTTCCCAGGAGGAGAAGTTGGGGACAAGGGGACTGCAGAGGGAGGGACTTGTGTGAGGGTAATGGTGTGGCCACATGGAGTTAAGTACAGTGGCTTTTATCCTGTGGTGTGGGTAGATGTTGGGAACCAGGAAGACTTGAGTATAGGATAGGAGCCAAACCCGATGTGTCCCCTTGATGGATGGCCTGGGAGTCTCAGTCTTCCTGAGATTTGGAACACGGGTGCCGGGAGAGTGAGAGCTCCCATCCTTTTGGATTGCAAACCATGAGGGTGTAGCATGGGCTGCTAGTGTTCATCTTTCCCCAGTGTCGAGGGCACCTGCCTCAAATTGAATTCATACTCAGAGAGAAGCAGGGCACAGACATGGAGGGCGAGAAGAGCCCACTGGACCCTGTTGAGTGAGAGGTTCAGCCATGTCTGCTATCTCCACCCCTGAACTTCTCAGCTGCAGGTGGTAGTAACACCCTGTTTTTGCTTAGCTAGTTTGAGTCATATTTCTGGGTCTTGAAATGGAAAGAATACAGATTAATTTGCCTGAATGAAAGGGGGAAATCCCAGATCAGAGATGGGTGGGTGGGTACATATGTGTAGATATGCTTCTTATATTTTTTAAGAGCTGAGCAAAGTTGAGCTTATGTATGTAGGAGAAGGAACTAATAAAAGAGTAAAATTGAAGTAACTGTGGAGAGAAAGGGGGTAAAAATGGAGTAAAGTATGGTCTGTAGTGGGAGCTCTCATGCCATGGCTTTTGTTTTCTCTGGGAAAGTAAGAGGTAGTGTCAACTGCTGAGTTAGTTTCCTTGCTGGTGTAGTGATAGGAATTGAGGATGTCTTCTTCCCTTTCCTGTGCCATGTATCCCCTTAAATAAAGGAAATATTGTAATCTGTAAGATTGCTGTTCTTATTCTTCTGTGGAGTCATCTCATAAATATATTTAACTTCTGTATTAAATGCTTGGCCACAAATGGGGAAATGTATGTGTGTGTGTGTGTGTGTGTGTATAGTGCAGATGTTGCCTGCCCTTCTGCTTGGTGACCATGTACCCCAGAGCAGCATCAGGCAAGACCAGGACATACTGTGTTCTCAGTGGTCTTCTTTCCCTCACACCTCTCACTGCGGGACCATCTGACCTGTCAGGTGCAATTTTGATCTCCATTTTTGCCTTTAATGTGACTTAACCTTACACAAGATTGCACTGATATCCCATATTCATGTGGCACCTTACGCCTTTGCAAAATGTTTTCTCACATTCTCTTTGGATCGATATGCTTCCTTAAGCAACCAGTTCAGAAAGGATTTACCTTCTAGATTCTTAGTCGAGCTTTGTTTCTGAGTATGTTCTGAATGCCCAATTCAAGTTTTTAACTGTGATTTTTACAGAAGAGATATTTCATAACCAGTTTTGTGTCTTCTTTTAGAAACTGAAACCACATCTGAAAGATACTTTAAAAGTATTTCTAATTTTTAACTGTAGATACGTAATTTCGCTCTTGTAAATGTGGTTTAGTTTAAAAAGATAAAGATCCCTTTGATATTGTCTTGCATTTGATTTTAAGTGATGGCACGTATTCACTGAAACTCAACCATGGTTTCAAGGACACATAGGTACTAATGACGTTTCTTGTGCCCAGTTGTGGCAACTATGAGAATGCACCACTCATATCCCTACTGGGGGCAGCATGACTGACTTGATATCTAGCTGCTGCCTTCTGGATTCACCACAACATTTCAGCCAAAGCTGAGCTTCTCTTGGGCTACTTGCAATTACTGAGCAAGAGATTACTAATGTGGTTAATTCCTGCAAGACCCAGATGCCTCTGAAGAGTGGCCGTGACTTGAGGACTCCCCATTGGTGTGGTCAAGACCTTCTCACAACTGAATTGGATCTGAGACTCTTCCTCCCCAGCCCTCTTTCTTTCCCCTCTCCTTTGCAGGGGTCAGACCTTCACTGTGGTGAAGCCTCTCCTTGCCTTCTCAGGTCTTCCCCCTTCACAGACAGTTCCCCCGATCAATCTCCTGCAGGTGTAATCCTATCTTGGTGTCTATTTCTTAGGGAGCCCCAACTGACATACCATCCCTTTCCCCAGAAGGTGTTGCCCATCCTACCATGTAAAACCCTTCCAGGAAACAGCATAAGCACACTACATCTTCCACGTGAACTTTCTTTGTCCCTCTGTCCCGAAATGATCTTTTCTCAGAATTCCCATAGCACTTGGAACCTCTCATTGGCGTTGCTTGCCTATTGTACTTAGTTGTGTTCTGCCAGATCTCACCTACTAGATGACAAATACATTGAGAACATGAAGAGCTTCTTGTTCATGCTGATTCCTTTTGGTAACATACTTCCTTATTTATAGTCATAATAATTAGCATTTAATCAGCACTTTCCATGTGCCACACACTGCCAGAAATACTTTCACATGCATTAACTCATGCAGTCCTCCCAAGTGGGATAGGTAATATTATCATCCTCATTTTACAGATGAGACACAGAAAGGTTAAGAATCTTGTCCAAGTTTACACAGCTGATAAATGACAGAGTTAGGATTTGAACCCAGGCAGCTGGGCTCCAGAGTCCCCTTGTTCATTTAACAGTTATTTTTTATCTAGACACAACATGTGTCAGGCATTATACACAGCATTGGGGATGCCAGAGCTTGCAGTCCAAATCTAGAATAAATAACTATTGAAAAAAAAAAAAAAAACCAAAATGTGATTTCCCACATAGATGGATGTAAGTCTGTGGGGGAGTAGCAGCCACCTGTGTGGATGTTTTGAAAAATTCTTAAAAGCCTTCCTGACCCAAAGATTGTTTTCACAAGCCAGATGTTCCCATCATTAAAGTAATGATTCAAGGGGCGCCTGGATGGCTCAGTCAGTTAAGCGTCCTACTTCAGCTCAGGTCATGATCTCACAGTTTGTGGGTTCGAGCCTCGCGTCCAGCTCTGTGCTGACAGCTCGGAGTCTGGAGTCTGCTTTGGATTCTCTGTCTCCTCTTGTCTCTGTGCCCCTCCCTGCTCACATTCTGTCTCTCAAAAGTAAATAAACATTAAAAAAATTAATTATTTGAGACCATGAATTAAGGTCTCCTGAGAGAGTCCCCTAACCTTCTCCCTCGTGTACATGCACTCATTATCAGACCCTCCCCTCTGATCCCAAGGGGGAACAGCTGTAAGAAAGGACTGCTTGTGTGGACTAAAGGGAGAAGAGGTTGGGAAAAGAGTTTGGGGGTGGAGGGCAGCAGGACAAGGAGGCTGTTGGTAAGGATGGGCTTGGGGAAGGCTTAGGCAAGTACCCTAGATATTCTTTCTTGGAAACAATTTGAGAGACACTATTTTAAAATTTTACAATTTACACTATTGTAAATTTGTAAAAACCAAAACTGAGTCACTATCCCAAAAATGGACCTGGTATAACTAGTGAAAATTCTTTCAATGAAATCTTTGATAGTATTTTCAAGACTGCATGGAAGAGAGGGGAACAGATGACATGTTGCTTCTTTGCAACTTTTTAAAGAGATTGATGTGTTTTCTGTCTGGTCACATTTCTGGTGCAAACAATGTAGACTTCTCTTTCCCATGGACTTTATATCTGATAAGGTGGAGATGTGTTTGGGTTAGTTAGGCTTGACGTAGTAGAGCTTATGCTCAAGTCTTAGGTAGAAGTAAAAGCGTCACCTAGTGTGTGTGATGTGTGTGTATCATATTACAGCTGTTTATGTTTGAGAGAAGGGTTCAGTTCCTCTCTTCCTGCTCCTAAAATAAATATATACACGGACACATCCACATCACTTTTAACTGAAGTAAAAAGTAAATAATGAACTGGACAAATATTTAAACCTTAGAGGATATAGTTATATCCTCAATGTCGTCAATACACAGAGAGTTCCTACATATCAACAGGAAAAATCATAATGTTTAAAATGTATGTATATATGTCACAGATGAAGAAATGACAAGACCCATTGGTTTATATGCCACTCTTCAGTTATCTAGAATATATAAACTTATAAATGTTTATTTATTTTTGAGAGAGAGGGAGGGAGTGTGCATGAGCCTGGGAAGGGCAGAGAAAATGGGGACAGAGGATCTGAAGCAGTATCTGCACTGACAGAAGCGAGCCTAGTGCGGGGCTGGAACTCACAAACTGTGAGATCATGACCTGAGCCAAAGTTGGACGCTCAACCAACCGAGCCACCCAGGGCCCCAGAATATCTAAACTTATAAATTAAAATGTATTTACCTATTATTTTAGCAAAGTTGCTGGTGTGTGTGTGTGTGTGTGTGTGTGTGTGTGTGTGTGTGTTTCCCTGAATGATTTCTCCTGGTTCCAACACACCTTTGACAGGACTATAATTTGGTATGATCTTTCTGAAAAGTAATTTGTTGGAATATGCCAGTGGTCTTAAAAATGTACAAATCATTTGAGCAGAGCCTGACTCAGGGCTCAAATGCACAGAACCATGAAATCAAGAACCTTAGCTGAAATCAAGAGTTGGATGCTTGACTGAGCCACCCAGGCGCCCCTATTTCTTTCTTTTTTAAGTAATCTCTGCACCCAACATGGAGCTCAAACTTATGACCCTGAGATCAAGAGTTACACAGTCTTCCAACTGAGCCAACCAAGTGCCCCAGGCTCAGACCTTCACACCCATCCAAAGGTGGGAAAACTGAGGACCAGAAATATTAAGACACTTGCTTGAGATCACAAGACCAGTGTGAGCGGTGAAGTCAGGTTTTAAATGAAGTAATCTGATTCCAGATTTTTCAAGATTAGCTACTGGCCTTTATTCCTTCCCCTAAGGATAGATGAAGGTTGAAGTCTAAGGAAAGGCAGCTAGAGACAGAGAGTGAGTGGGGGAGGGGCAGAGCGAGAGGGGAACTGAGGATCAGAAGCTGCGGCAAGCCCAATGCAGGACCAGGAGATCATGACCTGAGCAGAAGTTGGACGCTCAACCAACTGAACTACCCAGGAGCCCATAGTCTTCCCTCTGTCTGCGGTTTTGCGTTCCACAGTTTCAATAACCACGTCATCCCTGGTCAGGAAGCAGATGCGCCTCCATGTGATGAATCATCAGATGGTCAGTAGTAGCCTTCAGTGACCTGACATCACAATGTCTGTGTCATCCATCTCACCTGTGTCATCACATGGGCATCTTTTTGCCTCACATCATCACAAGAAGAAGGGGAAGGACACAGACTATTTGGCCTTATATTCATGGCTGCACTAAAGCCCAGACATCTAACTGACCATGTCTACCCAGCAGGTTTATGCCTAAAGATGCACAAGGCTGATGTTGCTGCAGTCAAATTTACAAGTTTCTGCTATGGCAGGAGTCTTGTGTGCCAATTGCTACCTATTCCTTGGCCTTGGCTGCCATCTGCTGCTTGGCCAAAATGCCTCAAACTCTGCCCAGCTGCAGACTTCCATCTCCATCTGCCTGAGACTTGTGGTCTTGAAGGCATCCTCAGAGCCAGCTGCTACTACCCTTCAGGGCAAGTATACCTGCCTACTGAAACGGGCATTGTTTACCATTGCACCGAACCATTGTGTCAGTTATTTTCAGTGCATTATCTTGACTATTCAACGTAACGCTGTGAGATGCTCTAAACAAGGAATCAATTTTGGAACCTCTATTAAATTCAGAAGGCAAAAGCAATTACATTTGGAGAAAAGAGCAGAACCACCATCAGGGCCTCCTGAGGAAGCACTCCTTCCTGGGGCCCCCGGGTGTGAGTGGAGTTTATGATGGTCCCCTGGCAGTCGGATCCTCCCAGTTTCTTCTGTAGACAAATGTTTGGATTGAACTTCACCCTCTGCACAATGAGGAAACATGTTTTAAAGGCCTCACTTGTCAAAAAAGACTGGTAAAACAAACTTAACGAGACTCCTAGATACAGTGGGAGCCATACAATAGGCTTCTTTGGTGCTTGAGTTGGAAAGCAGCCTCTGCAGCTCCTGCCATGCTGTGCACCATGCCTGGTCTGTCCCCTCCTGGCTGCAGCCTGTGTCCCCTGCCCACCCCTCCTTTTACCTTCCTGATAAAATGCGTACCTGGATATTGCTCCGTGATGACTGACTGTTAAAATGCTCTGCAAATAAAAAACTGCTGCTAAGTCACACTCAAGAGAAGTACAGAAAATCCTCTAATGTTATAGTCAGCTGCATTTGAATAGAGGCTAAGCAACAAATTTCTTCTAGGCCAACCCTTCACTTTTTAAATGGAGGAGACTGAGGCCTAGAGAGGGGAAAGCACTTGAATAGTATGCATATTTTATGACAGTAAAAGAGAAGATTAAAACATGAATAGATAAGACTTAGGGCAGGACTTTATGCCAGATGGGGGCCTTTAGACTCTTCTTCCTTCACTGTCCCCTTCCTACTCCTTTAGTTTTCCCCATAGTGCTTGCCCTCCCATTACTAAATGAGGTTGGTAGCCTGTTGTTCCCATTTTACAGAAAAATTATAGACACACATTCCCCATAACAGAAACAGGCTGGTGGCCCTGTGGTAGCCAAGTCAGGATTCCACCTCAGGTGTGCCTGATGACAGAGCTTTCTCTTAATCACAATAACATTTGAAAGATGAACATGCGGAGGCTTGGGGTAGAGAGTCATAGGTACTGCCTTAGGAAGCAGCTGGTCCCGGACTCAGATCCACCATGACTGCATAGGAAACTGCAGGTCTTTTCCTGGTACTACTGGCCCCTGTCTACCTGTGGTCAGATCCTAAAAACTCAAGTCCATTTTTAAGCCCAGTGCCCCCTTTCATTGTTAGGAATATTTGGACTTCAAAACGGAGTTTGGGAGTACGTGTGGCTTCTTTGGGACTCAGGCAGTGAGGATAGATGTCTTCAGGTTCACTTGGCAGCCTCAGGCCGAATTCCTGATTCCCTTCCTTCCCTAGTTCTCCCTATATCCCTTGGCCCTCTTCCTAGTGCATAGTAGGTGCTCAATAAGTAGCTGCTGAATGAATGAAAAAAATGTACATATCATTTGATTTAATTTCCTTTTGTAAGAAATTATGATATACTTAATGGCTATTAAGAAATGCATTGCAGCATTGTTTTCTTGTTTAACATTTTGTTTATTGAAGTGAATTCCACATAATATAAAATTAATCATTTGAAAGTGAATAATTCAGTGGCATTTAGGACACTTACAGTGCTGTGCAATCATCACACCTCTATTTAGTCCAGACATTTTCATCATTTCAACAGAAAACCCTGTAACCATTAGGCAGTCACTTATTCCCTCCTCTCTTCAGCCCCTGACAACCACCTGGGTGTGTAACTAGCTGGGGGATCTTTTTGCTTTTTAAAATTATTCTGCTCCACCAGAATGGTAGTACAGTTGACTCTTAACAACAGGTTTGAACTGCGTCGGTCCACTTATACGTGGGGTTTTTCCGATAACTATGCAATAGTACTGTAAATGTCTTTTCTCTTCTTTATGATTTTCTTAGTAACATTTTATTTTCTCTATCTTCCTTTATTGTAAAATATGGTATTTAATATATACAACATATGAAATGTGTGTTAATTATCTGTTCATGTTATCAGTGAGACTTCTGGTTAACAGTCTGTTAAGTTTGGGGAGTCAAAATTTGTTACATGCTGGGAGTAGATACCCCCAATCCCTGCACTGTTCAAGGGTCAACTATATATGTTGAACATATTTATACTAGTCAGAGCTCTTGGTTGCATGTGGAAGAAACTCAAACTAACTTGAGAAAAGGGGGACTTAATGATACATACAACTACTCTAGGGGAACGTTTATCTTTAAGTATGTATGACTGTTGACAGGGAGGTGAGTGGAGTCCAGGGAACTCACTCATTCTCATGTCCACTCTCTTTTTTTACTCTCCCTTGATGAAAAATAACTCCTCTCCACTCTTGGTTCCATGTTTGTTTGTTTGTTTGTTTTCTGTGCTTCTGCTTCATTCTTAGGTTGACTCTGCCAGGTGCGAGAGAGATGGTCCCCGAAAGCTAGTGGCTCCTCCCGTGGGGCGCCAGGTCCTGAGACCACTCTGATTGGCTTTACTTGAGTCATGTGCCCATTCCTGTACCAACACTGGGTGAGGGAGATGGAGTACTCTGATTGGCTGGCCTGTATATCATTTGTCCTTTTCCTGAGGACTGAGTCTCATTCTGGCTCATATATTTCTGAGAATAGTTCTGGAAAGGCATACTGATACATTCCCACAGAAAATAATACTGCTAATATCTCTGCTCATCCCCATGTATGTCACAAGGGCATTGCCTTTTGTGTTAATAATCCTAGATCATTGAGAAAACCTTACATGACATTCTGTAAGTTCTACTTAAGACTATGGGAGTTACAATTGAAGGTTTATCTAATTTGAGGGAAGTAAGGGTTACTGTTCTAATAAATGGATTGACCACCCTTGAGTTCTGTCTGTGTTAGACAGTATACCTTGTTTTTAGGTCATTTCTACAAATAGTTACTGAGGACTTGCTATTTGCCAAATGAAGCTCCAATTTCATGAGATTCTATTAAGGGAGATGAATAAGAAACAAAAACAAGCAAATGTATGATATAATTGCAAGTAATGATTATAGGAAAATGAAGCTTGATAGGGATGTTTGTATGTTGGTCTAGACAGCTGGGTCAGGGAAGGCCTCTCTGAAGAGGGGTTTAGAGTCAAGACCTGGGTTAAGCAGGGCATAGCTTGGTGATTATTTCTGGGAATAGTGTTCCAGAAGGAACAGTAATTCCTGGAGAGAATCTGCACACACAGAAAGTGTGCATGCTCCAAGTCATAAATACGCTTGAGAATCTAGTGGAAGTCTATAGAGTTGGAGGAGTTGGGAGTGGGGGAGGAAAGGGTAGGACCAGGTGGGGCTTGTAGGTCTCAGGGAGGACTTATAAGGTAAAATGGAGAGCCCCTTGGGAAGTAAGAGCAGGGGTATGACCTGAGTTCACCTTTAAGACCTTTCTTTGTAGAAAGCTTTATGTTCTTTTGGCTCATTTTGTTAGAAGTCCTGTCCTGTGTCCCAATACTGAGCAGTGGCTAGAGACAGAAAAAGGAAGAGGTAAGAAAAAGAAGTGGTGCCGGGGAAGAAAAGTGAGTGGCTGTGGAAGCCATGACAGGGCAGTCCCAGGTTCTGAGGAAGGTAGAGCACACGTGGCTTGTGTCTGGCCTTATTGCAGAAGTGAGTAGTGAGGAGAACACTGCAGCCCATGGGACAGGGAAGCTAGACTGCAGTGGGGCCATGTGACGGGGCCCACAGAGCAGCCCAAGCTTGTAACAGTATGGAGGCAGGGTTGCTGTGTTACCCCAAATTCTAGTAAGAGACACAGAGCAGATACATTAGAGACTACCCCTGATGTTGACAAAAAATGGAGATCTGCCAGCAGCTGAAAAAGAATGAGCACAGGATAATGCTGATCTGTCAGTATAATATTAATTTATCTTTATAAATGATTGCCAAGAAAAGCCAGTGGTTGGCTCCATTTCAGGTGCGGGCTAAGTTAGGGCCCCATTTGTACTTTATATTGTGTTTCTTCATGGAAAGGCCTGGGGGAGCCTTGATCTCTAGCTCAGTGTTAATTGAAAACACGTGATTTTTACGAACTGCTGTTGCTAGGTGTGCACAGATGGAAATTCTGTTCTGGTAGTTGCTTGTCAGTTCCAGGTTTACACAGAATGAAGAAACATGACTTAATGTATGCTAAGACTACCAGGTCTTAGAAATGAACCTTATCCGGATTTGAAATTTCATCACCTTTTCCATTTGGGGATGTCACACATTTGTTTGTCCCTACTCAGTACAAGTTATTGAGTGACTGGGCAGAGATAATTTCTTCCTACCTGGCTCTATTATTTTTCTACGGTTTTTGGTAAATGACAGAACCACAGCTTTCCTTAAAGACAGCAAAAGTCCTCAATAACTAGATCATTACAAGGCATTATGTTATTACAGAATAAGTTTCATTACAGTGTTGAGCAGGGGAAATTTAAATTACTTGCAGTTATGGGGCATTTTGGTCTTGGAAAAGATACTATTTTATATATTGTGTGGGTCTTAAGTGTACTTCAAAGTTGGAAAGTATGACACGTTTGAAGAACATTATGGTCTGGTGTCATGTCTGCTGGGTTGTTCTTTTCTTTTTTTTATGATAAATAGTCAGACTTTGAAAAAGATCTGAAAAAGATCTTTTTCCAAAACATTATGGCAACTTTTCCCCCCCCAAAATAAAAGATAGGTTTATATATTTTTTCCTTTCTCTAATTCCCCACCCCACCCCCACATCCCCTCTCTAGTAACCACAAGTCTGATCTCTTTTTCTATGAATTTGGCTAGTTTTTGTTCTTTTGTTTTTTTTTGATTCCACATACAAGCAGGATCATTGGATACATTTTTTTCCCTCTGTTTGACTTATTTCATTTAGCATGAAGCCTTCAAGTTCTATCCATGCTGTCATGCATAACTTTTTGGTTATGAAATTTAATGTACTCATTATGAACATTTGAATGATACAGATAAGCAAAAAATAATCAAAGTATGCAAAAGCTCTTCAGATTCTGCAGTCTCCTGATGACCATTGTTAGAATTTTGGTCAGTATGTTTTCTGTGTTCTCTCTCGCTTATGTGCATCCTCCTCTCTCTGTTTCTCTCTCTCTGTGTGTCTGTCTTGGGTGTGCAACATACATAAAACAGTTTTACATGAAGAGTCATTATGCATGGTCTAATCCTAAATTTTGGACTTAAAATTCCTTGGACATTATCCCACATCAGGAAGTGAAGACTTAAGTAAGATGGTTCTCTCTGCCCTCATCACCACTTTTCTCCTTCCTTAGTTCTTAGAGGAGAGGTAGAGGTTACCAGCTAGCTCCTGCTTTATCTGTTTTATTTCTGTCTCTAACTCCCTGGTGAGTGGTTTTGACTGTAATTTAGGCTAGCCCCATTCAAATCAAGAAAAGTAAAAGCAGTTTTGCACTGACTTAAAAGGTTTGATGAAACTTGATTCCTACTGAAGGAAAAGATATATTCAAATGTGTGTAAAGCACATTTGGTTAAATAGTGTAATTCATTGGTGTATGTTTATGTTTTATTATGTTGGTACTTCATGTCAGTTAAAAACCAAGTCTTAGAATCCTGCAGTTGAGAAACATATGTTAAAATATTTAAATAAAATAGCTCTACTTTAAAAAACTTTAGCACTAGGTAATTGGGGCACATCTTTATACAGAATTACTTTTACACAGGGACTATCAGTCCTGGATAACAAAGTATTAATAGCTTCCTGACTTCTAAGAATTTTGCTTTCTATATCTAGTTTACCTTATGGGTATAAAGGAATGAAAATTATACATCTTAGGAAATGAAGTAGGATGGGTATCTTTTCCAGCCTCTTCAATCATACTAATAATTGTTTCCTGTTCAACTGTCAGATTTTATTTCAGTACTTACAAGGATGTTTTTGGATCCAAGTAACAGATGCAAGTAACAGAAAACTCATATATAAATGTAAATGATAAGGAATTTTTTTTTCCTCCTGTACAAGCAGTCCCAAGGCAGAGTGGCCCAAGAGTCAGCTAGTTCATTCAGCAGTTCTGTGGTGTTGACAGTCCAGACTCTCTCTGCCTCCCTGCCTTGCCATCCTTGGTATCCTCAGTGTGGCAGGTTTATCCTCAAGGTGGCAAAATGTCTGCAGCCATTACAAGCATTGCACCCAAATAGAACAACATCCAGAGGCAGGAAAAAAAAGAAATACTTCTTTGTGTCTCTTTAAAAACAATGAGTCTTTTCCAGACCTCTCCATCCAAGTGCTTCCCATTTCTTATTGACTAGTGTTGGGTCACAGGCTGGAGCCTAAACATATCACTGGCAAGGGGTATGTTGGCACCATAATTGGCTGAGCAGCATCAAGTCTGGCGTCCTGGGGCCGGGGACAGGCCAGCCTCTCTGAAGGACATGACTTTGTGGGGGAGGATGAGCCCTGAACAAATAGAGGCTCTGTCAGAAAGAGGAAATTGGAAGTGACTGGGATGGGGGGCTGGAGGGAAACCAACAGTGTCACTATAGGCCAATTTTACTTTTCAGGTTAAATGCTATAGAGAACATCTATGGAAGTAAATCATCCAGTATAATAAAATTTTGAATACATATATATTTTTAGGGAAGAATTTAAAAAAATTTTTACAGTGTAAGTGGTATATACAACATGGCTGTAACATATATAAGAAACAAAACTATCAGCAAAGCTGAAAGATGAGTTTGTGTCATTTTCTGCAAATAAGAATATGTAGTTTAGGCCCCAGCATGCTTCTAGAAGCTATGCCAGGGTTCTAGTGGCCTTTTCCTTCTCTTGGGTCAGGCTGATGGTGCTTGGGCATAGAAGCACGTGTGTATTTACTGTTGGCCCTGGAGAGGACTCAAAATTGGATTAACAGTGTGAATGGGGTTCGCTTGAATGGTGGAGCAAAAGCCTGGTTGGCTTGGATCCTTTGTTGGGTGACTAGGTTTAAAGTGTTCATTTTATTATTATATATCACAAGTTACATATATATGAAACTTATTCTTTCACATATATTCAGTATTTAAAACAATTTTAAAAACCCTCCTTTTTTATATGTAGCACATGGCCTGTGTTCATATAAATACATTCAGTTGATTTAAGGAGGTCAAAACTGAGACTGGGGTTCTTTTGAGTGAATATGGAAAGGGAAAAGGGGAGGCATGAAGGGTAAATGCAAAGGCTGATTAAAAAGATGGGTTATGGAAACCAAATTAGGGGGAAAAAAAGAAGTGAAGACTTGAGACGGAGAATAGATAGTGACTGCATGGTGGGGTCATTGGGTTCAAGGACCCGGTAGGGTTGAAAAGTTGTTGGAATTAGGTTTCTAGAAGGGGTGAGCAGGATGAAAAGAAATGGCAGGCTGCAGGAGAAAGGACTGAGATGGAGAACCCAGATGTGGGGAGGTGACAAGCAATGAGTGGGTCTAGGCTGTTGGGGGGGGGGAATGCATAGCCGGAGTCAGACTGGAGGACAGTCTCATTAGGGGTGAGAAGGTCAGGTATCACCTCTATAAATGCTGAAATCAGTGCTAGTTACAAGAGAAAGAGTGATCCAGGTTCTGAAATCTTCTGAGAGTGTGCTGGGGTGAGTGGAACAGTCTGTGCAGCTTGGGTGGGTGGGCTAGTTGGTGTGTGGATTGGTTGTGTGAGCAGCAAGGAAGTATCCATGTATGTGAGGGGAAGCACTGCAATGGTCTGGATATTGCAGGGAGGATACTGACCTCATTTTAGGCCAAGTGGTAAGTGGTGGTGGAGGAGAATGGGAGGCTTACCTTATAGTCTGCAGGGAAGCAGGCTCCTCAAGGGGCTCCAGGTTTTAGGTAGAGCTAGAACGGAAGGAGACCTTTACAGATGTGGTGGAGGAGGGGTATCTGGTAAGCTTTATTGGATATAGGGAGTATAAAAGCTGTGGTTAGGAAGCTGGGGTGAGATTAGGTGATTCCCAGAGCCATATAGAGGTGACATTCAGAGATGTGGGTCATGTGGGAAGCTTGGATTTCTACATAGATGGAAACCAGGGTGGACTGCCAGAAAGGACATCCCTGGTGTGTGCCTTATCTATTGGTTGTCTTCTTGTTGAGTCTGGTGTCAAGCAGCTTGTGGTGGGGAGGTAGGGAGTAGGGGCTGGGTATTGTATAGGAGCAAGGGTGGGGTAGGGTGGAGTAAGGGTTATTTTCAGTACATTATTGCTTAACTTCTGGATGACTCCAGGAGTAATTTTATGTCAAATATGTCCAGTGATATTTATACCTAAAAGTGGATGTGGATTGAAAACATGGCACTTGAGAGAGTTTTTCTGAAATTTGAACTCTCTATGGCATTAGAAAAAGTGTGCTTGCAGATGGACTTTGATCTTTTAGTTCTCAAGACATTGCAGAACTTCTAGAAATAACTTCGCCTGGTGGGGTGTGGGGCGAGTCGGGTGTCAGGCCAGGTGTCCTTACTTGCAAGCTGACTTTGGGGGATGTCTAGGCCCAACTGCCAACTCATCCTTTTCCACCAGACTTTTCACATCACGTCCTTGACCAGATCTTGTTTCAGAGTCCTGAAGCACTGGAGCTGAACCTTTCATCTGCTAGGTGATTTAGCATTTCATTCACACCAGGATTTTGTATTTGTATATAATCAGTATAAGGGATATTTTTAGGTCCGTAAATAGATGCATTTTTTAGATGTGCGTTTCTCTATAATAATAATGATGAAAGCATTAATTTACCATTGAGGCACAGTCAGCATACCTACTGTCTTATGACCTGATTACTTGCTGAGTCTTGAAAGGGCTTCATTGTGTAGATTTTACCTCCTTACCAGGTACGAAGCTCCAGGTCATTTACCTGCCCTTGGCATAGTACTGCATACATAGGAAGTTCTAAAACCTACTTGCTAATGTCAGGAAAAGGAGTCCCTGCCTGCATCCTGGTTAACATAGATTACTGTTGACAGAAGTTTGTTATCAGTGGGGCAGCCTCTGCTATTTAGTTTCATTTTTTATTGCTTTTTCTTCTTTAATGGAAGTGAAGATGTGTTATACTTGGAGGCATCTCTTCATGGGCTTGCTGGCCCTCATGGCCAGTGAAGTTGCTTGGTGATGAATTTCTTCCTCCCCATCAACATTTTCATGATAATGTTGAATAACAGCCCGTCCCAAACCTCACGGTTTACATGGGCCCTATGGCAACACATGTCTATTTCTCTTCCTCACCCAACTGCATTGTCTGGGGTGGCTCTGCCTCTGGCTGCTGGTTGCTTGGTGTTGGTTCCACTGTGGGGTCGGTCCAGCTCTGCTCCATGAACTTCCTCTGGCCCCTTGACCAGAGGCCACCTGAGGTTCTCTAGCCACCACCGGGTCATATTTCTGATGACTGGTTGGCCAAAGCAAGTCAGGAAGTCAGCCCCAAATCATTGTGAGTGTGCACCATCCGAAGGTGTGGATTCAGGTAAGGAATAATTTGTGGCATTTTTACAGACTACCACAAGAAGGAAAGAGGACAGGGACCAAGGCAGTTGAGCCTTTAAATAACAGTACAACACTAATGACATTTATCCTTGGTCAGTGTTTTCTATCTTGCATCTGACTAGTTTATTTTCCTTGTTCTCAGTTTCTAAATTATGTTTATTTAAGTTGTGAAGTTCACCTTGAATTTTTATTTCCCCTTTGTCTGTATCACAGTCTGTAATCTTGAGCATCATGCTTTCAGTGCCATTGTCTAGGGAATTTGAGTAACGTGGTAAATGACACCATCTTCCTCTGCACTTGGATGTGTAGGCAGGACTTGGAAGACTCTTAGTTCTGGGAGGGGGCACTGGAGGGACGGAGGAGTAGGAAGCACTGTGTGTGGGGGGGGTCATTCCTTCCTAGGGAGGAACTGAACTGAGCTCCTTGTTCCATTTGAGGGTTTCCATTGGGGCTCCCAAGTGGGATAATGATCTTTTCCCCTTCCTTTGGTCTGCTGACGCAGGTTTTTGTGAGGCTCTATTATGATCCTGTCAATTAAAAAGTAGTAGAAATGGTATTGAAAAGGATTATATGTGGAAGGAAATGGAGGGATAATCCCATTGGTTTCATAGGTTTGTTTATGGGTAGTGCTTATTGCTGTATTGGAATCAAGTGCCATTTAATAAGGGCCAGTCTCATTAAGTGTATGAGTTTCATGAGTCATTGAGTTTTATGGCTTCACAGGTAAATGAAGCTGGTTATTCCCACCTAGTGAGATAGCCTTTGTCAGGAGCTAGGTAATTGTAAAACAATTAACATTTATATAATGCCAAATGACACTCTGACATGCCCATTTTATCACCACAGCAGTCCCGTGATATAGGAACCATTGTTGACCCCATTTCTGAGATTGAAATTGAGGCAGAGAGTGCTTAATAACTTATCCAAGGTCCTGTAGCTTCTGGACTTTACCCGGGCAGTCTGCTCTGGAGGTTTTTGACCTCAACCTTTGCGATTGCCTTTCAGCTAGATAGGGAGAAAGAATTGTCAACAAGAGGTTTTAGCTGGACAGAGGAGTGGGAGGGGGTAGCTTTTGGTATGGATTATAGAAGAATACTTTTGAGATAAAATGAGAAAATAATAGAAACAGTTTATTGGCTCTTGGTTGGTTGCAAAGGAGAATGAGAAATTAAGGATTTCTTTAAAAATTCAGAAATGACCCCTCTAGCTCTGTAAAGCTGTCTGCTGCTTGCCTCTCTGTGTTTAGTCTGAACATACTTCCCTGAGCTTTGTTATTATCGTTAGGCCATGTGTTCATGTCTGTGCCAAAGACACTGAAAATCATCACCTCAAAAGCACACTACCACCTGAGCTCTATAGTTCAGCACCCTTCCTTACTGGTCACCCCAAGTGCTGTGGCTCCTTCTTGGGGAAATTGGCTGTTCCCATTTTCAGTGCTACTCACTCCCATTATTTCTCACCTGTCTGCTTATCTTCCTGCTCTTTTTTATCTGGCTTTCCTGCAAATCCCCAAGGTGATGATTATTTTTATACATTCCTGACCTGATTTCTAGTTTTAATTTATTCCCTCTTGTCTCTGAGGCCTCTGTGTGGTTCAGATTGGAGTTGGAAGACCTGGACAGGAGTTCTGCCCACATCCCTGATTGGCTGTGTTACCTTGGGCAGGTTATGTAAGATCCAGAGCCTGTGGTTTCTTTATCTTGATCACACCTCCCCATCTACCTCACAGGGTTATGGGTGAGGGTCAAATAAACGAAATTCTTTAAAGTGTCTTTTAAAGCATGAATATATAGCATTATTAATATTCTCAACCTCCTCAAGTGGCCTTGTCCACTCCCTACTTTGATGCTCTTCATTAGCTTTGGTCATGCTGCCTTTTGCATTACTTGTTTGTTTACTTCTGTACCCTTGAGAGCCCTGCATCTTACTCTCTTTGAATTTCCTAGCACTTGTCTCAAGGCTGGTCGGCCTGGGTACCGGCTCAGTAATGTTTGAATGAATGGGTAAAGAATGAATGTCTGTCTAACGGATGTTTCTGGTCATAGTTGTTTTTTTTTTTGTTGTTGTTGTTGTTGTTCATTTATTTTTTCTGAACAAAGTCTCTCTCCTTCTCTCTATGCTTCTTGGAGTTGGTCATATTGAAAAGCAGCCCTTCCTTGAGGCACCTGGGTGGCTCAGTCAATTCTGCATCCAACTGTTGGTTTTGGCTCAGGTCTTGATCTCATGGATTGTGGGTTTGAGTCCCATGTCAGACTCCATGCTGACAGTGGGGAGCCTGGTTGGGATTCTCTCTCTGCCCCTCCCCTGCTCATGTGATCTCTCTCTCTCTCTCTCAAAATACATAAATAAACTTTAAAAATATAGCCCTTTCTTGCTTTCTTGTGTTCCTTTTTGCAGGATGCTAAATTCCAGTACCTGTGGTTTCCTTCTCCAAGATCTAGGCTTATTTTATAAATACTCATCTGATGAGTCTTGCTTTTTAACAATAAGACAAGTAAATTCTTCTAGCTATTAAATTAGAGATATAACATATTTAGTGCTTATTTTTTTTAGTTATTTAACAAATATGTATTGAGTACCTTCTGGGTCCCAAGCTCAATTCCTGGGGCTGGAACTAGAGTGATGAACAAATCAGATGGGATTCCTGCCCTTATGCAGCTTACATTCTAGTTGAGTGCCAGTCAGTGAAGAAGTAAATGAATAAATGAGATAATTTCAACTAATCTTAAGTGCTGTAGTGGGGGGAATCATGTGAAGAGGACTCCCAGGCCAGCAAGGAGTCCTCACATACATAAATAAAACTGAATATGTTATAGATGTAATGCTCTTGGTTTCCTTGTGTATCAAGTTACCTTAAAGGTATCTAATGGTCTTGATAGTGAGTACTTCAAGTGATGATGAATGGCTGAGGAGGAAGGTGGCTATTATCTGGACTTTTGGCTTCATGAGAGGATCTCAGTCTGTATGAGCGTTCCTCAACCTTGACTAGGACCCTCTTTATTCGGGTTGCTCTATTTGAGTATTTCTGATAGACCAAGGGGGACCCAGGAAATATGAGGGAGTCATTGATCCCAGTACCTTGCTGTGCCACCTTGCTGCATTAGTGCACTCCCATCCTCAATGCCAGGGTAACAGCTCACTTGCTAATGGCATTCTGTGTCTGAGGCCCCTTCACTGGTGAGTAGTCAGGCATCTATCCATTGCAGAACTTGGGAAGGGAGAAGGCATGGTGATAAGATGACATGTGAAGAATGGCATGTGGGGCATTTTCAGATTTCTTTGAAGAGGTAATGTATGATCCCAGTTCTGAAGGATGGGAGTGAATGAACCATATAGAGATCTGGGAGGGGGGCGGTGCAGTGCAGACTAGAGGTTCCCCAAATGGAGAATATGTTTGACAAGTTTAAGGGATAGAAAGAAGCCTCTGTGGCTGGAGTGTATTGCAGGGCCTTATAGGCCATGGTCAAGAGTTTGGATTTTATTAAGTATGATTGGATGCTACTGGGAGATTTTGAGCAAAGGAATGGCCTGGTTTGATTTACATTGTTAAGTTTTTCTGCTGACTGCATGGTGGAGGATGGACTGTGGAGGGGAAAAGTGGAAGCCAGACTCTGGGCAGAGGGCATGTTGCAGGTAGGCAAGGATTCGTGGTGACATAAGCTAGGCAGGGCCGTGAAGGGCGAGAAGTGCCCAGGGCTGGCGCATGACAGAGGTGGAGCTGACACACCAGAGATGTGCTGTGAAGAGTGAGAAGGACCTGGATGACAAGCAGCTGGGTGGGTGGTGGGGCCTGAGGGAGGAACAGAATTTGAGGGGAGAACAATACTTCTATTTGGACATGTTTGATTTCAGGAGCCTTGTAGACCCTCACGTGGAGAAACCCAGCTGGCAGCAAGCTTGGAGGGCAGAGCTTGCAGGGTGAAATCTGGAGTCCTCAGCACAGGGGTGAAACCTCTCTCTTGATAGTACCAGGGATTTAAAAGTGGGTTAGGCCATTCCTTTCCTGTAGGCATATGATATAATGGTTTACATGTTATGGTCATTATCCTATCATTGTATGTTATAGGCTATTTCTTTTATTTAACTCATTCAAGAAAATATTGAACTAAATAAATATGGTGCTATATGTAGGGGACATAGTGATGCGTGGGATGGACTGGGGGTCTGTAGATTTGGTAGTATCTCTAACAGAAAAGACAAATCATTCCTTCAAAATAAAGTCAAGAATTCCATCAGGAGGGATTCCATCAGGAATTAAGTAGAGTATATGTTTTATGACTTGGGGAGAACCAGCCTGTGGGGCAATAGCAGAGGCACTGACCTAGTCTCCAGGTGGGCTCGGGATGTTTCAGCTACCAGTGAGTGCTAATAGGAGCTGGCGGGTGAAGTGTGCTTCAGAGGGAACAGTTAGTGGTGGGTCGGCCAGCAGTTGGTATTGGAGTGAAAATGAACAGAATCCTTTCTGGGAATTGCACATTCTGTGGAAGGTACTCAAGGGTTCCTTGGCAAGATTATGTCATGTATAAGCATGATCATACTAGTGTCATTGCTATTGCTTTCACATAGGTAAATTTGTTAGTTACTAGGAACTTCCACTGCTCTGTGCTATTTGGGGGGGGGGGGGCAGAAAATACAGTATGAAATTGACAGCTCATGTGACTTTACAAACACCTTATGTGCATTATTTTGAAGAACTATATCAGAATTATGTAGTTATCTGAGTACAACAACTCCTTAGATTCACCAGCATTAGTGCTAAATTTATAGAACTTAAACATCGTAATGGATGTGTTCACATATATTCACAGTATTAGGACCCCAAAAGGAACTGAATCCACTTTGTTGTAGATTGAATAGCAATCTTGGATAATCCTTGCAGAATTTAAAGAAGCTGTTTTTAATTTTCCCAAGATTTACTGGTGTATTCTTCCCAAGAGCTAACACTTTGTTCAGGACCCTGTGGTAAATGGCACAAGCACCTTGTTTGCCAAGGAAAACATACACAGGTGTGTTGACAGTGGATCACTGCTCTGACCAGAGTTGGGAGGCACAGTTGGGCCTCCGGAAGAAGTGGCTCTGTTGCTGCCGTCGTGTCATTGGGCTAAGCTCCCTGCATAACCTTCCTATATAGCTGCAGTCCCTGGTTTAGCAGAACTAGTGCACAGGGAAAAACACTGCTAAGGGAAACTCTAGGAACACATGGTGGGTCTCCCTGTGTACAAGCGGGAGTGGAACGGGTCACCTGGGAGTGAGAGAGAAGGCTGCAACCAGTGGCCCAAGTGGAAGTGTGCTGGGGAACATCTGCTAGTTCTCCTGAGCTGCTCTCAGGTCAGTGGGGATGGAGGAAAAACTGGCCCATGTTGGACTCTGGCAGCAAAATTGTTTTTCACATGTACAAACTCATCCCTCTTTATGGCCTATGTCAAAAGCCACGTCCTCTGTATGAACTATTATTCCTTACCCTCAACATGAAGGAATCTTGTTCCTCTCCAGACCTGCACTCACCGCTGGCCTTCTAGCTGGTCTGTGAGTACAGTGCCGCCATGGCTCTGATGCCCTTGAATCAATCTCCTGCAAGCGTCTGTGTGTGGGGGAGGGGCCCCAGACCTATTAAGGTCTCTTAGTGGAGAACAAATGGATAGGGATACTATTTTCGTTGTTCTGTTTTGTCTCATAGGGGGATAAAGCTAGTTTTTACTATCCTTCATTTCTGAAAAGGTTGTTTGTGAGATCTGATAGTTGTATAAGGTTATCGTCATAACCTTTCCTTGTGGAAACTTTTTCTTTTCAGATAATGTGGATGCAAGTGATCTTAAGCAGTTTTTTGAGACCAACTATTCTCAGATATATTTCATCTTCTATGAAAATTTTATAACACTGGAAAATAGTTTGAAATTAAAAGGTAAGCATTTCTACCAAACAATTTTTTTTATATACAAAGTTTTTTGTTGTTGTTGTTAATGTCCGTAAAGTGTAAAAGGTTGTATGTGTCGTGAGCCACAAGTTGGTGGGAGATTGCAGTGGTTAGCATCTTTGTTTCCCTTGAGCTTTCACTTATGCCGCTGTTATTTGAACAACAGATGACTAAAGGGAAAATGGAAGAAGTAACCCACAGAAGTCATGAGTTCCACAGGAATAATTTGCTTAAAAAGAAAAAATAAAAGTAATATGTGGACATTATAAAAAAATTCAGATTCCATTAAAGGGTTTGAAATGAAAATTGAGCCATATGTTTTTCCTAGATCCCCAGTCCTGCTCTGCATGCAACCACTGTTAAAAGTTTCATGTATTTCTTTCTGTATATATTATTAATGTGTTATATCGGTTTATGGTTATACCAATATCTACTTACATAAAATATTCTTTGAAAAACCAAGCCAATAAAGTCACACTGCACAATCTGCTCTCTATTTAGGTGACAGGATAGTGTAGTCTGGGGATCCAGCCTGGGTTTGGATCCTGGCCCTACCTTTCCAGCTGTTTCTCCTTGGGCAACCTCCCTCTGACTCAGCTTACTTCCTATCAGCACTGAACAGGTTAACATGTATCTGGGATTTCAGGACAGAGTGTGACACATAGTATATGCTCAGTAAGTGTTGGCTGCCATCATCACCTTGTTTATTTTCATGTATTTTGGAAATCCTTACATGTTAACACCCTTATTGCTACCTCAGTTTCATTTATTTATTAAACAAGTGTTTTTTTTATTTGAGTATAGTTGACACACATTATATGAGTTTCAGGTGTATACATTGTGCTAGGTTCACCACAAGTGTAGCTACTACCTGCCACCGTGCAGCACTGTTAATAGTACCAGTGACTGTATTCATTATGCTATGCCTTTCATCCCTGTGACTTACTCATTCCACACCCGGAAGCCTGTACCTCCCACTTCCCTTCACCAATTTTGCACATCTCTCCCTCCACCACCTCCCCTCTTGCAACCATCAGTTTGTTCTCTGCATCTATAGTTTGATACTGCTTTTTATTTGCTTGTTTACTCATTTGTTCTGTTTTTTAGATTCCACATATGAGTGAAATCATACGGTGTTTGTCTTTCTCTGTCTGACTTACTTTGCTAAGCATTATACTCTCTAGATACATCCATGTTGTTGCAAAATACACACACACACATATATATATATATATATATATATATATATATATACCACTGCATCCTCTTTTGATGGACACTTGGGTTGCTTCCGTACCTTAGCTATTGTAAGTAATACTGCAGTAGGCATAGGGGTACATATATGCTTTCAGAATGTTGAGTCTGGTTTGTAAGCTTCCCTGACAGCAGTGGGAACCCTGGAGGGAAGCCAGGTTTGGGAAGGAGGAGGATGAGTGTAGCTTTGGGAAGTCTCAGTTGAGGTGCCTGTGGGACACCCAGGTGTTGGTTCTGGCTGGACAGTAAAAATATAGGGACTGGAGCTTAGGAGAAGAGGGGGCAATCATGCTGTTGCCAAGGAAGAAATTCTTTGCAGAGAAAGTGACAATCAGGGATTTGGGGTAATCCATTCTTTCATTGAGCAGATAAAGAGGAAAGATAAAGAAGTAGTGTGTGGGCTGGGAAGGGGGTTGGGTGCCAGGAAAGTGTTTTGTCACGGAAGCACAGAGAAAAGAGAATTTCAGGGAATGAAATGTCAGCAATGTCTGACGATGCAAAAAGTTGAGCAGTAGGACTAGGAAGTGGCAATGCATCGAGGAGGTTGTCCCTGAGTGCTGAAAGAAAGGTCTAGGTGAGTAGTGGGATCAGAAGCCAGATGGGGAGAAATGGAGTAACAGGGTGAGATAGTGAAGACTATGCACAAGAATACCCTTTTAGAAGGGTTTTCTTCATCTGTTTGATGATGAAGACAGGATCGTATCTCAAGGAGTAGCTTGGTCATGGTAGGGTTTTGAAGGATGCACTTGCCTGTTTGCAGGCTGACGAGAGAGAGATAACTGATGACAGGGTATTGGGGGACGTGTGTTGAGACAGGGTCAGGTATACAGAAGAGGACACAGAGAGGAGTGTATAGATGCCCTGACTGCTTCTGTAAAACCTGAGGCAGATGTTAGGCACAGAGGGGAAGGAATGTGGGACAATGCACTGTGGTTGTCTCTGACATATAGCAGATGCCTCAGAGTTTTACAGAATGCTCCAGGCTCTGGAAGGTCAACAAATCAAATATGGGCATGTGTCCAAGGATGCCAACAGGTAGTTTTGTATTTTGTTTTTCAATGAATTGCTCAGTTTTTTCCCCTGTGATTTACAAATTGATATAAATCTTGAGCTTAATTTTTTTCCAAATTGGTAGATATTTCAAATATGAAACGATTTGATTTTTAACTTGTTTTCCAGTTTTTCTCCACTTAACTTTTTTTTGCAGTTGTGTGGAGGAGAAAAGTGTGATATTATGGGTAATCAAAACACCAAAGAGGGGCGCCTGGGTGGCTTGGTCGGTTGGGTGTCCGACTTCAGCTCAGGTCATGATCTCACGGTCCGTGAGTTCGAGCCCCGCATCGGGCTCTGTGCTGACAGCTCAGAGCCTGGAGCCTGTTTCAGATTCTGTGTCTCCCTCTCTCTCTGCTCCTCCCCAGTTCATGCTCTGTCTCTCTCTGTCTCAAAAATAAATAAAAGTTAAAAAAAAATTAAAAAAAAAACACCAAAGAAAAATATTAAAATCTCTTACCTTAAAAAAAGCACTACAACCAAAAAGCCCCACTTTATTTTTTTAATGTTTATTTATTTTTGAGAGAGCAAGCAAGAGACAGAGCACAAGTGGGGGAGGGGCAGAAAGAGAGGGAGACACAGAATCTGAAGCAGGCTCCAGTCCAGGCTCTGAGCTGTTAGCACAGAGCCTGATGCAGGGCTCGAACTCACAAACCGTGAGATCATGCCCTGAGCTGAAGTCAGACGACTGAGCCACCCAGGCACCCCAAGCCCCATTTTAAAGGCTCCTCTGTGCCTCCTTTTCCCCCTTTTGCTTTCTTTGTCCTTTTAGAAAAATCTCATTGCTCAAGACTGTATCAGTTAGTTTGTGCTGCATAACAAATTACATTATAAGCCATCCCAAGACTAAGTGCTTTAAAATGAGTCATTTAGCTTATAGTTTTCTGGGTTTTTTGGGCAGTTCTTCAGGTTTAGGCTGGCTCATGCCTCTTAACATCAGCTAGTAGTAGATGGCCTCATTTACATGTCTTGTAGTTGGCAAGCTATTGACCAGGGTGTCTTAGTTCTCCTCCATGTTAGCAGGCTATCTTGAGCTCTTTACATGCTGGCCTTAGGATTGTAAGCTCAGCAAGTGCAAAAGGCTTTTTAAGGTTGTACTTGCTACCTCCCAGTTGCTAATGTCACATTGGCCAGAGCAAGCTATGTGGCATCTCAGTTGCAACATATAGAGAAATAGGTATCTCTTGATAGGAGAGGAAAAACTTCATTCTTGCAGTCTACTACAAAGAATCATAGTAAAGATTAAATAAAAAATAGGGTGAGATTTTGCAGTTTCTTGCTGTTAATACAATCTGTGTTTTGATTGGAGTACTAGGAAGAAAGTATACCAAAACAACAGAATGAAGGAAGATGTTTGCTATAAATGATGAAATCATCTTGTGATAACCAGCCTTCCAGTTATTTAGGCCAAAACCTGAGTATATTGGCTCTATCTTCAAAATACATCCAGAATCATTGGCTTTTTCTCACTGCCTGGGCTGGTAATGCCAGTGTTCCCATTATGCTCACCTGGATTATTGCATGCCACAGAAATGGTCTTTCCCTTTCTACCTTTGCGCCCTGCACCCCCTTGAGAGTCTCTTTGGAAGAGCAGCTGGAATGATGCTTTAAAAATGGGTCAGATCATGACTCAGCACTCTGAACCCTTAAATGGCTTCTCAATTCTGGAAGTCATTACAATGGCCTCAGACCCTACCTGCCTGCCTTTATCCTACTGCTTTCTAACCTCATCTGATGCAGTTCTCCCCCTTCACTCCAGACATAAGGGCCTTCTTACTGTTTCCTGACCATGCCATACTTGTTCAGACATAAGGACTTTGCATTGTCCAGTCCCTCTGCCTGGAACACATTTCTCCCAAATTTCCATATGGCTTGTTTGCTTACCTCCAGATTTCCACGTGGCTTCTTCTCTTTCTTCTTTCAAATCTTTGCTCAGATGTCATCTTATCAGCACCATGTTCCCTGACTTCCCTAGTCAAAATTGCATACCATGTCTTTTGACATTCCCATCTGCCTTCCCTCTTATTTTTCTCATTTGTTGGATGCCTCCTCCTGTCAGAATATAAGCTTCCTCAGGGCAAGGATTGTCGTGTTCTGTTCACCTGCATCCTCAGGTCCTGGAAGAATCCTTAGAATGACATAGAGCCATTCTTTAGTATTTGTTCAATGAATGAATAGTATCTTACTTCACAGAGCTGTGGGGATTCAGTTACCTCAGGGGTCCACAACTTAACAGCTCAGTGCCTGTTTTTATAAATAATTTTTTGGACACAGCCATACCCAGTTCCTTCATGTGTTATCCATGGCTCTTTTTGGCCCATCATGGCAGAGTTGAATGCTTGCAAGACAGGTTGCAAAGCCTAAAATATTTACTATCAGCCCTTTACAGAAACAGTTTTCCAAGTTAGATGCTGAATGCCAAACACTTAGCCCAGGGCTCACTACTTAGAGACTGGGCAATAAATGGAAACTGCTGCTATAGAGTTTTAGTTTTTATTATTTAGTTATTATCAAGAGGACAGTGTGCAATTGCCTAGAGATACATGACTTTTTATAGTTATGACTTCTCTATGCCCCTTCATATAAAAAAAAAAATGAGAATTCTTTCTTTGCTTTTGCTGTGTAGTCCATCATAACTTGAACTCAGAAGTAACTAATTGAGAAATGAATAAATTGCCTTCCATGGGTTGATAGTGACCTAGAAAATATGGAAGCTGTGTTTAAACAGTTAGTGAGGAGAAACTCTGCTAGATGTGGGCTCGGGTGGTCTGGCCTGGTGTCTGTCTACATGCCTGACGTGGGTTCCACACTGCCTCCTTGTAGTTTTTGAATAAATGAATGTATGTTGAAGTTTAAATGTTTTTGAGGTAACATAATTTTTAATATCCTAAAATTTATACATTGTCATGATAACTAATTTTTTTATGTATTCCAGGGAATAATAAGTCACAAAGGGAGGAGCTGGACTCCATCCTCTTTCTTTTTGAAGTAAGTTCTTGTTAATTCATTTAGCTTTTAAGATTTTTGCTGAAAATATGATATTGTAGATCTTAATTTCATTTGAACACATAAAAAAGTGATGGGCATGTATTTCTTTCCTTCCTCTTTTCAAACATTGCTGTAAAGAGTTTTTTTTTTTTTTTTTTGGAAACGTGGGAGAATTTTTCCTATATGGTTACCTAGCTGTGAAATTATTAGATAGAAATGTATACACATTTCAAATACTGATATTGTCAAATTGCTTTTCAAAAAAGTCATGTAAAGTTATATGTAAACTTATGTTGAAGTCATGTGTGTGTTTCCCCAGCCAACACTGGTGATAGTTTTTTTTTTTAAATATATGCAAACTGACATGCAAAAACTTATTCTTTTTAATATATTTTTCTGACCACTAGTGAGATTGCAATCTTTGTATGTGTCTGTGTGTCAATGTGTGTTGATCATATATTCTTTTTTTTTTTTAAGTTTGTTTATTTTTGGGAGAGAGAGAGAGTGCACACCAGCTGAGGAGGGGCAGAGAGAGGGAGAGAGAATCCCAAGTAGGTTCCGTGCTGTCAAGCACAGAGCTGGATGTGGGGCTTGATCTCACAAACCATGACCTGGGCTGAAATCATGGTTGGATATTTAACAAACTGAGCCACCCAGGCATCTTGGATCATATATTCTTTTAAAAGTTGAAACAATATTTGGGTGTAGTTCTTGACCTATTAAGCTTAAAGTCATTCTTGTCTACATGTATTAGACAAGTGGCTAGGTTACTGATAACTTGGGACCTATACTAGAAAAAAATTGTAATCACATGTAACCTAAGCACATGTCTCTTCAAATCATGAATAATTTCTAGATAACCAACAATTAACTTTCGGAAACATGTGCTTAGGTTGGTGTGAGGTCAACTTTATGACTCTAAAGGACATATTTGTTGCAGAGCTGGCTGGAGGGGGAGGCCAGGGGAGAAGGCTTCCATGGACTTTTTGGGTTTGTGGATTTATGAAATAAAACAGATCTGAAAACCTCTCCCACCCAGTATTTGGCTCGTGACTGGCAGTCAGTAATTGTGGTTCCTCATTCTCTCCTTTAAGGGCTGTACTCCTTCCCCAGAGTAATAATAACTGCATTTTATGTATTTTCTGTGGTAACCCTCCTGTGAATGAAACCTGTGCAGAGGAGTTTTTGTAACAGGAGCTTTGATTAAGTATGTCACTTAAATATGTATTTGCTGACCATCATTTGTTTGAATTATTCCATTAATTATCTTATACATGTAGCATTTGATATATTTACTAAAGCATCTATAACATAAATGCAAGTTTTGAAGCATGGCGATAAAGCTCATTCTCTTGACTCCCTCCCCCTCCAACATTTTAAGAAGTAGAAGGTACTTGGGTGCTTCTCCTTGATCCTGTTCTTTCTCTTCTCTGGAGGCAGCCGCTCCCTTGCATTATGCTTTTCCCTTTCTTTGTTGAAAATGGTTTTACCACAAGTATTTGTATCCCTAAACAATGCATTGTGTTTTGTTTGGTTTTGAGTGTAATAAAAATGGTCTCACATGGGACATAATCATCTGTGGCTTGCCTTTTACACTCAGCTTTATTTCTGAGATTTATCCATGTTTTTGAACTTTGTTCAAGTTCATTCCATTCCCACTGCTGCATTAAGTGAATATGCATGATTTATTTAATTTCAACATTTTGTTTACGGATTTTTTTTTGTTGTTTTCTTGGTGGACTGTCTGGTTGTGAATAATGACAAGCTTGCCAGTTAGTCTGTTTTCTTGTCTTACGGTGCCAACGAGCCCTCCAGTCCCTTGGTAAATAGACATGATAAAGATGGTCATCCTGCTTCTGATTCAAAGAGAGTTTTATTAATGTTTCATTATTCAGGACAATGTTTTCTTTTCTTTTTTTTTTTTTTTAATTTTTTTTTTCAATGTTTATTTATTTTTGGGACAGAGAGAGACAGAGCATGAACGGGGGAGGGGCAGAGAGAGAGGGAGACACAGAATCGGAAACAGGCTCCAGGCTCTGAGCCATCAGCCCAGAGCCTGACGCGGGGCTTGAACTCCCGGACCGCGAGATCGTGACCTGGCTGAAGTCGGACGCTTAACCGACTGCGCCACCCAGGCGCCCCGACAATGTTTTCTTTAAAGTTTTGGTAGATAACTCTTTATCAGATTAAGTTCACTTCTGTTTTTTTTTTTCTGCATTCACTGAGATAACCATGTGATGATCTTTCATGAATATTAATGTAGTAAATTGCAGTTCTGAATTTGGGGGAGGCTCATACTTTGTTGCCATTTTTGGATCTATGTTCAAAACTTGAGGTTGGCCTAAATTTCCTTTTCCTCACATTGTTTTTGAATGATCCTATTATAAAGGTTGTAGAACCTGGTGTCAAGTATTTCTTTTTCTGTTATATAAAATAGTTTGCATAAGATTGGAATGATGTGCTCCTGGAATGTTTTTTAGTCTTTCCTGTAACAACCATCTGAAACTGGTGCTTTTTTGTTTTGTTTTTAGTAGGAAGATTTTAACCACTCGTTCAGTTTCTTTAATCATTTTAGGATTTTTCAGGTTTTCTATTTTTTCTTGATTCAGGTTTGGCAAATTCTATATTTTTTTTAAGAATTTGAGGAATTCTAGGGGCGCCTCAGTGGCTCAGTCAGTTAAGCATCTGACTTTGGCTCAGGTCATGATCTCATGGTTCATAGGTTCAAACCCCACATCAGGCTCTGTGCTGGCATCCTGAGCCTGCTTGGGATTCTCTTTTTCCCTGTCTCTCTGCCCCTCCCCTGCTTGCACTCTCTCTCAAAATAAGTAAGTAAGCTTTAAAAAAAGAATTTGAGGAATTCTAAGAATTTCTGATCACCAGAGTTTTAAAATTTATTAGTGTGACCCTTCTTTTGAGGGTCATAATTCTTTCAATTTTATCTACTCCGTATTGATCTTCATTGTCTTTGGTTGTTAGGTATTTTAGACACAGCATTAGCAGTAGCGACAAATAAAAGTAATTGTGTCACCCTTTACAGATACCATTTTGTTAGCTTCTGGTTACCATTGCAGCAGCCTTAAACTCTGTTCCCTGTCTACTTGTTGCTTTAAATGCCTTTTCTCTCTGGCTTCTCTTAAAGTCTTTTTCTTAGTCTTTGGTGTCCTGCAGCTTCGCCACAGAACGTCTACTGGAAGATCTCTTGTCTTGCTTGGTGTCTGTGTGTTTCCTATATTTCCGGATTCAGATCGTGTATCATTTCTGTAAAATAGCTGCTGTCTCTGATCAAATGTTGACTCTTTTCTGTCCTCCTGGTGTACTTCCCAGGATTCTTATTTAAAACTCTTGCTCTCTCCTCCATGCATCTCCAGCATGTTTTCACCCTCTTTCCCAGCCTCCTTGTGCTGCATTCCAGGGAGTTTCTTGGTCTCATCTGCTGCTGAACCATTCTATTGTGTTAAATCACAATTTTTTTTTTTCATGTTTTTAACTTAAGTTTGGTGCTCATGTGTGGCTGGTTGCTTTTGATAGACTTTTGATACTTGTTCCTTTCTAGACCTCTTTTGTTTTCTTGAACATTTAACAATGTAACATTTCATATTCTGTATCTGATCATTCCAATATTTAAAGTCTTCCGTTGTCTAAATCTGCTATCTCTCAACATGGCTTCTTTTCTTGCATACCTTTGTGGTAGGATTTTGAAATCAGATTTAATTGAACAATTTAATCTGTTTCAAGCCTGTGTTTTTCTGGAGGGTTTATTTTTCTTTTGCCAGGAGGCTGGGAGTGTTCTTGGTTGGGACCACTTTGGCTCCATTTGAGGATCCTGGTTTATAAATGGAATCTCAAGTTCATTTCCTCAAACTTAAGGTGTGGTGGGAACTGGAGTCTGGAAGGCACAGGGATCCAGAGATCCTGTAGTAGAATTGGCATTAGTTCTCCGGTATCTCAAATTGTTTCTCTTGAGCTTGTGGGTTACAGATCAGGTTTTGGCTGACTTTTCTTCTCTCACCTTCCTTCTTGCTACTTCCTTTCCTTCCATTTTTTAAGTCTTTTGTTAGGTTCCCAGTGTCCTCTAAAGCCCAGATGTGTTTTGAGAATTACATTTGCTGCCACTGATTGCAAATCTAGTTGTCCTGCAGTGAGAAAGCCCATCAGGAACCGTAGTCCTATACCTCCCACAGAGGAGGTTTTAATACCTTCTTGTGTCCAAAAATTCTAGATTAGGGAGGGTGTTATTACAGATACATTACCGTCTACAGAAGATTAGTTGCCTATATAATAGAACAAATATATATTATTCAAAGCTCCATAAAACTTTCATTTTGCATAGTAAATATGAATGAATAATGAACTGCATTACTTTTGTTTATGTTCTCTTTCTGTCTCTGGCTATAGAAGGTAGGTTGTAATTTGTATGGTTCATTCTGAGAATTAAGTAACTTCACTGCTACTTTCTACAAGTTAGTGCCATATAAAGAGATGGTTTACAAGGATTTGGAGGTAAATACATATCAAGGTGTAAATAATTGGGAAAGGCTTCCTTTAAAAAAGGTGGAATTATTAGGACATGTTAAATCACAGAAGGGATATTGTGTAAAGACAGTCTATAAATACGAAGTGGATTGGAAGAAAGCACAGAGGTGAGAGAGAGTTCAGAAGGCTCAGAAGGAGAGTATGCAGGGAGACCAGCTGCCTGCCTCTGTAAGTCAGGGGCAATCTGGAAGGGAACCTTTGGAAAGGAAGCAGTAGTGTTTGCATGTAATGAGCTACTGAAGACATTACAGCACTCTGATGAAGCAAGTGGTGTGCAATCAAGGCTGCTAGCTCAGTTGAAGTCGTGGTTTCAGGCAGCGAGCACACCTTTCCATCTGCCTTTATCTCCAGTGGGAGGACTTGTACTGTTTGAAGTTGACCTCCAGACACCTTTGCCTGTGGCTACAAATCTGTGCATCGCTTAGAGTTTCTGTGGTTGCTGGTTCATGGGGATGTCTGTCTTTTTTTTTCTTTACTGAGATTCACTTGTTAATTTTGCTCTTTTTTTAAAAAAAATATATTTCATCGATCATTGTCATGTGTTTCAAATGGGAGTGGGGATGATAGTGTGGGACCCCATCAAATGAATTTACATTGCCATCTTGATGAGAATATAAGTGTTTTACATGGCCATCCTGTGTCATTCCTTCCTGTTGAAGTGGGTTCTGTCTTCCCAGTTTTTGTCAGTGGAAGAATGGGGCCTTTATTATGTTGGGTGACTTGGCCAAGATTGCACATCTATCAAATGGCACATAGAGATTTAACCTCTGGTCTGACTGTAGAACCCATTTTCTTAAGGTGCCATGCCACCTTCCATGTAAGAATTTCAATATTCTCCTGCTTCTGAAGCTGTATCTTACAGGCCATGTATACCAGTATGTATCTATTCTTGTATAGTTCATTTATTACGCACATTTATTGGATACCAGTTATGTGTCAGGCACATTTCTAGGTGCTGGAGATGTGGCAGTGGGTAAGTTAGAACCCCCTGCCTCATTGAGCGTATGTTACATTTCATACTAACTGAAGCGTCCACTGGTAACAATGGATTTATGCCAGAGCTCCAGTAATGACTTTCTGAGTCACAGAAAATTCTGAATGGCCCCTTGTAGAAGTGATACTTTGGTGGTAGCCCTTGAGGTAGCTACTTGCATAGGGGAAAAGGAGGGCTGGGATAGAAATGTAAGGTACATGATAAATGGGCTTCAAGGCCAAATAATTCACCTGACTTTGAGAACCTTTTGGATTCAGTAGTTGAGAGGCTGTTTTAATGGTACATGGAATTTGTTTTAATCAGGTATGGTAAGACAGACATACAGACATGAAAATGATTGCCATGAAGGAAGAAATTTTTATTGTACTCACAGGAGTACAACAGAAACAGGAGTCATCGCATGTTAGCAGGACTATGAAGAGAAGCCACAGAGAGCATACAGAGAGCAGGCAGGGGGGGATCTGAGGTGGGGAGCCTTTATTGTGGGAAGGAAGGAATGGGTAAGGCAAGGTAAGCAAGCTAAACAAGTTTAGGATTGGATAGTTTGGATAATTTTGGCAGGCTCTGGGCTGTAGAGGTGGTCCCTAGGTGTCCAGTACCTAATCCCCTGGTGATTTTAAGAGGAGGATAGTGTCCCAAGTGTGAGAGCCCATAAGAGGAGGTGGTTGCGGGAGTGGATTTGGGATTTGTTGGTTTGCCTGTCAGAGGCATGTGGGCAAGCCCCAGATGTCAGAGCATCAAGAATACAGAAAATAAGAAAATAGAGTTAATACAGAGATGTTGTTTTGAGTTGTCTGCCATATTGTATGCCATTAGTACAGAAATGCAGTAGTTTGGAGTTACTTATATATGGTTAAGAAAATTCTAGAATTTGATAGCAAGGTATTTCCTCACCCCCGTACCCACACCCCAATTAAAATATACATTGACAGAAGGCATTTAATTTCAAAGCTTATAAATGTTCTGGCCTCAGAATGCTGCTCATTTATCTATCTTTCAAGTAATTACAGAGTTAGCAATCACAGATGTACAGAACATTTGACTTCTAGATTCCTTATTTTTAGATTTATCCAAATTACCCCACCAGATTAAGTAAGTCCTGTTTTTTTCTTCCTAGAGACCTGAACAGTTTCTTTATAACCTGTAAAGTGTGGTGTGAGCTGGGCTAACATTTCGAGCCTCTCCAGGGTCCCTGTGTGGCTTTCTTTCACCGGCCACTGGGGGCGTTGTTCTGCGAAGGTGCTCTCTCACACACATACTGCTTTGCTTACTGCTCCTTTACCTCTTTTTGCGTAGTTTTACTTCTGGCCTCCTGGTTTATGCAATTCTGCTTTCAGGGACTGCCCTTTGCTCTCCTTGTCATCTGGCCCATACTTTCAGGCTCCGTTCAGACCCACTGACTTCTTCTGGCAACTCCAGCTAGAGGTGCCCTATTTTTTTTTCTGTGAACTTGTATAAATATGCTCCGGCTAGTTACCATTTCATTATAGCCAGGTGTTCTTAGTTTTCCCTGAAGGTGGCTGTGTCTTAGCTTCCTAATGAGACTATAAAGTTCCTGAGGCCAGCAACCATTCCATACAATCCTTTGTATTCTCCCTCCTATGCACCCCCCCGCCCCGATTTGCACCTGTTTATATTTAGTGTTGGATTAAAGCTTCTTGAAGTCGCATCTTATTTCCCATGGGGTTATTTGTGATTTTTATGTTAAAAACATTTTCCTTCCTCACCTAAATCTCTCTCTGGATAAAAGAAATAGGAAGAAGGTCTCTTTAGATCAGGCCTTGACGCTAACAAGCTGTGTGGCTTTGAGTTGGGTACTCACCCTTTCCTTACCTGGGCTTTCTTGTATGTGATGTGAAGGAGAGGTACTGGATAGCTCTGGGGTCTGTGTCTTCCAGCCCTAACAACCCATGACACTACAGATCAGGAAGTTCACGGGTAAGTCTTTTAGCATGAAATTTAATTTCACGCTTTCGTTTAGTTTTAAATATTAAATTGACTTGACTCTGACTAGCCTTTGCAGATCTAAACACCTCAGTTGCTTTTTCTCTAGGGCAACTCTATTCAATAGAACTTTCTGTGATCATGGGAAGATTCTGTATCTGTACTACCCAGTTAGGCAACCATGAGCTACATGGGCTGGTTAGTGCTTCAAATGTGGATGCTGTGACTGAAATTTTAATTATAAATAATTTCATTTGATTGAAATTTTAGAATAGCCACCTGTGGCTAGTGGCTACTGATTGGACAGAGAAGCTCAATAGTCTTCCCACAGAGCTTTGGTACCTCATTTGAAAGACTTACATCTTTTTGTTAAATGCTTGGTTAAATCCTCAGCATGTTGCACATTGTGTTGCAGGGGACTTAACTTAAGGTTTAGGGTTTTACTGAAATGGTTTCCCTGGGCTTCTCAGGCAGAGTTACCAAAGTGCAGGGGGAGATTATGCCTTTTCCTCCTCCAGTTGGAGAAGCATGGCTCCAGAGTGGTCTTATGCAAACACAAAATTGAAAAGCCACACACAGATTCATTCTACTCTTTTTATGTTTGTTTTTAGATGAAAATAAGACTTCAAATAATGGCCAAATTAAGTACTACTTTATCGCTGCATCACACCCCCTGCCTTCCCTGCACCCACTTCTCTCCCCACAGTATCAAAAAAACACTTATGGTGTCAGTTCAGGATATGTATGCTGTTTCTCCTTCTCCCTTCCTTTGGTGGGGGAGATTCAGGTTGGAGAGGCATGGGCACTAGAGGCAAACAATAGCAGATGAGCTACCCAGAGAATGTGGATGATCTGTGGGCTTCTTCAAGGGCAGTCAGAGGAACAGAAATATAACTATGGTCACTAGTGTTTGTTTTTTCTTTACTATTAAAGATGAAGTTGGCTTGTTTGAAATTTACTGTAGACTTCCTACCTACCATCTCCCTTCCCTTCCTGTGTGGAGGTAATGCTGGATTGGAGGCAGGACGTGCTTGTAGAGTCATGCTGGCTATAGTTATGTTTGGGAGTCATAACTGACCGGTGGTAAATCCAGGGCTGTGGTGGAAGCTGTCTTACTTTAATGGAATTCAACACTGGGTGTTCTTTATTGTTCCAACTGAGCTTATATAGATAGTGGGTTTAGCCTCTAATTCTTTTCCTCAAAATAGGGAGAAAGGATTTTACTAGCTTTTCTGATGATAATAACACAACTAGATCCATTGTGGTGCCCAGAGTCGTGTAAAAGAAGGTGAAATGAGTGGCTGGTTTTCCCCTCTGTATAGTTACTTTGTATTTGCCATCAGTAATTGGAGCTTTCATTTTATTTCCAATACATATGGAAATTGTAACTTTTCACACGTTAATAGCATCTCTCTACCTCAGATATTAATAATGGAGAAGAGGGGCACCTGGGTGACTCAGTTGGTTGAGCTTCCGACTTCGGCTCAGGTCATGATCTCGCGGTCTGTGAGTTTGAGCCCCATGTCGGGCTCTGTGCTGACAGCTCAGAGCCTGGAGCCTGCTTCGGATTCTGTGTCCCTCTCTCTCTGCCCCTCCCCCACTCATGCTCTGTGTCTCTCTGTCTCAGAAATAAATAAACATAAAAAAAAAATAATGGAGAAGAATTTCCTGAAGAAAAACTAGAATTATGAATACAATAGGATTACAAACAGTTCTGAGATGTTTGTTTCCATTTCTCCTCTCCCTCCCACCTCACTTTCCTTCCCCCACCTTCTTGGTCCTTTCTTTTGTGGAACTGTATATCTTTTATAACTCTTTGCTGATGAAAACGAATCAGAAGCTCCTGCAGAGGTACAGTGGAAAAGCTTGGGCCAAGTCATAGACCAACACATCCAGGGCCGGTATCCAGCAGGATTCTATCACAATCCTTTTGCTTTCTTTATACAATGGCTAATGCCATTTCTTACAAGCAAATAACACAGAGCAAGACAGCACAACTGTAGTTTTGCAACTAACCAGTTTCCCCATTCCCTGCTTTCCTTTACTTGATCCATCATTACTTATTTCAGATTGTCCAGTGTGCAAGCATACTTCAATGCTACTCCCTCCTTCTCATGTTGAGGTGAAGGACTTCCTTCCATAAACCTCTCAGGTTATTGCCTTTTATTTTTTCCACAAGGACTACTTTACTGATATTGAGTGGAGGAGGGACAAGAAGAAATAAAATGAGCAAGAAAGACAGATTCTTCTTAAATCCTTTGAATTTAAGTTCTTATTGAGGATTTCAAATATTTGGATGCTTCCATGGATTTTTTTTTCTTTTAAAAGAATGATGCCAACTTTGAATGCAGCTCCTGGGTCACTGCCATAATTCTAAATGACTGATTGGAACTGGAAAAACAAGCAAACAAACAAATTCAGTATAAGTTCATGTTTCCTGGAGAACATTTTAAAAAGAACTGAGCGGATAGAGACACCCATCTCCCACCTCAAAGCTACCTGCATTCCAGCTGACAAACAAAATCAGCACCACTGGTTATCCTGACCAGAATGTCATGTCACTTTTATGACATCAGGGGTATATTTTAATGTGTTATATATATTTTAAATGATAATACACGTAGATATGTAATTGTTCTGGCTTGTTAACGTTAGTCATACTTGTTTTTATTAATGTTGAGCCCTTGGTTGGGAACAGCTCCGGATGATAGCAGTATTGTTACAGCATAGTGTGATCTGCTTCACAATATTCCTTGAGGCCCCCCTGCAGGGATCACATTACAGAAGAGGCCTGGATGGCCAGTTGTGCCTTTTCTCATTTGTCTCACGTGTTGCTGGTAGTGATGCATTAGCTCAGAAATCACTCCTCAGCTCTGTGCCCTATAATGGATACTGGGGGAATAATAATTAACATACAGCCCAAGCCTTTCATTCCTATAGCCTCTGGTTATACTGGTGTCTGCTTTGAATCATGAGATGTTTATGATCTCTGCAAATGGGAAGATGCAAACAAAATATAAACATACATATAAAGTCCCTTGTGGAGATTCTTGAGGTTAAAATTTGATTATTTTATTACAGCATGGTAATAATTTGAATTGGACTGCAAGTGTCTAAGTTGAAAGCCATTTTCAGTGGATGTTTTAACTTCTAAATTTAATATTTAAGACTACAGTTTTCCCTACGCCTTGAGACTTACAGGTGAGAAATTTGGGATTGACCCAACAGGATATACTGAATTACTCAATTCACCTTGGGGAAGGGAAACTGGAGACATGTTTGTGGAAGTCTGAAATTACATTCTGGTGATTATCTGTTGCAATCCAGATGCCCTGAGTTTCCTGGCCTCTCTCACATAGTGTGCTGCTGGACTCATTGGTAACTGATACCCTCAGAAACAGGTCCCCTGGAAGGCAGCACTAGCAAATGCTTCCAAGAACCCTTTAAGGGCAGATAGTAGAAACAGCATCAGGGCTAAATATATGGAAAATTCACAATAGAACTCCAGCGTGTTGTACTTATTGTTAGAACAGCAGAAGATATATAAAGAGCTTTTTCTCTCCCTTTAGATTGATTGGAATTAATGTGTTAACATAATTTGAATGAGTTGGTTTCTTTTTTATAAATTTAGGAGAGAGTTGTACAAACACATGCTGTAAATTTTCTGTCTTGTTTTGTTTGGATATGTGGTGTGGCATCTATTGTAGAGTGACACCTAGTGTTTGATGTGCTTGTGACACTGGGTAGGTTGAAAGGGGAATCTGCCTGGAAGTAGGCCATGCACCAGCTGTTCTTGGGCATTCACTGAGTGAACTTGTTGGAGTGGCCAGTCCTGAGCCGACTGTAGGTCTGCGACACTTTCTAATTGTGTTGAGACAAGCTTTTAAAATTCTTTAAGTTTTGGGGATGGCAGAAACCACAAGGTGGCATCTCACTGAGGCTTTGTTAATTCTCTACTCATAACTTAACCTCTAAACTCTTTGGAAGTAATTTTTTTTTTCATCTTATGAAAATATGACACAGCCAACCAGCTGTGCTGGTACCAAAATCAAAGAGACCTGAAAAGTGCAGTTTTTAGCCAGAAAATAGAATCTTATATGAACTGAAGAAAAGTATGGAGTAATTGTTTATGACTGAGATCTCCCATGTAAGATCCTTGTGTGAAAAGAAGACTCCTTTAGAATCTGTTTTAGTGAGTGCTTCACTCAGAGCAAAACTATATATTGTGGGTAGAATTATATGCTACTTTTTTTTTTTTTTTTCCGAGAGAGAGCATATAATCAGGGTTGGGGCAGAGAGAGAGAGAATCTCAAGCCAGCTCTGCGCCATGAGCATGGAGCTTGACATGGGGCTCAAACTCACAAACTGTGAGATTATGACCTGAGCCGACATCCAAAGTCAGATGCTTAACTGACTGAGCCACCCAGTGCTGCTATATGGTACTAATTTGGGGATTTGTGAAGGTCTCTGGATATTCTCTCATTAAAAGCAAAGAGTCTAGTGCAATTTGGTTTTCTTTAAAAAGATATTAGATCTTTGCATGATCTTAAACAAAGTTAAAAAAAAAATAACCTCTTAACAATCTATCAAGTGCCTACACTTCTAAGTTTTTGAATTTGCATTTTCAGTACCCGATGAAAATGCTTTCCTATTGGTAGCTGTCTATTTTGATCAATATCAGTAATACTTTTCTTTACTCCATGGTTCTGTACATCTCATGCTGGTGCTCTTGAATACCCTCTTTTTCCTATAACTACTTCAGCCTTTGTTCAGAGTTTCAATCTTCCCTCCTACTTGAGTATCCTGGTTAACTAACTAGTCTTTTGGTCTATGATCTCTGCCCCTTGTGTCTCCCTCTCACACCTGGAATGTTGTTTGTGTAATGTAATTCTGGTTCCCTTGGCCTTTAAGATGAAGTTTGAACTCCCCTGATGTTCAAGGCCCTTCCTGATCTGGCCTCTACCTCTCTCCATTCCTTGTTACTCTCCTTACTTTTGTTCCCGCTGGCAACAAAGCAGCAGGGTTTGCTTTTGTTTTTGTTTTTGTTTTTTCCTGCTGTTGCTTAGTCTGCCTAAAAATGCCCTCCACTGCCTGGCGTACTCCTGTGTATCCTTCAGGATTCAGTTCAAGGGTGATCTCCCTTTGGAAGTGTGCCCTGTCTGTACTCACTCCCTTGTGCACGTACTGACATCCCTGATGTTCTTGCCTTTACCCTTTAGGGCTGTCACTTTTTGAGCAGGAACAGTTTCCTATATCGCTTTATTTCTGATCCCTCACATGGTACCTGGCACAAAAGGGGCACTTAAGAATACTTACTAATGAGTCAAATAAATGTTTGATTTAGAAGGTATTTGTTTTAATTACCTGCACTGATTTGCAGTGCTTGGAGATGTTTTCGTTCTTACAAAACTTACTTTAAAAAAATTGATTTCTTCCTAAAATCACCTTTTTTCAACCTTTTGAGTTTAAAATTTAGAAGTGTTTTTTTTTGTAGGCGTACCTATACAGATTTGCCTCTTTCAGCTTTGACCAGTTTTTGTTCTACAGCATTCACGTTGTTGATAATCTTTAGTCTATAATTATATGGGTTTTTTTTTTTTAACCTGAGTGTTGCCAAAAGAATGTTTTAAAATCCCTCAAGTACTTGCAATTTTTTTTAAGTTTAAACTCTCAAAGGTGGGCTTGCAATGCATTGATTTGCTTGTGACTTGTGCAACTCCTACTTTGATGGTTTTATTCACATGGCTTAGAAAAATAACTTTTAGTAAATTTTCATGAATGTTAGAATCTATGAAGTGATTCTACAGACTTGCCTCTCTGCATCTATCTATGAAACAACTCTTAACTATATTCAAAGATGTTGTATTGCACTGTATTGCCTGTTATATTTTACAAAGATAGAGTGCATTAAAATCTCCTATTATAAGTATATTAAATATCTCAGTTTCTGCATTTGTTTTATTTTCATGCTATGTTATTGGTTGCATAAAGGTTCATATTATCCTTAAATTGTGAATTACACTTTTAATCTATTTGAAATGATTCTCTTTGTCCCCCTTAAAGCCTTTTCACTTGATATTGATACTGCTTTGCTGTGTGTTTGTACCTATGCATGCCTGATATGTTGTTTTTTGTATTTTATTGTTAATCTTTCTGTGTTTGAAAGCCAGTTCTGATTGACTTGGTCTTTGGTAGAGGAATTTAACCTGTTTGTATTTATGATATTTTTGTGTGTGTGATAATCAGCATTTTTGGTTTTTCTTTTACTTTTGTTTTTTGGGAAAGAGGTCACTTTCACTTCATGGAATATGCTTTGTGATTATAAAATATACTTTCTATTTTCTGTCATTCCAATAATTATCCTTAAATTAATAAAATAGTATTAAAACTTTCTTTCTTGTAATTATTCATATTAATTAAAAAAAACAGTATTTGATGATAGCCCCCTGCTTTTACTTTAACCGCATATATCTTTTGTATTTCTCACTTACCAGCTATTTTAAGTATTTTGTATCCAGATTTTTTTATATATAATATTTTTAGAATGTTATTTCTCTTATGTTAATCATTTTGAGGATTTACTCTATTTTTCATAACCATATTAACTCCAATTATATAAATATAGCTCACTGTCACAGTGTTTATACCCCTGCATCTTTGTTTTTGGATTGTTTAATCTCTGTATTTGCTGGAATGTGAATTTTCTAGAATGTGAATTTTCTTAGTATGTTGAAGAGGGGATATGCAGCTGGTATACTTCCAGCTCTATAATATTTTTTCTTCTAGCTTCAAACATATATAGCTGTATATATACTTTCCAAATTGTACTCTTTTTTTTCCTCAAAACTCTGGATTTGTTTGCTTTTTAAAATAGCTATAGTTTGTTTGCTCTATCTTTACCATGGCACCTGGTCTACTTTGGGGCTTCTGTTCTCCATATGGGTGTATATTCTGGGGTGCATTCTACTTGCTTTGGCCTACAATGAGCCATGGGCTGCACTGTCTTCTGGAGTTAATGTTGCAGAGAAAAAGACTGAGATTAGCCCGACTTTTGTTCCTCTGTGGATATTCTGATTTTTTGGATTTGTGTAGGAATTTTAGTTATATATTGAATTTACAACTTTAAATGTGCTCTGTCTAGCTGTTTCTCTCTGTTCAACCTATTTAGTTCCTGGGAGGCCTTGTGATACACAGGGTTGCAGTGGGGGTCTCTGTGGCAGACTCTAGATTCGTGCTTTCCGTATTTTCATCTTCACGTAATATTTCCTCATTTCAGAATGTTACTTATTTGTGTGTCATCGTTTTCTTTATTTTCCTAGGTCTTAAAAAAAAATTCAGGGTCCTCTTGGATCTTTTAAGAACATGACTCAGAAATTCTAAAAAAATTACCGTTTCAGAAAATCTGTTTCAGAAGGAGGAGTTTCCATATTTCTGTAGGATGGTCTCCTCCTTCGTTGCATATTCTGGTGTGTTCTGCCCTCACAGGAGGGGCACCACCTCCACCCCACATGATTCCGTGCAGGTTCATCTGTGCTTTAAGCAGCAATTCCTCTAAGTGTTTTGCTTGTTAGATAGGCTCCTTTACCCTTTCTGGGTTTTAATTGCTTAATGCGGTTTTCAACATTTTAATATTGGTTGAATTCTAAAATACAGGAGAGAGAAATTAGATGTCCCTCCCTTTTTATTACATCCCATATTTCCTTCAGGGGTCTTTGTCTTGTATTTTAGTCTCTCTTTTGAAATATTTTTATTCATTTTCTCCTTAGCTGAGAAAAGTATTGCCTGTCAAGTGATGACCTAATCAAGCATTAAGGTTTCCTATAATGTTTGGAAACACAATTCCATGCTTTGTTATATTTTTTTCTTAATTAAAAAAAATTTTAACGTTTATTTATTTTTGAGAAAGAGAGACGGACAGAGCATCATCAGGGGAGGGGCAGAGAGAGAGGGAAACACAGAATCCAAAGCAGGCTTCAGGCTCTGAGCTGTCAGCACAGAACCTGACATGGGGCTCGAACCCATGAACTGTGAGGTCATGACCTGAGTGGAAGTTAGATGCTCAACGAACTGAGCCACTCAGGCACCCTTTACATTTTTTTTTAATGTTTATTTATTTTTGAGAGAGAGAGAGAGAGAGCAGGAGAGGGGCAGAGAGGGAGAAACAGAATCCGAAACAGGCTGCAGGTTCTGAGCTGTCAGCGCAGAGCCCGACACAGAGCTTCAAACTCACCAACTGCGAGATCATAACCTGAGCCAAAGTCAGATGCTTAACCATCTGGGCCACCCAAGCTCCCCCCATGCTTTCTTATCTTTATCAAGTGCCTACTTGCGAGGTTCTGTGTTTCTACTGTGTTAAGAGTATGAGCACCTTCCTTAAACTAGAACATTTCCTTGTGTCTGACTGTACACATGAACTAAAATTGGAATTCCCGTTGTCTTGCTCTTTTTTAATTTTTCACTCATCCCTCTCTTTGTGCATGCAGTGCTTATTAGGAAACATGACATGTCAAGTGCTGTTCTTGAGGTTGGGGATACAAGATGGCTAATAGAGGGTCCCTTCTAGCAAGGAATCTAGCACCGAATGGTAGGGTAGGTCCTGTGTTTGTCTAACTGGGAAGCATGCTGGTGAGGGGTGTGGTGAGAGATATGGTTAATGTGGGCCCTTTTGAAGAGGTGATGGTTCACTTCCGTTTTAAGGACTGAAGAGGATATAACAAGATGGAACTGTGCTTTCCTTGCTCAGTAACAGCATGGCTAGTGATTAGGTAGATAGCGTACTGTTCTGGAAGGGATTGCCATAGAAGGAGAAGGAGAAGGAGAAGGGATTGCTAAAGAAAGCTAACAATGTAGCTATCTTATATTTAACATTATGCAGTTCCTTATTTTAGCTCATTTCTCTTAAATTTTAGTTCTGAAACAAGTGTTGACACCCAGAGATCAATGTACATATTTTGTCTACACCAGAAAGCTGAGTCATTGTCAGTAAGAGATGCATGGCTAGGCCCATGACAGCTGAAGAATAAGTTGTCCTCTCTGTAGGTCTACCTGGAAGTGACCATGCCACCAGCCTCCTCCTCCCCCTCCCATGGGTCCTTCTGAAACCAGACTGTCCTTGTGGCCTGGGCCTTCATGGTATTTCCATTAAACTCACCTGCCCAGATGTCAGAAGTTTTCTTCTCATTTATTACTCAAAAGGTCAAGGAACTAAGACTTACGTTCTTTTAGATAAAACTCCCTATTTTTTCCATAGTTAACACTTCCTTTACCTTGCACCCTTGTGTCATGTGGCTAGTTTCAGGGAGAGTTGCAGCTCGTGTACCCTACTTCTGGACACAACAGGTTTAGTTGGTCATTGTTTTGGTAGATTACCTCACGTGAGTTAGGATGTTATCTTGTCCTCATTCTTCACCGCCCTACCTTTCTAAGTGGAATTGAAATCAAGTGTGAATCTACTGGGATATGTTGCAATCATCTGGTAATAATTTGGGGAAAAAATGTTTCCCATACAAATTAAATGAAGATCAGCAGTTTTAAAGTATACTATAGCATCCTGTATGAACTCCAGCTTACATTTCGCATTATTCCTGGTCATGCAGTAGGTTCTGAAGAAAAAAGAACTATGGATAATCAGTTAAAAGAATGACAGATTCCCTGATGTGCTGATCAGTAGTAATACCTAATTTTGATTTCAAGTGTGCTATAATGGATTACCATATATATGCAGCTGAGCACTGAGCATTAAACAGAGTCATGTGTTTTTCAGAAAAGTAATATTTATTCACACTGTGTGGCTTTCTTGAATTTTTTTTTTTTATTTTACTCTCCAGTGAAACTACAAACAAGATGTCAATAGCTTATGTGGCATTCACAGTAGTGTAGCTTAGAATATCAGCTGCAGTAGAAATGCCATAATTGCCTCAGTAAAGGTAGGCTTCATCTGGTACTTTCTGAGGGACAGGCTTAGCATTTAGACACAGATGGTCATGTGGGGCTTTATTTTTATTGACTTCAGAGACTTTAATGCATAAAAAATGGTCCTGGCAATATTTGGGTACAAAAAGAAGCATCAGTGTAGGTGATGTTTCAACCTTTGAGTGGTTGTGTAAGATTCTGTCCATTTTGGAATGTTTTTAGTAGCTCAGATTGGGGCATGGTGTTTCATATCCAAACCTTACCGAGTTTATTTTTGAGTGTCTTTAAAGTCCATCCATTTTATAAATCTGAAAACTTTTATCCAGAAGTGGTGATGATGATAGACCTGACCTCAGAACAAGTTGGAGACTACTAGTGGCCTACTGACAGTATCCAGCATCTAGATACACATCATCCCACTGCATTTTTTTTATTTTCTTTATAGTAAAAGGACATTTTTCTCTACTGCACAGTAAGAAAAGAAACTTAAGGAGATAGGGTAAGTATTTTGGAAAGTTGAAAAGCGTGATTCAGTGCTGAATTTCCTGACTAAAAGTAAAGGTCTGAAGAACAGGCATGCCAAGCATTTGTATAGCCCAATATAAGATCTATCCTGAATCTGTGGCGTAATTTTCTCAGCATCTTCTATACGACGTTTTGAAATCAAGTGGCAGAATGGGACCAGAAGATGATCTCAGAATGCAGCCAGGGCGCCCAGTACCCTTGGCAGAGAATGCATGAGGAAGTAGGACACTGAGTCCTTGCCGTGCCATTCCCTCAGGAAGAGTGAGCTACACAGGAGGAGGCAGAACAAGGACAGGAAGCACTCAATGGACCGAGGCTTTGGTCTATGTGCGGCAGCAGCCCATTGACGAGAAACAACGCCAGCAGACGGGATGCCCCTGAAATAGGGTTCACTACTCTTAGTACTTCAGCCTCTTAATATGATGAGAATATTTTAATTAATAATTGGAAGATTATTGTGGCTGACAGAGTGATGTGCAGCTCACATCGCCCTTCAAGAAAGAATTTGCTACCTAGCTGCAAGGAGTAGGGCCAGCTGGCAGCCCGAGGCTGTAAGTGCCTTCAGCTCTCCAACTACAGTTGCTCTCTTCTCATCGTGATGCCCAGCCAGTGACGGAGCAAGGTGGTGGTACAAGGACCTTGCCATTTTCAGGCACACATGGCCCCTCTAATGTGCCATCTTTGCTCTGGAGCTTCTGCTAGGCTGGCAGATACTTTCAGCTCTGTATGGTGGTCTGAGGCTCCCTGCCCCCTCCTACTGCTTCATTTCCCTTGCACAGATGTTACTTTTCCAGTAAACCAGGGCACTGCTAACTCCACCATAGCATTCATCTCCCAGAGAACTACACCTGCAACGAGTGTTATTCATCTGTTATCAAACATGCTGAATTAGCCTTTGTAATACATTTTTTTAAACTTTTTTTCAATGTTTATTATTTTTGAGAGAGACAGAGACAGAAGATGAGTGGGGGGAGGGCAGAGAGAGAGGGAGACACAGAATCTGAAGCAGGCTCCAGGCTCCGAACTGTCAGCACAGAGCCTGACGCAAGGCTTGAACTCACAAGCCATGAGATCATGACCTGAGCCGAAGTTGGGACACTTAACTGACTGAGCCACCCAGACACCCCTGTAATACATTTTTTTAGTGAAGGGAAAGTTTGAGTTTGAACCGTAAAACTAAGATGTAAATGGAGGCCTTCTTTCTCTCTTCCATCTGGAGACTTGTAGCCCATCCCCAGGTCGTGCTTTTTCTGGGCTATAGAGCTGCTCTTTTGGGTTGGCAATAGACTGCTGAGACCCTGATCTTTATTTTCAGATCCAGAGTTGTTGGTTTTCTCACACAAACCTCTTTGCTTGTGATGTTTTCCTATAACTTGTAGACAGCTCTCTGGGTTCTCACTCCTGTCTGTGGCCTTGTCTGTAGCTCCTGGGCATGTTCAGGTTTACATTTTGTTGGTAGGACAGTGTTTGCATGGGTTCTTTTAAAATATTCCATAGAGAACTGATATATTTACTTCTGATTCCCTTTTAATATAGTGGATCTTAACAGATAACCCAGTTGATACACTTCCTTTTGTGTATTATTCATCTTATACACATGTTGATATATATTGCAAGGGGAAGACCTGCTTTGATTTTTTCCCCCCAAAGAGCCATTTACTTGCCTTTGCGCAATGTATAGATTGATCCATCCTGCCTGGTGTTTGGTGTTTGGCTGACGAAGGTTATGGGTTCTTCGAGCAACAGATAACGTTGAGTTTACTTGGTTTGATGCTGAGGTTATTTTGTTAGGTGGCAATCAGTTTCTTATATTTTCCATCATCCTTTTTCTAACTAGTTGTGCATATAAATAGTCATAAGTATTTTTAATCTTTAAAATAAATAAATGTGCAAGCACTTGGCACATCAAAAATTTCTTTTTTGACCTGTGCACACATGTCTCTAGCTCCTGCTGTACCTTCTTCATCCTTACTGTCTTCAGAGAGCTTCAATGCACTGATGTCTCTAGGGTCTCATCTTCTGTCATTTTAAGCCCTCTCAGAGGGACCTTACGCATACATATCTTCAGCTGTTGCCTATATTCTGTTACCATCCAAGTCCTGCTTCTGCCTTCCAGACCCATATATATCTAATTGTCTAGAACATCTCCTCTAAGAAGTCTGTTGACACCTCCAATTCCAGGATGTCCAGAACCAAATTGGACATGTTTCAATTCTGGGATTCCTTCTGGATTTGATGTCTTAGATAGGGGTATTGCCATACTGAGCCACTAGGAAATCCTTCTTGAGTACTCCATTCACCACAACTACTCTGTCTGACTGCCAGCTCAACAGTTTTACCTTCAAATATCATTATTATATGCATCTCCTCTTTACTGTGCTGAGCTTTGTCCAGGCTATTTCATTCCTTCTCTGAAATGCTACCATTGCCTCTTCATTGATGTCTCTGCCTCTCGTCTCAGTCATCTTAAATACCACCCCCCCCCCCCCCAGCTGGAACTTGTTCAGGGACTGAACCTGTTCAGTGCTTCATGAGATCATGGCCTCACCTATCCAGTTCCTTCTCCTCCCATCCTCATCTACCTACTAACCAAGTAGACCCTCTAACTGCTGCTATTCTTTTCAGGTATCAAGCTGTTTTTGCCTCTTAGCCTTCACACATGCTCTTCCTTCTATTTCTGTTCTCCACTAGGCTAATTTAATTAATCCTACAAGTCTCAGCTCAAGCATCCCTTTTTTCTGGAACCATTCTGTGAAGGTTCTGAGATGAGGTGCTTTCCCCCTCACCTCTACACCTCCTCATACAAACTCCTATTGGGCTTTTTTCTTTTCCTCTTGAATGATATTTTCTTTATCATCTCTCTTGCCCACTAATCACAAAACCCTTAGAAGGAAGAACTAAGTATTTTATGAATATGAACTTATTTTTGCATTTCAGACACCAAGCTTGGTATCAAGTGTGTAGATATTTTTCACTAAACGGGATTTGATTGTCCATTGTGTGTGTGTGTGTGTGTGTAAGTGTGTTTGGGAGTATGTCCGCATTAATACATAATAAAACAGTACATAGGATACACTTTAGAGTTATGCACTTAAGAAATACCAAGTCAACATGTTCTGGAGGAAGTCAAAAGTGGAAATGTAGGAGAGAGCTTGTGTCAGTGATTGTCAGCCATGTGGTCAGCCACATACAGCTTTTAATATATATAATCAGAAATGGTCTTCGATATAGTTTTATAGCATTTTCATCCGTGTAGATGTGTGGTATGAAGAATTTGTAAGAAATACCATAACTAAATATATTTATATTTTTTTATTTATGTTTGTCAGAGTTTGAAAAATTCTTTTAAATCATACAGATTTTATTTGAGTTTTCTTTACTAAGCTCAGGGTTTAAAAAATGCCCATACATTTTAACATAAATATCGGTCATCAGTCAATGACATATAGGGAGTACAAAGGTACATTTTATGTTAACGTGAACAAAGGGACAAAGCAAAGGTCAGGATGACCTGTAAAACTCATGGTTTTACAAATAAAATGAATGCAGAATTCTTCTACTGAGTATTTATTGAGCACATGCTGTGTGCCAGCCACGCTCTAGGTGCTGGGTATACTTAAGAGGAAAAGACAGAGGCATTCTTGCACTTGCAGGGCTTACACTCTGGTAGAAGAAATACTGCCTTCGAATGAGTAAACTTGAAGAAGACTTCAGTGAGGGATGAGGGCTATGAAGAGGACAGAACGGGCAGTAGAGATAGCATCAGAGCAGTGGGGAGGGAGCCAGGCTCTTCTAGAAGGAACGCCCAGAAAAACCTCTATGGGGAAGTGACGCTTGCAGTGAGAACCGGATGGTGAGACGGTGCCATCAGTGCCAGGCTGTGGGTGGAAAAGCATCCAGGCCGAGTGTGAAGTCGGTGCCATTTGGAATCACCTGCGTTTGATGCAAGTTTACCTGTTGTGCCTTTTCTCAGTAGACGTTCTTATACATTTACTGTCGTCACCTGAGAACGAATGATGTGATACATGTATGTTATTGACCCACTTGGAAAGTTAAGATAAGAAAACGAAACAAACCAAACCCCAGGCAGGTTTAGATGGAGGAGGCAGTTTATTAGCTGCCTGGAAATACACTTATTCGGGAGATCTGGATATAAATTTTTTACCTTCGTCTTTTAAAATGTTAGAATATTAGCTTAGATAACCTAGAAAGAAGATTTTTCGTGGTAAAATAGTGATATCTTTCAATAACAAGAAAATGTTTTGACTGTTTTTTTTTAATTTCTACATTTCTTAAAAAGGTGGTTGCAAATAAAGTACAAGGAATCTTATGATCCAACAGTAACTTGCCAAAACTTACTTTCGAGTGGGGAAAAAAGAAAAAGGTCCTTTGGGGTTTGGGGAGGGATTTGCTTTTATTAGCCAAATACTCTTGTATGTCATAAATTCATTCTTTATCGTACCTTCCAGTGTTTGGGGCGAAGGAGGTGGAAGTTCTGTCTGCAATCTGAAACTTACTCTTAGCTATTAATTTCAAGAAATTCTTGGCAGCAATTTCATTTTGTTATTTCACTGAATGAATGTTCAAGGTCTTCTCTTCTTTGTTGTTCATATTTCTTCCCAGCTCTGGTCTGTATCCAGAGACTAGTAATGATAATGCAAACGGGAAATTGAAGGCCAAAAAGCAGAAACCTGGGGCATCTAGCATTTGAGAAATTATTCTTTTAATTCTTAAGCAATGGCTATGATTTAATTAAGATAAAATTATCATTTTAGGTTCCCCCCCCCCCTTCTTTTCCTTGTTTTCTTTTAGGAAGAATTAAACTTGGGACAGTGATGTCTTTAAGGTACTCAGGTAAAGAAGGTTGCCTGGGGCAAGTAAGACACTGTCCCATGGGCTACAGGGTCAGGTGTGCTATTTACATTATTATAAATCATTTGTTTTCTTTCTGTTTTCTTTTCTGAACTATGTATATACTTTTCACACATAGTACTATCATGAAATGTGTAGTTTATGTTCTCTTTATCTTACCAGTTTTTAAATTTGTTTTATAGAAAATACTGCAGTTTCTACCTGAACGAATTTTCTTTCGGTGGCATTACCAGAGTATAGGTAAGAACAATTTAAAGATTTTTAAAGTCATATGGATTTTTTTCCAGTCAAATTTTTAGTAATGTTTTATATAACTAGCACCATCAAGATTAGATTATAACAAAGAATGCTAACAAGGATATGTTGGTTAAAAGCAAGACAAGTCCACTCTGGACTTTGGAGGAAAATATAATATCTATCCCTGCTCTAAAAGTGCTATTTAAAAAGAATGGTTCATAGATCTGTAGCATCAGCCTCACCTGAGAGCTTGTTAGAAAATGCAGAATGTCAGGCCCCAGCCAGACCTGCCAATCACAGTCAGCATTTTTTTAAATGTTTATTTACTTTTTAGAGAGAGAGAGCACAAGTGGGGAAAGGGCAGAGAGAGAGGGAGACAGAGGATCCTGACAGCAGAGTCTGATGCGGGGCTTGAACCCACAAACTGTGAGATCATGACCGAAGCCAAAGTCGACACTCAACCAGGTCTCAAGACAGTCTGCAGTCTGTAACAAGAGCCCAAGGGGATTCCTGTGGATAAAAATTGTTGAGAAACATTTGATCTGGAGGATTTTTCTTAAGTGACTTCATTTTTTTCTTACAAAAATATCTTGTTCTTCATGACTTTATCATTGATCAGAGCTATTGTGTTTGAATACGTTAGTGTGTGGCAGCAGGAGGGAACTTGCAATATAGCCACGTTACCACGTTTCTGTGCAGCTCTTGACATCAAACATTTCCTCTCAACTTAATATTCATGGAACAGCTGGCATAATTTGTGATATTGATGGTGAGCCTTTCTTTTTAAAGAGTATCTGGTTTGGTCTGTCTGCCTTAGAAGACTTACAGTTGCTATAATTTTTATACCTTGCCAGATGATCATATTTGCAAAGAGCATAACCTCATAATGGCATCCTACTATCTGATCATTCATTCATTCAAATATTTATTGAGGGAGAAACAAAGTTCTGAGGCTGAAACAAAGAATATGTCACCATCCTTGTATTGTGTAAGCTGATTGCCTGGGGTGAGGGGTAGGTGAGAATAAAATAATTACAGTATAACTGTCGCTATGAAAAGTATACTGGTAGCAACAAAGAAAGTTGAACAATTCTATTCAGAAGACCTGAGGAAGGCTCCAAGAGAGGTAAATCTCCACCTGAGCCTTGAAATATGAGTGCAGAAAGCGTTTTCTAGATGAGAGATCAATGTGTGAAAGACACAGGACCTGAAAGAACATGGCATGTTCGATGGATATTTCAAAATTCAGAATCCCAAATTTAATTTAGTACTATTTATGTGAAAAATGTTACTGGCCCTTATATAAACTGAACTGTTTAGTAAAGTATATATAATAAATACATCTACTGAACTGAATGATTAAATCCTCACTTTAAGGTAGTGCCTTGGTCTTTAAATCTTTCTCAAACACACAAAGAAGATTTTCCTTTACATTATAGAGTTATTGATAGCATTTCTGTTAATTGATACTTCAACCTTGTGTATTTGAAGTAAAAACTTAAAAATCAAATGCTAAGTACAATCTGAAGAGATACCACAAGGACTTGTAGTGCTCCATGGTGTAGTGGGAATGGATGAAAATGAGAAATAACATGCGGTATGTTTTATCTGTGCTAGATATAATCCTTCCATTTTGTTCGTATCTTATAAGAAAACCACACTTGTTTTCTTCAGATAGTACTTTAAAATGTCTGGAGATTAATAGCCCCTCCTCAGCCTGAATGAGCTTACTAGAACTAGGTGTAGAAATTCATTTGCCATTTGTGTTGTGCAACTTTATGCGCCTCATGGGTGGTGTGATGTTACCTTAATTCTGGCTGCTGTTACCACATGGACTGGTTAAAATTGTGGGTACAAGTAGCTTTTTACCCAGTTTAATAGCATCTGACCATGAACAGTGACTCTTGGACTGGGATTGCAGAGGAATAGTCCTTTTGAACCAGCATAAGAGCAGGTGTTGTTTACCTCGTTAGTATGTAGAATAAGCTAGTTTACCTAGTGTATAGAATGAGTTATATTTCAGAATGCTGAAATATGGGCATTTGCATATAAAATCATCCTGTACTGATGTATGACAGACACTAACACAATGTTGATGTCTATAGGTAACACCCCAGGGACTGGGCACCGCCCTGTAACCAAGAGGATTCTTATTCCTGTAGCCTAAGATATGAATATTCAGCAACAGTGGCATAACTAAATCCAAAAGAGCCTCAGTCAGGTTAGTCAGGTGTTGCCACCAGATGAGTTCAGATTCAAGTCAGGTCCTGTCCACTAGTGAATTGCACACAAAAAACGTTAGTTTTCATAGCTTTCTGGATTTTGAAATTGCCAATAAGGGATTGTGGATTTGTAACTTTACACATTTTTTGACATACCTCACTCTCTTGCATTCTTTTCAGTTTATTCGGATTTGTTAAAACGGTTATCATTTGTCACTGAAGGTCTTGACGAAGTTAGTTGTAAAAACTAAGTAAATATTAAGGAAACACCAGATTTCAGAGGAAAGGAACATGTCTTAAATATTTCCGTAGCATTGGTATCTTCTTGACTTCTGCAAAACCTCTTGAGTCAAGGAGAGGAAGCTTTTCACTAGTCAGTGCCAGACATTCTAGGTATCTAATAGTTCTTATTTTAGATCTTTTACATTCTAGATACCTAGTATTTCTTACTAATATGAAGAACACTACTGTATAAACTTTGTAATAAAATGTTACTGTGGTTGGTAGTGGCCAAGGTTCTCTGAAATACTGGGTTAGGATCTTAAAGCTGGGTTTGCACACCACTGATTCAGTATATTTCCTGCCCCACACTACAAATAGTGTCACCAAGTATAGAAACCTAAAATAAGAGCAACTCCTACATTCTGCAAGTCTGAAAAGTTCTCAGACCTACCGGATAGCCAGGTTTTATCCTGGGAAGGAAGAAATTAATTTGAAATACCACCTGACACATTGTTTGAAGTCAGTTTCCTATCATGCCATTTTGTTTTGTCTATAGTGAAGAGAGACATTTCATTTCTCTCAAAATTGTTTTTAAGTTTTATTTTATTTATTTATTTTTATTAGAGAGAGCAGGAGAGAGGGGGCAGAGGGAAGGTAAGAGAGAGGGAGAGAGAATCTCAAGCAGGCTCGACACTTAGCACAGAGCCCGACACAGAGCTTGAATCCCATCATTCATGAACTATGGTATATGCTAACCTGCTACTTAACTGTTTATAAATTTCCATTACTGATTACAAATGGGAAAATTTTCCTGAAGTCATTTTATTTTGTTTTTTTTTCTAGTAATGTTTATTTTTTATTTTTTAAATTTTTTTATTTTGTTTTTTTGTTTTTTTAAATTTATATCCAAATTAGTTAGCATATAGTGAAACAATGCTTTCAGGAGTAGATTCCTTAATGCCTCTTACCCATTTAGCCCATCCCCCCTCCCACAGTCCCTCCATTTTAGTTCAGTAAATCACGATGGACAAGGGTGGCCACTCGAAGCCTTATCTCTGTGTGATAATGACAGGTCACAGGATGTGAGGAGATGACCAAGAATGGCACAATAGTAAACCAAGGATATTTGGTGCAGGGGCAGGCTGTGGCCCCTTTTCATGTGCCCAAGCATCATTAGTATAGGACTGAAGTTATATGTGTGTTTCCTTTAAGAGGGTTTACAGTTCATGAGCCTCTAGAAAGCAAATCCTGTCCCATTCAGTGTACAGTGCTATGCCTGTACGCAGTAAAAGTTTGCTGAGGGGTGGGAAGAAATATTTTTTACTAGAGATGTTTTATATAAAAAATTCTCCAAATAAATAGCTCTTGGGCTTAAAAGAGTAGGTTCAATTAATGGAAAGTTCACATAGTACCTCATATGTGTTTTTTATAAATGAGTGATTATTAATCTAGTTTGCTCAACTAGGTTCTTCTTATATATAATATAAAAACCGATGCAGATTTGCATTGGTTATAAAAACTGCAGATTTGCTTGTGACTTTTTAAGAGTATCCCCCTGGCTTTATGCCTTGGGCTTCACAGTGGTCTGACAGTGCTTAGGATGTGAACACAACCTCTGAGCCGCCTTATTTCTCAAAGTTTCTACAGCTCACTGGGCTCTAACTACTCCTCCGGACGTTGAGTCTGACAACCCTCCCTGGGCCCATCATAGGCCACACCACAGCTGCCTCTTCCCTAGGGAACAGGGTCTCCCATGCACTTTACACTAGGACTTCCTCAGAGGTGCATTGCAGCCAGGCTGAGCTACAGGGACCCTGCATGCCTCCATGTCCATCAGGGGATGGCTGAGCCTCATGCCCCCTCAGCCCACTTGGTGTCTTCCCAGGATCCTCTCTGGCATGCTTTCATCATCATTGCCCTGCATTTCTTGCTCTCCTTCCCACTTTGGACATGGCCCTCTGGAAATCCTCTTGGGTTAAGCCACAGCCCTAGAGTCTCAGCCTCATTGTTTCACCTCCTCAGCTACCTAATACCTGGCTTTTCTCTCAGGCTTCTCTGTCTCCCTCAGAGCTGTGGGGGTGAGATCGTGGTCTTTATTTTCTCCAAGACCCATTCTAGACCTCATCCACTGCCCCCTCTGTGGAAACCTCTCTTCCCTCAACTGTACCTTGTCCCTCCTCATTGCCACCATGTCTTCTGATCTCCTGCTTACTTGCCTTTTTTTTTTTTAATGGCTTAGCTATTTACCCATCAGCTCCTTGACCCCCTCACCCTTTGTGGCTTCCTGACTTTATCTTCTGGACACTTGTCATTATGCAGATTTGTATCTGAGAAAAACCTGTGTCCTCCCGATTTTTCACTTAGTCACTCCCAAGCCACCTGCTCTGTTTTTTCCTTTTTTACAAAGCTGGTCTTTTTTGGGAGTATAATTGATGATAATAAACTCTATGTATAGAAGATGTTAATTTTGATGTTTTTTTTTTTTAATTTTTTTTCAACGTTTATTTATTTTTGGGACAGAGAGAGACAGAGCATGAACGGGGGAGGGGCAGAGAGAGAGGGAGACACAGAATCGGAAACAGGCTCCAGGCTCTGAGCCATCAGCCCAGAGCCCGACGCGGGGCTCGAACTCACGGACCGCGAGATCGTGACCTGACTGAAGTCGGACGCTTAACCGACTGCGCCACCCAGGCGCCCCAATTTTGATAAGTTTTGACATAGGTGTACACCTACGAAATCATTACAACAGTCAAGATCATGAACATAGCCATCATTCCCAATGGTTTCCTCATGCCTTTTTCCCACCCCCCTGCCAAGTTCCCAGGTAACCACTGATCTGCTTTTTATCATTATAGATTAGTTTGATTTTCTAGAGTCTCACAGAAATAGAATCATGCAGTATATACTCTCCTTTGGCTTCTTTCATTCAATAAAATTATTTTGAGATTCATCTGTGTTGATGTATATCTTAATAGTTCATTTCTGAGTAGTATAGTATTTCATTGTATAGTTATACTATAGTTTATCTGTTCACCTGTTGATGGGCATTTAGGCTGTTTCTAGTATTTGCATACAAGTAGAACTACTGTAAACATTTGTGTACAAGTCTCTATGTAGACATGTACTTTCCTGTCTCTTGAGAATGGAATGGCTGAATCATATAAAATTATATGTTTAATTGACAGACTCCTTCCCAGAGTGGTTGACATTCCCACCAGTAGTATGAGAGTTCCAATTACTTTACGTTCCTATCAACACTTAGTATCATCAGTCTTTTTATTTCAGTGGTAGTACTACCTTGCTGTGGTTTTAATTTTCATTTCTCTACTGACAAATGACTTTAAACATTTTTCCTCTGCTATTTGCCATCTGTATGTCTTTGGCAAAGTGTACGTGTGAATTGATTGACCACTTTTTAAAAAAAAAAAAATTAGTTTGGGGCGCCTGAGTGGCTTAGTCGGTTGGCATCCCGCTTCGGCACAGGTCGTGATCTCTCGTAGTTTATGAGTTCAAACCCTACATCAGACTCTGGGCTGACAGCTCAGAGCCTGGAGCCTGCTTCAGATTCTGTGTCTCCCTCTCTCTCTCTGCCCCTTCCCTGCTCACATTCTGTCTGTCTCTCTCTCTCTCCCTCTCTCTCTCTCTCTCAAAAATAAATAAACAGTAAAAAAAATTTTTTTAACTTAGTTTGTCTTCTTAATATTGAATTTTAAAAGTTCTTTACGTATTCTGGATTTATGTGTTTTACCTGATATGTGACTTGGAAATATTCTCTCCCTATCTCTGACTTGTCTTTTCATTGCTTTACTTGTGTCCTTCAAAGATTCAAAGTTTCTAATTTTGATAAATTCCAGTTTATTGGTTTTTCTATTATGGATTGTGATTTTGGTGTCCTGTCTAAGGAATCTTTGCCTAACCCAAGATCACAAAGATCTTCTATGTTTTCTTCTAGAAATTCTATACTTTATATGTTTCATATTTAGTTCCCTGATTCCTTTTGAGATTAATTTCAAATTCCTCCAGTGGACTGCGTTCCTTTGTGCTTATTGTAAATATTATAGTGCCAGAAAGTTCTGTGTTCCTGCTCCACTGGCAGCTGGCAGCATGGCTTACACACCATCAGCACCCTAAAGGGTGTTTCTCTGTGTTCTTGTACCCTTCCTGGTGGTATAGTGTCTTTGCTTATAAATTGGTTTGAGGCATGATATACAGAGGGAGTTTTTTAAAAATAAAAACCACACAAGAATCAGTTTTATAATGTTAAAGTTATATTAGAACTATCTTTATGAACTAGTGACCTTAAAAGGTGTCTAAAAGATTGCCACTTCATCAAGAGAAATCGTCAAGCAAGGCAGTTCTCACAATTGAAAATGACATAGGCAAAGAAGATTTTGAAAATTTTGATGAATTTGTTTCATTAAAGCCAGGAGAGTAAAATTGTAATACATTCTGTGTTATAAACAAAACTTAAGCTAATGTGAGTTTTAATAATTTTCGATTGTTCAATATTGAATTTTTTGTTTTTCAATGTTTTTTCAATGCTTAAATGTTCTGGGAAAAAATTAACCATTAAAAATATATGAAAACATATCTATAGTGGTACACAGTTTTCCTTTTATGTTAGGCTCCAGTATGACTCAGCTGAACACTGATACTTATTTAAAACCTTAATAATGTTCATCATGGATTGTTTGGCACTAATTTTGATTTTTAGAAACTATTGTATTAAAATATTATTATTTTTTGATTATTGAGTTTTCTTGTGCAGACCCCTCACTCTTCTTGTCCTAGACCCAGCCCTCCTTAAAAGCAATAAGACTTACATTAAAAGGATGTTTATAAAATACAATAAAAGCCAGTAGAAGTTAGAAGTTCATAGAATCAGTCCAACTAATTAGATTTTTTTTTTCAACGTTTATTTATTTTTTGGGACAGAGAGAGACAGAGCATGAACGGGGGAGGGGCAGAGAGAGAGGGAGACACAGAATCGAAAACAGGCTCCAGGCTCTGAGCCATCAGCCCAGAGCCCGACGTGGGGCTCGAACTCACGGACCGCGAGATCGTGACCTGGCTGAAGTCGGACGCTTAACCGACTGTGCCACCCAGGCGCCCCTAATTAGATTTTATTTACTCATTTATTCACTCTTCCCTCACATGAATCAATATAGTGGCAATCAGTAGGGTTGAAGAGGCACCTAAAATTTGGGAGTGGGTATAATTATAGTTTGGATGGGGTATTTAAAATTCCAAACAGATGTGATATAGAGAGAGAAACTTTTTGAAATTAAAATGAAAAAGATTTCATAATGGTAGTTAGAGTAGCAGTATCTTTGTGAACTTTGGACCCTAGGAAATGCCTAAAGTAGCCAGGCAAGGCTCTCTGGTATTTATCACCAGTTTTCATGTTGAAACACTATTCTGTGTGCTCCTACTGCACAAGTTTTCTTTCTAATGCTGTTCTTATTTAAAAAGAGTTTCTTAGAGAATAGCTGATGCCTTATCTTCTGGGGAAAATGTGTTTTTCATATACCAGGCACTGTTCTAAGCATTTATATATGTTAACTCATTTAAACTTCATTAATAATTCCCCATGGTAGGCACTGTTATCATCCCATTTCACAGATGAGAAAACTCAGGCATAGTGAGATTAAGTAACTGACTCAGGTTATACAGTAAATGCAGAACCTAGATTTGAACCCTAACAATCTGACTTCTGAATATGGCTCGTAAATGCCAAGCTATACTACTTCACATGTACAAGAGTTTCTTGCAAGATGGAAACATCAAACATGTATGTGTTTTCTATTGCTGCTCTAACAAATTACCAGGTTAATTTCAAGAAAAAGTCAGGGACTGTTGGCCGATATGGGTCAAGACATTCTGTATGTCTCTTTGTAAAGTCTGTCCTATTTATAAGTATTTTTCTTCTTTCCGTTGTAGAGAAGAGTGGATATGGGCAACTATGGGTAGGCCAAACATTAAAAATAAAACTGTAGACCCATTCAAAGTAGGGGAGGGGCTGATAAGCCCCAGTGGTCATGCACAATAACCAGGAGAAAGTGTTCCAAGAATGTGTTGCAAAATGATAGATTTGCCAGATGTCCAGGAGGAGAGCTGTGTGAGCGGACTTTATCTCGAGTCTTTTGGGGAGTGGAGTGTCTGTTGGCCCTGCCAACCACGTGAGGTCCTCATGGGCATACTGGAGTCAATATTAAACTGAGGCAGACCAACCTTTGTCCAAGAATGGGTGAACATGGAGGCAAGGGACAAGGCCCCAGGTTAAGGAGAGGTGTGGGATAAAATAGTTCCATGAGAGCAGACACTTGAACCTTAGTTGTGAGAGAGATTAGCTCAATAAATGCTGGCTCTAGACCAAAGAAATACTGGATATGGTTTGGTGACAGAAGTAGAGGGAGGAGGGCAGTTTAACTTCTGTTACTCATTCACAACCGTTGATGATTTAGTGTTGTTGGTGACTTAGTGTTGTAACATAGTCATAACAATGGCGACTTTCCACTGAATCTTAGTGTTAAGTGTTATAAATAGCAACAGCAGTTACAAAATTGTGTGCATTTAACTAACATGTTGTATCTATCCACTTAAATATGACCTGTAGAAATTTGTTGAGACTGGCTCTATTTCTTAGTGGAACATCTCTTGAAATACATTACTGGAGTAAATATGATTTGATGTGTGAGTTTTAATTTTGCATAAAACTTATCATCAGGAGATTGAAGTCATTTTTTTCCCCAAAATTTTAGAAGAAAAGGTTCTCTTGCCTGACTTCCAATACATTTTTTTTATTTTTAAAGATTACTTCCTTCTTTAAGGTTAAGATTAGAGCCTACATATGATATTTAGGTGGGTTGCCAAGCCAACTCCATACTAAGACATGAACATGTTATAGAATAATATGTTTCCATCCTTGTAAGAGAGACTTTTCTAATTAAAGTGGGCAGCAGCACTGAAGTTTTTGCAGTTGAGTGGTGTAGTTCTGAGTAAACATTGATTCCTCCTCCTTAACAGTGACGAAAGAGCTCTGCTAGAGGATTTATTGATGGCCCGAACATATAAATGTGATTGTCACTGCAAGGAAACATGCTATCTTGAATATTTGCAAAATATTCTTGTAAAAATGTTTTATAAGCAGTAGTTTTATATTATTTTTACCTTTGGAGATTAGAAAAGAATCATTTATTTTATTCATGATGAGATGTTTGCACTAAATCTACTGTGGGTATATGTGTTACTTAATATCAGTCATTTTGACTATTTTAAGAGTTTCGAAGAGTTTCACACTTAACGCAATTTTATCTTAAAGATATCTCTCCTTCTGTGATATTGATTTTCTTTTCTTTTAAAAAAAATGTCTTTTCTTTTGTCATAAGTATAATGAAATGTATGATGTATAATGTATGATGTATAATGTATGATGTGAAATGTATGATGTATAATGAAAAGTATAATGAAAAAATGTCTTTTCTTTTGTCATAAGTATAATTTTTCTTTCTAAAACTGACCTTTTAAAAATACATCTTAATCCACTCTGAGTTTTTTTTGTGTGTGTTGGTATAAATTTATATACTCTTTCTAACTCAGTGTTTTAAACTTTCAGGCTCAACTTTAAAGAAGCTTCTACACACTGGAAATTCTATTAAGGTATTTATTTTAGATGAATGTGCAATGTCATTTTGCAACATTCTTAAATTTAGTAGTGCCATAAAGTGACAAAATGAGGCCATTTGTAGAGAAAAAAGATCTTTAAAAACCACTTGACTTACTCTTTATTTTTAATTAAAACTAATATGGAGTTTATTGGAGTTTTTGTTCTTACATCAAAACTTATTGTGATATACATTTTAAATATTATTTGGGGAGAAGGGCTTAGGATTCAGAGTTTGGAATTTGGAGTTCTAATTTTGATTGTACTGCGTACAGTCAGGTAACCGTCAGCAAGGCGCTCACTGCTCCAGTTTTATCCTCAGGAAAAGGAAGGGTTCCTCTCCAAGCTTCCGAGCTAACATGCTAGATTCCGTTCACTCCAGCAATCTTGTTAAAATTATAGTTGTCTCTGAATTACTTTTGCTGGTTTTGAGAGCCATTTTGGGAGAAAAGAGCAGCAGAGTCTTACTCTTGAATATTTGTTTGCAGCATAACTTTAGGTTAACAGTGGCTTATTTTAAAACAAACATACCTTTTATAATGATATATAATACCATTTGATGCTAGATAAGATGACCCTAAAACATAAATGACAAAAGAAGCCAGCTGGGGATATATATTTTATGGAAGGTGATTCACTTATAGCTAATTGAGTTATGTGTGTTTCTTTAATAAGTTCATATTAAATGGAATACTACTTAGCAATGAGAAAGAATGAAATCATGCCATTTGCAGCAACATGAATGGAACTGGAGGGTATTATGCTAAGTGAAATAAGTCAGTCAGAGAAAGACAGGCATCATATGTTTTCACTCATATATGGAACTTGAGAAACTTAACAGAAGACCATGGGGGAAGGGGGGAAATAGTTACAAACAGAGAGGGAGAGAGGCAAACCATAAGAGACTCTTACATACAGAGAACAAACTGAGGGTTGATGGGGGCTGGAGGAGAGGAGAAAATGGGTGATGGGCACTGAGGAGGGCACTTGTTGGGATGAGCACTGGGTGTTGTATGTAAGCGATGAACCATGGGAATCTTCTCCCCACACCAGGAGCATACTGTACACACTGTATGTTAGTCAGTTTGACAATAAATTATATTAAAAAAATAAACATTGAAGACAACTAAAAAATATTAAGTCTGTATATTTTTTGTTTTATACCAGCTTAAACACTCATAGCTACTTAAATTTGGTGTGTTACTTCTCTTACATGTTGAAAAAAGGGGTGAGCTATTCCTAGCTTCACAACAGATTCCACATTTTATTCCTATTTTAATTAATAGTCTTATACTTAAAACCTAATCAGGTTGTGACTTTATGTTTATTATTGGCCTTATTTATATTTTGTTAACTTAAATACAGTTATCCTAAAAAATTGGAGACGTGATAGAATTTTGTGATTTTCCTCCTGTTAAATTTTCTGCAATTTGGTTAGATACGCATAGAGCCATGTCATGTTTTGTCTGTTATGTGTTCAGCAATGTCCCCACTTATATTGCCTGCCTGGGGAGAAGTGGACAGGTGTGAGTGGTCATGCAGGTTTGTGCACAGCAGTGGTGTGTCCACGGGCATGTCTGAAAGTGTGCCCTGGAATCTACTGTTGATGTGTAGAACTGTCTCCAGACAAGGGTATCTGTCTCGGTGTATTTTACTTCTGTGGGGAGTCAGCCAAACTTGCTTTTTTTTCTTTTTTTCTTTTCACTTCACTTCACTTCACTTCACTTCACTTCTTTCATCTTTCCTGCAGAGCCTCATGTTTGGCTTAAACACTTGCTCTGGAAGAATCTGTACTACCTTGGTATAGTTGAAAGGAGATTAGGCAGTCCCTCAGTTGTCTGCATTTGGAGCTCACTGCATCTTGCAGCTTCATCTGACATTTTTTTCATCTCTTCAGAGCACATGAAGGTGGTAGAGAGAATGGAGTAGGGACATAAGGCAGGGAAGCTGGAGAGCTGCCCAATCCCATTGAGCCAGGTCTTCAAGGTCTTGTTTAGCTCTAAGTGTTCAGATTTTCAAGAACATTACATTATACATGTACATATTGTAGTGACATGACAAAAACTCTATTCAAAACATAGTGTAAACTTGGAGGAAGATTATCTTTGCATTGTTTTCATGGGTAACCAATTGATGATATGGGCACTGTTGTAACTCTCTTAACCCTATACCAGTACTTTGTGGTAAATTCTATTACCCTATTTTACAGAGGGGGAGACTAATGCATAGAGAAGTTAAGCAGTCCTCCACTGGTCACAGCTAAGCTAAAGTAGCAGAGCCTAAATTTGAACCCAGGCCCTGTGGCTCCATAACCCACGCTCTTAACCCTTGTGTTTAGTGCAGCATGCCTGCTTGTCACTAAGAAGAACTTGGTGCCGTAATTCGACAGTACCTTTAACTTCTGGTTTTTCTTTCTCAGAACTGATTCTGCATTGCAGTGCATCTCTGCATATACATTTGGGTGTTTAATTTTGTTGCCTTTAATTCTGCTTTTAGATAAGATGTGAAGGGATCAGGCTGTTTCTCCTGTGGCTTCAAGCACTTCAGACAAACTGTGCAGAAGAGCAGGTGCTGATTTTTGCTTGCCTTGTGCCTGGTTTCCCAGCAATCATGTCATCCAGAGGGCCCTGTACGCTGGAGACACTCATCAGTCCTAGCCCTAGTGGAGCTGATGGTGAGTAACTTTAGCAGACCTTACAGGCTGGAATGACTCTTGAAGTTACATTGAGGAATTCCTTGGTTTGTCATTATCCTACATAGAAATCTTTATTTCACAGATGGTTCAGAGGAGGAGTTATTTTCTGCTCATATTCACAGTAAAGTCTTAAAGACATTAGAATTGAAAGAATTGGAGCCTATTTTATATGAAATGATGACAGGAGAAATTTCCTGAAGTGGTGGAAACAAGAATGGAAGGGAGGGGACAGATGTTGGCAATAGCAGGAAGTAGAGACACGTGGTATGTCTGGAGTGTTTTTGTGGCTGTTAATGAGATTTAAATCCGCCATCCAAAACTACTGTCTATTGTCCTCCTCAGATTGTTTCATGAGCGGACCTTCATCTGCTCACCCAGGCTCTTTTTTGCCAGCTGTGTATTTCATGCAGCATTCATGGAAGGACAATAGTGGCCTCCTGGGAGTATTAATAGCAGCCATTTGTGTCTTGTGAGTTTTCAAGAACTTGCCAGTTAGGGCCATTGCTTTATTAATGCATGTTACTTTATTGCCCAGTGACAGGTACTTGATCTTAGGCTGACCAAAGCAGAATTTGAAAGAGAAAAGAATGGTTTAGTGGGAGAGGTGGTTTCATGAGCATTTGTACCATATTTCTAAGCCCTTCATGTACACTGGCTTGAGGTATAGTGTGAGCAGTTCCAGTGGAGGGATAGATGTATGTTAATAGAGACCATTTAAAAACAGAAACAAAACCCTCTTTAACTTTGGTGAAAGAGCCCTGCTTTTTTTTTCCCACTCTGCAGCAAAGGTATATCCAGAAGAAATCACTCCACTCCTACCAGCCATATCGGGGGAAAAGATTGCTGAGGACCAAACATGCTTTTTTCTTCAAATACTATTGAAATATATGGTTATTCAGGTAAGAGAAAAATCATGGGATAATTCAGTAATGGTCTTACTCTCTGTGGGAAAGAGAAAGCATTTGTACCTTTGCTTTTTACTTTGAGGTGATTTTATATGATACTAAAAATAGAGTATGTACCGGGTCACATCAGCAGAGACCTGGCATATGTACTATTTTGTGTAAGTGTGTATGTCACGGGAAGAATTCAGTTCTCCACCTACTTTTAGATCATTACCACATTCACACAGAACACTTCACTTCTGACACTTGTGGTTACCAAACGTGTGAGTGTTTTCCCCCATCAGACAACTCCGCCACACCAGCTGGATGTCCTACAGTTTATTTCTGCTTTGAGGCTGTCTGCTTGGAGATGGCATCAGATCCCGCAGGAGAAGGGCTCAGTCCCATGAGATGGTTCTGTCACAGTCAGGTGCCAGTTACTAGTGGTAGGCCCCAGGTTACCCACTGCTTCTATACAACTTGGCTACAAATCAGAGGTTCCCACAACTCCTTTTCAGGTTCAACTGATTTGCTAGAGTAGCTCGCAGAACTCCGGGAAACCTTTGTTTCCATTTACCACTTTATTAAAGTATGTGATAAAGGATACAGATGAGCAGCCAGATGAAGAGATACAAAGGGCACAGCCTGGAAGGGTCCCAAGCGCAGGAATGTCTGTTCATGTGGAGTTGGGTTTCATTACCCTCTCAGTACATGGATATGTTGACTTACCTGGAAGCTCTCTGAAACCCTTGCCATTGGGATTTTTCTGGAGGCTTCCTTACATAGACATGCTCCATTTCTATCCCCTCTCCCCTCTGGAGAAATGGAAGGGTTGGGGTGGGGGTGCTGAAAATTCCAAGTTCTAATCACAGTGTGGTCTTTCTGGTGACCAGCCCTCACTCAGGAGCCATCCAGGAGCCCACCCAGAGTTGTTTTACTAGAACAAAAGATGCTCCCAGTGCTCTTACCTCTTAGGACATGACAAGAGTTTTAGGGGCTCTATGCCAGGAAGTGGGGGCAGAGAGCCATATATATTTTCGGTTATCTCATAGTGTATTAATCTATTTTTGCCTCTTTGCCCCTTCCTGAACCCTGATCCCTAGGCTAGCAAGGTGGATGGAGGAGGAGGCAGGCCCAGAGGCTGAACAGGCGGATCTGGAAATAATAGGCAGAGCAGGCAGGAAAATTTGGGTGGGAGCACATAGAGGTGTTTCTTTGTGCACAGGTCTGCTTGATGTCACAGGCGCCTTTCTCTGATGTTTACCAACTGAAAACAGAGCTAATATCATTAGTTTATGATTTCAGTGGGCGATCTCTTTCTCTTGGTCTACATTTCTAAGCATTGATATGGTTCAAAACTACTGGATTCCTTTCTCTTGGCGAACACTGGTCATCCCTGAGTTCTTCCTGGGAACTCTGTCCAATCTCTGTGTCCTCCACAACCAAGTTTGTTGATGTCATAATCTCTGCTAAATCCACTTCCTCACCTGACACTCACTGCTACCTGCCTCTGTCCTGTCCCTGCTAAGACGGAGGCCCAAGATCGTGAAGGAGGTCTAGTGGTCAAGTCTAGAGGAAGGACACTTTAGTTTTTGCCCTACTCAAATCATCTTTCAGGTGATTTGACGGTGACTGCCCCTTCTTCATGATATTCTCTCCTCTCATGTTTTCTTCCTGCTTTCCTCCTCCCCTTCTTTTATTTCTTGCCACTTTGGGGACTGTCTCTCTCTGCTGTTTCTCAAGATTCAGTCCTTGGCTCCCTTTCTGACTACTCTGTCCTGTTGCGCAACCTTGTGTACTCTCCTCTCCCATTTCCTTTAGCCAGCACCAGAAACACAAGGACTCCAAAATCCTAAGAGCAGGCTGGCATATTCTGTTGTCTTCTGGAAACTCCGCATTTCCACCTGCAACTCAAACCACCTGTTCAGAAGTGGTAGGGCATTCCATCTGTCCCAGGAGATCAGCATGAAGTATTGAGAACTTGGATGTGTTGGTGTACTTGGGTCTCATTCTAGATATGTCACTAACGAGCTGTGTGACTTCAGATAAGTCACACAATCCCCAGAATCCCCGTGGAGGAAGGATGCCGGTGATATAAGGTGGTGGTTTTTTTTTTTTTTTTTTTTTTTTTTTTAATTTTTTTTTTTCAACGTTTATTCATTTTTGGGACAGAGAGAGACAGAGCATGAACGGGGGAGGGGCAGAGAGAGGGAGACACAGAATCGGAAACAGGCTCCAGGCTCTGAGCCATCAGCCCAGAGCCCGACGCGGGGCTCGAACTCACGGACTGCGAGATCGTGACCTGGCTGAAGTCGGACGCTTAACCGACTGCGCCACCCAGGCGCCCCAAGGTGGTGGTTTTTATGCAGATTGTGCTTAAATCATGTGCAGAATTGTATGTTCATGTCCATCCCTCTCTTTTTCTCTCCCTTTTCTCCACTGGCTCACCCCAGAGAACTTCTGATACACTCTGTGTATTAGAACTTCTGACAGGTCACAGACACTGAGCCCCTCTGCCCCAGGGGCATTCAAAGTTCCACATCCCTTTACCTCAGATGCTGCACAAAGTGTTTTCATTTTCTAAGTGGGCTGCATCATGAAGGAAGTTGGGAAGCTCTGCTTTAGAGCACTCTGTGTTCTAACAAGTACTAAGAACTAGTAACAGGTACAGGTGGACTGGCAGGCCTGGCTTATCTTAGCCTGTGGAGTGCTTTTAATAAGGAGAATGCACTTTCCAAGTTTCCATAGCTTTGCCTTTTAATGATATTGATTTTGCATGAAATCCTTGCAAGGGGTTATTTCTTTATTTCCTGTTTATTATAGGCGTGCCTGGGTGGCTCAGTCAGTTAAGCATCTGACTTCGGCTCAGGTCATGATCTTGTAGTTCATGGGTTCAAGCCCCGCATTGGGTTTTGTGCTGACAGCTCAGAGCCTGAAGCCTGCTTCTTATTCTGTCTCCTCCACCCCCTCTGCCCCTCCCCCACTCACGCTGTGTCTCCATCTCTCAAAAAGTGAATAAACATTAAACAAAATTTTAAAACATTCCTGTTTATTATAAATGGCCTTTTTTGTGTTAAAAAAAAAAGCCCACCAGATTACATCTGACTGAATGTTTAAGGGCAGAAAGAATATTAAATCCTTATAGAGAACATGTGGGGAAAAATAAGGGCATGATGTAGTAGAGCCAGTTTAAAAAGATATGATATCATTGTGTGATTTTTTTTAATACTCAGTAAAAACGTGTTTCACCTAGTTACCATTTTGGTCATGGGTTTTGGTTGTAATTATATTGAAAACTTTTAATGTTAAAAAAAAAAACTTGCATTCCCTTAGGTCTTTTCTTTGAAGCTTTTATTCTTGTCGTTTGAGTTTTAAGATACAATTTCATTACATGATTGTCAACATTATTTGTCAAAATATTTTTTTTGTGTGTTTAGAACAGGAATTTTAATAAGATAACAGCATTTCAGTTTAGTATACATTAAGTTGAAATGTAAATGTACATATGTTCTTTTCCACATATTATCCAAAGGCTGCAAGCTTGGAGTGGAAGAATAAGGAGAATCAAGATACTGGTTTTACATTTCTTTTTACATTGTTTCGAAAGTATTATCTTCCTCATTTATTTCCATCATTTACTAAGTTAACAAACATCTACAAACCTGTACTTGGTAAGTACATTGAGTTGTATCTAGAGGATGTCCACAGGGAAGCTGTCCAGTCTCTTTCAAAGTGGCCTTTGATTATTTTTAAGTAAAGTAGCCATTTTATTCTTATATTTAATGGTAACTTTATTGCGAGAGGCTTAAAGTTTCCTAGTAAATGATTTTACCTGTTTGTACAAGCTTCAAGAGGTACCTCATCTCACAGCAATAAAGGGGACTATGGCTCCTGTACTCAGAATAATTTGACATGTGTTATGGGTTTTTGGTTGTAATTATATTGAAAACTTTTAATGTTAAAAAAAAACTTGCATTCCCTTGGGTCTTTTCTTAGGAGTGTCGGGGTATGGTGAGACCCCAGACCTTGCTTAGTGGCTAGGCAAGCCAGCCCAGGCTACACAGCTGCCCACAGTAAGCCCTTTTACTGGATCTTCCATCCAGCAGGTGCTGCTTACAGCTTATGGCGGGACCGATGCTAGGGCAGTTAGGCACCCCAGGGACAGTAAGCTCCAGAAAGGAAGGAAACACAAGGGAGTTTCTAACTTAGCTGATAAAGTTTTTCTTCTATAAAAAATGAGGGCATGGGGCACCTGGGTGGCTCAGTCGGTTAAGCATCTGAGTTGGGCTCAGGTTATGATCTCACAGTTTGTAGGTTCAAGCTCCGCATCGGGCTCTGTGCTGACAGCTCAGAGCCTGGAGCCTGCTTCGGATTCTGGGTCTCCCTCTCTCTCTCTGCTCCTCCCCCTCTTGCACTCTGTCTGTCTCTCTCTAAAATAAATGTTAAAAAAATTTTAAAAAGGAAAAGAAATGAGGGCTCTTAGGACAGAAGCACCCTTAGATTGGTGGCAGTGGGGGGCAAATTTTTCTCTCCCTATTGTTTTAAAGCAGTTGAAATTAGTTAAAATGAATAATCAAGAACAATTTTGCTTATTTTTGTTTATTTAATTTTGAGAGAAAAAAAACAGCATGAGTGGGGGAGGAGCAGAGAGGGGAAAGAGCAAATCCCAAGCAGGCTCTACACTGTGAGTGCAGAGCCCAAAGCAGGGCTTGAACCTATGAACTTGATATCATAACCTTTCCTGAAGTCGGATGCTTAACCAATTGAGCCACCCAGGCACCCGGGATCAGGAACAATTTTGGAAGGGGAAGATCACGACAGACGTTAATCCATCTGGAGAATGTGGACTACTAATTCAGTTGTCTTAGGGTGTTTATTTACACATACACACACACAAACACACATGCATGCTTGGAGAAGGGAAAAATAGCAAAAACTTGGTGCATTTTGAAAGATGTAGAAGTACTAACCTTTAGAGGTACTGAGATGTGTATTTTGTTAACTATATGTGGGTATATTTTTTCAGAATTTGTTGCTGATTTTATAGTCTATATTCATGTAGAAAACATATTATTAATGTGCTGAAATTAAAAGTTATTTGTTGAGAACTGCTTCATGCAGGTTTCTCCAAGTGGATACACGTTAGTATGAGAATTGGACATACAGCAAGTAGTATCTCAAACCCAACACCATGTAATTTTTTGTATTGATTATGGAATTTAAAGATTGAGGAATGGACCTCTTATTAATTTGTCTGATACCTCAAAGATGAATTCTTTCTAACATAAAGTAGATTGTATTGATTTTATTCTTTGGATTCATCTAAAGGGAAAAGGATATAAGACTAAAAGTCCAGTGGATTATGGTTAGTGTAGTATTGGATGTTAAAATACCTAAAATGATGAAAAAATGTGTATATGTGCTTTTATATTTTTTTGTCATAAAATAAGATTAAATTATTTTGTCATAAAATAAAGATAAAATAAACTATAATATATGTGAAAATATTTTTTAGGCTTATAATCTGTCATTTCTCAAATTTGTTAAAAAGAGTTGTTAGCTTAGTACTTCCACAGCTATATACCACAGTTGTAACAAGCACACAACAGCAGTACCCACCATCCCATCTTGGTCAGGTTGCAAGGCAGAATCAGAAACAAGCCTACCAAAAGATGTCATTTCTAATAATTTCTGGTTCTTTTTAGTCGCAGTTCAAACAGACAGATATTTATCTGCTTGGTTAAATTGAATCTTCTGTGGGGGTTACATTCACTAACCTGATATGTGCTCTTTTTTCTTCCAGACATCCCCCATATGAGACCAAAGCCAGTGTACATTACTACAACTCGAGACAATGAAAACATTTACAGTACAAAAATTCCATACATGGCAGCTCGCGTTGTTTTTATTAAGTGGATTGTCACTTTCTTTTTGGAAAAAAAGTATTTAACTACAACACAAAACACTAAAAATGGAGTTGATGTGTTGCCCAAAATCATACAGGTATGCCATTCATCATCTTCTTTTACTTAGGGAAGAATACACTAACACATGCCAAAGTAATTGGTTATTAGGGTTCTTGGTTCTTAAGTGATGTTGGTTATGGGGACTGGTTTATTGGTGGCTTTGTCTGTGTGGCTGAGGTGTCAGGGGAAGCTCTGAGGCCGCACTCTCAGTGCTCTGTTGACACTGCCATGACAAGGCAACCTTGGGGGCCAAGGAGACATTCTGAGAGATGGCTGTTGTGTGCACACTCCTGGCTCTCTCATTTTCCCTCTTTTGCTCAAGTACCAGTGACCTTGGAGCATAAGACCAGGGGCCTGTGTTGGCTTCCCCAGTCCCCAACAACAGGAAGACCCTCAGGAATCACACAGGTAGGCCATGGAGAGGACCCATGAGACTGCCAAATGCCCTCTGGGATCTCAGGGGAAGGAGTGGAAGACCATCTCAGGATTTCAGAGTGCTTGTTAAGCCCTGATAGAATCCCTGGAAGAGAAATCTGTCTCTCCCCGAGGCCTTTAGTGAAGACCTCTTTCTGTATGGGGCCTGTAGTGTACCTACTCTCTTTTGCAGCCTTAGTCCTGCACAAATGGCTGAGTTACTTTCCCAGAAGGCTGAGTTACTTAGAGACTTTGTACCAGGTAGAGCAGGACCACGTGGGGAAGTTTGAGAGCAGCCACTCCACAGCAGGGTAATGGTTTTATGCAGAAAGTGAGGTCCACTGAGAGCAGGTTTGCTGATACTCTGGAGTTTCCAGAAGTGTGACCTAGGCCTGAGCTGGGAGAGTGCACACAGCTGAGTGATTATTAGCACCTTGATGAAGGAGCACCAAACTGAGGTCCAGAGCGTGTGGCCCCATTGATAAGAACTCACTGAAGAACTGGAGAATCTTGTTTCAAAGATGTCTGAGGGGGATACAATTCCAGTAAAAGCAACAAAAGACTTAATGAAAGTTTTAAAAGAAAGCTTTAAAAAACCATGAATTTAGGGGCGCCTGGGTGGCTCAGTCGGTTGTGTATCCGACTTTGGCTCAGATCATGATCTTGCAGTTTGTGAGTTCGAGCCCCGCGTCAGGCTCTATGCTGATAGCTGGGAGCCTGGAGCCTGCTTTGGATTCTGTGTCTCCCTCTCTCTCTGCCCCTCCCCCACTTGTGCTCTATCTCTCTCTGTCTCTCAAAAATGAATAAATGTAAAAAAAAATTAAAAAAACATTAATTTAAAAAACTATAAATTCATTAATTTAAAAATTTAATAGTTAAACTGGCGATTGTAATGATCTCTGCTGAGAACAAAGTTGATTTTCCAAAGAAATATCCTACAATATTGAGGAGAAATTCAAAGAGATGAAAATCAGAAGTTAATAAATAAGATCTGAGGACAGGCCCAGACCTACCTTGCACTTCATGAGGACAAAAGGAGAAAAAATCAGAAGTGATAATTGATCTAATGAAATGTTTACTTGAGCTGAAAAAAAGTCATGATTTAGACTAAAAAGGCCTTCGAGTGCCAGAGAGATCTAGCTAAACAGACACAGACCTAACAGACATTTGGCTTTCATTGATTAAGAAAAAATCACACAGCCTTCCAGACAGAAACCACAGGTTCTTTTTAGGAAATGAGACTGCATAACATTGAATATCGAATCTAATCTATAGCCCTGAGAGCTCAAAGAACTCAGTCTCTCTCTGTCTCTCTTTCTCTCTGAACCTTGATTTGTATCACATACATAGTCAGATGTCAGATTGATTTAATTTCTAAATTGATTTCAGGTCTAAATATAAGAACAAAGCAATAAATTTGGGAGAAAATCTAGGGGAACATATACATTTGGGAAGTGGTAGACTACGTTAGGTAGAGACAAGACCCACAAGCCGTAGAAGAAATGAGGTTCCACCTTATTTAAAAAATGTGAAAAAGGTTTGTATGTGTAAAGATAGAGGAAAGCCACACACAGACTGTGAAAAGTATTCATGACATCTTAGCTATTAAAAGAGTTCATGCCTCTAATATAGAGAGAGTGCCTACAAATTGACAAGAAGACAAACAATTCAACTCAAAAACAATTCAAAACAGACAAAAGGAGATAAAACAGAAGTTCACAGAAGAGGAAATAAAAATGAGCCAAGATTTCACCATCAGTCAGGGGAACACGGTTCTGGACCGTTGAGAGACCTTTACTCACCCATCGGGTAGACAAAAACTAAAACTTATCAGGTAGACAAAAATTTGTATGAAATCATATATAAGAAACTCAGTCACACCCTTGATAAATTTTATATTACATCTTGTGTTGTTGTTAGGTCGATTCAGAGCAGTCTATTTAAAGGCTGTGACTTTTTCCTACCTGGTTTTAGAATTTTAGAAAACCGTCACCTGTATTTATTGAAAATAAGTTTCTCATTCTTGAAAAATACATTTGGTTGGCGAGAAGTAACAAGAATAGCAGATTAACCACTGCTTCAAGATTCTGATTTTTTTCCTTAAGTGGCCATTCACACTTGTGAGTCATCTACTTTTATTATCTGGTTTTTTAGTGTCATAAAATCCTGGCCTCCTGAAGCAATTCGGATGGTTATATCATCCTAACAACAACAACAACAAAAAAAAACTCCATAACTCAAACTGTCTTAAAGATAAAAAAGAAACATTTTAATTTCATAAAATAAGCTCATGGCAGGGCTGGCAGAGAATATGGTTTACTCACACTCTTTCCATGATTCTCTACAGTCTTCCCTCCTCTGCCCTTTCCCTCTGGCACGTTTGTCTTCAGCTTCCCCTCGGATTGTAAGATGGCTGCCAACAACTGGGGCACTGCCCTCCTTGTTCATATTCAGAGACAACCCCCCAAAAAAAACCCTTCTCTTGATGAGATCCCATAGTTAATTTTTGTTTTTATTTCCCTTGCCTCTGGAGACATGTCTAGTAAGAAGTTGCTGCCGGGGCAATTTTGGAATCTTGCCATTTGCAACAATGTGGATGGAACTAGAGAGTATAATGCTAAGCGAAATAAGTCTGTCAGAGAAAGACAAATACCATGATTTCACTCCTCTGTGGAATTTGAGAAACACAACAGGTGAACACAGGGGAAGGGAAGGGAAGGGAAAAAAAGATAAAAACGGAGAGGGAGACAAACCATAAGAGACTCTTAAAGAGAGAACAAACTCAGAGTTACTGGAGGGGATGGGCTAAATGGGTGATGGGCATTAAGGAGGGCACTTGTTGGGATGAGCACTGGGTGTATGTAAGTGATGAATCAGTAAATTATACTCCTGAAACCAATACTACACTGTGTGTTAACTTGAATCAAATTAAAAAAAAAAAAAAAAAAAAAAGCCCATCCCTTCCCTTTTGTCTGAGTGGAACAACTTAGTTACTTGCCTCTTCTAGAACAATAACAAGGCACTGATTGCCTTAAAGCAATGTGAATGGCCCAGTAGGGACATGATTGGCTTCCAATCCCTGGTGCTGTGGATCGGGTCAGCTTCCTGTGAGTCACCTGGGCTGCAGGGGAGGAGGCACATGGAGCACCATGCATCCGTTAGGGAAGGGAATGGGTGATGGGAAGACAACTCTCCAGGCCCAGTGCTTCCACACCCTGCAGATGGCTGCACCTAGAAATGGCCACTGCCATTGTGTAGACTATGAATATGCCTCACAGTAAGTTGTTGTAAGTTTTCTTTGCCACAGTAGCAAATTACCACAAAGTTTTAGTGGCTTGAAAGAACACAAATGTATTATCTTGAGTTTCTGGAGGTCTGAAGTCCAAAATCAGTGTCAGTGTGGTAAAATCAAGGTGTCTGTGTTTCTTCTGGAGACTCTAGAGGAGAATCCGTTTCCTTTTCTCATCCAGCTTCTAGAGACTACCTGCATTCTGTGTTTCATGGACCTTCATCATGACACCTTCTGTCCCTGTTTCCATCTTCACATTGCTCTCTCTGTGTCTGATCCTCCTGCCTCCTTATAGATCCTCGTGATTACATTGGGACCACCCAGATAATCTAGGATAATTTTCCCCTCTCACATCCTTCATTTAACCACATCTGCTAAATCCCATTTGCCATAAAAGGTAAGATACTCTAAGGTTCTGGAGGTCAGGGCATGGTCATTATTCAGCAGACCACTTGTCTCCTGTAGTCCTTTCTGTGCCTGTACAGCTGTGTTCCCACCTCATCTCACATGTGTCCACTGTGTTCCTCTCTTTGTTTACAGTGTACCTGAGAAAAGGCAATTTAAGCACCTGAATATTAGATTTGGGGGGCAGAGTTGCGGGAGTAAAAGCACATATAATTTTGTCTCCTGAAATTTTTTATTTGGAATTTCAAATGTAATATAATTTGCCTGTGTAAAGTGAGTATCACTAAACGAGGTGATCCAAAATCTCTTTTCAAAGAATATGCTGCTCTTGTAAAAATCCCTTTAAAACAGTATTTTAAGTGCTGCTTCCAAATAGAGTTCACACTTTTGCCATTCTGTGTTAAAGGTCATAGATGAGAGATTGTGTGTGTGTGTGTGTGTGTGTGTGTGTGTGTGTGTGTGTGTGTTTTCCAAAGTGAATTTACTTCCGGATCTAGAATTAATATCTTTGACATTAGTTTTCATCAGGGAGGAAAGGAATCAATACATCGTCTAGACTTAGTTTTCTTACCACCTTGGAGAGTCTGGTTTAACAAATACTCTTGTTCAGTGGCATCATTCAGGGAGAACGAAAATATAGTTGCTCTCATATCCCATATATTGTGTTGGCAACAACAGTATAAACAGTATAAATGATGCATTCTTGGTGCATCATTTCAGCTGAAAATATTTTTAGTGAAGTATTATTTAGTCTTTAGTAATTCATTTTTTTTAAGTTTGTTTATTTTGCGAGACAGCACACAAGTGAGGGAGAGGCAGAGAGAGAGGGAGAGAAAGCATCTCAAGCAGGTTCCACACTGTCAGTGCAGAGCCCGATGGAGGGCTTGAACCCACGAACCATGAGATCATGACCTGAACTAAAGTCAAGAGTTGGACGCTTAACCAACTGAGCCACCCAGGTGCCCCAGTAATTCATTTTTGTATGAGATAAAAGTACTTCAGTATACATTAGAGAAAGCAGAGGGGTGATTTTAAAATGTCAGCGGTGACCATTTTTTTACCAATTCTATAAGCACATTAACTGACATTATAACCCATAAAAATCCATCTGGGAATGTAAAAGAAAGTTTGAGATGGTATCAGTTGATCACATTTATTTGTATTATAATTTTTTATTTATAATTTTACTAATTGTAAATCAGTCCTTCAATAATGATTCATGGGCTGTGGGTTTCCTGAAATTGTTGTATTTCGTGGGATGAACAGTTAGAAAAAGTGAATTACACAAATTGACAACCCTATACGAGTTTGTACGTTATACAAACTCATTTGTTTGTTGACTTCCACTCTAGTACTTTCTGTGTCCTAGAGCTCTGCCAAGGCAAATGCAGTCTGCCCCCAACCATGCAGGCAAATCATGACAAGGAAGTTGAGTGGCATCAGGCATCACCAATAGAAGGGCAGTTGCATCCTCTCGTTTCATACCTTCTTTGTGAGTGTCCCCGTTTAGTTTGACCCTGGGAGTGAACAAGTCTCAATATGAGCTGTCGGTTGAGAAGAAACCAGGATGTTGGGGACGGGTGATGGGAAGGATTAAGTGGCAGCCTGCATCGTGCAATTTCCTGAGTCCTGGCAGTGCAGGCCTGGTCTGCTTCAGATAGGTCTGTTTCACTGACGGAGGCTTCATCATGTGCCGAAGAAGTAAAAACTATTTTTGCATTTGCCACCAGAATCAACTAATACCAAATAGTAGTTGAGAATTCCAGCTTGGTTTTAGTGGGTGGAAAATGGACTCTCTCCATTATTAATTCTTACTTATGCTTTTACTGTTAATCTTCATGAAAGAGATAAGGAATGAGGAGACTTGGATTATCAGTTGGCTTTCACTCTCATCACTCACTGCCATTATAAACGTCTGTCAGAACATAAAGATGTTTTTAGAAAGTGGCCTCTTGTGGGGAGAGTAGGGACTAAGGCTAAGGAAAGCATTGTTCTATCAAGAGAAGCTTTCAGTTTACAGTATGATGGGAAATCCATCTCTGGTGTTCTATTTGGATAACAGAACTCACTTTTCATTTTTTAAAGTTTATTTTAATTTTCTTAAATTGAAATACAGCTGACACAATGTTACATTAGTTTCGGGTGTACAACATAGAATTTGACAAGTGTGTATGTTATGCTGTGCTCACCTACCACCTGTCACCATGCAGTGCTATTAAATACCATCGACCATATTCCCTATGCTGTGCCTTTCATCTCCTTGACTTATCCATTCCATAACTGGAAGCCTGTACCTCTCACTCCCCTTCACCCATGTTGCCTGTCCTGTCATCCCCTTTGCTGGCAGCCACCAGTTCTTTGTATTTATGGGTCTATTTCTGGTTTTCTGTATGTTTGTTCAGAGTACATTTTTTAAATTACTTGGTACCTTTAAACCTATTTCTTTATTTATACTGTTTAAATTACCTAATAGTTGTGTTATCCAATTAGTTATCTAATGATTTCAAAACTTGGTGGCTTAAAACAATAGCCCTTTTGTCACACTAAACATTATACTTTTGGGGTAGGGAATTTGGGCAGGATTTAGTTGGGCAATTCTTGTGCTTCATGTGGTATTAAGTGAGGTCAGTGGGTGGTGGTCTTCAGCTGGTGGCATCTTGGTTCAAGATGACTATTCAAATGCCTGGATGCAGTTGGAAAGTAGGGTTCAGCAGGGCCTCTCTTTCCACGCAGTCTCTCTGGTAGGGTCGCGAGACTTCTTCCCTGGCTATTCAGGGCTCTATTAGCAAATGTTCCAAAAGATGGGAAGTGGTAACTGTCAGCCTTTTGGCCTGGGCCTGAAACTGGAACAGGTCTCTTCCACTCTGTTACACTTGTTAACACAGTCACACAGCCTGTGTAGATCAAATTTGTGGCCATTTTTTTTTAAATTTTTTTAAATGTTTTATTCTTGAGAGAAAGAGAGAGCATGAATGAGGAAGGGGCACAGTGAGAGACGGAGACAGAATCTGAAGCAGACTCCAGGCTCTGAGCTGTCATCACAGAGCCCGACATGGGGCTCAAACTCACGAGCTGTGATATCACGACCTGAGCTGAAGTCGGACACTCAACTGACTGAGCCACCCAGGCGCCCCAAATTTGTGGCAGTTTTTAATTTGCTGCCATATGTGTATATATACATGAGGGTTTTTTCTTCTTTTTTTGCCTATGAGGAAAATGGGACTTATTGATCAAAAAGTCACAGGTTATTGAGCCACAAGAGACATTAAACTTAATCCAACCTTTATATATCTATATCTATATCTATATCTATCTATATATACACACATATATATACATATATATGTATATATATGTATATGTATGTATATATGTATATATGTGTGTGTGTGTATATATATCAGAAAAATGAGTACAATTTTATTTTTCTACAGAAGATAGCTGATGCGTCAGAAGGATGAAATAATTTCTATAGGACAGCTCATCTCACAGTATGACAGTGCCTTTGATAAGCCACACAGACTTAAATAGCTAAGGCATGAAGAGAAAAATTGTTATAAATATAATCTTCCATTAATTTTCCCTAGAGATTGCTATTTGGATATCTGCTTTCAAACTGTCCTTGGTAGTTACTGAAATTATTATTTTGTACTACTCATATGTTATCACTTTTTGTAAAACATATTCACAGTGGGTAGAGGTTTAGTGGTATTTGGCTTATACATTTTTGACACTTAAAAAGTAATAGTGGAATTTATAAAAAGAAAGCAAAATTATATGTGTATTTTATTTGGAGGAAACCTTTAGTTCTATGGGGAGATGAGAGCAGAATTCAACATTAAACTTTGTGAGTCATTGCATGAATTATTTTATTTCCTTGTGCTCATAAAGTTTTCTAAATATTTAAAGTTTTGTAAATATTTCAGTTAAGTTCAGTCTGAGATTCTGAATATAAAATTCAGATCAAAATTCTTCTTATAAAATACCCTCTAAAGATCTTGACACTCTTCCATCAGATATCATTTAATCTTTTGAATGTAATGATGCTTTCCAACATTGTGGCTGCAAAAATTCCACTGAACTTCAAGATCTCTGTGACCGTAGAGTAAGTGCTGAATTTAGAGGCCAGAGGTGATCATAGTGTAAATTCACTGACACAATTTGTTATGTGATTTTACAAATGTAGATTAAAGTTTGTAGGTTGCTGGACTTTCACAGCCTCACCTCCTTGCAATAATTTAGTAGTTTTCTTGTTAACATAACTGAGTTGGAGAGGGGTTAGTTGGTGAATTGGAAAATTGGTGAGTACAGGTCCTGGAACCCCTTGTGCTCTGAGCAATGCTGTTGTCCAGCTTGCTGTTAAGCTGACGGTTACCAGAGTTCTTTAAGATGAAACAAGCCTTCAGGTTCACTGGGTGTTCTTGAGGGTTGAAGACAAGGCTCTCTCAGAAGTGGTAATGACTTTTTTCCAGACTGTTGGTGGTGGTGCAGGGCAAGAGAGAGCACCGGAGCTGGATGGCGGTGGGCCCACAGAGCAGGACAGAAACCATTCCAACAGCAGCACCTTGTCTGACCGAAGACTCAGCAACTCCAGCCTTTGTAGCATTGAAGAAGAGCACCGCACAGTGTATGAAATGGTGCAGCGGATTCTCTTGTCAACACGAGGTTATGTCAACTTTGTGAATGAAGTCTTTCGCCAGGTTAGTGTGTGTGTGTGTGTGTGTGTGGTGTAAGTTCATGAAATTGAAGAGTTTTGTTCTTGTTCTTTTGCTCATAGTACTGCAAGAAATACTATGGATGTGTTGGGCTACATTACAAGACTGAATAATTATCCCTCTAATCCCACTATGAATTTGTCATGTGGAGTGTTGTGATATTTTTCTTTTAGGATTTTTTAAAATTTTGTTCTTGTAAAATTCCTACACATGGAGAGGAAATTCTGTATATGAACAAATCATCCCACAAATACCCTTGTGCTCCCATAAACCCAGTGGTAGGTGGGAAGAAAGCCCTTGCTGAATACTCAGCAACAAATGAACATCACAAAGAAGAGCCTCAGGCTGGTGGTGTTCCCAGGGTCCGAGGGAGCTCTCTGGACGTTTCTGCAAACACGTGTACTTTCCCTACACATACGCATGGCATGCATATGATAGAAATATTTATGACACCAAATAATGCATATGATAGAAATATTTATGACTTCAGAGAAATAAGCTGAGTGGGGAGAGGAATAAAAGGAAAGCAAGGGCTGAGGCCAAGACGCTGACATAGCATACCTATGGTGGACACTGTGGTGGGTGGAATAGGAGAAATGTAAACAAGAAAGTAGGTGCAGGTGAGGAAGAAGACAGCATAGATCAGAGGCCAGGCAACGATTAGCAGCCCTGAGCAACAACTGGGGCTAGCTCTGCCCCCCCAGGGGACATTGGGTGCTGTCTGGAGACATTTTGGGTTGTCACAACTGGGGAGGGGGTGGTGCTACAGGCATCTACTGGGTAGTAGCAAGCGATGTTGTTGAACACCCTACCAGCACAGGACAGGGCCCCTGTTACCCCATGACAGAGAACTTCTGGCCCCAAATGTCAGTAGTGCTGCTCTAGAGAAACTCTCACAGAGGAAGCAGAACCTGCAGTGCAATGGAGCAAACAGCAGCTCTGTGGTGTGGGGTGGAGCCACTGGCCACCTGCACCTTGGTACTAGTGCCCTGGGAAACAGAACCTGGCTCTTCTGTAGGCATATGCACGTGATGGAGGGGTAGTGGTTTAGTCCGTGCACCCACACAGAGGGTGAGACCCATTATTGGTGGGGAGGAGGGATTGTGTACACGCACACGAATGATGCATGTGTGTCATGAAGAGCTTTTTGTAGAGGGGCGAGACTTCTAGGTAGTGATTGACCCCTTTCACTTCTGAGGCTTTCATTAAAGAAAAATCAACCAAGAATAAAAGTCCCAGCATAGTCCGCAGCAATCTAGAGGTTTTAAAATATTTTGAATTTTAATGAATAAAAATTTTTGACTTAAGAAAACATTAGTTTAAACTGTAGTGAAAATTCCCCTTGTAAAATACTTTTCTGATTCTGTGGCTCAGCACTGTTTTGGTTCCTCTCACTTCCTGTGTCTTCATTTCTTGGTCCCCTTTTTTTTTGTTTGACCCCAAATTCCAGGAGTCGACCAAGGTTCTGGGCTTAAGCCTCTTCTTTTGTCACTGCACACTTTGCCTCCTTAGGGCCTTCATCGGTGACATGCAACTCCCACTCAAGCCTTTTGTCCAGACCTTGCTTCTTATTTCCACATTTGCCTTTTAAAATGCCCACTTGTGATCTCATCTGACATTCTAAGAGGTGTTTTAATGATAATGAGGACAAAGCTTAGCTTATTTTCTTCCCTAACCTCAGCTTCTCCCGACTTGAATGCTTCTTTAGCAGACTCATGTTCATGTGTGCAGTTTTAGCCCTCCTGGGCTCCTCGTCTCCTGCTCCTTCTGTGAACCGTCACTGGGTAAGTCATGCAGGGGGCTTTCTCACTCCTGTTCCCTCCTTTTCCTTTGACCAGTGTGCTCCTTGGAGCCCACACCTACTGTGTCATCTGACTATACATGTCCTGCTGCCGAAACATTCTTCTATCATAATAGTCCATGATTTGAAAATCTACCCTATTCCCTCCATTAATGTTGCCTTGTTGTGTTCCTGTTGTACTTGCAGAAGGTGCTTGGTAACACTTCAATTTGAGTTGAAATCATCAAGGGCAAAGAGGGCATATAATTGAGAATAGAGATCAAATACTTTATATAGTACAGGACCAGATGATAATATTTCAGGCTTTATTGATCACGTGGGCTCTGTTGTAGCTGCTCAGCTCTGCCTTCATAGTGAGAAAGCAGCCATGGACAGCAAGTAACAAATAAACATGATTGTGTTCCCAAAGAACTTTATTTATGAAAATCATGTGGTGGTCTGAATTTGGATGACAGGCCATATTTTGCAGACCCCAATTTGTAACAGTGTTTTGAACCCTTGGAAGCTAGTGCTTACTACAAAAGCTAGATATTATTGACAAAGCTTTTAAATTTTACACAAGAGATACATGCTAAATTGATGTGATTTTACCTTTATTATGTAGATTGTTTTTTATACCCAGAGTCTGTCTGCCTCCATTATTGGTATTTCACCCCTGGCAAGAGCATGCTCTAAATTCTGAATTCCATTTAAATCCTAAGTCCAATCTAAATTCCGTTCTGAAGTAGCTTGGGTCTGGTAGGCAACTGCAGACTACTTATGATTGAACTTCTGAGACATCTTTGTGCTGTGAAGCCAAAAAATATTTTTTTACATTTTATAATTATTCTTCATCAAATCTAATTTGAAAGCATATATGTGAAATTTAAAATATGAATGTTGCACATTTTAAAATATGAAGTAGAGACACTTGAAGGGACGTGAGTTTTAACATTGCATTCTATTGCCCTCTTGTGGTCAATGGTGAATTTTTCTTTTATGGATGGCAAAATGTGACTTCTTTCATATTTGTGATTTCTTTTTCAGTTTTAAAGTATTCAAAGATTAATATTTAAGCCTAAAGGCCATTAAAGTTTAAAATGTACATTCAGGAAGTGCATGTTCTCAGTGGGGAGGTAAGGTGTGTGTGTACACTGGAGAACAGTACGTGGTGGTGGCAGAAGATCAAATGTCCATGTATGTGGCCTGGAAATAAATGCAGATGAGGAGCAATGGGGGCAGAGTGGCTCGTGGCAGGGGCTAACTGTGCAAGTCTCCTTGGACTGGATGGTTCAGTGAGTTGCAGGCAGTGGAAATGGATGGTAACAGTAGAGACGAGATTCAGCCTCAGTGTACTGCTACTCCCAGCAGGCAGCTAGCAGTGAATGGTAGAAGCTTCAGGTAGGGCAATTGTGTTCTCTGGGTCACTCCACTGGAAATTTGTCTTATTACTGGTGTTTTTCAGACTACCTTTTGTGACCATTTGTAGGTCATGAAATCAGCTCATCAAAAACTGGTATTTTTTTTTAAATAATGTAATAGAATAGACCAGAACATTTCAGAGTGTACTGCATGTTGTTAGGATTAGTATTTCTCTGTGAAACTTCTACAAAAAAAATTTATTTATGTATATACTATACACAAATAGTATATCCTTCTATAAAATGGCTTACTTAGGTCATGGGTCTAAAAAGTTCAAAGCACTACTCACTATTAATTTAAGAAGAGCATCATTCCAGGTATTTCTATATGTTTATATTTGGCTACTGGCCTGGCTAGGTAGATAAACAGATAAGAGATTGGCAGAGAGGAGGTGGGTAAGGCAGGATACAAACAGAGAGCAGTCTGGCACACAGAAGAGCTTACAGATGAGCTGATAGATATAATCAAACTGACAGGCAGGCATAGAAGAGCAGACAGATGGGTGTAGACAGGCCAGCTAGAGATGGAGGTGAGCAGGGAGGTGTAGAGGGACAGGTTCATAGGTACTGACAGATAGGCAGACAGAGAATTTGGCAGGCAGGTGTAGGTGGACAGGAAGGCAGCCAACCATGGACAGAGACAGATAAAGGTAAAACCAGACAGAGGCTGACTGAGGTGAAAGCAGATGCAAGAGAGCGTATGTAGAAATGCTGGGGTGGGGGTGAGGGACTGACAGAGAACTTCATGACCATGGCATCTTTATTTCTTAATGATTCTTAATGCATTTTTAATGAAGAGCTCTGAATTTTATTTGAATTTAACAGAAGAAAAGAAAGTGAAACAAAGAATTGCTGAAATTCAAATAAACATTCTTTTATGAAAAATATTAATTACTAAAAGGTTTGTCTATAATGAAAACATTATAATCACTTTAAGGTGTTGGAATCACTTTTTTAGCCCCATGGTGTAATTTTAGATTTATACCATGGTAGATTTCTTAAGAAATATGAAGAACTTATCAGCCTTGTAGTTTCTTCAGCCTCCTCTCCCCATCTACTTATTTTATTATATTATAAATTTATAGCATAAATGTACCATTATTTGTAGTTGGTGTAGGAATCCTAATGTGCAGAGTTGTTTAGTCTTAATTCTGAATTTAGATAGACTCTTTCCTCCTTGTGTCCTTAGTCTTAAAATACTTGCTTTGATTGACTTCTTAGATGGTCTTCTTTTGTCACTGAGTGGGTGTTTTCAAGGTATTTTGAGGCTCTATTCTCTGAGTCTCTTTATGATGAGGAATGTTTTCCTTTTGTCTTTCCTCATGAATAGCAGTTTAGCTAGGTATAATAATTTCAGGTAGCTCTTTCTTCCAGTTAGGAACGTGCAAGTAAAAACTTTTCTAGAACTTCCAGTATGAATACCTTCAACATGCTTAAAGTAATAAAAGACAAGCTTGAAAATATTTCTGGGGAATAAGAAATTGTAACAGATGACTAAGCAGATATGAATAAGAAGATAGAATTCTAAAAATGAAAAAAAAAAGTAATAATTGAAATAGCAAAGGAGAACCTCAAATTGGGGTAAGCTTAGTAGTTGACTAGGTATAGTTTAGGACAGAATAAATGGGATGACAGATCTGAAGAAATAATCCTGAATGTTCCTCAGAGAGATAAAGATGAAAAATATGAGAGGTTGAAACATGGAGAATACAGCAAGAACTTAGGAAGCATATATTCCACTCTCCTCTGTCATTATTTTTTTTGTCTACTGTTCTGCAAGTTACTGAGAATATCCTATTCTGACTGTGGATTGGTCTATTTTCTTCTTCAAAGTCGGTCAGTATTAGCTATGTATATATATTTGAGGCAAAATTATTAGTCTCAGTACAAATGTATATTCCTTTGAATTGAATCTTTCATCTATAAGAATTTTTTCTCTTGATTTCTAATAATGCTTTCTTTTTCCTCAGAGTCAATCTCGCCTATTCTTTTTTTTTTTTTTAATTTTTTAATGTTTATCTATTTTTGAGAGAAAGAGAGCACAAGCAGGGGAGGGGCAGAGAGAAAGGGAGACACAGAATCTGAAGCAGGCTCCAGGCTCTGAGCCATCAGCATAGAGCCTGATGTGGGGCTCAAACCCACGAGCTGAGAGATCATGACCTGAGCTGAAGTCAGACACTTAACCAACTGAGCCACCCCAGTGCCCCAATCTTGCCTATTCTTTTTTTTTTTTAAATTTTTTAATGTTTATTTATTTTTGAGAGATAGAGATACAGAGTGTGAGCAGGGTAGGGGCAGAGAGAGAGACATACACAGAATCTGAAGCAGGCTCCAGGCTCTGAGCTCTCAGCACAGAGCCTGACACGGGATTCGAACTCACGAGTGGTAAGATCATGACCTGAGCTGAAGTCGGACGCTCAACCAACTGAGCTACCCAGGCGCCCTGCCTATTCTGAATAAAGCTCTACCAGTTTGCTTTTGGTTAGTGTAGCATGGTATATCTTTCTGACTTTGTACTTTCAACTACCCCAAATCCATATGTTTTGGATGTCCTCTTATAAATGGTGTATAGTCATTTTAATAGCTTTTAAAATCAAACTGTATCATTTCTATCTTTAAGATTTTTTCTTAATGTTTATTTTTGAGAGAGAGAGTGAGTGAGAGGGGAAGGGCAGACAGAGAGGGAAACACAGAATCTGAGGCAGGCTTCACGCTCTGAGCTGTCAGCATAGAGCCCAACATGGGTCTCGAATTCATGGACTGTGAGATCATGATCTGAGTCGAAGTCAGATGCTTAACCAACTGAGCCACCCAGGTGGCCCACATTTCCGTCTTTTAATTGGAGCATTATTCCCTTTATATTTGACATAACAACTGTTGTAATTGTGTTTAAGTTTACTGTTTTACTTTCTGCTTTCTAGTTGTTTTGAAGTCTCTCAGGCTGGTTGTTTTAGCATCCCATTTTTCTACTCTTGTTGGTATTTTTATACTCATTTGTAATATTTTAATTGTTTACATCCCTAATTTAAGGTAGTTTCAACTTTTACCCCATAAGTATGTACTCTAGTTCCATTTACTCCTTTCCAGTTCATATGCCCCTGCTATGTACAGATCTGCTTCAACTCATGATGCGATTATGTCCTGATAAGTCCATCATAAGCTGAAAATATCTTAAGTCACAAATGCATTTAATACTCCTAACCTACCAAACATCATAGCTTAGTCTTGCCTACCTTAAACATGCTCAGAATACTTACCTTAGCCTACAGTTGGGCAAAGCCATCTAACACAAAGCCTAGCTTATAACAAAGTGTTAAATATTTTGTACTTTATTGGATACCATACTGGGAGTGGAAAACAAAGGTTATATAGAGGGTTTAAGTGTATCAGTTGTTTACCCTATTATTATTTTGCCCAGTTTTATTCTTTTTGTTCACATATATTAATATGTACATTGCATTCATTTAGATTCATCCAAATAATTACCCTTTTACATTTTATCTCTTTACTAATTTCTGGCCCAAGACTATTTTCTTTCTGCCTAAAGAATAACTTTTAAGGAGTGCCTGGGTAGCTCAGTTGGTTAAGCGTCTAACTTCAGCTTAGGTCATGATCTCATGTCTCATGAGTTCAAGCCCCACATCAGGCTCTATGCTGACAGGTCAGAGCCTGAAGCCTGCCTCAGATTCTGTGTCTCCCTCTCTGTCTGCCCCTCCCCTGCTCTCTCTCTTTCTCAAAAATAAATAAACATTAAAAAAAATTTAAAGAATAATAACTTTTAAGTTAGATCTCCTGGTAAAAGTTTTTCTCATTTTCTTTTTTTTTTTTTTTTTTTTTTAATTTTTTTTTTCAACGTTTATTTATTTTTGGGACAGAGAGAGACAGAGCACGAATGGGGGAGGGGCAGAGAGAGAGGGAGACACAGAATCAGAAACAGGCTCCAGGCTCTGAGCCATCAGCCCAGAGCCTGACGCGGGGCTTGAACTCACGGACCGCGAGATCGTGACCTGGCTGAAGTCGGACGCTTAACCGACTGCGCCACCCAGGCGCCCCTCTCATTTTCTTATCTGAAAATTTGTTTTGCTTTCATTTTAGAAGTGCATGTTTTCTGGGTACTGAATTCTACGTTGGCAGCTATTTCCTCTCTGCACGTTGGATATTTGTTCCATTGTTTCTTTGAAAAGCCATGCTAGGTCATGTGGTTGCTCCTTTAAAGGAGATGTTCATTTTTTCCTCTGGCGGCTTTTAAGATTTTCTGATTGTTCTTGATTTTCAGCTGTTTTACTGTAATATGCTCTGTATTACCCTGCTTTTGTTTTTGGGTTTTTTTTTTTTTTTTTTTTTGACTCTTGAATCTGTGGATATCTCTTACCAATTTCAGTAAAATTCTCAGCCATTCTTTCCTCAATATTATTTCTGCCCCCTTTTGCCAGTCTTTCCTTCTGCATCAGCAGCCATGCATAGGATAACTTTTTCATTGTGTTCTCTCTCTTCCCTTGCCTTCTGAGTTAGCCATCTTTTGTCTCGCTGTGTTTCATTTTGGTTTCCTTCTGATTTTTTATCCAGTTTTCAGCCATGTCCATTCTGTTGTCAACCCATATAGACTGAGTTTTAAATTTTGGTTATTTTGTTTTTCAATTACATTTACACTTCTTTTTGAAACTTTCTTTATCCTGATCTCCTATGTGTTTATTATTTTCTTTATATTAAATATAATTTATTGTCAAATTGGTTTCCATACAACACCCAGTGCTCATCCCAACAGGTGAAGTATTGTTTGTTTTTTTATTGTGGTTTTGTTAATATAGGCTTCTTTTCTCATATTTTGGATTTTTTAATTAATAAGCTACGTATCATATTAACCATACTGCACAAATAATTTGGGTTTTACTATGATTTTACTTTCTTTTTTTAAATGTTTTTATTTGAGAAAGAGAGAGAGAAAGAGCATGAGTGGGGGACAGGGGCAGAAAGAGGGAGAGAGAATCTTAAGCAGGCTCTGTGCTTAACACAGAGCCCAATGTGGGGCTTGATCCCATGGCCCTGGGATCATAACCTGAACTGAAATCAAGAGTCACAGTCAACTGACTGAGCCACTCAGGCACCCCTGATTTTATTTTTCACCAAAGAAAATTTCTGTTTGCTTCTTGGGAAGAAAGTAACATAGTATACCTTGATTTTGGATTTGGGTTATGTAGTTGTCTACATTTGTCAAAACTCATCATGTGGTCCACTTAAGATTCGTGCTTTTTGTTATTTATAAATTTTACTTAAAGTACCATAAACAAAATTTTTTCTTTTCAAGTTTTTACTTAAATTCAGTTAGTTAACATATATGGTAAAATTGGTTTCAGGCATAGAATTTAGTGATTCATCACTTACGTGTAACACCCAGTGCTAATCACAAGTTCCCTCCTTAATACCCATAACCCATTTAGCCCACCTCAACCTTCAGTTTGTTCTCTCTAGTTAAGAGTCTCTTATGGTGTGCTTCCCTCTCTTTCTCTTTTTTCCTTCCTCTATGTTCATCTGTTTTGTTTCTTAAATTCCACATATAAGTGAAATCATATAGTATTTGTCTTTCTTGGACTGATTCATTTTGCTTAGTGTAATACACTCTAGCTCCATCCACATTGATACTAATGGCAAGATTTCATTCTTTTTGATGGCTGAATAATATTCCAGTATGTGTGTGTAGGTACATACGTATGTGTGTATGTATATATACACACACACATATGTACCATATCTTCTTTATGTATATATACCACATTCATTAGTTGATGTACTTTTGGGCTCTTTCCATAGTTTGGCTATTGTTGATAATGCTGCTATAAACATCAGGGTGCATGTGCCCCTTCAAATCTGTATTTTTGTATCTTTTAGGTAAACACCTAGTAGTGCAGTTTCTGGGTCATAGGGTAGTTCTATTTTTAACTTTTTGAGGAACCCCCATTCTGTTTTCCAGAATGGCTGCACCAGTTTGCATTCCCACCAACAGTGTAACATCTGTCATTTTCCTGTGTTGTTAATTATAGCCATTCTGACAGGTGTGAGTTGGTATCTCATCATGGTTTTGATTTATATTTCCCTGATGATGAGTGATGTTGAACATCTTTTCATGTGTCTGATAGCCATCTTTATGTCTTCTTTGGAAAAATGTCCAGTTTTCCCAACACCATTTGTTGAAGAGACTGTCTTTTTTCCATTGGATATTCATTTCCTGCTTTGTTGAAGATTAGTTGGCCATATGGTTGTGGGTCCATTTCTGAGTTTTCTATTCTGTTCCATCGATCTTTGTGTCTGTTTTTGTGCCAGTACCAAACTGTCTTGATGACTACAGCTTTTTAATATAGCTTAAAGTCTGGAAGTGTGGTACCTCCAGCTTCGCTTTTCTTTTTCAAGGTTGTTTTGACTATTTGGGATCTTTTGTGGTTCCATACAAATTTTAGGATTGTTTTTTTTAGCTCTGTGAAAAATGCCAGTGGTGTTTTATAGGGATTGCATTAAATGTGTAGATTGCGTTGGATAGTTCTATTTGAACGGTATTTGTTCTTCAAGTCATGAGCATGGAATACTTTTCCATTTCTTCGTGTCCTCTTCAATTTCCTTCGTAAGTGTTCTATAGTTTTCAGAGTACAGATCTTTTACCTCTTTGGTTAGGTTTACTTCTAGATATCTTGTTGTTTTTGGTGCAATTGTAAATCGGATTGATTCCTTGATTTCTCTTTTTGCTGCTTCATTATTGGCACATAGAAATGCAACAGATTTCTGTACACTGATTTAATATCCTGTGACTTTGCAGAATTCATGTATAAGTTCTAGCAATTTTTTGGTGGAGTCTCTCGGATTTTCTACATAGAGTATCATGTCATGTGTTAATAGTGAAAGTTTGACTTCTTCCTTGCCAATTTGGATGCCTTTTATTTCTTTGTGTTGTCTGATTGCTGAGCCTAGGACTTCCAGTACTATGTTAAATAATAATGGTGACAGTAGACATTATTTATTTCTACTTTAATCTTTATTATTTCCCTTCTTCCACTGGCTTTAGGTTTTATTTTATGTTCTTTTTTCTAGCTTATTTAGGTGTAAGGTTAGGTTGTATATTTGAGACTTTTCTTGCTTCTTAAGGTAGGCCTGTATTACAATAGACTTCCCTCTTAGGACTGCCTTTGCTGCATCCCAAAGGTTTTGGACTGTTGGGTTTTCATTTTCATTAGCTACCATGTGTTTTTTAAAATTTCTTCTTTGATGTCCTGGTTAACCTGTTCATTCTTTAGTAGGATGTTCTTTAACCTCCATGTATTTGTATTCTTTTCACATTTTTTCTTGTGGTTGACTTCAAGTTTCATAGTGTTGTGATCTGAAAATAAGCATGGTGTGATCTCAATCTTTTTGTACTTGTTGAGGGCTGGTATTTGACCCAGTATGTGATCTATTCTGGAGAATGTTCCATATGAACTTAAAAAAAGTCTGTATTCTGCTGCTTTAGCATGAAATGTTCTGTATATATCTGTTAAGTCCATCTGGTCCAATGTGTCATTCAAAGCTATTATTTCCTTGTTGGTTTTCTGCTTAGATGACCTGTCCATTGCTCTAAGTAGGATGTTAAAGTCCCCTACTTTTATTATATTATTATCAATGAGTTTATTTATGTTTGTTATTAATTGATATGTATTTGGGCACTTCTAAGTTGGGGACATGAGATTTACAATTGTTAGATATTCTCGTCGAGTAAACGCCATAATTATGATATAGTGCCCTTCTTCAACTCTTGTTACAGCCTTTGGTTTAAAATCTAGTTTTTCTGGAGGCACCTGGGTGGCTCAGTTGGTTAAGCGTCCAACTTCGGCTCAGGTCATGATCTCATGGTTTGTGAGTTCCAGCCCCACGTCCGGCTCTGTGCTGACAGCTCAGAGTCTGGAGCCTGCTTCGGATTCTGTGTCTCATTCTGTCTCTGTCCACCCCCCCCCCACCCCCGCCTTGTGCTCTCTCTTTGTCTTTCAAAAATAAATAAATATAAAATCTAGTTTTTCTGATATGAGTATGGCTATGCTGGCTTTCTTTTGATGCCCTTTAGCATAATAGATGGTTTTCCATTCACTCACTTTCAATCTGCAGGTGTCTTTAGGTCTAAAGTGAGTCTCTTATAGGCAGCATATAGATCTTGTTTTTTGTCCATTCTGATATCCTATATCTTTTAATTGGAGCATTTATTCCATTTACATGTAAAGTGATTATTGACAGATATGAATTTGGTGCCATTGTTTTATGTGTAAAGTTGGTGTGTATGGTGATGTTCTCTGTTCCTTTCAAGACTTTGTTGCTTTTGGCCTTTCTTTCTCACTCAAAGAGTACCCTTTATATTTCTTGTAAGCCTGGTTTAGTGGTCACAAACTCCTTTAGTGTTTGTTTGGCTGGGAAACTCTTTATCTCTCCTTCTATTCTGAATGACAGCTTTGCTGGCTAAAGTATTCTTGGCTGTATATCTTTCCTATTCAACATATTCAATATATCATGCCACTCCCTTCTGGCCTGCCAAGTTTCTGTGGAGAGATCTGCTTTGAACCTGGTTTTTCTTCCCTTGTAGGTTAAGGACTTTTTTCCCTTGCTGATTTTCAGGATTCTTTCCTCGTCTGTGTATTTTGTAAATTTTACCGCGATACGTCTTGGTGTTGGCCAGCTTTTGTTGATTTTGGTGGGAGTTCTTTGTGCCTCGTGGATTTCAGTATCTGTTTCCTTCCCCAGATTAGGGAAGTTTTCATCTATAATTTGCTCAAATAAACCTTCTGCCCCCTTTTCCCTCTCTTCTTCTTCTGGGACTCCTACGATATGAATGTTGATATGCTTTATGGAGTTGCTGAGTTCCCTAAATCTACATTTGTGGATCCACTACTTTTCTTTTCCTCTTATTTTCAGCTTTATTATTTTTATAATTTTATCTTCTCAATCACTGATTTGTTCCTCTGCTTTGTCCATCTTGTCATTTCATCCAGTTGGTTTTGCATCTCACTTATACCATTTTTACTTCAGCCTGACTAGCTTTTAGTTGTTTTATCTCTGCAATAAGGGATTCTCTAGTGTCTTCTGTGCTTTTCTCAAGCCCACCTAGTATCCTTATAATTGTTTTAAAATCTGATTCAGGCATATTACTTATATCTGCTTTGATTAAGTCCCTGGCCATGACCTCTTGTTCTTTCCTTTGGGGTGATTGCCTCTGTTCATGTCATTTTGTCTAAGTCACTGTTCTTTTATGTATTAGGAAAGCCTGTTATATTCCTGCTACTGAGAGTAATGGCTATAATTAAGAAGGGGTTCTATACTTTCCAGGGCCTGGCATTTCAGGAAGTGTTTCACAGTGTGTACTCTATTGTGTTTTGTCTGCTCTTTCCCTCAGGTCAGTCCTTTGCAGAATTTTCTCCTTACCTGAAGTGTGAAGTTATTGGACCCTATTTAGTTTATGATGTTTTAAGTAGGTGTGCTTTGATCTGCTTGTTAAAATAAGCCTGATCCTGGAGCACTCTATGGTCAGTAGACTTCATGCATGCAAGGGGTTTTGCTGTTCTTCTGGAAGAGGCGCCTGCTGCACTGGTTGTCAGGCTAACTTGCCCTAGTAAAGATGCACCTGCAGGGCACAGTGGGGTGAAGCTTGGTGTAAGTGGCTCCAGCCTCCATGGGAGGCGCTGTGTTGCTTACTGAGGTTGGTCAGTGCTGGTGGGCAGGAGATGAAAATGGCGTCACCCCACTCTCTTGTTCCTGAGCAGGTAGTTTGCACCTGCCGCTGTTCAGGAAGCCCTCATTGAAGAGCAAACCATCACCTGTCTTGTGTCCTTGGCTTCCATTAGATCGTGCCTTCACCCTCTCTGTGTCTGAGCTGTGTGCTGGCCAGGCAGCACAGTACCCCTGTGTTTTATCTCAGGCACCTGACTAGGTTTCAAAACTCCAAATTTTAGGTACATGGCATGGCACAGACCTATGCTTATCCTTTGGGGAAGCATCTCACCACACTGTGACTAGTGCTGATTAATCCCAGAAAAGCAGTTGTTCAATCACGTGGTGGCTCAAAGCTAGCATCAGGGTTTGCTGTCCTTGGCTGGTGTCTCTGTTCCTATGCTAATGAACGGGGCAGCACACTGGCGCCTGCCAGCTCTTTTGTCCCTTGAGAGTCTTGCTGCCTCTCCCAAATGCACTCCGGTAAGGGAAACTGTCTCTCCCAGTGTGACCCAGGAGATCCTCAAAGCACACGGTTTGCTCCCAGGCCTCTGCCCTCCTTTCCCACAGGAGCATCACTATGCCTGACAGACCCTGCCCAGCAGTGGTGCAGACTTCTAAAACTTCAGACTTAGAGCCCTGCTGTATGTAAAAACTTGCCACTAATAATCAGCTGCTCTGGTTTTCTTAGTCAATGGTGTTGGGGAAGTGTTTCTCTTGTGCAATCCCCTGGGCACTGCTTTCTCTCTATCTCTTTCTCTCCTTTCAGAGATCAAGTTTCCCTCCCCTCTGCAGCACCATGATTCTTTTTTCCCTGGAATTAAGTTTCTGAAGCTCCTATTTTCCATGATGTGTTTTCTTTACTCCCTCTGTTCTCTCAACATTCAGGTTGATTTCTTGGGTGTTCAGAATGATTTGATATTTATCTAGCTGTGTTTGAGGGATGAAGCAAGCATAGGGTCCCCCTTCTGCTCCGCCATCTTAACTGAGGCCCCATAACAAATTTTGAACTCTAGTCAGCGATATGCATGTTGACATGTTTAGGGGTGAAATGAACTGATGTCTGCAGATTTCTTTGAAATTCATCAAAAATAAAATGTATTGAAAGAAGGAAAGATAAGGGTAGTTAGACAGATGTGTGGTAAACAAATCTAGCAAATGCTAATGGAAGAATCTAGGAGGTAGTATATGGGTATTCACTGTAAAACTATTTCAACATTTTTGTATGTGTGAAAATATTTGTAATAAAATTTTGGAACAAAATTAGAGTTAGACACCATTGTACTTTGTCATACTCTTCTTTGTCTTTGCTGATATTTCTTTTTTAGAAAAAAAAAACTAATGTTTATTTATTCTTGAGAGAGAGACAGACAGACAGAGATTGGGGGCGGGGGCAGAGAGAGAGGGAGACACAGAATCCGTAGCACGCTCCAGGCTCTGAGCTGTCAGCATAGAGCCTGATGCAGGGCTGGAACTCACAGACCGTGAGATCATGACCTGAGCCAAAGTCAGATGCTCAACCAATTGAGCCACCCAGGCACCCTGTCTTTGTTGATCTTTCTTGAGATACAAGTCAGAATATTTGTTACATTGATATGTTGCAGTCTTATAACACAGATTCCTTTATTCTGGAATTTGATGTGACATAACCACCATCTATGGAAATTTGTATATTGCATAAACCTTTGTTACACTGTAATCTGACTGTAACTGCATCCTGTTTCGTGAACATTAAGGACAGTATTAAATCTCTGAACCTTGATATCAAAACCTAGAATCATTGCTAGCTAACTTTGTAACCCTGGGAAAATATCTCAGGTGTTCTGGGTCTCATCTTAATGCCTCATCTATGGAATGAAAGTATCTGTTGTAGTATTGAATACTTTTCCTTTGTGTTCACCCCTCAGACAGAAATATTCCTTAGAGCAGATACTCAAAAGGAAATACATTTTCCCTTTAGCTTTTTGTTTGTATTTTTGGAATCTTATATTAAATCAAAATTGTTAGTGCATATGTATATGGAGATTTGGTAATGTTACAAAGTCCACATAAGTGTGCACAGGGGGCTCTTGTTAACGTTGGTGTCTGTACTCAGTTGAACAATTGGCTCTTAATAAAGGAAGGTAGGGTGGGAGGGAGAGAGGAAGAAAAGAAAGAAGGAAGGGCAAGTCAAGGAAAGGGAAAAGACAAAAAAAGAAAAAAGAAAAGTTCTAAATTGGCAGCATTTGCCAGCTTCTGTGTTGTAAATATTCCCTTTGTCACCAGCACAACATCCCTGAAGATGGAGCTGGGAAGAGGGGTGACACTTGGCTGCAGCTGGCTGCAGTAGTATGATGGCTGTCTTATAATCAGTTTTTGATTCATGGGAAAGGTTCCCAGTTGTATAGTGTTTATATAGCCAAATAGCATATCTGTGTACGTATGCATGGTCGTTATTTTGTGAAAAACTTATTCAGAATACAGAAGTTAATTTTAAGTTGCATCATGTTTTTTTCTGGCCCAATTATGGAAATGCCTTTTTTCCTCAGACAAGTTTGGTGTGCACAAAAATACCTGGCCCCGTAACTTTCAGAGGAAAATCTGAAATTGGTGCTGACTGGAAGTGTCTATTATGTGGCTCTATAGTGATCTGAGCTGGTGTGGAGTTAAAGAGAGTCTTCTTTTTTTTCCTTTTAGGCATTCTTGTTGCCTTCCTGTGACATAGCTGTAACAAGGAAGGTAGTTCAAGTGTACCGAAAGTGGATACTCCAGGACAAACCTGTGTTCATGGAAGAACCAGATAAAAAAGACGTTGCCCAAGAAGATGCTGAGAAACTAGGATTTTTAGAGACGGACAGCAAAGAGGTAATATGTTATCACCAGTTATTTCAGCTGGAAATACATATATTATAGCAAAGTATACCTGGTCAGCCAAGGGGCCAGTCAGTAGGACACAGGCAGGTGGATCTCTTTTGTCATAGCTGATGCTCTCCAGTTGCCGAGTTCCCTGAGGACCCGTTTCAGTGAGGCTGCTGCTGTGCTCTGTTCAAGGTCATCTCCTAACCCTCAGGCTAAGTCCATGTGTATATCTCAGCTTCGTTATTCGGTATTGCTCGGAGCTGTTTTATAAACCATCGTATTTTACAGGTTTCTGTATGAGACTGAAAATGTCACTGCCTAAGTATTGACGTGTTTAAATAAATAGCATTTGAGAAACTCAATTTAGAATGATTGGGCAGCCTTTTCTCGTGCAGTGGACTGTTCTACAGCAGTTAGGATGTTAGCACACTTAGAAGGACTAACCCAATAATGAGTGTTGTCTCCTCCATAAATAAGTCTCACTACAGGGCTGGCTGCTGTCTTCAGAGTGGGTGCTGTGTGAATGGAACTTTTAGTCCTGGTTAGATAACGCTAGTACCTGGAGAAATCTAAAATGAAACAGTGGGACCTCTTCCTGAGACACAAAAGAAACTTAATACCATATTTATATATCTGGCATGCTATTTTGAAATCTAGTGTGATAAATTATTTCTAAAAGTGGGTGTTGTAGCAATTAACAACAAACATTTAAAAATATTTGTGGCCAAAGGCATATCACTTTTAAATATCTATATTAATTCCATAGTTTTAATTTTTCAATATTGGTGAAATCATTAAAAAATTTTTTTTTTCAATGTTTATTTATTTTTGGGACAGAGAGAGACAGAGCATGAACAGGGGAGGGGCAGAGAGAGGGGGAAACACAGAATCGGAAATAGGCTCCAGGCTCTGAGCCATCAGCCCATAGCCTGACGCGGGGCTCGAACTCACGGACCGCGAGATCGTGACCTGGCTGAAGTCGGATGCTTAACCGACTGCGCCACCCAGGCGCCCCATGAAATCATTTTAATAACTAGTCATGAGGCCAAAACAAATAGATAGGCAAATGGAATTTATCACACATTTTAAAGGTCTGTGTTACAGGCTCATTCAGTCTGGACCTTTATTTATTCAGCATATACTAAATGCTAGGCACTGTTTTAGTTAGGTACTGGAGGTGGTGAACAAAATGGAAAAAATCTTGCCCTACTAAAACCTAAATTCTCATGAATTTTGGTGAGTGTAAGGAATTAAATATGCGAACATGTACTTCTTCCCCCTCTGTTAACTGATTTTTATCTTCTGAAGACCTTGTCTGAAAGTTCCCGTCATAAGCGCTCTTCCAGTTGGGGACGCACATACTCCTTCTCGAGTGCAGTGAGCAGAGGCTGTGTGACAGAAGAGGAAAATAAGAACGTGAAAGCCGGGGCCCAGGCTATGCTGCAGGTATGCATCTGGCAGGAGACATAAAGGCCCCCAGTTGGAGTCCACTGAACATTTGTTTATTGCGATAGTGACATATAAAGTATGGTGATATATTTAGCCATCTGTCAGTAAACCGCTCTCAAGTTCTCTGAGTTTTCTTCCTGATTTCTTACCTTCAGTTTGTACAGATCTTTCTCTAGTCAAAGGAGACCTACGAGTGGGTTGCGGTTTCTTCAGAGGGATTGTTATGGAGTGAAATGGCTGAGATCTCAATCTGAAAAAAATATTTTCTGAACACATATGGGTAGTTAGTCAGTGACCTGGACTCTAATTTGAAAGATAATCATGATGATTATATAATCTTAAAAGGACTATTCTTCTTAAAAATTGCCTGTTTATGAAGAATGATTAAAAAAAATGCTCCAGTTTTTAGATATTTACCTGAATGAATATATACCAATAGAACCAATAGAACCAATGCCATTTGGGAACATTGGAAAGAGAAACTTTGGCCGATCACTTAGTCTTATCCCAGACCTCAGGATTTTATCTCAGAAATGGGGATGAGGAGATTACCTTTTGGGTCCATCTAGGGTAAAGATTGTTAGGAGTATAAGTGAAAACAGAGTGCCTCTGTTTCCTCTGCTCCCTGGTGCCTCATCCTCCGCGCTCCCCCCCCCGCCCCATACTCACCTTTCTAGTTGTGTCCAGTTAGGCTTCCCACACAGAGGCCGGGCATGAGGTCTGGTGATGGCACGGGCATGGACTGTGTGTTGCCGGGTTTTTGCTGACACTGCTTCTGTCATCTGTCTCTTGATAGGATTTCTTATCATGATATCCTTTTTGCTTCAAATTCATTAGCAGTTTACTATAACTATTGAATTTTCTCATTTTTCAATGAAAATCAGCAAATAATTTTAAATTAACCAAAAAAAAAAAAAATCAAGATGATTTTACTTGAGTAGCTTCAAAGAGCTTTGGTGCCAGTCAGTAGTATAATCTGTGCCCGCCCTCCCCTTCCCCCCTCCGCCAGCAGAGAAGTACGTGTAGGAGTCCCTTCCCTGTGTCCCTTGGTAGCCCTTGTCCTCCAAGTAGGTTGCCATTTGCTGTCATTAGCCATTCCACTGCCAGTGTCTCCCTAGGTTCAGAAGAGTGTTAATTTGTTTTCTGAAAGGCTAGGTTACATCTACCTGGCTGAACCAAGAAACAAAAATTCCACTTGATTATAGCACAATAATTTTTAAAATGTTTAGTTTGGATTATAGTAGCTATTTTTGGTTTTGTGTTTTTTTTTTTTTTTAATAGTAGCTATTTTTGTTCTCTTTGTGTCCAACATTTTTGCTCCTTCACTTGCTTTGTTAGTAAAAAACGGCCAAATGGCAGGTTTGATAAGATCATCTTCTTCTGCAGTTGCTGTTTACAAGTACAATTTGAACATATTAATTTTTTTTTATTTTTTTAAGTTTATATATTTATTTTTGAGAGAGAGCATGAGCAGGGGAGGGGCAGAGAGAGAGGGAGAATGAGAACCCAAGCAGGCTCCACACTGTTGGCAAAGAGTCCGACGCAGGGCTCCATCTCATGAAAAGTGAGATCATGACCTGAGCTGAAACCGAGAGTTGGATGCTTAACCAACAGAGCCACCCAGGTGCCCCTTCTTTCTTTATTTTTACCTTAACCAATACTAACATGGTAGTAAGAAATATTCATGAACCTGGCATTTTGATCTTTTTTAAAAAATAAAATGAAAGAAGTGTATAACATATGAAGACTCCTCACTTTTACTTGGGAATATGCGAAGTTTCAAATTCAAATCGAGAAGCCAAATACATTGAGTTAAAAGGATCTGTCTTGCAATGGATCATCTATGATGTACTTCAAAAAAGACAGCCACTAAAATTACACTAAAACCTCTATAGTTGGTTAGTCAGAAACTTCTTTGTTTTCCTTTTCCCCACTTGAGGGCTAGTAAATTATTTGCAATTGCTGTTATCATCCATGATCAACTTTTATAGTGCTTATTTAGTAATCTTTCTAAAAAATTGGGTCATAACACCTTTCTAATCTTGCATAAGATAATCTTATAGGTTCTCAACATTTTAGTTCACCCACTTGACTTTTGAGCGTGTTTATTTTAATCTCTCTAGTCAGTTTGTACATCCATTTTGAGATGTTGTGTTAATGAGTTTCATCTACAGGTGAGCCAAAGAAGTAGATCCTTTGAGTTTGTACTATTGAATACAAAGGAGACTTAAAAAGCATAGGATCTAGATAGATGGTGCACATCCATCTATCCAGTCATCACCAGACTGACAACTCAGAATCTCCTACATTGAGGGGTCACTGATGTCATCTTTGTCAGTGGTAACACAGTGTTATTTTCCTGCAGTGCCCCAAGCAGTAACTTACTGCATAACAGCCTACATGCATGCTTCTCACAGTTTTCTACTGAAATACCACTGACAGAAGGGGACAGTGAACTTGAATCCTAAAGGTCTGAGGCAGAGTATAGACTGGTTGGCTGATTAAATTTTTTAAGACCTGTTTTTATTGTGAGAATTCACTTAGGTTTTATATCTTACTACCTAGTAAGTTCTCATATTAAAAACATATGCACCGAAAAGCTATGCAGTGTCGATCACGTGGCTTTGGCCATTTCCTGGCTCCCTAGAGCCCCTGGAAGTCTGCACCTCTGTTGGATGCTGCTGGCCATGCTTACTGCCAGCAGAGTTCATGTTCTGGGAGGTCCAACAACAATCAGATGTTTTTCTCCAGCCACTGACCAACCACTGCTCGTCTTCCTCTCCCCCTCCCCCGCCTCCAAATGTCTCACCCAGAGGCAGTAAGCCTACCTTGTCTTTTCCCCCTTTTCCCATGAAGGAATGTCAAAAAGAAGCCTTCAAAACCTTTTCCGATTCATACGTTTTCTAAAGTTGCAATGTTAATATGCATTAATAATTTTTTTCTAAGGAAAGGTCTTTCAGGGGTCTCAGTTGTTTAAGTGATTCTAAGAGAAGCATTTTTAAAAAATCTTGAGTATGTGTTGGTACCACTTGCCTTAATTGAAATAACTCAAAGGTGACTCACTGGTAGAGGAAAATTAATATCATTATCTTTAAGAAAAATTTGTTCAGATTCATATGTTTAATTACACTTTCTAATGTAAAATTTGTTGATTTCAAGGTATTTTTGACAAATGCTGCAAATGTCTTTTTGCTGGAACCATGTGCTGAGGTTCCCATGCTCTTGAAAGAACAAGTTGATGCCTGTAAAGCTGTTTTGATTATTTTTAGGCGTATGATAATGGAGCTTACAATGAATAAAAAGACATGGTAAGTTTATTTCAAATTAATATTGTAAAACAGATGTTTTTGTTTTTCAAAATAATAATTAAAATGTTAAGACCTCCATTTATTAAATGGCTTTACAAAGTTGACAATAAGATGATATTCTTTGGTTACAGTTTCTGTGAATTATGAAGAAGGTAAGTATCCAGTACTTTGATAGTTTATTTATTTCTATTATTGGTTTTAAAAATATTCCTGAATTAAAAGTAGTCATATTACTTAATAGTAGATTTTTCCATTTTAAACTGTCATTAGACTGTTTTGTGGAGAAACAATATAACTGGTGTTTTATAAAAACATTTTTTGTAAGCCTAGGAAAGGTTGTTAATTGCTCTGAAATGTTGTTAACTTATTTTTATTGCTTCAAATTTGAAGTTTTAAACTCACTTTGGAAAAACAATTATTTTAAATGACAGCTTGTCAGAATGAGTAAATAAATAATGCAGTCAGAAATACAGTGGCGTCATGAAAATGTGCTCATGTGAAGTGTTTTCATTTTCATCCTTTGTTTTTGTTTGGTGTCTGTGTGTTTATAATGTCCCTAAAAGCATTGCCTGTTTTAAAAACAGTGCCTTAGGTTTTTCCCAGGCCCTTGTCCCACAGTGAATGTATCACCCCAGCTTAGGAGGGGGTTTCAGAGTCCCCTTTCTTCGTGTCTCTTAGTTCTGGTTGTAAAATGTCTCTCCGATCTGTCCTTTGGTGTTCCTCCCCTCCAGCCCTGCCCAGGAGCAGCCTGGCTGTGGTCAGTGTCACTGTCAGTGACTTTTGGCTTCTGCGCTCAGTCCACAGAGGCCACTGCAGACCAGCACTGGTGCCCACTTCCCTCATGGAAATCCTCAGTGGGCCCTGTGACAAGCCTGTCTGATGCTTTTTCTGGGTGGCCTTGAGTCAGTGCCAGGGGTACTTTGGAAAGGTCTGTGTGCAGTTGGTGGAAAGCATAGAAATGAGACAGGACTGAGCTGACAGGGGTCTCTAGGGCTGCAGAGTCCAGTCCTTTTCTTTCTCAGTGAGGGAAGGGTGGGCCTAGAGAAATCCCATCATGCAGAAGGTTCACTAATACAGAGACCATGGGAATCAAAATGATTATTTCAAGGCATAAATTCCAGTGTCCTCAAGAAGCAGTTGTTAGAGCTGGAAATACTACTGTGATGAACAGTATGACTTAAACAAAGTTAAATGCTGTGTCAGTAACATTGAGAGTAATGAGAAATGCTGGTATGCTGTCAACAGAACCATCTGCTCCTCGATAGCACAGTTACAGCAATAGTATTTTTGATGGCTTTTTTTTTCTTTGAAAACGATGAGTTCAGTATATCTTAGTACCAGTAGTATTTTGATTGTCTTGATAATTTTTTTTTTGGTGGAAATTCTGAGATAAAGTTAAGCAATTTTTCTCTGATCTTTAATAATTCAGAAATTTTCAGGTTAAAGTGTTAAAAAAAAAACCCCAATTTATAGAAATAGATGAAAATACCAAAAAATAATCAGTAGAACATAAAAAGAAGTGTGACCTGTTTCCCTAGCATATTTCCTTATGTATTTTAGTGCCAGACAATGCCTGAATTCCCTTCCTCCCTTCTTTCATCCAGTAAATAACTACTAAGGTTCTGCTGTAAGGACGTAGGGCGAACTGAACAGACAGTGTTCCTGCCCTTGTGAGGTTTCTGTCCTCAGACTGAGAGACATAATGAACAAAGAAGCAATTTCAGTGGTATTAAGCACTAAGAACAGTGAAGCTGGCCAAGGGGACGGAGTGGAGGGTGGGGGAGTGTTTTTTACCAGGTGCCTGGGAAGTCCTAAATGAGCAGTGCCCTGAGGGAAGGGAGGGATGAGCCACTGGGAGTTCTGAGGGAAGGGCTCCCTAAGGAAGGAACAGCAGGTTGAAAGTGTGGTGTCTTGTAGGCCAGTGTGGTGGAACAGAGAAAGGAGAGGGAGAGTGGGAGGGGGTGTGATGGGGGCCAGCCAGAGCCAGGTTGTGGGTCCTGGTAGACCACAGGAGGAACCCTGGCTACCCCTCCATGTATATAAGGGTACGACACAATCCAGTTTATGTTTCCAGAAGATTTCTCTGACTTCCTCTGGAGGAGAGAATGCGGTGGGGCACAAAATTTGTGGCCATAGCTGCTGGCAGCTTAGACTAGGGTTGTAGCCAGGGAAGTGCCAAGAAGTGGAAGTGACAGTGAGCAGCATTGTGTGAATGGGTAACAGTACCACATGTGTGAGAAGATGGGGACGAAGTAAGTCCTAAAGAGCACAGGAAACCCTATTTATTCTTCAGGGCAGGGACAGCGCACACGCATGATTTCACATGCTTCCAGGGAAGTTTTACACTTGTGGAGTTCTCCTTTGAGGAGGAGAGACCAAAAGTCAGTGTTTCACAAAATACAAAAAAAAAAAAAAAAGAAAAAAGAAAAAAAAAAACCAAACTGAAAACTGTCAAAACTGTTAGGAAATGTTTTTTCCAAACTGGAGACAATTTTTTCACCCTCATTTTCTTCCAGAAGACTCTGTGTGGGAATTTCATGGCTTGCCAGGTTTTCATGGGTTCAGAAATTAAATTAACCCTGTGTCTTTGTCAGTCATTGCTTTGGTCAGATTTGCATTTTTTTGATAGCAGTTCCCATGACTGAGGTTTTATTTGAAAATTATGTCTCTTGTTCTCTTCACGTTCATAGGATGGATATGTAACCATTCGTGTGGAAAGGATTGTTTTTTGTTGTCTTAAGCATCGCATAAATGTGAGCAGGCAGTGGTGACACCAGGGCCTGTGACAGTGGCCTGGGTACCCTGAATATGGTGAGGGACATGCTGCCCCCAGCTCTGCACCATTTCTTCCCTCATTCTCCTCTAAGCTGTCTACTCCACACACATATGCCCAAGATCTCCCATGGCTTGCCAGCTCTTCTTATTCCATCTAGAACCCGTAGACAGCATGCAGCAGAGGCAAATACTAGAGCAGAGTTATGAATGTATACCAATGGATAACCCTGGGACGAAAACCAAATGGTCAGCTACAAATAAGTCCAGAAACCCTTAGAGGTCATTGTACCATGAGAAGCTTAATGAGATTCAACGTCATGTTAAGGGAAAATACTGTCTCAATATGTGGGGTATGCGAAAAGTATAAAGTAACTATGATTTGGAGATCCGTTCATTTGACCTAGACTAGATTACTTTGTCCAGTTCCTGATTTTATCACTAAAGAGCATGTAGACCAAGGAGAAAGTTATAAAGGTGAACAGGCAGTTAATGTCTAAGACCTCGAAGGAGAAGTTAAAAGGGGTGATTCCCCTCAGAACAAAAGGACCTCCCTTATATACAAAAGATACAGTGTTCTTGGTTTGTAGAGAATTGAAGAAAAGAAAAAGTGAGCAAACACTCTAATATGAAGAGTGTAACTTAGCTGTGAGAAAGAAAAATACCTTTTGGCTATTCTGAAGAACTTATTGCTGTTACCCTAATTAGCGGTGTTATTTGGTGTCTTCATGCCCTGTGTTGCAGACTTAGCATCTTCCAGGCACAAAGCTCCATGCCTCATAGTGAAAAACAGTGACCTTTCCAAACCCCCCTACCTGTGAGTTCCTCTGGAGTTTAGTCATAGTATGATATTGACTGCGTATCTCCCCAGAATGAGGACCAGAATGTCCATTTTATTTCCTACCACAAAGATAGATATGGAGACCTCACAGGTTAAGTAAAAGAATGGATGGGAAAACTTAAGGGTGCTGCGTAAGTTCACATGGGCATAGCTATTCACTGAACACCTTTAACAGACTGGTGTAGTTGGAGAGAAGACAGTCTTGCCTCCCTGTCTGAAGGGGATAAAATCAGGCTAGGATGATACCTGTTTTATCCTGCCAATCAATGTGGGCACAGGATTTTTAGAACTGTTGTAACATAAGGTGGTTTATTTTGATAAAATATGGTATTTGTTATATAGTTGGCATTCAGATTGTTAATACTTCTACTCTGATTACCGATGTTGCTGAATTCTTAAGAGAATTTCTTGTACCTATAAATGAAAGTGCTTTGGAGACATGATTAATAATATGAGCTTTTATTTTGGGTGGCCCAGGGAACAGATGTTGCAAATACTACTCAGGATAACAGAAGCTGTCATGCAGAAGCCAAAGGATAAACAAATAAAGGACTTGTTTGCCCAGAGCTTGGCAGGGTTACTGTTTAGGGTAAGTCTTCTTTATTAAAACACTGCAAATGTAAGAAATGAATCATATTTTACAGCAAAATAATTTTAATCATTGAAAATTTTAAGAGTAACATTAAACTAAACTTCTAGAAATTTTCCTTCTTAGCTTTGTCTTGAAGGTTGTAATCTATTTTTTACAATTAGAACTAGGTTTCTTTTAGGCCTTCCCACCTGTCTGCCATCTACTTCTTTTGATTTGTTGAGGTTGGTAGAAATTAGGAAGATAACAAGAGCTGATGTCCTTGGTCGAGGGCCAGGTAGATTTGAGGAAGTAAAGGGTAAATGGAAGCATGGGAATGGGGATAAGGCCAGGGAGTGGTTCAGGCTAGACATAAAACTGTGAGAGCTGTTGGTATGTTGGGCTATGTGTTTAAAGTCACAGGACTGGGTAGGGTCACCATGGAGAGAATAGGTGTCCTAGAGAGGAAAGAGCCATCCATCTCCATGATTGGTGGAGGAGAGGAGGCAGCCGAAGATGCTGAGAAAGGGTGGCCATGGAGCTGGGAGGGAAACTAGCAGAGTATGTGTCTGGATGCCTGGAGATAAGTATTGAGTAAGAGGAGAACGACCAGTTCACCATTGGTTTTGACAAGATGTTGGTGGTTGTAAATGTTCTAGGGGAATGAGGCCCACTTAGAGTGGATGGAGGAGAAAATGGGACCTGGGCAATAGAGGTAGCAAGTATAGTCAGGACTTTGCAGAGGTGGAAGGGAGGAGGAAAAGGAGAGCCAGCAGAGTGAGCAGCATACATGGAGGACAAGGTTTAAGGTGTGTGATTTTGAAGTCTGTTTGTTTGCCAGTGGACATGGTCCAGTGAGGACATCCTTGGAGGGAGAGAGAGGAGAACTACAGAAATGAAGTTCTGAATGAGGTGAACAGGGCCTTAGGTGGGAGCAGAGAGCCAAGGAGATGGGTGTTTCTTACATCTCACAGGGTGAGAAGGGTCAAGAATGCGAGTAGTCTGACATCACCCTCGGGAAGAAAAGAGGCAGATGATGAACTAATTGCATAGGAAATGGAAGTTTTAAAGGTCCTGAGGGTGGTAGACTATTGCAACATTGCTTTAGAAAGCACTAGTATTTATGGGATGCTCAGAATTTATGAAGCATTTCTGAAAGAGAACAGTGTGAAAAGACTGGAAAACTGTGATGTTCTATATAAATAAAGGCATTCATACAATAGATGGGCCTGCTTTGAATAATTTGGTAGGAGATAGCATTGTGGATCATGAGCTGGAAGTGATAGATGCAGGGAGGAGAAGTCAACCTCCCTCCTCCGTTGACTCGAAGGTGGATTTGGAGATGTATACAAAGAGCATATCTAGAAAAAGGTAGGATATGGCGGTGAAGGTGGCACAAAGAGAAACTAGTTCTTTAAATAAAGTTATGTATTCCTATTGTAACGCAGGAGAACCCAACTGTTCATATTAATTTTTGGTAGTTTAATAGGACTGAATGATCTTGGCTTGATAAGAAATACATGAGAGGCTGCAGAAATAATTGGCATGTCCTCACTTGCCTTCGGAATAGGATAATCATTCTTATTCTGATTGCCTTGCTTAGTTATTAGATATATGAAGTGGTCTACCCATCCTTTTGTGTGTATTCAACCTTGCCTCAGACGTGGTGCAGACCATTTGCTTTGCTGCCCGTCTGGATGTACAAACACTCTGCTCACTTTGCTGTAACTCTCATGGAGAGTTTCACTGTCGGCACCTTCTTCTCGGTCTCGCAGCCCTGATAGGACTGTAGCTGCCAAGTGATGTGGGCTGAAGCCAGGCTTAGGGTAGTGAGTGCTTGAGCCTCATTCCTCACCAGTTGCCTGGCCCTGCATCTATTGGTTGTGTTGGAATTGGAGCAAGAGCTTGTCACTGAATTAAGCAAGAATCTATCGTGGAGTTGTACTTTTTGTTTGTTTGATTAGTTTTGATTTGGGAGAAAAATCCCCCTTATTAATGGAGGATCTTTTCAGATCTTGAAAATTAGTTTTAAGTCCATGATTGTTGATTTTGATGACATCATTATTATTTTGGCCATGGATCAGGAAGAATGTTTAAATTAAGAAGCAGCCATAAAATAGTGGAGAGAAGAAGAGCTTTTTGGAGGTAGACACGGAGTACCGAGCTCTGGTACTTCCTGGCTGTGTGGCCTTAAGCAAATCACTTCGCCTTTCTGAGTCTCTTCCCTAATCTGTCACAGTCAGGAAAGGACAGGGTTGTCCTAAGAATCAGAGCAGGTTCATCTGGGATTTATGATCATCTGTTGACCTCCCAAGCCCTTTGTGGGATCTAAGGGAGGAGAAAAATGTGAAAGGTCTGGACAGCTCTACCAGGCAATGAAGTGGGCATCATCTTAATTCCATTCTAAAATTAAATGTGCCATCAAATTATTATTTGTTCGCTTATGTAGACGTCTACAATTGCCAGATGCTTGATTTTAAAAATTTGAATAAGGAAAGTATTAAAGGGGACAGGAAATTTTGAGTTGCCATTATCCTTTTATCTTTTTCAAATTTTTCCTCTAACATATAGTTTTTTCTCTATCAGTAGATAACTTGGGTTGGCATAGTTCCTTCAAATGAGTTAAGTTTTATTTAGATATTTACCAAATAATGGTGTTTGTCAGAAACGATGTTTTAACCTGTTATCAGTGCTAAACAGGACCTTATGCTTGAAGTTCTCAAAGTATATCAGGAAACTTGGACCATGCTCCTTCTACTAGAAGTAGTATAGTATTTAAAATTACATAGTCCCCCAAGTGTGGTGAGTAGAGAAATGTAACAAGTGGCTGGCCAGGAAATGTATGTAAGGAAAGGAGTGGCTTATGAACACATGTATTTTTTTACATAGTTTGATAAAACATGAATTTCAGCACTGGAAGAACTTTGGAGATGCTCTTATTCGGCTTTGCTTTTTATGAGAAAGAAAATGACTCCAGAAAAGCCAAGTAAATAGCCCAGGTCACAAATCAAGTTAGTGACAGAACCCAGAGTCTGGGGCTCTCCTCCTCTTCGAAAAGGGTAACTTATTCAAAGGGCACCCTGCCTTCGTGCACACAGGTGCCACCCCTTACCCACACACTGTATGTTACTGTTTTGCTCTGGGTTCAAGTGTTGTCAGCAGAGACTTACGATGGGGATGATTCACCAGGTCTGTGTATACATGTTTGTGAGATTTGCTAAGATGAATTTTATAATCTGTGGGAAGTCACTGTTCTGTGCTTGTTTTATAATTAGTCAATAAAGTGAAGCCAGTGCAAGATTCCCAATACAGGGCGTCTTTTACCACACAAAAACTCTGCTTTTAATCTGAAGCTAGTGCTGTAACCAGACGTGAGACTGAGTGCTGGTAACATTGCCAGTTTCTCCTTTTTCCCCTTACTTTGCTAAGATTATCTTTTTGAGCTACTATTTATTAATTTTATTGCGTATATGCGCTTTATGGTAATGCCCTCAAACTCATTTTGAAAAAAGGAGTGTAAAATTGAATAAACAGAAGATGGCATTATAATCATAATAAATAATACTTAATAAAATATAAGTAATAATGAAAGATAAAATTATTTATTTTTTCTTTTGCACTGTTCTTAATTTTAAAAAATTCATCCATCTTAGAATCAGATTGTAAGTATGAAAATTTAAAACCTTGTTTTCAATATATTTAATGATTTTAGCTCAACTTTCACATTTTTGCCCCTTTAAAAAGTATGGTAAACATGAATTGAAACACAGAGAAAAGGTACATTGCATAAGGAGTCACTTTAAGTATGATTTTTCAAGTGGTCAAAACAGGCCTGCATAATTACAGACTATTTTCTAGTTCTCAGAGTTTTCCTATGTGTATTTTTTTTTTAATTTTTTTCTTAATGTTTATTTTTGAGAGAGAGACAGAGACAGAGTGTCAGAGCACAAACAGGGGAGGGGCAGAGAGAGAGGGAGACACAAGCATCGGAAGCAGGCTCCAGTCTTTGAGCTGTCAGCACAGAGCCTGGTACGGGGCTCGAACCCACGGACCACGAGATCACAACCTGAGCCAAAGTTGGACTGACTTAACCGACTGAGCCATTTACATATCCCCTCCTATGTGTATTTTAAAGAAAAATTTCTGTTTAATTAAAAAGCCAGCTTATCCCTATCCCATGCATAGGACAACCCCCATCAACTGCGGGGGTCTGTCTGCATCCGGGGTGGGCAGAAATATTTGCAGGTTGGCACCTTAACAAGAACATTAAGGTCTGACAATGGATTGGGGAAGTCACACAAACTTTGGGTATAAAGATGCCCTGTAGTAAGATTAAGAAAGCCTTTGGGGCTCACCTGACATGGACTTGGCACTTCTTTCAAGGGAGATGTATTTTGATGTGAATTTTAAAGGGTGTGGAATATCTGGGCAGAGAGAGGGAACTAGGCAATTTCAAGGTGAGGAGATATCCAGAATATGTGCACACTTGTCTGGTGGGGTTGCCCATGTGACCACTTGTAGTGCTGCAGACATAGGCTAGAGGAGGGACATGGAGAAGTGAGTAGATGCTCAAGGAAAGTGCTCTAATAGGGGAATGCAGACAATGGTGGGAATGGATGCCACTTACTAGAGGCTGGGTGGGGTGGCAGTCAGGGACACCTTGGAGGAAGTAATGTCCACATTGTGACTTGAAGAATGAGTGGGAGATAAAAAGCCAAAAAAGAAAGGAAGAGAGGAAGGAAAGCTACATGCAAAGGCCAGGAGCAGGAGAGACCAGGTCAAGGAACTGGAAGAATCTCAGTGGAAGTGCTGAATTCTTTTTACTATCATGCCTGCAGGTGACTGCAGGTAGAGCTGTCTAGTACCCAGATCGACAAGGTCAGGAAACCAAAGAGGTCTGGGCTAACCATGGAGACTCAGAGGAATTTTACAGGTGGTAACTAGAGAGCCACAAGAATGGGGACCAGAACCCCAGCAGAGATGGGGTGGCATAGGAAGGGAGAAAGCCAGAGCAGTTGGTGGAATAGGGAGATGAGGAGGTATACATGCAGTGAGTATGGGACATTCTTCGAAGAAGTTTGGCTTTAAATGTTCTAGCTAGAGGGAGGAATCTGGGGTCAAGGGAACCTTTTTGTTTATTTTTCGTTTTTAAGATGAGGTAGACTTGGAGAATGTTTGAATGCTGATGGGGAGAAGCTGGGTTAGTAGGATAAATTGGAGAAAAAGGAGAGGCAGCGTTCATGGAAACACAAAGAGCAAGGAGGCGGTTCAGAGCAGAGGTGGGAACAAGCAGAGAGGAGCAGGAGACTCTCTTCACTTAAAGCCTGGAGGTGGAGGAGAAGCTGGGCAAACACATGGGGCTCGTGGGGCTTGTTTAATGGGTTTTATTTTCTCTTAAATCTGCAGTGAGTTCATCTGCTAGAAAGCAGGGAGGAGTTGGTGGAGCTGGAAGTTTACATAGAGGATGCTTTGTGAAGAGGATGCTAGAAGTAGCCACTGTAGAGAGTGAGAGAGAGCTGTCCAAGAAGCAGAATAGTTGTAGTACTGAGAGCGTTGTCTTCTTCCCGATTATGGCCAGGACCAGCCGCAGGCACTAGAGGGATTTTCAGTCAGGAGCTTTGTTCTTAATGGTAACTAATTTCTCACGAGCTCAGATCCTGGTTTCAGTTGATCAAATGAATTCTGAGAAACTAAAAGAAAAACAGGATCAAGTGCTTTTTATTGTTGTAAAGCTCATTTTAGTAATAGTAACTTAAAATATTTTGTTAAAAATTCTTCTTCCAAATGAGGACGATTAAAGTCTCTAATTGGCTGGTTGGTTTCAGACGCTCATGGTGGCGTGGATCCGAGCAAACCTCTGTGTATACATTTCTCGAGAGCTCTGGGATGACTTTCTTGGCGTGCTGTCCTCCCTCACGGAATGGGAGGAGCTCATAACTGAGTGGGCCAACATCATGGACTCGTTGACAGCAGTGCTCGCGAGAACTGTTTATGGAGTTGAGATGACAAACCTACCTCTGGACAAATTAAGTGAACAAAAGGAAAAGAAGCAGCGAGGCAAAGGTACTTCTACTCTTACAGGGTAACACCCGATGTCGGAGACTGGGGAGGAGTGTGTATTTGTACATGGAGGCAATTAACACATGGAATTTTACAATAAACTGAACCAGCCATGTGGGCAGTATCTTTTCACTGATGGTGTTGGATTGTGTTTCATAGCATGCTGACCTCTTAAGGATGCTGAAAGGGAGTAGCAGTGGTAGCAACAATAATATAATAATGGCTAGTGCTTGTACACATTATCTGTCTTCACCCTCATGGTAACCTCTGAGGTGGATACTATCATCCCCATGTCACAGACAGAGAAACCGAAGTACAGAGAGTCCATGGTGATGGACTCATTCAAGGTCATGTAGCTAATACGTGAGAAAGCCGGAAATCAAAGCTAGGCAAGTCCGTCTCAAGGCACCACACTAAAAGGACTTATTCCACTGCCTGCGTAGGAAAGGCAGAAAGTGGAAAACTTCTGAGTGATTCAGCTAGGAGGCCTTTTGGCTTTGTTGTGTTTCTGGGTAAAAATTGTTTTGAGACCTAGAGTCAGATCAAGGTTGAAAACATCAGCGGTGTTTTCTACTGGGGACAACAATTTGTTGTCATTACTGTTTTAAGGCTGTGACACAGTCCTTGGGTTAATTCACTTGTACTCCAATTTATTATTTAAAGATTTTGAGGCAGTTCATAGAAGCACCTATAATATGAGAGATAAAATACATAAGGTCACGGGGGCAAAATTAAAAGGGGTGGGATTATAGGAGCAGTTATAAATGCCAGAATGCATGCCAGAGAGCCTCCTCTGCTTGTTGGGGAGGGGTGGCAGGCTTGGATTTGACTCTGATCTTCACAGGGTTACAGCAGAGGATCACAGATTACAAAAGGTGAAAACAGTCCACAGCTTAGGTGATACATAGCTTTTCCTGGTCCTAAGACCTGAGACGAATTTCTGCTCCAAAGATTCATGAAGTGTACGTTGCTTGCTGTAGTAGACCACAGCTTCAACAATAGCCTTATTATAGATTGTATCAGCTTTTGCTGGGTGACAGATCACCCCAAAACATAGCAGCTTAAAATAACAGTCAGTTGTTTAGATACTGATTTTATGAGTTGTTAGTTTGGGTTCGACTCAGTTGGGCAGTTCTGCTGGATTCACTCCTGTGTTTGTAGTCAGCTAGGCTGTGAAATAATCATGTAGGCAGCTCTAGGGATTGGCCAGCTGTCAGCTGGGGCTGTGGGAGGGACTTGGCCGTATACCTTTCATCGCCCAGCAGGCCAGCTCAGGCTTTTTGTTCAAAGACTTAAGGTTCCAGGAGCAGCAATGGGGCAAGCCCAGATTTTCAAGTGCATTTCAGATCTCTGCTTGCTCAGTTTTGCTACCAAAGTAAGTCATGTGATGAAGCCCAGGGTCGGTGTGGGAGAGGACAGCAAAGGATGTGAATGTGGGGAGCTGTGAGCCAATTAAGTGATTACTTCACCATACAGACATACAGTTAACGTGACTGATTCTTACATCTTCACTGCAGTCTGTGAGTGGCTGTGTTTATTTATAGGAAGGTAAACACTTCAAAAAACACTCCTGATGGAATGATACAGAACAAATTTAATCATTTAATCAGTGCCCATGGCAAATACTTCTGATTTCTCTCTTATATTGCTTTATTCTAAAAATGGCTTTAAGTATTCACTATGGAAATACTTGCCTTCTAAGCACTGGACTTGTGGAAACAAAATACACTCTCAGGAACCTGGGGGTGAAAACAAACCACAGTTTGTGGCAGCCACCAGCCACATCATACCTGTGCAGAAATCTCTGTCTCATTCTCTTTGCCCTGTATTTCTTTTGGTACCTTGACTACTCATTTGAAATATTTGGCCAGAGCAATATGAGAGGAAAGCAGAGAAGTTGGGTTACAAACTGCAGTATTTTATTGTTTTGGAGGTTTGCTAAAATGGGATTTTGTATTATTCATAGATTTTCACTTGACTCTGATTAGAGTTTACAGACACAAATTTCTCTTGGTAATTTGTGGAGAGGTTAGCATCTCCAGGAGGGAGCATTATTCTAAAGCCAGGATCTCTAATTTTGTGGTTTATAAAAGTAGTTTTTGGAGTGACCGGACAGCAGTGGTATAACTTCATTTGACATTGTTCTTTTACTGAGAAAGTTTTATTCACATTTTTTTACATTGGAATGAGTACTGTGGTGATATTATTGTTATGAGGCTGTTGGAGATGCTTGAAAAATACTTTGGCAACAGGAATTTCTAGATTACTGTTATGTTCAAACCTTCGTACTGAAGTATAAGGAAATGGTACCTAATTATGCAACAAGAGAGTCTGTAATAAATATAGTTGTACTTATGAAATTTGCTGAGCAAACACAGGCTGTGCAATGAATGATAATGACTTCAGCCTTTAGATTATTTTTCTCGTCTTATCCTCTATCAGGTTGTGTTCTAGATTCTCAGAAAGGAACCACTGTGGGGAGATCCTTTTCTCTCAGCTGGCGGAGCCACCCAGATGTGACTGAACCAATGCGATCTAGGAGTGCCACCACATCTGGGGCACCAGGAGTTGAGAAGGCAAGAAATATTGTTCGCCAAAAAGCAACCGGTAAACATTTATTTAAATTTTTTCTATAAGGTCTAGTTGCTATCTAAAATGGATTTATAGGAATAAAATGTTTTAAAGGTTTTAAAATTCCGCTCAGAGTTAAATGGGATGTCTCTGTATCTTTTAATTATCTGTTCTGATACTTTTCAAATCCATTTTTGATACTTATTTCTGAGTCCATTGTGAAAAAGAACTTGAGATGTTAATATTGAGTGAGATATTTGTGCAAAAGAGAGAAAATAGATGTTTTTGTTTGAACCTTAGAGAAAATAGATTCTTAGTAATCACACACTTAGTTGCATTATTGTTGTTGAACATTGGTAATCTTAGTGTGGCAACTGTTCCCACACAGGAAGAGAGAATAATGCACTTAGTTTTCAGGACTGGAGGGAGACATTTACGTTTTGGGGTTCTTTGGGAAATTGAGCTTTATATGCCTGTGGATGTTGTCCTCCTAGCCTGTTAGAATTAATAAGAACTTGACCAAGAACCCCCAGTTTTTTGGACTTATTTCCTACACTTTTAAAACCAAAAGAGAAATCTTTAAAAAGTAAGCTTGTATCCAGAATTTAATAAGAACAAATAAAACCCCTTCCCTCCAGTGACTCTGAGGCTGTAACTTAGGTTTAAAACAAATTTATCTGAGTTTCCTGTCACTTTTCACATCAGTACTACCACACTGTTCTAATCGATATTCAGCATGCTGACTGCAGAAAGTCACAATATCCTCTAGTCATAAATCAGAGTCATTTACAGTCAACATATTTTACAGTACTTAGTAAAGACTTCATAGAGATGGCTTAGAATCCTGTTGGAGCTTTTACGAAAATACATTGTGCCTTAGCCCTGTCTAATGCTTTTTGCTACAGCATTTGTTGGTAATTATCACCTTACTACATTCACCTCCTGTTCCACTTCTCCTGCTCTCTCCTTCATCCCCTTCCTTGAGGAGAGACTCTGTTCCTGGTAACAGGCAACTTTGGGGAAGGCTTACACACTGACTTTCATTCTCATCCCAACTCCTAGAAACTCCTTTTTTTCCTCATTGAATCAGAGCAGAAGTTTGCAACAAAGTGTCATCATTCCTGAACTGCCCAGACTCTGTGCTACCCTTCACAGCCCTTGAACTGTAATGATAATAAAATTAGTCATTCAAAACACTGTGTAAAACTTTACTTTCACACTTTAATGAGCAGCAAACTATTGTATATTGCATGCTCCTTATTCCCCTACTTGGCCAAAGCACAGCCATAGAAGAAATTGCATTTTAGTTTCTCAGCAGGTGTTTTAGACCAACACTATGGAGGTGGCACCATTATTGTTCTCAATAATCCTCGGTGCATTTATGCTAGTGAGCTTCTGTTTTATCAGTGTTCTTAGGCATCTGGAAACATATGGTATTGCATCAGTAAGAACTCTTACAAAAGTCTGTTTAGACTATGTCGCTTAAAAGTCATAAACCTGGCCTTTAGAGGATTAAAAATTAATAACACTTGGAACCATAACTTTTAAAAAGATAATGGGACAAGAGCTATTGAGTTGGATCAATCTATTATCTTCATGTATCTTGCAATACATATGTATTTCCTGTTTTACTTCACATTTTTATCTTTTTTGTTGCCTGTGAAAACAACGGTCTCTGAAGATTTTATTGTATCATACTGTTTTATAAAACTAATCTATATAGACTATTAGTGGTTTTACTCAGTTCTGTTATTTTTACATTGTGTAATAACTTGCCTTTCCATCTTTTAAAAGGCCCAGAATACTTTCATGGTAGGTGTTGATAGTGTGGAGGCCACCTTTTAATGTTTATTTATTTTTGAGACAGATAGAGACAGAGCATGAACGGGGGAGGGTCAGAGAGAGGGAGACACAGAATCCAAAATAGGCTCCAGGCTCCAAGCCATCAGCACAGAGCCTGACGTGGGGCTCGAACTCACGGACCGCGAGATCGTGACCTGAGCCAAAGTTGGCCGCTCAACCGACTGAGCCACCCAGGCACCCTGAGGCCACCTTTTAATGAGAATAGCAGCTCAGGCAGTTTTTGTCACCTTTAGCAGTAAGGTGTTTATCATGGAAGACCCATCTGAAAGTGATTTATTTTTTCTAATCCCAGTACGAGAATAATTTAAGATTATTATATTATAGGGGCGCCTGGGTGGCTCAGTCAGTTAAGTGTCCAGCTCTTGACTTTGGCTCATGTCATGGTCTCGCAGTTCTTGGTAGGGAGCCCTGTGTTAGGCTTTTGCGCTGACAGCGTGGAGTCTGCTTGGGATCCTCTCTCTCCCTCTCTCTGCCCCTTGCCCCCACTCTCTCTCTTTCAGAATAAATAAATAAACATTAAAGGAAAAGATTATTATAACTTGCCCCAGTGACTACACTTAATCTAGATTAAGAAAATGGTTGAGAAAATGTCAGTGATGGTGGCAAGACAGAAATAATAAAATAAGCAATTGCAGAGTAGAGAAAGAACAATTTAACAGAGAAGGAACTAGTTTGCAACTTAAAAGGAACTGGCAAGGAGAGTCTTAAAGAATTATAAAGGAAAACTTTGCTCCTGAGTGTGAATGATGCTAAAATTTTAGATGTCTAAAATGAGTGATTAAAGCAAGTCAGTTTCCACACAAAGTAATTATTATAATTATAATAATTATAAGTTTTATTATTTCTAAATATCTAGTGATCAGTTTTGGAAAAATACACATTTGATTCATAAAAGGAAAGCTCTTTCAGACGCCCTCTGACATTGAGAGATGAACACATCTTTTAGGAAATTTGAAGTAAGTCAGTTTGACATTCGCATGGAAGTCATTTGAAGTATCATCTTACCCATTTGTGAAGAGTGTGCTGTAATCCCATTGCAGGTAGTCCCTGTGGATTCCCTGTGGGAATCAGACCTGGGAATACTGACAGCCAGAGGAGGGGGGGGGGGTTTGAGGGGGGAGGGGCAAGGAAGTAAAAACTTTGTTTCACCCTCTGCAAATGTGTCATTACCGTTTGTACTTGTATTCCGTGAATGTGAAATAAAGTGATGTAAAAATAATAAAACAAGTCAACCTGTATATTTTAGTTTTAAGGATAAGACTGATCCCACTGATGGTGGTTTCGTATATATGAGGCATATTCTCTTCCTGTGTTTATCTGTTTTCTCAAATGGTCATTTAAATAGTGGTCTGTAGAAAACTTGAGAACATCATAAAGTTCATCCTAAGAAATTATGGATTTAACAAGCATGAAATGTGATATACAAGGATGGGTTTCATGGAGATTTTTGCCTTTTTACCCTCAAATATCAAATTTTTTAATGTTCAACTTGACTTTCATGTGTTTCTGTGCTTTAGGATATTTAATTTACTGAATGATTTGCTTTTGAATACAGTCAGCTCTCAGTAAACCAATTTTTAAATTATTTATTATTTATAGAACAGTTTTAATCTTAGGCTAGATTTTCCCCTCCCTGCCTGTTGTCTTTTCATGTATGTGTCCTTTAGGAAGGGGAAATGGATTATAGTGTCTGCCCAAATAAACAACCCAAATGTGAGTGTGATACAAAGTGATACAGTGTGAGTGTCCATTCTCCCATGTCATCAGAATGACTGAAGGTTGGCTGTATTTAGAGACTACAGTTAAATACTCTACTTTGTACTGACCTCCTTTAAAGTTTAAAAGACCTTTTTTTTTAAATTTGAAAGAAAGCCCAGAAAAATAGCAATAAGTTAAAAAAGAAAAGAAAAGAAAAGAAGTGAAAGATCCTAATGTGCTTCTGACATAATTGTTACTTTATCTCTCCTGGAAGCTAAGCGAAGCCAGTCTATCAGCAACTGTGTCCACCTCTCTGAGGCTTTGCCTGCCACTAAAAGCGTCCCGCTCCTCCTTCACACCGTGAGCGCTCTCTTACCTGGTCTCTCTTACTCCTCTTGCTCTCACAGGCTGTCAGGTACTGTAACGCTGTCTCATGTGTCCATCAGTGTCCCTGGGCTTCTCCTGCTTGCCTGTAGGCCTTGCTTCCTTTGTTAATACCCCCCACACTGCGCATGCGTGCCTGGCCATTGCACTTTGCATTTATTTTCGGTGAATATTAATAATTGTTTTTATGCCGTTAAATGTTTAGTAGCCATTAGTCAAGGAAAATTTCTGCAGCACCACTGGTCTTTGCTCTAGGACTTTTTGACCCATAGTTTCTACCAATGATGGGCGCCTTCTGTACAATGCCTGCAGCACAAAAGTTTTGCTTGTTGTGCCTCCCCAAAATCGATAAACGGGAAAAATCATGTAGGCAATACCTCCTTGGGATTAATAAATTGTAATCATGTGTAAAGTAATAATGTTTATGTTTATCAGTCACACTGATTATTGATTTGAGTAGAAAAAAAAAGATGCTAAAAAGTGCTAATTTTCAAAACAAGGAAACATTGTTCTTGTGCTCCAGCCAATTAAAATTGAGTTCGCCCACTTGTAGCTTGTACACAGTGTATTTTCTGGATTACTAAAACGTTATGGCATCAAAAATGGTGATTTTTGCCATAGACCCCTCAAAAAAAGGGTCTACTGTGCTCTGCAGTGAATAATTAGGCCTATGTCCAGTTACTGTTCAGAGATTCTAAAATGAACTGACTTTTCATGCTAAGAGGGATATGTTTTCATGTTCTTATTTTCAGAAAGATGGCATTGTAAATCAGTATTTATTTACTATCGGAGATAGCCTGAGTGTGGCTTTCTGTAGCACTAAATCATGCCATATTGTATGATGATGTAGTGTAGTAAAGCATAATTAAATGTTACTTCCCCTGATGAGCATGTAAGATGTCATATTATTTAATTCACAGAATATGAAGGAAGAAGTTTGTTTCATTGAGACTACGGATTACACTTCTCAGAAAATACTTTTCTCTAGTAGATACCAAAGGTGAAAAGCAATACGAATGGTAACATGATCCCCAGTCAATTAAGTTACTGATGAGCGTCAACTACTTGATAATCTGGTTGTCAAAAAAGTACTACTGCCTAGAGATGATTAATAAAGTATCTAAAATAGTTTTGTTTTCTTTTTGGCTGGTATATAGCTAATATACACCCAAAAGGCATTCTTTTCATGGTGAAAAGTTTTTGTTCTTCACAGTGCATTTTTTTCCCCATATTGTTTCCTTTGATCAAGGTTTCTACTAGTTTGTCCGGAATATTTTCTCTTAAGAAATCTATTTTTGTTCACAATCTCAGTTTGGAAACCTTTTTCTCATTCACTATTATATTTTAGTTTCTTCAGATTCTTGATTCATACACACACACACACACACACACACACACACACACACACACACACAGTTCCAACAGAAGTTAAATATGATTTAGAACAGTGGTTCTCAACTGGGGATGATTTGGCCCCCCAGGGAACATTTGGTTGTTACAGCTGGGGCGGTGCCTAAACACCGGCCCCTAGTGGGATGCTGCTGAACACCTGACAGTGGCTACACAGGACAGCCCCTACCATGAAGAATCGTCGGACCCAAAATATCAGTAGTGTTGAGGTTGAAAGACCCTGATTTGGGGTGAAGCAAAGCAGGCCATGCCAAGTCAGTATTTTCCTGCCTTTGCCATCTTTATTCCTGGTTTTATAGCATGAAGGGTAAAGGGACTTAGCCGTGTAGTGACACTGAGAACAGTCTGCTGTTCCTTGTGTTTTATCTGAGAGCTACAGTAGTGAACTCCTTAGTTCACTAAGGAAATGATGCCATTTCCCTTTGGAACTGTCCTATCGAGAGACTAGGCCAGGAACAGTGCATATCAATCCTACTTTAGATTGTGCATTCTCACCGGTTGGCACATGAGAGTATTAAATTTCTGCCCCGATTTAAATCCTAGTGTGTTGGCATATATTGCTTACCTATGGCTAAGTTTAGATATAGGTAGATGTATATCCACCTATACGTAGTATGCAGACACTTTTAATGTTGACTTTCTGGCCACAAGGTCTTTACTATAAAAATGATTGCTAATTTTGTTTTCATTTGTTAACACTTCTTATTTGTGTTTCTTGTCTATATGTAAAAATTGCTTTAATAATCTAAACAATAGAGGATTACTTACCTTCAGCCACTATTAGATTTATTCTGGTCCCTTTGGGACTCTATTTGGTGGCAGCAGATTTTGGGGAAAGTAATAACCACCTGTATCCCATTTATATGAATAGCTACATAAACACACACGTGGGAAGTAGAACTGGCAGTTTGGTGATTTTCCTTCCTCTCCTTTGTGAGAACAATGCTTTCCAGCTGTTTTGCAATTTTAACTGCTTTTATGTTGGGACATTTATCAGTCTGTAGTGCTTATAGGCCATGCTGATGATAGATTTTATTTTTCCTTTAGGGCCATTGTAGTTGTAGCAATTAGAGGTTCAGTGATCTTCTCTCATTCTAAAAGAGACTTAATGGTACCAAACTGAAAGCCTTGTTTGGCTGCTTCTGCCTCTGGTTGTCAGGCTTGCAGGTAGTATCCAGTTGTCAGGAAGTGCTTGTTGTCAGGGTCTGGGCTGGTTCACCTTTGGACCTCCTAAGAAACCTCAAGATGTTGAGTTGAATTCTATCTCTTGTGCTTTTTAATAGGCTCAAGTTGGTCTTATGAACAATGCTTTTAAAAAGAAATTAAACTATTCATTTTGCCTTTGCAACCTTGTATGAGGGATAAATGGAACCCAGAATTTTGGTAATTGAAGAATGAGTCTCACTTCATTTAATAAGATTGATTAAGAAAGCCTTAGATTAAAGACTGAGTGAAATTGCTTTGAAAAGTGGTCAGACGTCTGGAATAAATAGAAGTTTCTAAAGACTTTGCACTCTTAATTTAATTTAATCATGTGGATTTTTCTCTCAGTGGGAAAAATGAAGTAATTCTAATTTGATCATTTTCCTGGTGTTTTGAGTGGAGCCTTAGAAAGCAGTGATTTTGTAATGGTACTGTGTAGTTGACACTATCAAGAAGCTAGAAGGTTAGAACTTTTAAAATTTGAGTTATTAGGGTGGCAATGCTTGTGAGACAATGAATGATTTGGTGAATCTGAGATAGAATTTAGCTCTTTGAAGTGATTTGAACAAATTGTGTGGTACTCAAAACAGAGAATGTGTTAGACCTAACCAGAATTTATAATGTAATTTTTATATAACTTAGATTGTTCATGCTTTGAGTATCACATAATCCTGTATCTTGATATTTGCATATCCGTATTAAATGGTCTTAATTTGTTATGAAACAGCAACACTGTGGAAGGGGAGCAGTTTTGACATTTGTCCCTTTCTTAACAAATAAAAAGCCAGCAGAGGGAGCTCAAGAGCTGTTTAGGAAAAGAAAAAGTATCAAGAAAATATTTTTGGTATTCATTTGTTCATTTATGCAAGGCATATATTGACTATATACTTAGTATAAAGTGTGAGAAAGGCCAAGAACTGTACATTTACAAATCAGAAAATTGGATTTTAATTGTGAGATAAGAATTTTAAATTCTTTTTCCACACTAGATCACTTAACAGTCAACTAACTGTAGGAGTAGCTCAGGGAACCAGTAGCATAGCAGTCCTCACAGTATGCTTGACATTATGATTCTCCCCTTTCTTTCCACCCTCATCATGGATGCTCCCATCCTCACCATTTCTGGTGATTGCTGTGGGCTTGGACCTTCTCCATCAGAGAAGTCCCTACCAACAGTTTTACAAAAACAAAGCCTTAAAGCTGCATTAGGCCAGCCTGTTGGGAAGGCACACCAGCTGGTGATGGCAGGCTCTTCGTCCGTCTGTTGTGTTGAGGACCAGTGGGGACACTCGAATTTGGAAACCATGGTGCTGTGACTGTACGGTATCCCACCAGATGGCGATGTTCTTTATCTTTAAAAAGATGCTGCCAGTGTTGGCCTGGCTCTTATTTGTTTCTGCTCCTAGCCCAGAAACCAACATCTACCAGTTTTTGGCATCAAGTTTAAGTGAATAAAAGCCACTCTTCCCACTGTCCATAAAAACTGGCACTTGCCAATCATTTTTAGAGAATTAGGAAGCTCTTGGGCTCCCTCTACTGATACTAGATTAACAAGTAGGTTCATTAACGAATATAAACACTTCCCAGAAGGTTTCACTATCTTGCATAATTAGAATAAACAATGAACGAAGGCAGCAGGGAGGGTCTGGTCTCATGGTATCATCTGGCTTCTGTTGCCTAATGCTGAGGAGCCTAGAAGCAGACCTGTGAAAAGGGCCTAGTCTAAGCTTGCAGATGTGTGGGGAGATCACAAATATGTACACATGTCTTGTTTGTCTCTGTGGGAAAATGAACAGTTCTTGGCTATTCAAGAGAAGAGAAGGGCAAAGACAACCTGGAAGAGATGCGGCTTTAATGGGTCTGTGTGCTCTTGTCTTGCTACCTTGACTGTCTTTTGCTTATGCCCTAAGTTCAGCTTCCCGTCAGTGCCTAAATTTAGACTATGGCCCAGTATTCTGAATTATAAATGAAGGGTCACATAAACTTCATAGTTTTAAAGTCTCATTACGTGTATCAGTGTACTTTAAAATAGAATTTTTGTTTGGATAGTAAAAATAAAGCAGCACCCTTCTCTTGAAGTCCTGTGTGTTACATGTAGAGTAATACATACATACAACTTGACTAGGGAGAGCCAGCACTTTGGCTTATCTTCGGAGTAAAGGGTTATACTGAGGGTGGCACAAGGGCAGTGAGCTTCATTTCAGGTGAGGAAGTGGTTGACACTGCCGGGTAAGATAATACAGGCTGAATTTTTATCTTAGAAGGAAGGAAACTTTAGCTAAATTAGAATTTTTAGAAAATATGTTACAGCTATGTAGATGTAAAGTTTTATGACTGTTGGAGTGAGTGTGGAGTCTGCTGAGGGACCACATGACAAGTCCTGTAGGAGGGGTGTCCAGGTAGCAAGGGAGGGAGGAGAGGAGGCAGGAACAGGTCTGAGGGTAGTGTGGAAGAGTGAGCTGCAGAAAGGAGAGAGCAGTAGGTGCAGGTGGGCTAGGATTGCTGGAGACTAAAGTGAGTCAGAGCTCCTGTGGGGGATCAAATCTGTGGGGAGAGGTCAGGGGGAGCCCTATGTCCACTGTGAGGATCCCAGGCTTGGCTGTACAATGATGGGGGGCCTCGGCAAGAGAGAAGTGGTGCAGTCAGATCTTGGTTTTAGAGGGACCTCTCTGGAGCCACATAGAGAATAGAGAACTCATTCTCTGGGAGAATATAGTTTGTAATAATGCTAGCTGAGATTATCCAGTGGCCAGTACTCACCTATGGTTTTCTATTTTATAACAATTATGTATTAATTCTCCAAAAATGCCAGTGGATCATTTTTGTACTTTAGTGATTAATTCAGCATTGCATTTGGTGGTAAAAGCTATTAAATAATTGTAGTATTTTATTTTGGACAGTTGTGCATTTATCTGTTGAAAGGAATGATAGAGTTGAAATTCCCATTTCCTTTTATCTTCCTATAAGAGAGTGTGTGTGTGTGCATGTGTGTGCATGTGTGTGTGTGTGTGTGTGTGTGTGACTTTCTACTCTCCTCAAATGTAAATTACCTATTCTGTGTATTTCCTGGTTCCCTCATTCCTTGGCATGCCCGGCTCTGAAATTCCAAGTGACTTTCACAGTTCTCAACCATTTCTGCAGCTTTTTCTCTTTTTTTTTCCTCCATTTTGAAAATAAAATGCTTTGCAGAACTTAAAACGTATTTTTAGAGTGGAATATTACTTGTTAACAAGTGTAGAAAGAAAACTTTAGTATGTAAATGCAGATTATCTTATTGTATAATTTTGGACGGGGGGGGGGGGGGGGGGGGAAGTATCCCAGACTACATTTTCAGAATCAGTTGGTTCAAGTGGTGAAATTATTTTTAAAAATCTTTGAATACATCTCTGCATGTTTTGTGTTAATGCCCACAGAAGTGGAAGAATGTCAGCAATCAGAAAATGCACCTACCATGGAATCTGGCTGCCTGGGGGCGGAGCAGCACATCATTCGGAGCAGCAGCACACCTGACGTCACTGAGCCGCCCCGCCCAGATTCCTCTCAGGGTATGGAGTAGCTGCAGTGGTTAAACAATACAGGACTGTGGATCCTGGCTGGGAAGGAGCTGCACGCCGTATTGCTTTCTGCGTTTATTCTAACCCCACTCAATTTATTTCAAGGAAACTTGCTTTTTAAGTTGATAGCAAGGATGTGATTTCTGGCAATGAAATATTTTCACTGTTTAATACACTTATCTAAAATTATATATACTTAGGTGCACCTCTTTTTTTTAATGTTTATTTATTTATTTTGAGAGAGAGAGAGAACGAACACAAGCAGGGGAGGGTTAGAGACAGAGAAGACAGAATCTCCAGGCTCAGAGCTGCAAATGCAGAACCTGATGCGGGGCTCAAACCCACAAACTGTGAGATTGTGACCTGAGCCAAAGTCGGATCCTTAACCATCTGAGCCACCTGGGTGCCCCTAGGTGCACCTCTTTTAAGAGTAGCCTGTTTGAGGACTAGAGAGAAGTCCAGTGGTGGCTGGAGTAGGTGGGAAGCAGAGAATGCCACACCACAGGGTCCGGGCGAGCAGCAGAGTTAAGTAGGAGGCAGGGTAGGGGCATGCAAGAAAGGGTCTTGTGAGGAGAGCCATAAAAGTTGACAGTGAGAATGGAGGGCTGGCTGGACTTGTGAAAAAGTTTATTAGCAATCTGTGAACTCTGCTGAGGCTGAAAATAAGCACTGCTGATGGCATCCATCTACACAGTGTCTCTGACACCTTCCAGCAAAGCAGAGAGGCAGATGGTCAGATCTGTAAACAATGAATGATGTGTTTTACAGGGAAAGTGCATGTTTCAGTTGTGTCTGGTGGCAGTGAATATGCTTATTATTTAGTTTTAGTTTCATCAGTTAAGTAAGAGATAAACTATCTTGTTTATCAACAGGTTATCTCATAGCCTCATCAAAATAGGGAAGTATTCCCTCTTAGAAATTTTCTTGAAGTAAGAAGATACACTAAAATAATTTGAGAAATGTATTATCTGAAAGATTTTCTGTTCTCTGAAAGGTTTGGTATAAGACTGTTTTAAATTTTTTTTTCCCCTTAAATATTTGGTAGAATTCACCAGTTGCCTGGAATTTTCCTCTAGGAAGATTTCAAAAAAATATTCACATTTTTAAATCATTTTAAGACCATTAAAATTTTCCTTTTCCTGTTTTGATTCAGATAAGTTGTGGTTTTTCAGGAATTTGTTCAGTTCATGTAATCTTTTCAAATTTATTGGCCCCAGATTATTAATAAAACCCTCTTATGATCATTTTAGTGTTTATAGGCTATGTGGTGATATTCCCTTTTTTATCACTGATACTGATAAATTCATGCTTTCTCTCGTCAGTCTTTATTCTTGAGCAATACTGAACCACCTTCCTGCTCTATTTTCCTGTCAGCTCACCTGGCAAACTCAGGCAGCTTTCCTCTGAGATCCCATTCTCAAGGCCCCTAGGAGAGTCTTGTTACCTTCCCCTGTGCTGACATAATGTGCTAGGTGGACCTATTGACTGCACTCAATGCAGTCTCTTAAAAGCTATCTGTGGGTCAAAGATTCTATGGGGTAGACTTGACTCATAGACTATCAGTTTGCCAGATCGTAACTCCTATTTTTACATATCTTAGGATATCTAAATTTGATTACTTACATATAAATTTTTTTCTCCAATTTTATCATCTAAAATATTTTGTTAATTTTTTCCCCAAAATCTCTAGGTCAAAAGGTAGAAAATATACAGACTTTGAGTTCTTCAGAGTCCAAGCCTATTCAAGAAAATAAAGGATATGTGAAGAAAGAACATGAAGGAATAACAGTAAGATATTTTCAAACTATATCAGTTTGTAATTAAAAATAAACATATAAATTATTGGCATAATAAATACGCTTATTAGTGGCAGTTCTTTTAAAACATTTCTCCATTTAGATGTGTTATTGCCCTGAACAACCCTGAGAACTCTTAAAGGCTTTCTTACTTTCTGTGTAAAATTATAGTCACACTACAAAAATAGAAAAAAATTAGCATGAAAATGGAATTTACCTTCTGGTCTGTACCTGGCATTCTATATTTTTAAGCAGGTATCCTTGCCTGTCAGACGTATATTCAGATTCCCTGTTCCTGAACCTGCTTTAGGTAGCATATTCCACCTGACATGAGTTGCTAGATAAGTGATTTTTTTTTTTTTTGCAAAGATCAGTTATGATTTCTTTTTTAGAAAAGTGTAAAATAGCATTTATCTCTTTAGACTGAATATAAAGTATAAAGAAGAAAAATTAAAAAGTAGCCCACATTTCATGCATGCAGGTAACTCCTGCTTAGTCATTCTTTAAAAATATGTAGATATATATTTATAGAAAACTCAAACATAATGGAAAGGTGCACAATAAACAGAGAAAATCTCTCTCTAGTCCTCCCTGCCTAGAAGATAACCAGTGTTAAGATTTTCTGTCTTTATTTTTAAAGGGCATGTATCTTTTTATATATGTTTATTTATACTTGTATATATGTCATATATACATAAACATGCATATGTTTATGTATACTTATATACTAATAAATATACCTGCATGTGTATTTTGACAATATATGTATATTTCATACATATATGTATGTTTCAATAATCAAATAAATACCTATATGCCCACCACCCAGTTTAAGAACTAGAATTTTTCCAGTGCTGTTGCTTTGGCCTATATATGTTCCTTCCTTGTCCCCTCAGAGAATGTTATATTGGCTCTGTGTTTATCATGTCCTTGCTTTGCTCTATAGTTTTGTTCTATATGTATGTATTTCCACATTATATTCTTTAGTGTTCCTTATTTATAAACTTTATTAAGTGATTTTATTGCTTTTGTTCAATCACATATTTCTAAGATTTATCAACACTGTGGCGTGTAGCCTAGGTTTTCTCTACCATATGACACTCCATTGTTAATATGTCACAACTTATTTTTCCATTCTCTTGTTGATGGATAGTTAGATTGTTTCATCTTTTTTTTATTAATGAAAAATGTAGCTATGTGCACTCTTGTATATGTTTCAAGATCTGCATGTTTGAGATTTTTCTTTATGGTGACTATCTAGGCATGGGATTAATGAGACATAAAGTAGAAGAATATTCTTTACAAGAGACTGTATGTTTTCCAAAGTGATTACACCACTTATATTTCTGCCAACAATGTGTTGAGTTCCCATTCATCCACATTTTTGTCAATACTTGCTATTGTCAGATTGTGAGTTAGGTGGGTGAAAATGGGAATTCATTTTATTTTGCATTTTTCAGATTACTAATAAAGTTTAAAATATTTCCACATGTTGATTGACCATGTGTGTTTCATGTGATGTCTTTGACATTTTCTTATTGATTTTTTTTTCTTTTTCTCTCTTATTTGTACTAATTCTTTATATAGTCTGAAGAGTAATCCTATTTTGGTTATGTTTCTGGAAAATATTTTTTTCCAGTGTGTGGTTTATATTTTCACTCTCTCAATGGTGTCTTGATGAACAGAAGTTCTTAATTTTGGTATTTTTGATTATTAATTATATTTATAGTTAGGTTTATGAAATATTAAAATGCCAACTCTACAAGGATCAGAATATTTAAGTGTTTCAGTTTTGCTGTACACATTTACGTCTTTTATCCATCTTGAATTGATCTAATTTTATTTTATTTTATTTTTTCCCACATGGATAACCACTTGTCCTTGGTCCCATTTATTGAATTCATCTTTCCTTCATTGATCTGAAATGATACCTCTCTCTCATATATACTTATCTTGACTGATTGGTTACTTTGTGTTTTTGACCAGTAGTACAACATCTTAATTACTGTAGTTCCTCCACTTCTTTATCCCTTCCCCCCACCTTCTATTGGAAGCTATTTTTTTACTATCTTTTGTCTTTCATTGTTGTTTTTGAGAGTTCTGTCCATTCTGTTTAGTTGTCATTCCTTGCTATTCTTTGTCCTTGCCCTTCAGTTTTCTTGCACTATATTTAGGTGCATTTTCTTTTGGTTTATACATTTGTCCTTTTTTGTATATGCTATGTGCCATGCATCTTGTTCTTCCATTGTTTCTGGAAAATTCTTGGTAGTCATTTCTTCAAATATTGCCTCTTGTTTGTTCTTTCAGCTCTTTTTTTCTGGAATTTTGAGTAGAAATATATTTAGACTTTCTCATTCTGTCTTCCATGTTCTTATGTCTCTTTTCACATTTGCCACTCTTCTTGACCCTCTGGTACATTCTGGGTGATTCATTAGATCTGTTTTTCAGATCTTTGTTTTTTCATATGGAGTTGGCTATGTAATACTTCCACTGAGTTTTTTAGTTCAACAATGATAACTTTTGCTTCTGAAAGCTCAGGTTAATTCTTTTCAAACATTCATGTAATTTCTAATAATTTCTTGTTGCTTGCTCATTTTTGTGATTGCTCATTTTTGTGATTTCCATCTTTTATGTCTTTAAAATAGTCACAAATTACAATTCTAAATTCTTTTTCTGATTGTCTGAAGTCCTTGCAGGGAGGGGCGGGTAGGAGTGGGGTCTAAATCTAGTATTTGTTGTTTCTGAGACTCTTGTACATGATGATTTATTTCCTTGGGTATTCAGTGATCTTTGATTATGAGTTCCTAGCTGATGGATCTTAATCTACAGGAAATCTGGATTCTGAAGTGATGGAGTTTCACCAGGACAATGTGCATTTGTTTCTTCCAAGAGCCAATGAGTGCTCCTTTAATCCTGGAATCTCAGTCCTTTTGCCACTGGCAGTGGCAATAGTAGATTTACCCTTATGGCAGCCCTGTTTTCACTGCTCTGGTTTCTACTCACTTTGTGGGGGGGAGTATGGATCACTGGGAGATTTATTCTACTTCCCTGTGAGCCTGAAATTCTTGCATAAAATCTATTTCTATAGCTGGAGGAAATTCCAAACATCTTTCATATAGTCAGAACCACCCACATTCTGCTTTTTAGTTGAGGAAAGATCTGGGTATATTTCTGTTATCACATTAGGTATATATCATCCTTCTTTAAGGCTGGGTAGTATTTTTTTTCATGTACTGTTAGTCTTCTAGATATTTCATCCATGACCTACTTCTGTGCTTTAGCTTAATAATTGTCCTGTCTTTTAATTGTATATCTCAGCCCCTCCTTTTCATTTGTTTGCTTAATATTTTTTCCTTTAGTTGGCTCATTGAACCCTAGGTTTCTTACACACTTTGCACTGGAGGACCTTAAATTCACATCTTCATTCTTGACTTAATCCTCTATTTCACTCCTAGATTTTTATTGCCCACTTACAGTACATTTGCTTTGGATATTTAGCCTAAATATGAAAATTAAAACATCAGAAATCTTCTCAAGTTCCTTTATCCTTATGCTTCCTTCTTTCCTCCCTCCCTCCCTCCCTTCCTTCCTTCATCACCATCATTCCTATGGTTCCCTAGGTTCGTATCCTTTTGTGATTTAATTTTCCTCCACTCCCATATACAGGTCTCGTATAAGCTCTTGTCTGTCATTCTACAGCATTTTCTTATTTATCTTTTCTTCTCCTTTTCCACCATCAAAAGCCTTATCATCTCATTCCTTATTCAGTCTAACAGTTCATAGCGGTTTTCTTCTTAATTTTAATATATCCCACAGATGACTACTAGACTTATCTTTCTAGTTGAATTTTTAATCACAGTAAACTATTATCTGGAACATACAGTTGCTTGTTTTGTCAATATTGGGTTGAAATTTGTAAGCCTGATGTTGAAGGCCCACTGGCAGCTACCTCTTTTAGAAGGTGGTCTGCATTTTCTTCTTAACATTTTCCTTCTTCGCCTGACTGCCTTGCATGGCCTGCTATAATCAGCTTCTTTTCCTGCACATAGAACTTGCTGATTACCACTCAGTGCTTCCTGCCTTGAATCCCCTCCTGCCTTCTCTCTACCACTTCATGTCTGTTGCCTTCTTGAACAGCTGTCCTGTAACTGTGAGCCGATTAAGGTAACACTTTACTCTGCATACCTTTTAGAGAGAGTTTGCTTGCACATTTTGCTTATGTACACTGTAATCATTATGTGTAATGTGTATGTTTTGTCTCTCCAAGCAAGTTATAAATTTTAGAGGATGCAGATTGCCTCCAAATCTTTTAGTCGTCTCTATTTAACACAAGGTTTAGGTGTTGAGGCGGTGCTCAGGAAAGTCTGTTGCATATTTCACAAACAGGCACTGAGTGACTTTTAGACTAGATAGAATTTACACATTCCCTGCTTGCACACTCACCATTCCTGGGTAACTTAGGCCCTCTGCAAATTGGCTTCATTATGTATGTGTGCTCAAGCAGAAGTACAAATAAAACTTTAAAAATAAATTATTTCCATATAATTTGGCATCCCTTCTCGGTAGATCAATTTAATTGGATGTCACTTGACAAAGAAGAAGCCAAAAATTTCAGATCTTGAGTAATTTTATAATTCAATTATAGTAATTTGTGAACACATATCCTTCAAGTGGAAAACATCATTCAATTTTTTGTTGCTATTATTATTGTTTGTTTCTTTTTCTTTATAAATGTGGACTAGAAACTTAGTCTTGTAAAAATTAGAACTTTCCTGTAACAAATGCAATATTTCTTTTTGTCTGAAGATCTTAGTCAGAAGAAGCAGCAGCCCTGCTGAATTGGATTTAAAAGATGATTTGCAGCAGACACAAGGAAAATGTAAGGAAAGACAGAAGAGTAAGTTCCAGGAAATGTGGTCTGTGTTCGTCCCACTTAAGAGTGGATCTATTTTGTTCTCTTATAACTTGTATCTTATCCTCTGAAGAGTCACGGTTGTGAATTGGGACATTTTTATTCCTGGAATCCCAGGATTGATGGGTGGTTAGTCGACACATACAGTAAACCAGGTCCAGTCCATTATGTGTGCCTTAGAGGCCTGTCCTTCCACCCCAGGTCTTTCTCCAGGTAAGAGGCACAACCAAGGTCAATGGCTGGGTGAGCAAACAAACCCAGAAGGAAAACTGATCTTCTCCAGAAAGTTCCCACAGGCTAGGAACAAAAAGCTTCAGAAGCACATTGAAGTCAATGGTATAAGTATTTGAAATTTGATTCAAATCCTTGGATATATTATATATTGTAAACTGTGGCCCTAATACTTTGCTTCCATGAAGTCAGGTACCTGGCCATGCCCTTCTCAGATTTCATAACAGGCAGGTCCTGCAAATCGAGGCTGGTTTTGGTAGAGGCAGAGGAGCTCCTCTTAGGCTCCACCTTCAGACCCTGTGGGCTTGGAGTTCTGTGGCAGATGAACTTAGGGACCTAACAGGTTGGTTTCTGGGGCAACTTTCAGTTTATCTGGTGGCTGGGACAACTTGTAGTTCTTGGCAAGTGAAGAAAGGACAGCAAATCCCAAGCAACAAGGCTGAGGGATGGTCAGCAGCAAATACAAAGAACAGACAGACGAGTAGGCAGACAGGAAGGGTAGACACATAAAACTGTTATGAAGTAGACAGGAGACTTGGAGGAGTAGACTGTCTAGGTCTGTTTTGTGTCAGACTAAATAGCTCTATACGGCTTAATAGCCTTTGAAAGCGTCATTGTATGATGACAAATTGGAACTTTTTAGTGTTTAAAGGGGAGAAAACTTCTTTTGAAGAAAATCTTTTGCAGTTGGACACTTCATCCCTCAGTGAGTGTGGGTGATTGACTCTGGGTTTAGGACTAAATATTGAGCTCAATGTATAAAGCATCCTTAGACTCTTTCAGCTAGGAGAATAAACTTGCATTCATGGTGAAATGAATTCCCACCTTCTTCCTCCACTCACTCCTATTTTGTAGCTGTGTATATTGCAATAGAAAGCTTAAGGACCTGATATAATCTTTTGGGTATATGGGATAACTGAATTAAAGACTTCCTTGAAATGAATGTCACTTCATGTGACATGTTACATTCATGGAGCTTGTAATGACTATCAATGCCCTGTACCTGGGAGGTTTGTTTTGTTGGCAAAGATCCCTACAGAGTCACCTTTTGAGCCCCTATCCTCTGAAAGATTCCTGCTGCGTCAACTGTTTAGTTACTTGCATGTTAGTAATCGGGAGCATTCTGATTTCCAGCAATTTGTTATTTCAGACTTCGGTTCTTCTGTTGTGCCAGGTGAAAGTGTCAGCAGTGACACAGCTCTGGGCTATAACAACGAGGCAGAGCTGTCCATGAGCCCATGGCCAACCTGTGACGAAGACCCGGAACTGAGCACTCCCACAGATGTTGTGACTGACTCTGATGCCCGCCACTGGTTACAACTGAGTCCCACCGATGCTTCAAACTTAACAGGTAACTGCATCTTTGAAAGGCATCAGTGTTACCAATTGGGACTCCCAGAGTTTCCCAGTTGCAAGAATTCTAGGGATCCTTTAGCACAATGATGATGGGGTGCTACCTCCAACCAAATTGTTGTAGTAGCCCCAACCACCTGTTCCTAATCAGTCATGAATTCTCAGAGTCCTACGTGGACCTCTCCACATTCTAAGACATTGGCCAGATAAGGGAGGGAGCAAGCCATGTCGAACCACTGTCCATCATGAGAGGAAGTGGTGATATTCATGCCAAGCCTTTGCCATCCCTGACCACATTTGCTTTACTCTGGAAACAGAGAAGAGTAATTTATCCAACTCACATGTATCATAAATACAGAATAAGTTAAAGAGTTTGAGTAGCTTATTGATTAATATTTTCTTTAAGTTTTACAATAAAATATTTGACATATAAGATAAGCTGCGACATATTTGTAAGTTATGGCCCATAGTACTAAAATGATCACCAGTGAATCTACTACCCAACTTAAGAAATAGAATGGCTCCCACACCAGTGAAGTTCCCTATAGGCCTTTCTCAAGTCACTTCCCTTCTCTCATCAGCCTGTCAGCCTATCCCCAATTTTTTCAGTAATAATTTCCTAGATTTCTTTATAGTTTTGCCACATGTATCTGTGTCCTCAGATAATGTACCATTTAATTTAAATTTTAAGACTTTAAAAAGTGATATCATAATCTGTATTTTTTGCTACTTTTTCCCCCAGAGTATTATATTTTTAAGATTCATGAATGGACTACAGAGACAAACTTTCTGGTCTGCATCCAGGTTCTGCCAAGGAATTTCTGTGTGGCCTTGAGAAAGTTAACCTCTCTGTCAATTTCTTTTTTGTAAAATGTGGGTAGTAACAGTCCCCAGTATAGGGTTGTTGGAGGAATAAATGTATGAACACGTAAGTCAAGTGCACAGAACAGTGCATATGTAAGTGCTCTGCAGTTTTAGCTATACACATGCACATACACACACACACACTCACACAAAGTCCTTCCTGGTCCACCATATTCATGCTTATGGGCAGATATCTCTTAGGAAAACAACAACAAACTAGAAAGCACAAATTGAGTAAAAAGTATTATTAAAATGTTAAAAATCATTATTTTTTGTTTTATCTTATTTTAAGAGAGAGAGAGAGAGAGAGAGAGAGAGCGAGCACATGCACATACGAGGTGGGGAGGAGAAGCGAAAGGGAGAGAGAGAATCCCAAGCAGCTCTGTGCTATCAGCATGATGATGGGCTTGATCCCAGGAACCATGAGATCATGACCTGAGTTGAAATCAAGAGTCAGCCACTTAACTGACCGAGCCACCCAGGTGCCCTGAAAATGCTAAAAATCATTTATTAATGATAAATAAAGGCTTAAATTTTACCTTAGTTTTTTTTTTAACCAAGCAAACTTTGGTTTTCATTAATTATGATATAAAATTTAATGAATCTCTAATGATTTTGGAAATTGCTGATGGAGTTACATCAAAACTTCTTAAAATTTGCATAGAAAAATGGTGTTGAATAAAATCTTTTATCTATGAGAGAGGTAAGACTAAGAAGTAAGAACTTAATGTGTATTTAATGTGTGTATTTTAATTTAGATTAGATTCGTGAACAAAGAAAAACAAACAATTTAGCTATAAGTGAATAATGCATTGCCTTATAATCCTTCAGTGCTGTCCTTAAAAGACAGGAAACATCTTTGATCTATGTATTCAAATCTGCCAGTGGTTAGAATAGCCTTGCAGAGTCAGTGAGAAAATGATTAGCAAAATCATGTGTTTAGTTTCATAAATTATTGGGTAGCAATTTGTGCTTCTCAAATTTTTGATTCTTTTAAAAATGATTTACAATTCTTTATATAATGACATAGAGATACATGTAATGATTTTAAATAATAATACCGTAAATTTATAAAGTATTTAACAGTTTACAAAGAACTTTGAGGCATCCTTTCTGATTCTTTATTGTAAGCAGGCCAAGTCTTCTCAATTCTGTTTTAGAAATGGAGAAACTGAGACCCAGAGAAAATATATTGTCTAGCTAAACTAATTACCACAGCTGGAACTGGCTTCCAAAGTGTTTTGCATTTAGTGCAGTGCTGTCTACTCCTCTCTACTGCACTGCTGTTAAAATTACAATTGCAACACCCTTTAAACTATTTGAGAATTATTTATGCATGTATGGAATAAATGGTTTCTTTGGGTCCAATATACAGATTATTCAAGGGAAATCATCAGCGTGGTACTGTCAAAGGCAATAGTAAATTTTCAGTAAGTTGAATTTACTAAAACAAGAACTAGTTTTAATTATTTTTATTGAAAAGAAAGAAAATTGGGTGCTTACTTCTTTTGTCTGTCCTTTGGAAAGATTAGTTTTGATCCTACTTCAGAGTATGCATGGGACAGGTCAATTTAATAAACTTGTGTGAGGTAATTTCATATGATGCACTCTATGTTGTGATTAACTCCTCCAAATACTTAGTTCTTCTTTGAAATACTAATATAGAGAATCGGTACACTCAGTTCAATAGTTCATCTTGTCATCTGTGAAAAGGACAAACTGTAATATGATAAGGTTTAAGGATTATCACAGCTCTGAATTTAACTTTCTGTTCTTAAGAGAACAATTTCTTCATAAATGTACAAAATAAAATTCATGTTAGCCTGATCTTCAGGACATGCAGAGAATGATCAAACAATATGAGTGTATCTTTGTTTCTTGTTGAATAATCCTACCAATTACCAAATGTTTAGGATAACAAACTGCTTCTAAAACCTTGAACTCCATCACTAGCAGGTTAACAATTTTATATTTCTTTCCTCATTTACATTATTACACATTTGCTGAAAATAACAGCTAAATTTATTGTTCATTGAAAATGATTGTTGTGAAAGAAGTTATTTATATTCACAGGTTCCTAGAAATAGGGCTATGGCATGACATGTGGGCGCATCCAAACTACCATGGGATTGGTTGCTTACCTTCTAAATTCTTTAAAATGAATAATGTATGTCCGTAAAGCAGATGAGGAAGAAGAGAGGAGTCAGGCCATAGTGGTGGTCAACTGAATGCCAACCGGCTACTTCTCTACTTTTGATCATCAGAATCCAGGCCTGATTTTTCTGGTTTCAGAATGAAGGTGTTTCAGTTGAGCCTTCGGGTTTGTGCCTTTTGTTTAGTTTTCAAATTGAAAGGGAAATTTATTTCCAAAGCGCCAGCAATGTTTCGTCAACATTCTACCAAGTCTACATAAAATTGCAGCCATGTGAAATCTCCATCTGGTCATAAGTGCCTGTTTTACCAATTACCAAGACATTTCATGACTAAAATCCTCTGCGTATTTGAACAGTTCTATACTTTAGATTTCTCTGTTAAAATCATGTGTGTTTGGAGAAAAATAACGATTTTATTGATTTGCAAGACTTTCTACTTCAATAAAATGTTTTAAATGCCTTGTAGCATTTAGTAATAATGAAACAGAAAGATACTAGGCTAGTATGCTAGCTTGCTCATGAAAAAGAAAATAAACTAAGTACTTGGTATTTTTAGGGTGGCATGAAATTTTCTGAAATCTCTCAAATCCCCGTTTTTAATTAAGTGCTGCTTCACTGAGGAACCATCTACATGTAAAATGTCAGCATCTGTTCTGTTACTTATGCCATGAGTGGAAGTAATTTTGGGCAAAAACATTTCAATTCATTTAAAAAAGTGACAATAATATTGAGCATGCAGTCCTTTCGTATACCTCTAAAGGACTCAACATAACTTGATAATGTGATAAGGGGTGTTTCCTAGGATTTTTATCATTGAGGCCTAAATTTTTCTGAGAGCAAAGCAGTATTAAAACAGACATTCTACATGGGATTCTTTCATAACTGAGAATCTATTAGTTGGCTGGTAGCATGGAGGTACAGGTGACAAGGTACCTGGCCTACATCTCCTTGGAGTTGTTACTCAGCCAGAGTTCCAGTGTAATTGGAATGCTGGGAGCTGATCTCTCTTTGGATGGCTGCATTTTGGGTGGTGGTAGAGGATGAGACAAAGCTCGTAAATCATCTACCTAATCCCCTTACCTTTTTTTTTTAATCCTCAAAGGATTAAAGGCATCATGACATTCTTTATGAGAAACATAAATGCCATATTATTTGTTCACTTGGGGGCTTATATTGATTTGTAAGTACTCATTAAGCCTTCAACATAACTTCTCAGGCTGACAGATGTACTTATTTTACTGATTAAACATTAGGAAGGTGAGTGTCTCTTCTGAGGTTTTGTAAATGTTCGAGAACCTAGGAGGTCTGTCATTAGGCTTTTGCTATCTCTGCTTTCTTTCAGGTACAGTATGTAGGAATTCCAGCTTGGACTATATCTGCTCATTATAATGTCTCTCTTTAACTGATTATATGATTCCTCTGTAAGAAATACAGATGTGTTTTTCTGTAAGAAGGAACAGTGCTTCTGTGTTTTGGAAGGCCCTTCCATGACACTATGTGCCATCATTATTAAATCCTTTGTTTCAGTGTCTTGGGATCGTTCCATAACTAATATAATAAGCTCTCAGCAGCTGTCATGGGTGCAGTGTTGGAAGGATACAGAACTGTTCTTGGATCTGCCCCGGCTCCTTGTCAGGTTCACTCCTCCTTGCTCCTTTTGGCCAGCTTGTCATTTCTCTACTTGAGTTCCTCACATCCATATATTGTACTTCCATTTCTTTGATTAGGCCTTAAAACACCAGCAACATATATACTCAAAATGACACCCAGTGGGGGGTTAATTGCCTAGAAATCAGTCTGTCTTCATTTGTGTGGGGTAAGCAGTAGAACTTGGGGATGATTATGTTAATGAAAAATGTAATAAGACAATAGAAAAAAGAGGATTAGTGGTGGAGGCAAGACACAGCTCTTAAAACTCCCTCCAAAGGTTCAAAAGCAAAGCAAAGCAGGGCTCCTGGCTGACTCTTCTCTCAGGGTTGTGAGTTCCAGCCCCATGCCGGGTGTAGAGATTGCTTAAACAAACAAGAAAACTTAAAAAAAAAACAAAACAAAACAAAAAAAAAAAACAAAGCAAAAGCAACTTCAACAGGAAGCCGAAAGTAAGATATTAGAAATAGAATGAAATCAGCAACTACAATATATATAAACCATATAAACTTGCAGTTGAAATCAGAAACTCATGGAATCAGAAATCTCGTTTACATTGAAGAACTAAAGCCGAGCCATATGATGTTTACCAGAGGTAACCCTAATTGTGTTCAGGAAGACCATAAGTAAGTACATACATTGGTAGCTGGGAAGAAAGATCACTGAGCTAAACTAAATATATGTCAGTTACATAAACTTTAAAACAGAAATCACTTATTAGTGACAGTAATAGCTCTGAATTTATATGAACTTCATAGCCTCCAGATATATGAAGCAAAATTTGACAGAATTACAAGGAACTACTAATAAAACCATAATCATAATGGGAAATTTTAATGTGAGTTCTTATTAATTGATCAGTCAAGCAGAAAAATATTGGAATAGAGAAGATGTACACAATACAATTTATCCTGATTGAATGGATATATATAAAAAACTTTGAACTTCAAAATGCGTGTGATTTTTAAAAGCACATGGAACATTTACAGAAATTGACCAATTAGATCATTAAGTCTCAACACATGTCCATACTTTGAAACTATACCACATCCTGTGAATATGATGAAATAAATTAAGAACAAAATTAAGAGACTAAAAACTGCACCCCAAATAAATTAAGTCCAAAAGAAACTGTGAATTAGAAAATACCTCAAACAGAACTACAGTGAAAGTTACATACCACAATGTCTAGATTGTAACTGAAGAGTTATATGAAGAAAATATATGGCCTTATGTGTGTATTTTAGAAGAGAAAATTATTGGGGTGCCTGAGTGGCTCAGTCAGTTAAGTGTCTGACTCTTGATTTTGGCTCAGGTCATGATCTCATAGGTTTGTGGAATCAAACACTGACAGCATGGAGCCTCCTTAGGATTCTCTCCCTCTCTCTCTCTGCCCCTCCCCTGCTCATGTGTTTTCTCTCTCTCTGTCTCTCTCTCTCTCTCTCTCTCTCTCTCTCTCAAAAGAAAAAAAAGAAAATTAGTGATCTATGTGTTCTATTCAAAAAATTAGGAAAAAAATGGCAGAATAGTATATAGAAGTTAATAAAAATGAACTAAGAAAGTTAAGAGAATGCAATATATACTAGAAAGCAGTGAAGAACAAAAACAACTCTTCAAAAGCATTAATAAAATAGACAAGTAGGCAGGATTAATTGAGGAAAAAATAATGAGGGTAAAAAGGAACAGAACTACAAAAACAATGTAAGCTTTAAAAAATAATACAGTAGGTTAATTTGAATAGATTTATAAAAATAAAGGACAATTCCCAGTTTTACTGAAGCTTCAAATAAAAGAGAAGCTATCTTTTCCTGTTGCAGAGATTAGAAAGAAAGAAAGCTCCCAAAATTGTTATTTACCTTGTGACACCTTGACAGTAAAACCAGACAAAATGAGTATTGAAAAAGGAAAATTAGAGTCTGTCTCAGTTAAAAGCATATAAATGAAAATCCTATGGGGTACCTGGGTGGCTTAGTTGGTTAAGCATTTGACTCTTGGTTTTGGCTCAGGTCATGATCTCACAGCTTCATGAGTTTGAGCTCCGAGTCAGGCTCTGTACTGGCAGCATGGAGCTTGCCTGGGATTCTCTCTGTCTCTCTCTCTCTCTCGCTCTCTCGCTCTCTCGCTCTCTCCCTCTCTCTGCCCCTCCCCCACTTGCACTGTTTCTCTCAAAATAAACTTAAATTTTTGTAAACAAAAATCCTAAAAACATTAGCAAAAGAAATCCAAGAATATTAGGAAAAGATCATACATACATCAGAACTAAGAGAAGTTCACTTCAGAAATGCAAAAGCAAATAATAACAATGATGCAAAAGAAAGGTCTATCATGAGAAAGACAGCAGACAAATCCCAACTGAAAAACATTCTACTAAATACCTGATCAGTTCTCCTCAAAACAGTTAAGGTCATCAAAAACAAGGACATGGCCAAGAGAAGGTGAAAGAAACATGACAATTAAATGTAATGTGGTATCCTGCATGGAATCTTGGAACATAAAAATTAATAAAAGACATTAGGTTAAAAACCAAAGAGGTCTAAATAAAGTATGGACTTGATATAATAATGTTTCAATATTGGTCTATTAATTATAGTAGATGTACCATACTTACATAAGGTGTGAGCAATGGGGGATGTCAAATTAGACATTTGTCTAATGTGAAGTTAGACATAAATCCACAAGGACAGGGACGGCAGGAAAAAAGGCAGTAGTAACCAACTTTTAAAAGTTGTAACAGATGACACGTGGCCAAGGCATCAGCAGACCTGAGGGCACTGAATCCTGTGTTGGTACTGGGGAAAGCCACGAAGCAAGCTGACTGCAGTTATTGTAGATTTCCTAAAAGGGTTAAAAAATTGTCCATATGAGGTAGCTATAGAAGTAGGAGGTAATGGTGGGGCTAAAAACAGGCAGACTGTTCGGAAGTCTATTTAAGAAGTAGTTAGAACTTCATCCCAGAAGAAGAAGCAAATAAATTGGAAGGTTTCTGGCCTGGAGTCACCAATAAACAGCTAAGTATAGAGGTGCTGTCTTGAAAACAAAGGAACTAAGGAATAATTTGCATACTCTCTGAGCAGTAGAGAGTCTTTTTCCTAGAATTTGGGTTCTAGGAATAAAAGCCCCAAAGAAAATGTATGTCTGAGGTTTTCTGAGAACATGGTGAAACTCTCCAAAGATAATGCCTGTGCACTATGCTTCCATTCAGCTTTTTGTGGACCATTCTTAAATATGAGCAGATAGCCAAGGATCCCCAACCATTTGAAAAAGATATCTAATATGAAAACACAAGACAAATATAAGAATATGGGATGAAGTAGGGGCGCCTGGATGGCTCCTTTGGTTGAGCATCCGACTTTGGCTCAGGTCATGATCTCACAGTTCGTTAGCTCAAGTCCCGTGTCAGGCTCTGTAGTGACAGCTCAGAGCCTGGAGCCTGCGTTGGATTCTGTGTCTCCCTCTCTCTCTCTCTTCCCTCTCTCTCTCTCTCTCTCTCTGCCCCTCCCCTGCTCATGCTCTGTCTCTCTCAAAAATGAATAAACTTAAAAAAATTATTAGAAAAAAAGAATATGGGATGAAGTAGAATGGAGCAGATCTTAAAAGGAGTCTGAAAAAAGTCTATTTAACCCATCCCCCCCAAACAGATTAAGAGTACACTTATCTTAATGAACACTGAGTAATGTATAGAATTCTTGAAATCATTATATTGTACACTTAAAACATATTAATATAATACTATAAATTTTTTTTTACCTTAGAGTTTAAAAAAAAAAAGCCTGGGAAGAAATAAAATTTTAAAAAGCTATTAATATCTTCATGAGGTAAGAATATACTGTATCCATGAAAGAAGGACCAAGAGTATACAAATAGACTGAAAACAAGAAAGATCTTTTGGATATTGAAAATATGAACAGAGGGGCGCCTGAGTGGCTCAGTTGGTTGAGCATCTGACTCTTGATTTTGGCCCAGGTCATGATCTGAGAGTCATGGGATCAAGCCCCACGTGAGGCTCCGTGCTGATAATGGAGCCTGCTTAAGATTTTCCCTCTCTCTCTTTCTACCCCTCTCCCCTGCTCATGGTCTAAATTAAAAATAAAATAAAATAGAAATATGGCAGCAGAAATAAAATCAAATCAGTGGAAGTCAATACAATACCTGGATATTGTAGTCAAAAGGACCTAATGAATTGGCAAACACAGTGGCTGAAAATAGACCAGGTGACACCAGGAGGCTTCAGAACACTAGGTACAAAGAGGATACAAATTTTGCCAACTTAACAATTTTCCATAAAATAATTTCAAGCCTCAGAATACTGCTTGCTGACTTTAAAATCACAAAGGAGTGGCACCTGGGTGGCTCAGTCAGTTGGGCAACCAACTTCAGCTCAGGTCATGATCTCATGGTCTGTGGGTTTGGGCCCCACATTGGGCTCTGTGCTGACAGCTCAGAACTTGGAGCCTGCTTCAGATTCTGTGTCTCCCTCTCTCTCTGCCCCTCCCCTCTTGCTCTCTCTCTCTCTCTCTCTCTAAAATAAATAAACATTAAAAAAATTTAATAACAAAGGAAAGTAAAAAAAATTGAAGCAAAGCATTTCCATCACAGAATTCTATACCCAACCAAACTATGGACTACAAGTCAGGGAACAAACACTTAGAGATCTATAGGGACATGCCCCTTTCTCAAGCACCACTAGGAGATATGGCCCACTAAAAGGAAGAAATAAGCAAAGAAATACTGTCTGCCATTTTGTGATTCTGGTCTTACAAAATAGACTATAAACATACATTCACACAAACACTGATACACAAATGTTTATGGTAGCTTTATTATAATCATTGAAAACAGGAGGAAACTATCCAAATATCCTTCAGTAGGTGAATGGATGAACAAACTATAGTATATTCATAAAATGGAAGATTAACCTGCAATAAGAAGCCCCCAAATGGATGAATCTCACATGCATTAAGCTAGGTGACGGCATCCACACCGCTACCCACACGACCCACTCACACCATTATCATACTGTAGGATTTATATGACATTCTAGAAAGGGCAAAACTCTAGGAAAAGAAAACAGCAGTGCTTGCGAGGGGCAAAGAATAAGGGGAGGGGACTCACTATAAAAGGGAACTTTTGGAGTGATGAGGCTGTTCCGTATCTTAATTTTCATGGCAGTTTTTGGTGACAGTTACATGGTTGTATACACTCCTTAAAACTCCTTGAGTCTAAAAAGGGTAAAATTTATTGTAAACAAATTATACCCCAATAAGCCTGAGTTAATAACAGCCACTACAAATATCACCCCAGCATTGAGGCTGTCCCTCGCCACCTACTTTTCATGGCCCTGTTCCCTACCAATCCTGCTCAGGGTTCTCCTCCTTCCCCTCCTCTGCTGTATAAAACCTTTCACAGGATCTCCAGGAGCTTTTTTCTCATCTCTAGGTTGTTGCCCTTTTAGTTTGAAGAATGAAAAGTCACTTGACCTTTCTTTACTGATTCTGCTTTTCCATCCTTTGGAATCATCAGCCATTGCACACTTTTAATCTTTAATTATTTTACCCTGAATACGTAAATTGTCAGGCATCAGTGATTTGCACTGAAGAGAAAGGGCTGTAATGATGAAATCAAGATTGTGTTTACAGACATGTTTTCCTCCATAGATAGCAGTGAGTGCCTTGCAGATGACTGCAGTATAATCGCTGGAGGGAACCTTACCGGTTGGCACCCAGACTCTGCCGCTGTGTTATGGCGAAGAGTCCTGGGAATCCTCGGGGATGTGAATAATATCCAGTCCCCCAAGATTCATGCCAAAGTTTTTGGCCATCTCTATGAACTCTGGTACAAGCTAGCAAAGGTATGTCCTGCCACATTCCCTTTTGTTCTAAGAGGGGAAAATTGATTTATCATTTATCATTGATTTAACATCAAAACCCTGTTGGCAGTCAACTACTGAATGTAATCTGGAACATATATTCGGTGTTTAGACAAAGTTGTTTGATTGTCACAGAATAAATAATAAATAACTTGTAGTTTGGTCATTTCATAAATGCAGAAGAGCTATTTCATTTAATGCATATGTATGTAGAATATTACTATAAGATATTAAGGGGTAAGGTATTGAGTAGTTTTTGTTATTTTCTTGATAAAAGTGATACCAGTTTTATTGTACAAGATTAAAAAAATGTAGAAAAGTATGAATAAGAAAATTTACATCACCATTCCACAGAGATAACCAGTATAAATATATAGTTTTATTTCTGTGGATAAACATATTTTTTACAAAAGTAGAATCTTAGAGTACATACAGTTTTCATTCTGGGTTTTGATTATAATCTATGCTTTCCCCAGGTTATTAAGTTTTTTGGATTTTGTTCTTGTTTTTAGAAAATGTGATTCATATTTATACAGTATAACTTATTAGGCCATTCCTTATCATTTGGAGTTGAGGATGTTTTGAGGCATTAACACTCAAGGGAAAACAAAGCCCTAGTTTTGTATTAAATCTAAAACCATGTACAGTAAGTGAGACACACAATTTAAAATGGCAGTAGATCTCATGGTAGAAGAAAAACTTGTACATATTGTAGGTTTTCACTCAACATGTAGAAATTTAATGAGAAGTAGCTATTTGGCCATGGAACACAATATTGAAATATCATTGCGATAAACTATGTGTGGCCTTTCCTAAAATTCTCTTCTTTGTGAATTAGATACGGGATAATCTGGCAATAAGCCTGGATAACCAGTCTTCTCCGTCTCCACCGGTGCTGATCCCACCACTCAGAATGTTTGCATCATGGCTATTTAAGGCAAGTGGATATGTGTTTATTCCTTTATTGCAATTTCCTCTTCCTTTCTGAAATTGAGTTTAAAAAATGTAATTGGCCAAGACTGCACGTTTTGAAGACAAGCTGAATCTTACTAAAGCCACTAACTGCATCCTTCGTCTTCATAAACAACTCTTATGGAATACTGAGAAGTAAATGAAATGTCAAAATGCTCTGCATCTGGAGCTGATTAAATCTTTAAACCTCATCTCCTTGGCAGGCGACGACATTGCCAAACGAATATAAGGAAGGCAAACTGCAAGCCTACAGACTGATCTGCGCCATGATGACCAGACGCCAGGACGTTCTGCCAAACAGGGACTTCCTAGTGCATTTTTACCTTGTGATGCACCTGGGATTAACCAGTGAGGATCAGGTATTCTGTGACTCCCTTATCACGGTAGCCCACCAAGTGGAAAGTGCATATCGCTTTTTGCAGGTTAAATTAGGGTGCATGAAAAGACATCAAACATGTTGAAATTTTCAGTAGTTTCAGCTCTTCTACACGACAACCACATTGGTCTTTCAAAAACATAAATCAGATTCTGTCACATTCCTGTTTCTTCTCTCCACTGACTTTGCATTACGCCAACCAAATTTGAACTTTATTCTGTGGCTTACATAGTGCTTTATGATTTAGCTTCAGCTTATGTTGTCAAATTCAAAAATGCTGTTTCAGCCACTTTTTGTTGGGGTTCTGCATTAGATATTATTTGAACAAAATCATTGTGATCATTTAAAAATGTTTGAAAACTATTATTTTAGTAGTTAGGATATTTTTGTAAAAGACCTCATGCGTAAATTAGGGGTCCTGACATTTCTTGATGAGGAGTCATTCTCATTTCTCCCAAAGGAATATGATTGGTGGGTTAAGTTGAAACAGAAAGGTCAGAGGAGTCAGTAGTGACAGCCACTTCTGGTAGATCCTGGATGTGCAGGGTAGGAAGGATACGGCTAGTCCCATGCCTCCCTACCCCTGCCCATGGGCAGAGGGCAAGGAGGGGAGCAGGAACACCCAGAGTCCTGGTTCTCTGCCTGAATGTCAAGCAAGGGAGTGATATGACTCGTTTGTACTTCACAGAGATTATTCTGGACTCCTTCCAAGGATTATTCTGGAATCCGAATGGTATTGAAAATGTAACAGTGGTAGTGTAGAGTGGGAGTTTGGGCCTGGAGACAGATTAATTAGGAAGTGGTCAAACGAATATAGAATTTAAAAATGATGAGCAGTAAGATGATGGCACTGGGAGCAGGATACTGGAAGAGGAGAGATTTAAGCAATTTCAAAGCATTGCATGTTATCACTAGGTCTTCTTGAGCAATGAGAGGTATAGAGAATGTTTCAGCACTTACCCTTGAAATTGTAGCTACTCATCACTGAACTTGAATCACTTGTGAGCTATGAGCAGTCATCCTTTGTGTTTCTGTTTTATTCTTTGAAAGTATAATACAGTCACACAGACCTTGATGATAAACTTAGGGTATGTGTTAAGAGGTCAGTCTCCTGAGTAGCCAGTTTTTCCTTGTTGCTTCAGAACGCGTTTCTTGAAGCTTCTCGACCCTTTAGCCCTATTTAAAACTCTCGCAATATATCCCTGATAACACCCTGGAGCTTTCATCATTGAGCTTTTATCTGAAGCAGTAACTGTACTGGCCTACTGGGTTGTCTTTGTCGTATCTGCCCCAGTTCCAACAATGCATGGAGGATATCCCTATATAATAGGCTGGACTTGCACCCACGGTCTCATTGACTTCCTAAATAAACGCAGAAATAGAGGTGCAAAAGTAGAGCCGTTTGTGTCCTGTGCTCAGATATCTGTAGCCATCATTGCAGATGGAAGCGTCTTTCACAGAATGACGTAGCTTCAGGTGGGTGGAAGATTGAGGTGTATAAATAAGGAAGAGAATTAACTCTCACGGATCATGATGAGATCCCTCAGTGACAGAAGAGACAAAAGCTTAGTTAACACAGTACTGTAAAGCAGTATTTTGCTAAGATTTTGCAGGGAGAAAAATTTACTTGGAAATAACAATCAACTGTAGAATTTTCTCAATTAATAAAAACAAATTAGAAGTCAGCAGCCAACACTGGGGTATTCCTGGAATGAGTTTTTTAGAAAGTAACATAAATGGATGTAAATTTAGGATCATCTTCCTATTTTAAAGTCTATCAGAGTGGAAATGAAACGATCAAGTGAGAAGAAATAAGACTTTGAGAACTCAAAATATTATTTAAAAAATATGATTTTACAGGGAAGAAAAGGGAGTTTTCATCTTTTATACTTAAAATCATTTTCCCATTTTAATATATGTCATGTTTTCAGTTGAGTTTGATTTTTTTGTGGTTCATTGTAAAATACATAAGTCTTAAATGTTGGTCTGTTACTAAAAGTGATCCCAACATCCAGACTTGTAAGACAAAACAGGGATATCATAAATCTCTGTTTTATAATCAGCCTATTGTCTAGCCATTAAAGGCTTGAATTTTTATGTGTGCTTAATAGAAGTGGCTGTATTCTGCAATCTTAACAATTATTAGTATATACTTGAGAAGCCCTGACTGTCTGCCAAAAGAATTACTGTAAGTAAACCTTGTTCCTTTTCCAGAAGAAAATTGCACAGAAAACCTTCTAATGAAAGAAACTTTTCTCATTTAAGTAAGAAATGTCTCTGATAATTAGTTTAACTTTTGGTCCACATGCCTAAATGGATCATGGTGGTTGTTCCAGAACTTATATGTTCTTCTGGAAACACATATTACATTAATTATAAAAAAACAAGAAAGCACTTACTGTAGAGAATACAGTTAAATTCAGTTTTTTAATCCGTGAACTGTGCACCTGTGACTAGTACCATTTCCTTCTTATGAGAGTTCTCAAAAAGTCACTAGCCCGGTGCTAAAAGACTTTGTTCTTGCAGAGAGAACCTTATAAAAATCTTCCTTATTTCTTAGTAAGGTAAGTAATAGCAAATAATTTAAAATGTTCTAACATTAGTTTTATCTTAGAAAAAAATCCAAGGTGAATTTCCTCCTTTCACCTCTGGGTGGCACACTTGCCTGCATAACTCACTGTGTGGCTCACCCTCCACCACTGGCCTTTGAAATGGCCCCAAGGCCCATGGCCCTGGGAGCATGATTGTGTGGCATAGTCATTTTACAAATGCTTCCCTAAATATGAGAGTATCAAAATTATGTCAGCAGTGACTAAAAAAGTGTTGAAGTGGAAATAAGCTCTAAGATGTTAAAAATCTTTTATTTCCAGACCTATGGGTCCTTATAGTAATTGAAAACTTTTTTTTTTAATTAAAGAAACCTATTTGTGGGGCACCTGGGTGGCTCAGTCAGTTAAGCGTCTGACTTCAGCTCAGGTCATGATCTCACAGTTCATGAGTTTGAGCCCCATATCAGTCTCTGTGCTGACATCCCAGAGCTTGGAACTTGCTTCAGATTCTATGTCTCCCCCTCTCTCTGCCCTTTCCCTGCTCACACTCTGTCTCTCTCTGTCTCTCAACAATAAATAAATGTTAAAAAAATTTTTTTAAAAACCTATTTGTAAAATAGATGTCTCACAGACTGTGTTCTATGATACAATCGTATAAAACCATGGTTACATTTAATATGGTGACCAATTCATTATGAAAACAAATATAGTCATTTCTGTATTTAAAATATCAATAGTAATACATTTTGAACAGCCAAAATGCATCACATTCCAAACCAACATTTTTGTTTGGACCAGTTTTAGCTAGTCTATTAACTTAATAATTTAATAGCTAAAACAGTGACCTTATCAAGTAGTATTTTCCCAAGTTCATGTGTAGTCTGAGTTTATTAGTTTATTAGTAAGATTGAAAAATCATATAGTTTTATTAGTATGATTGAAAAAATGCTTTGAAATAGCTGTACTTTTCCTCCACTCTGAATCAAAAAAAATTGATCCTGTTACTGGTTTAGAAAGAAAATAATTTGGGGGCGCCTGGGTGGCGCAGTCGGTTGGGCGTCCGACTTCAGCCAGGTCACGATCTCGCGGTCCGGGAGTTCGAGCCCCGCATCGGGCTCTGGGCTGATGGCTCAGAGCCTGGGGCCTGTTTCCGATTCTGTGTCTCCCTCTCTCTCTCTGCCCCTCCCCCGTTCATGCTCTGTCTCTCTCTGTCCCAAAAATAAATAAACGTTGAAAAAAAAAAAAAAAAAAGAAAATAATTTGGATTGTAAGGACTTTCAAAATAACTATACATCATGAATAAAATTTGGGGTGACTTGTGGGACTGACTGCCCAGCCTTCCTGTGAAGGGTCTTCCACTTGGCTTCCTTCTGCCCAGCTCCTTTGTATCTGGTTGGCTGGTGAGGGTAGAGGGTCTTTATTTCCCCGACTCCCACCGTGCCAGACTCTGTGCTGGCACCTGCGTGATGTTTTCCCACTGGTTTGTCTCTGCAATTCGGTTAGATAAATATCATAACACACTGTTTAAATAACAAAGGTTCAAAAAATATCAAGAACTTTTGCCCAATGCCACACATTAAAAAGGCTGTTAGAATTCACAGGAAAGGCGTGGTTTATTCCACAGGGTATGTCTTCCCCGTTGATTCACAGCTAACAGGCCTGTCAGACAGTTGTTTGTTCTGTTCCTTCCTCCTTCTGTCTTGTTCTACCTGGTCTCCAGCCTTGGTACCCCCCACCTCAGACTCCTCCTGACTAGAGCACCCTCCCACCTCCAACCCGAGATAGGTTTCCACAGCTGCCTCCCCAGCTCCTCACCATCTTTCAACTGCTCTTCTAAAGCTGTTCCTCGTTGTTCTTAGTTTTTCCTAAAGCCTCAGCGGCTTTTTCACCTCAGTCTTCCCCAAAATATTTGGACATGAAAAGAGCTATGATTTAGATTTATTAAAAACAGTTCCTATTAATTTCATCGTTATTTAAAACATATGGAAAGATCAATATGTGTAAAATGGAAAGGGACAGTTGAGGAAAGCAATTTTATTTTCATGTTTCTAAGAACATATATCAAAGACTGGAACGTTTTCTTTGCTTAAAATAAGCAAACTATTTTTTAACAATGACTTACAGATTTAATGTCTTAATGTAATTTGTTACACATCAAAGTTAAATTCTCTTTTAAGTGCAAAGCCTACATTAATGTAAAATTATTGCAAATTTGCATATAGAAATTTTGGGAAATATAGGTCTTTGTCATTTCCATCTATAATTTTGTATTAGCCTACTTTGTAATGCACAAAAAAGCATGGGGCCTGAGGTGGAAAAATGTGTATTGTTCAGCCCTGAGGTAACCATCTAGTGACAAATTTGAATTGTAACAGGATAAAGTCATGATTTAGTGTAATATAGTATGATATAGTGTAATAGTTAAGAGCATGGTCTTCAAGACAACCTGTCTGAGCTCCAGCCTTGGCTATACCTTGTCATTTGACTTCACTATGCCTTTTTCCCCTTATATGTAAAATGCAGGTAATTGTGGTGCTTACCATAAGGGTTATTTGAAGACTTTGTGGAGCTAAAATATATAACGTACTCAATTCAGAGCCTGGACAAAACAGCCCTCAGTAAACATGAGCCCTTGTAATGACACTGAAGAGTATGAGGAAAAGAACCTACTCTGTTATCGTAAAATGTTAATATTTTTCTTTCCCTGTGTATTTTCTCACTTTTGAACATACTCGTTTGACTAAAAGATATAATTAGGCATTGTGGAATTTCAGAACAGATGGAGAAATACCTTCTCCCCTGGCTGTGAGTCAGACCTAAGTAAAATGTTGATTTAACCCTCTTGGGATTCAGAATCATCGGCCACTGGCTCACTTTCTACCCACTCCTCACCCTGCCCAGTGTGCCATCTGTATGATGGGAACTAAAAAGCTGAACTCTGCATGTCCCCAGCTCCTGTGGCTGGGTTGACACCCACTATGGTCCTGTCCAACAGGGGCACCTACATGGTGGTTCTGGAAAGTATGCATAGGGAGTGGTGAGCGGCAGCTGTCACGGGGGTTCTGCTCAGGCACCTGTGTCATGGCGTCAAGGGCAGACAGTAGCTCTACTGGAACCGGTCTGTGGTATAGCTGGACGTTTCTGCTCACCAGCTTGTTCCTGGACATGAAGCATTCATGCTGGGTTCCCTGGCACTTCTAGAAACTCTGTAAACCATCCAGTGCCCTGATATAAATACCCTTTGTCCTCATCTCAGCCGAGTGGATTCTGTTGTCTGCAAGTAAGAACGTGGCTCAGGCAGGGAGTGCTCTGCATGCTACCATGCTGGGTGCTGGTGATACGTGATCAAAACTGTTCATATTTCAGTCGCTAAATGCACTTGTAGCATTTCTTTTTGCCCTCCCTTAATTTTAGCCATTTGTTTTGTAGCCAAGAATATTTCACTTGTTTCAGGAACCTTTTGCTTTTATTTAACTTTATGTTTTACTGAACATTTTGCCATACCAGTGCTAAAGAAAACATAATTTTAAACATCGTATATGGAGTAATGTTCTTAGAAGTCAAAATAGCTCCTGATTTTCTTAACGGATGTTACAACCTCCTCTCCTGAGGTATATGATGGAATAATATAATAATAAACAGTCGTTTGTAAAAAGATCCCAAGGGGCCCCTCAATGAGCATAAGACTCAGCAGTGAGCTATGAAAGCAAGGTGCAGGGGTGATACTTGTAAATTGGCCATACCTGACTCTTTTAATAACCCCAGACAGCCTGTATCATGCAGTGATATGTAATAATTGCATCACCTTTTCTCAGACAAAGAGTTATTCTTTGCTGAAAAGTTAGACTTATAACTAGAACCGTGTGTTGGATATACATACATTTATAAATGTATTTAAAGCTTAACATAAATGAGTGTTCAATTTGAGGAAAAGTACAGAATTAAGATGGCAAATTAGGAACCTTGTTTATCTCATATCCAAGGAAGTAATTCTAATAAACCTCTAAGGCACTTATTCTCTACAGTAAGTGATTCTTACCAAGGTTTAAATTCTTGATATTTGGAGTCAGTGCTACCAAGATAAACTGCATATTTATAAATTTAAAGGTCTAACTGACGTTTAGGGGATTAAATGGTAACCTTGTTGTATATCAGAGGAGGAACTCTAGAAGGCTAACTTAAAAGTTTCATCGGAAAACAATGTTTTAAAACTATAGGGTGTACAGTGAATAGAAACAGGACTAATCCCAGACCTTATTCCTAAGGTTTTTAAGAACAGGGAAATGTATCTTCCAAGACATAATGATATAAGGTAGCTTCAAAATATATTCAACATTTGACTTTTATGGATGACAGACCACATATTGGGAGATGACAGACCTGGGAGATAGACTCAGCATTATCTCCCACTGGCCATGGGGCCCTTGCCTGAGCACACGAGACCAATGAATGAGTTGGACTAGAGGACCTCTCAGGCCCTCTCCTATTGAGCATTCTTGGATCCTCTGATCTATTTTTAGGCATTTTGTTATTAGGGTCACATTGTTTTTTACTGAAGATAGAAAAGGTTCGGTAATCTTTACATGTTGAGTATTTTTTCTCACCACTGTAACTACCTAGTCAGGTTCTAAGGGTGTAGACAGCAGTCTGATACACGTAAGTGAGTAGGTATGGGATCATTCAGCTTGTGCAAGAGCCAAATAAGTGGTACACACATTATAAGAATTGAACTGGGTTGAATACCCTTGTAGCCGAATTGGTTCGAAAGCAGCTCACAGAGGAGGTGGAATCGTTTTGAGCAGACTTTTCAGGGATGGATAGGATTTAAACTGTAGGATGAGAAGCAGGATGGAATTTTGCATGTCAGAGGTACAGACCTTCTCAAGCCATGTTCAAGGAACAGTGACCATAGTGGTTTGTATTTAGTGCCAGATATGTGCTTGGAAATAATGTATGGACATAAATCTAGGCAGCCCTGTAGGGAACCTTGATTCAGCATCATTTTCATCCCATAGGTATGGGGAGCCATTGAATGTTTTGAAGCACAAAACTCAACATTGCCAAAAAAGCATTTTAAGAAGCCTAAACCATAGTGGTTATGTGGGATGGATTATAGTCAAGAAGGAGTGATGGCAACAAACACAGAAAGGGAATTGCTGTAGTAGCCAAAGGCAAGGTAATGAGGGCCTCAGAAGGACTAAGAAACAGATGGCGTTTGTGTGAATAAATTTATTTATTTATATGTGCATATATATGTAATGTGTATAGTTCTGTGTGTGTGTGTGTGTGAGAGAGAGAGAGAGAGGGAGGGAGAGAGAGAGAGAGAGAAAGTATTTCAGACAGGTTGGATATAGTGCTGAGAGGCAAGTGCCTGAGAAGATAGAGCCTGCTGGCACTATTCCCATTATATCTCAAAGCAAAAATTAATTCAGAAAGGCAAGAAGATGAATTGAGAAAAAGTGGGGGCAAGGTAGGATGGGACCCCTCTCTTTGTCATGGGCACTGCAGCACAAGGTCAGGTGAAACAGGTGTATGGAGAATACACTGAGGTAGGTGTTAGGAAATAGAAATGTGTTGGAAAGATTTCCAGGCACATTTCCTCTCCTCTTAAGAGAACGTATCATATCATCTATTGGAATTTGAACAGTGATGTCCAAACTACAAATTTATTTATGCTTATTAACCTAGATTTTCTAAAGGTCTCTATTACCTTACGTTTTTGTTAGCTAATTTTGTTACTATTTGTTTTTGAAAGCACTTTGACACTTAAAAAAAGCTTTTATTTTTCTAAAAATAGTATTTATGAGTTTGAATTTACTTTTTTTTAATTAATGGGATTTTATTGAATAGAAGAATTTACTACAGGAATAAATAAACTAAAACTGTAAGTTTGACTTAGTTTTGATGGAAGAATAATGTTTACAAGGATAGGTGATATATGTGAACCGTCTCCTGACATGTATTAATAAGTTAATAATAATTCTTATTATGTGCTTATTGTACAAATTCAGAGTAATAAAATGTAGACTCGATGATCACATAGTTAGTGTTATACCACCAAGTAACATCCACTGGTTCCTGCATGTTTCCCATATGGTTTCATGAGAATGTATAAGCCATAGATTAGTCAAGTTTTACCAAAGAAAATTTTATTATAACTTTGCTTAGCTATCACTGACCATGGAGACTTAAGACAGATGAGTGAACCAAAATAATAAACGGAGCATTTTGTTCTTTTCTTTCACAGCTGTAAAACCAGTAATTATTTTCATTAAGCTGTAGACTGAGCTCACTTACCCCTCATACGCCACAGTTAAGGAAAGTAGAAATATGTAGAAGGTAACAGATGGGAGAGGCTTCAGTTAGGAGGTCTAACACATGTGCAGTGAGCCTGCTTCACAGCTTTAAAAAGTGTAAGACGATAGCAGCAGAGGCTGACCTGGAGAGGGAGAGGTTTACCTGAGGCCAGAGACTTGAGTTTTCTTTGATTTCCCTTTTTGGAGTTAAAGGTATAAAGACTTTCTTTCAAATAAATGCTATCAGTGAAGAATATGAATTATGATTTTAAATATGAGTTTAGCCATATGTGTTTAATAAGCACATGCTACACAAAATAAATTAAAGCGTAAAGATGCAATATAATAGCAACTCAGTGTATGTGGAAAATTGAAAGATTTTGTTCTTGCTAAACTGTTACCATATGGTAAAGCATATAAGCTGACCTACATCCTTCAGTAGAAAAAATTGTTCTCTTGTGCCCTGAGGTCTCTTTTTGGAAGGAAACCCTACTGTGGCCTCTAACAAGGCCCAAGTCACCAGAATCTCCTTTAGTAAACTCACTGGAGTGCATCTTGTCTTTTCCCAGATGGAATAGACACTCAATAAATATGTTGATTGATTGAAACTAGAAACAAAAGGAAGACTTCCTTAAATCCATGTGGCATCATGGGGAAGATTAGATGACCAAAATAGCTGAGCTGAACTGTTCTGGTTGAGACTTTGGCCCCAACAATCAATTAATTGCAGGGCTGACGTGAACTTTCTGTAGTGGTGATGCAGCCATCATTCATTACCCTAGAACAATGATTCCTGGGACCAGGGGTGGTGGTGGTTGCTGCTCCGTCCCGTCTAGGGACACAGAGCAATGTCTGGAGATACTTTGGTTGTCACAAGAGGGGAAGGGGATGCACTGGTATCTAGCAGGTGGAAGCCAGAGATGTCATTAAACATTCTACAATGTACAGGACCACAATAAAGAATTTACGGTTCAGTGTCAATAGTGCTGTGCTGGGGGAACCCTGCCCTACAATAGTACCTGTGCTGATGACACCAGACTAGAAGAGCCAGCCTATGTAAATTAAATGACAAAACCCAGCAATCAAACAAGAATGAAAGACTAGCTGTCTCAACTTAACCAGGGAAATTAAACCCTACAAAAATTTAACCAGGGAGATTAAAGAGAGGCGAATGTTTTAGGTGGAACATTATGAAAATTGCCAGTAGTGGACTGTTTTTCAAAAGTGGGGTTCGATTTCATAGGGTTCAATTTATTTTTAAAAAAGAAAAACAATTTAAGAACTCAAGCATGGAGCCATCACATTAATTCAGAGTTACCAGGACAAATGCCTGAGGTGCATTTGGTCCGGAAGCCCAGTGTGAATGAGTGGTGTGGTCTGAAGTCACAGAGCCTGAAGCACTGCAAGTGTGAGTGGAGGCAGGGAGGAGTCAGGGTGGCTGTGCTCCCCTGTGCACGCTGCCAAGTGACAGAGGAGGAAGGATGGCGAGAGAACAGCTTGCGTGGTGAGGAGTCGCCTTCTTTCAAATGTCTGGAGCCCTGCCTGCAGGGAGAGGGAGGTCAGGCTGTCTTACTTCCAGAGTAGGGACTGATGGTAGACTCCAGCTCACCACCAGAGGCCCTTTCTAACCAGGTGTCCTGTTAGGACCTGGCATGTGATTGGGGGTTTATAAGCTTCTCAGGCTCTGTCTCATCCAAGGCCAGCTGTTTGGGCCATCTCCTGGCAACCTGGGGAAAAGAGCTTGAGCCCTGGCCTTGCCTCCTCGAGTCAGTGAGCACATAGCCTCTTCTGGCTTGAGCTGCTTCATCTCGGAAATGGGATTGTAATGGCTGTCTTTGGGGCTCTGGAAAGGTGAGGACACTTATGCCTTCAGTAGGTGCTAGTACGGTCACTACAGAAGGGATTCTCTTGTTGTTTGGAAAATCACTTGTTGACCTGCAAGAGCTTCTTTTCCCATTTAGAATTCCATGAAGATTTTAAGAAATTCACATTTTTCTTCAGGCAGAGAACTGAGACAGAGAGGTGGCTTCTAGAGGCATTACAAATACCAAATTGTACTTAGGTCTTAACTCCCATGTGTAAAGGATTGATTTTTGAATATAAGAGATTTTAAATCATGACTGTGGTTTATAATCCATGAAGGATAGGTTTGGATACAAGGAAATAATGTCCAGAAAAGCCTTCTAAATTGCAAGTTTTGTTTCTGTGAGAAAGTGCTCTCCTTGTGGGGAATAATCTCTTTTTGTCTGTTAATTCCTTTTTAATACATAACAATAAGTGGGAGTGTGGTAATTGCAGATTGTTCAGCTATTAATGCTATTTACAGGAACACATTTTAGAGAGAACATTGTTTTCTGAAGAAACAATAAACAATGGCTTTTCTTTTGTTCTCCCATGGAAAAATATTCTTTGGTAGGTGTTTGTGGGCTAGAGAAATTTTAGAAGAAGAGAATCTTTTCGTAGTAAGACATTAAAATAAATTACCTGCCTTCCCCCATCCCCCTACTGGAGTCTCACGTTGAATGTGTGCAGCATGGTCCTTTTGTCAAGACCCAGGCTGTTTGTGTCACCTATTTGCTTCCCTACTCTGGATTCCCATGGAGTGCTAGGCTGTCCCCCTGCAGGAGCTCAATGCACTTGGTCTGCCCTCAGTCTCAGCTTCGCAGAGCTGTCCTCTACCCCTGAGGGGTCATTGCTGGAAGGCAGGGGCTATGCTTTATTCCATCTCATTCCCCTCACAGCAGCTGATGTGGTACCTGCAACTGAGTTAGTTAGCACTCAAGAACTTTGTCAACTTACTGTGAAATGTTCTTGAGATTATCAAAACGACATGGGTTTCATTTCGGACTCCCTTTTTAATGAGTGGGTATTAAATCTGTTCCAAGTTTTATTTTTCAGCTGATCCTAGAAAATTAATATTTTAATAAGACCATAATTTAAAAGGCCCACTATAATTTAATACAAACACCGATGTATACGGCTTCAGAATTTACAAAATCCTTCCTGGTCTGTCTCCGTTGCATTGTGAGAGCACCGTGAGGCAGGTTGTGTTTTCACTCCCATTTACAGGTGATGAAATTGCTGCCCAGGAGACAAACTACCTGCCCAAGATCAGAGAGCAAAGTAGTTGTACCTTTTAGGAGTTTTCTATCCAAATCCCTCCTCTTCCTTTTTCCTCATTCTTCCCAACATCTGCCTAAAAGCAACTTTGTTTAAAGAAAAGTGCTTTCGGGATACCTGGGTGGCTCAGTCAGTTAAGCATCCAACTTTAGCTTAGGTCATGATTTCATGTTTCGTGGGGTTTGAACCCCACATCGTGCTCTCTGCTGTCAGCACAGAGCCCACTTCAGATCCTCTGTCCTCTTTCTCTCTGCCCCTCCCCTGCTTTCTTTCTCTCTCTCTCTCTCTTTCTCTCTCTCTCTCATTCTCTCTTTCTCTTTCAAGCATAAATAAACATTAAAAAAAAGAAAGTACTTCTGAAGCCCCCCCCAAGTGAATTTCATTATGTGTAAATCAAAAAACAAAATGTTAAACAGATATTTCTAGAATTCAAAGCACCGAGCCATTTGTCAACCCATTAGAGGTATTGGAATTATTCTAGATGGTCTAATTCCTTTCCTTTACCTCTTTCCTTCCTGCTGTGCTGGGATTCAAGTGCACTGGGCTCTCCCTCATAAGAACAAACCAGCCAGGGGCTGTCTCAGGTTTGCTGAAACTACTGCTTTGTTAATGCTTCTAACCCGGGGTTTCCTCAGAAGTGGGTGGACAGCTAGCTCCCTTGGGGAATTTTCTCTCAGATTTAAGCCATTCTTGAGAGCTCATTGTCCAAACACATATTAAATTGCAAAAAAGAAGAAGAACACGTTATATGTCTGTTGCCCAAGATGAAACTAAAACGTTACCTGTTGGGACTACTCTACATGTTATGTCCAGTCCTCCAACACATTGGTGCAGTAGGTTTGTAGACCCCCAGAATTGAATGACCAGCACATGGCCCATATTTCTCTTCCTTTCTTTTTTCTTTTTTTTTTTTTTTAATATAGAGCACAAAATGTGGAAAGCTTCGATTTTGCTCCCACGTGTAGGTGGAGTAATTTTACTTACAAGGAAACAAACTAGAGAGTGTGCATTTTGTGTTATCCTATAATGAAAAGAATGGATAATAATCATATTCCAAAACTTACTTCCTTTCCAGTATGAGAACACACCAGAAGACACTGAATAGCTTTTCCTTTTTAACTTGTTCCTGGTCATGGGCTAGGAGAGAATGGAGAACTCCATGCCACCAGGCAGGCTCACCTTCATCCACACTTGAGAACCAGGCTTCCCAATTTCAGCAAGGGAGATGGAAACACTTTTAAATTCACTAGACACTCATCTTTAACAGCATCAAAAGCTCTAAGGCTTTTAGCAGAGTTGAGGCTTCAAGTAAATGAACACGGAAGTCACAAATTATGTGGGAAAAATAGGGCTCCTCATTTCTTGTTGGAATCCTGGGAGATTTCTTGGTGTTTTTTCCATAGAATCCTTCTAACAGTGCGTATGCTTCACTTCCATGGGTGCATGCACAGACCCATGCAATTTCTATCCAGGGGTTTCCCAAGAATATTTTGATGGGAGACTCATTTCTCTTTAGAGCATAGCATTTTATACCCAGTTCCCTCATTTGATAATATTTCTCTGAGAATGATCTGTGTATATTTTGGAGGCACATTTTTTAAAAAGTTTATTTATTTTGAGAGAGAGAGAATCCCAAGCAGGCCTCACACTATCAGTGTGGAGCCCAGTATGGGCCTTGAACCCGTGAACGGTGAGATCATGACCTGAGCCAAAATCAAGAGCCAGATACTCAACCGACTGAGCCACCCAGGTGTCCCTTGGAAGCACATGTTTAAGCCAGAGCATTTAATGACTTCACTTGAAAGTATAGCTCTAAAAAGTATTAACTGCATTTATAAATGATTATTAGGCAAAGTGAATGAGATGAAAGAATAATTTGTGTTTCAGAGCTAAATAATGGCCTCAGGATGATGCCCTGGGTCTACATATGAGGCCCTACATATGAGGCTTCACTGACCCTGCATTAACATTTTCTCTTCCTAAAGAAGAGGAGCGTGCTTGGGTTTGTGTCCAGACCTTGGGGGCAATTTCTGGCCTTCATTGATCTCCTACTCCATCTCTGTAAGTGAAAGAATTGAATGATGATCTCTTAGATCTTTCTTCTCTAGGTTTTCACAGTTCCAGAGGAACACAAGAAATATCCTTGTTACCCAAATTCAGTAGAGAGATGTTTTCCCTACTGAATTTTCCATAGTTTATGCTAAGGTAGTACAAGTGTACAATCTGGATTCTAGCATGAGAGTGACATGAGTATTCTGCTTGACACCATTGGCAGTGTTGACTGAGACTTCACTGCACCTTGCAGCCATGGCATTAGGCTATACCTGAACATATTAATAAGCCTGTGGTTTCATCTAAACCACATTTCTTTTGTATATACTAAGAATATATTTCCAGCTGATGCATTCCTGAGACAGGATGCACAGTATACCTGGGGAGAGTATGGCTGCCTGTTCCTGTGGTACCTATATTAATTATAGGAGTGCATGTTTTACTCATTGCAGTAATTCCTACCTTAATGATACTACTTGCACAATTATGCTCTATAAGCACATTTCTAACTATCCTGTTATCTGTGATGTCAGTTACTTTTTGCTTCTGCTTCTGCTCCAGAACCTTGTAAAAGCTGAGGAGGAGTGGGGTGGAGGAGCCAGTGGAGAGACTTGAGCTGGCTGCCTCAGAAAAAGCAGATTTGAACATCCTCCTATCCCACCCCATCCACCCCACTCCCGGGCCCTTATAAATTCTTGGGATGTACAAACACCTCTCTGCGTCAACTTGGCCCCCAGGTTTTGTCTCATTTCAGAGTGCTGCATCTATTTGCTCTGAGTGCACCTCATACACACGGGAGTCAGATGCAGCTATGACACTTTTGCTGTCATTACTCGCCAGCAGACCTCATTTGCTGAAGTCCCATGTCAGGAGTTAATAACTGCTCTGAGCATCTGCATCAATCTCATTAAACCAGCCTGTTGTACAAACTGTAATGTTGGAGATTTGAGGCTTATCAGGGTCACAACTAAGACAGTCATTACATAGTCAGGCTGTGGTGTCTTCAAGGCATGATTGGTACAGCTGGTAAGTCACTTCTGTCTACAACCCTCCAGCAGTTTTTTTCACCTTATGGAATAACGAATGTGTTGAATTTCCTGGTGGGGTTGCCGTCTCCCTGTTCGTCTCCCCAGTGAGCTGTGAAATGCCCATTATAGGAAGCATACATTGAAAGCAGCTCCCCCAATCCATGGGCTGCAAGAAGGGTGTTGTGTTGGTCAGAGTAAAAGGGGCTTTATGTTCTGTTCATATTGCTGAGGACTTAGGGCTGAGAGAACAACTCAGTTCATACGACAGAGGGTGAGTTCTTACTTAGTGCATCTGATCTCCAAGCACCCTGAACATCCTCGCTCTAATTTGCTAATCCCCAAAAATATTTTGAGAAAAGGCTACTTGAGGTGTGGATACCACATCACAGGCTATGGGTTTCTTCCCACCCCGGAAACAACAGGTCTTTCCATTTTAGACTTCCACAATTTCCCAAGATCAGGAAGGATGTCCATTCACAGTGCTTCTATTCAGTGGTGTACTGGAGATTACAGCCGGAGCATTCGGGTAGGAAAATGAGATAAAAAGAATCCAGTCTTGAAAGTAAGTAGGAAAGCTATCTATATTCACAGGCAATATAATCTTGTATATAAAAACCCCAAGGAATTGCAACATTCACAAAAATCCCCTATTAGAATAAATACATTAATTCAGCAAGATTACAGGATCTATATACAAAATTAACTATGTTTCTATGCACCACAGTGGACAGTTTGAAAATGAAATTAAGAAGACAGTTTCATTAATAGCATCAAATGAATATTTGAACAAAATATTTAGGAATAAATATAACCTAGGAAATGAAAGAGATACACTGAAAACCAAAAAACATTGCTATAAGAAATTAAAGAAGACCAAAATAAGTCAAAAAATGACCCGTGTTCCTGGATTGGAATGCTTAATATTGTTAAGATGACAATACTCCCCAAATTCATCTGCAAATTCAATGGGATCCTTATCAAAATTCCAATTTTTACAGAAATGGAAAAAGCTGATCCTAAAATTCTTAGGCAATTGCAAGGAACCTTGGATAGACAAGACAATCTTGAAAAAGAACAAAGCCAGAGGACTCAGAGTTCGCTATTCAGAACTCACTGCAGGGGCACCTGGGTGGCTCAGTTGGTTGAGCACCTGACTTTGGCTCAGGTCATACTCTCACTCATGACTTGAGGGTTTGAGCCCCACGTCAGGCTCTATGCTGACAGCTCGGAGCCTACGCCCTGCTTCCGATTCTGTGTCTCCCTCTTTCTGTTCCCCTCCCCTGTTCATGCTCTGTCTCTCTCTCAAAAACGAAGATGAAAAAAGTTAAAAAAAAAAAAAACAAAACTCGCTGCAAAGCTACAGTAATCAAAATGGTGCTGGTGCTGGTAAAAGGTTGGATATATAGATAATGGAATAGAACTAAAAGTCCAGAAATAAACCTATATATCTCTGGTCATCTGATTTCCAACAAGGGTGCCAAGACAGCTTAGTGGGAAAACAGTAGTCTCTTCAACAAGCAGTGCTGGGACATCTGAATATCCACATGCAAAAGTCTGCAGTTGGATTCCTGCCTCAGACCATATATAGACATTAATTCAAAATGGACCAAAGACCTAAATATAAGAGCTAAAACTATAGAAGTCCTAGATATAACTCCAAAAGTACAAGCAACAAAAGAAAAAATGTAAAAATTGTACTTCATCAAAATTAAAAATTTTTGCACAACAAAGTTTACCATCAAGCAAGTGAAAGACAACCCACAGAATGGTAGAATATATTTGCAAATCATATATTTGATTAAGGGTCTAATGCCCAGAATACATAAAAGAGTTTTATAACTTAATAGCCAAAAGACAAACAGCCTCATTTAAAAGTGGGTGAAAGACTTAGACATTTCTCCAAAGAAGATATCATAATGGCCAACAAAGCATGTGAAAAGATGTGAAAAGACTAAAAGATTAGTCACTAGGGAAATGGAAATCAAAGCTACATTGAGATGCCACATCATACTCTCTAGAGTAGTTATAATAATTTTTAAAAAACAAAAAAATAGCATGTTGGCAAGCAAGTGGAGAAATTGGAACACTCATATATTACTGGTAAGAATGCGAAATGGTGGGGCGCCTGGATGGCTCAATCGGTTGAGTGTCCAACTTCTGCTCAGATCATGATCTTATGGTTCATGAGTTCGAGCTCCACACCAGGCTGTCTGCTGTCATCTCAGAACCTGCTTCAGATCCTCTCTCTCCCTCTCTCTCTGCCCCTACCCAACTCACTCTCTCTCTCTCTCTCTCTCTCTGTCTCTCTCAAAAATAAACAAAAGAGTATGAAAGGGTGAAGCTGCTGTGGAAAACAGTTTGTTCCTCAAAAGTTAAACATAGAATTACCTTATGAACCAGCAATTCCATTCCTAGGTATATACCCCAAAGTATTGACAGTAACTATTCAAACAAAAACTGGGTCACAGATTTTCATAGCAGCACAATCACCAAAAGGTGGAAACAACCTGAATATCCATTAACTGATGATTGGATAAACAAAATGTAGTATATCAACACAGTGGAATATTATTTAGCCACAAAAAGAAATAAAGTATTGCTACATGCTGCAACATGTATGAACTTAAAACACCTGCCCAAATGAGAGAAGCCAGGTTAAAAAACAAAAAACAAAAAACAAACAAAAACAAAAAAAGTCATGTGGTGTATGTGTCCATATCCTGAAATGTCCAGGATGGGCACATCTGTAGAGACAGAAAAGCAGATTAGAGGTTGCCTATAGGCAGGAATGGTGAAGGACTGCTAATGGGTAGACGGTTTCATTTTGAAGATGTTCTCAAATTAGATAGTGGTGATAGTGCACAATTTTATGAAAATGCCAAAAACTACTAAAATATACACTTTAAAGGGTGATTTTTAGTATATGTAAATTATATCTCAATAAAGCTCTCCCTGGTGGTCTAGTGGTTAGGATTCAGCACTCTCAATAAAGCTCTTACAGACAACAAAGTGAAAAAGAAGCAGTTAAGACAATCTGGTGACATGCCAACTTTAGTATAAAATAAAATTCATATAGTGTTTCTTAAACTCAGTCAGCCAACCAATCGCTCTTTTTTTCCTGAAGCAGACAGTCCTGATGAGTTTAAAGGCTAGCAAAATTCTTCCTCACAGATGCAGAATTAATTGCAAGCAGTCATAAAAAAAACATTCAAGGCTCTCTCCTTAGGGCTGAGGGTTGCAGCAACTTTTTCTGCCCTCTGCCTGATGTTCTGTCACTCCTGAAATCCTGATGTCATACAAATGGTCAGAGCCACTCAAGTGGCCATCAGAAATTCATTTCACATTTCTCACTCCCTTTTTCCTTTGTACACTGCTGTCAGGGAAACTGTGTCTTCTCCATAGTATATTTCATGGTGAGAAGTACTAGGTGACTTTGTTTCTCCAGCTACAGAACCCAATTACTCTGTCCTGTCATATTTCTCCTGGCCTTCATAATGTAGTTATACCCAGAGAGGTCACATTTTTCCAGCACTTACACAAGTCTCTGCTTCTTCTCCAAACAGATCACACCATACTCGGCCCTTTTAAACAGATAATGTATAGCACATACTACCTATTCCTTGACTCAGATCTTGAAAGTAATCTTTAGCTTTGTCCTGCTATGTGTTTAGTGTCAGTGACTTCTCTGGAAGCTCAGTGCTTAAGACATGATCTGCCATGCTTCTTTTAAAGGCCATAATCATAAAGGCTTTATTTTTATCAACAAAAATCCTACCTGAACCAATGTAGACCATGAAGAAGCCAGGTAGCAGCTTGAGGTATGTAAAGATTGTCTTCTGCACAGAGCTGAAGGAGCAAAGTCCTACTAGCAGAAGCAAGTGGCCCAGGCCTTGAGACTTTGAAGGATCTGTTCTTCTGGTAACTAATTTTTCTTTTTTTTTTTTTTTTTTTTTTTTTTGGTCACTCAGCATTTCTGAGCTTTGCTAATAGAGAGATAATTGATACTTTCAAATGTGTTCTTGAGGTACTGCAGGATTGTGGCTGCCTTTTTGATTGTTAAAGTTTAAATTATATTCAGGGTTAGTGTTAAAAGTACCCTTTTACATTCAAATATTTTGATAATTAGTAATTACACTTGGGTGTGGAATGAGTTGAACCTTTTCATTAACCAGATTAATGAGATAACCAGATCTGAACATTCTCCCTTTTACCAAACAAAAGAGCTCCCTCTAGAATTTTCTAGATAAAAGGCAGGTAGGTATGTTCCCTGAAAAATGGTGAAGTTATTCATTACGCAGCATTTTATTTTTCTTAAAGTAAAAAATTAAAGAAGCAGTTCAGTGATTCTGTATACATGAGTTTTATTTCTTAGCAGCTCTGTTTGGCTTCCTGGAAGGTCTGAGTGACTTTAGGTGGCATAACCGGACCCGTCTGCCCCTGAGGAGCAGGCGCGAGTCCGCTAAGGAAAGGCAGGGAGACAGATGGTCGGCTATTGTGTTACAACCATCATCTGCTGGGCCATGAGCAAATATTAAGTGAATAATATATATGTAATTGGTGTGAAAGTACAGTTGCAACATTTCTAATTCCGTTTGAACGATGGCTACTTCTTGAACATTTCTGTTTCATAGAACACTATATTGAAATGTTTTTGTTTACAGGGTTAATCCATTTTAAACTGCTTTAAAGTGAACATTTTCCCCCATTTTTGACACCACTGTGCAATATTTTGAATTGAAATGGCCTGTAATGGCCCTTTTTTTTATTTTCCATAACAACATGAGCACTAAATTGTAGCTGTGCAATTATGTAAACAATGGAAATGCTTCCAGAATGAATCCTTCCTTTTAAATTTTCATTTTGTGTAATTGTTGGAAGGTTTGGAGCCATAATAAACAAAATTATTTTACACATTTATCGTTCTAAAGGTCAATTATAAGAGAACTAAAGAAACAACACTATGCAAAATGAATAAACCAATTTCTGTTGCCATCACCATATGTTTTTCTTATCACTTATGGTTTTTCCAGTTACTGTGTACATAGCATTCAATTAAAGCGATTCATTTACCAGGCTGAATGCGGTTTGTGTTTATAGAACGGTGCTTTGGAGGAGAGGAAACAACACGCCTCTATTTGAATTACCTGATTTTTTGTAAGATCAGTGATAAGAGACAGATGTTCTCACCAGTTACTTTCTCATAAGCTGGAATCTTTTGATAAGCTGCAAATTCACAATTATCATCTTACAGTGCAGCTTTCACACTCACTGTGTAGCATGCGTGTGGACTTTTAACCAGAAACAGGAGAAAAATACTAGTTTGGTGGTCTTTTTACTATATGGCAGCATGTTGCAGAATGAATTTTATTTCCTTTGAAAAAAACATGTGAAAGAACTTTGTGCTTCACACTGGTCAGTTCTCAAAAATACGCCTAATTCCTGTTTTAGAGTCCATTTTTCATTGGACTTATTGTTTAGCTTATTGTTTTTAGTCTATTTAGAGTATGGAAAAAGAAACTAATTTTTGCTACCAGAGTCACTTGTTTCAGGCAAATTCTAGAACTCCTTAGAAAAACGGAAGCTAGAAAATCTAAAAATACCATTTTCCTGTTTTGATTTTATTATTTGCCTTAGAAATTATATACATTATAATGGCTATAATGCTTTGCTAGGAATGTTATTTGAGAGCACTAATGTCTAGAGGTTTTTAATATCTGGGATAATGTCAACTAAGAGTCTTATTTATGCCACCTTCAAAATCTTCTAAAATGTTCTTTCCGAATATCAGCAAAATAATAGTCCACAGAATTCTACAAACAAAACCTACAAAGTAAATTCTAGAAAGTAAAATCCTTCAGAGTCCTTCCTTTTTGAAAAAAAAAATCATTTTTTTTACTTGTCACCGTCTTTACTCCTGTATGGTACTTTTCAGTTCAGTTTAGAAAGGCATGTGTTCACATCTATGTCATTAGATAGGACTCTGTGGGAGGGAGTCATCCCATTTAATGGAAGAGAAACATGAAGCTCTAGGCATGACATGATCTGCCTGCAGTCACATACACTTGGCCTTGAACCTAAGCCTTGAGACCCCAGTCCCAGTGCACTTTTCATCACACCAGGGTTTGAGTGCAGGGGCATTTCCCACTGGTAGTCACAGGAGAGGTTTCACTAAACAGCCTCCAGTCACCCAGGAAGAACGATGGCCCCTTTCCTCACCTCCATCAGTCCTTGATACTCTCTCAGCTAGGCCAGTTGGAGCAGGTACAGAACTCTCACACCACCCTGAAGACCAAACCGCCCTTTGTAACAAGGGGAGCCTCCATCAGATAGTGATATGTAGCAAAAATTCAGTAGCCTTGATTTACTGTTACTGTATTGACATAGGACTATTTTCTACTTGTGACATAAGACACTGATTTTCCAGAATAATATTATTTAAGTTTAAAAAAAATGAGTTGCTTTGAAAAAGAGACAAATAATGTTCACTTTGGATGTGAATTTGGCAGAAGGCATGAGGTTGTACATGAATAATTTGACCATTTGGGAAGCACAGTCCTGTCTATATATGAAGCCTTGGAGTCTGTGCAAAAAGTTTCAGAGTCTCAAGATTTTTATTTTTTCAGAGATTCCAGCAATAGCTATGATCTTACTGTGATTAAAGTGGGAGGAGAAAGTGAAAGAAGATTCTACTAGATACGAGTGGAGCCCTCAACGGATGTCCCTCCATTGAGTATATGCAGCTGTTCTCTTTTAAGCACCACAGTCATTCCTAATTTTAACATGTCATCACAAAGACAGAATCTTTGGGTTGTTCCATTTCAGTATGGACAAGCAAAATAAGCAGGCATATGGCCATAATTTGGCTGACTAGCCATTCAGTTCCCTCTTTGACTCCCACATTACCCCTACCCCAGTGCTGCCTTTAACTGGCGACAGCTACCCAGGCCCCACTTCTCCTCAGGGCTCTGTCTTACGTGGGTGGCATAGTAGGGTAGGCTAGCCATCTGTTATTTTGCCCTCTCTTTCCAATCTTCTTGCCCATAGAAACAGGTTCCGTTGAAGTGACTGGCGCAGATCCAGAGGCAGGGAGCCGTGTGACTCTATCTCAGCTCCATGTGTTTCTGCTGTCTTTAGCATTGCTGGCAACTTAGTAATTTTTGGTGCATGCCCCATTTACAGAGCACTTCACCTTTACACACATGAATCTTATGAAGCAAAATGATTTCATTTACAAATTCTGGCCTTAGCTTGTTAAAGGATTTAGTTCCTAATTCCCATAAACTTGTCACAGAAAATTTTTTTTAATTAAAATTCTAAATTCCAGTGGTGAAAATGGCTTATTTAAGTTTGTGCCAAAGATTTTAAAAATCTTCAGGGTTCAAGGCTTAGTTCCTCATCTCAACAGATGGAATGAACACAAACATAACCAAGTTAACATGGTGGTTGTTTGCATTATTAATCTTCAGATACACAGCATTCTGCTACCTTGCTGGCCAGGTTGACATGAATCCTTTCAGTGTGGCATATGTCAACAGAAATGTTCTTCCATCTGCTGCCGGGTAGCTTGATGCCTGATATTCCTAGACAAGGCCCAGCACAATGCACACCTCTGTGAGTAATTACAGGTGTGTGGTGAGGAGCCCAGGGCATTAATCAGAGGCTTAATTATGAAAAAGGTGGATCTTTTGTTCCACTCTTGGAGCATGAGTTTACTACACACTTTCTAAACTACAGCGTCCATCTGCTCAGCCCCTTAGAATGTTTGCCTTGGCTGATATGGACCCTAAAGTGTATCAAAGGACATGATTAAAGCAGGGTTAAACATTAACTTGGGAGAAGTGTGGTTCAGGTTTTTCTTTCCTCTCCTCCTTTATCTGTTTACCTATCTCTGTATTTTTGGTATAGGAAAAACTCTGCTGAAACGCTAAAACTTTAAATTAGTACTAGCTAAACTACCACATATGAGCTCTAATGGAGTAAGCACAGGATAGTCATTTTAAGGATATGAACAGCACAATTCGTAGAAACCAAATAAATCCATTACATAGGGACAAAAACAAGTCTTGGGAAAAAAATGTATTGTGAACACACAAAAATTCTCTTTCAAGATTAACAGATTGTGAAATGAGGTAAAGGACTTAACGTGTTAGGATTTAGTGTGTTGCTACTACTTTGTTCTAATTTAATCAAAATTGAATCAGGATTATTTTATTCATTTAAGTTTATTTATTTTCAAACAGAGAGTGTGTGTGTGTATGTGTGTGTGCGAGTGGATGAGAGAGAGGGAGAGAGAGAATCCCAGACAGGTTCCACACTGTCAGTGCACAGCTTGATGCCGGGCTTGATCTCACGAACCGTGAGGTCATGACCTGGGCCAGCTCAAATCAAGAGTCAGACACTTAACCAACTGAGCCACCGAGGTGCCCCAGGATTATTTTAAAGGATTTTTAAAACAGCCATAGAAAAGAAATCAGATTTTTTAAAATTTTGCTTCTTGGCTTGTATTTTGAGACTAACTATAGATTGAATAACTACAAGACACATACCTCTAGTAGTTGAGTATGTTTGATTAATGTGCATGGCCTAGAAGTACGTGAGAGAAGTTTGTGGTTTTCTGACTAATTCCCTGTGCACACACACACTCGCACAGGTGGCTTCAGAGATGTGGCCTGGCTGTGGGTGGCATGAACACTATCTGGTGGTGGAGCCCTGCTCTGCCACAGGCTGGAATGTGGTGGCTGTCTCAGAACAGAGCTGGTGGGCAGGGGCCAGCCTGCCACCCACCACGGACAGGCTATTCCAGACACGGCAACACCAGGTGTCTCGGCAGTTGGGGTCTTCATGTTGCACACCATGTAAATGGCAGCTGCTACATTTGCACTTTTACCTGGTGTTCTCACTTGTACCCAGAGCCACACTGACTGCCTGAGCTTAGAGTGTGACCGTGCTCTATTCATTCCCATTGTTTAACACATAGAACTATCCGAAGAGTGAATATTTCCATCTCTTTGCCTACTTAAAGATTTTTTAATGAAACAGTGTGCTTTAACTTTTGAAAATTGGAGAGTTTTGAAAGTGATAGGTGTTTGCAGGTCTTATTTATATATCTACCTGAATACTCCCTGGAGCTTGTCTGAAGCTTTCACCTTAAGGTGAAAGACAGAAGTGTCTAGTCCCAATGCCATGATTTAGATTTTGGGCATGTCATCTTACAACTTAGTGTCCCTTCTCTTACCTGTACAATGGGTGCAATAGCCCTTGGACTAAGTCATCATCTCCCAGTACCCATTTTACTGAAAAATTTCTGTGACCCTCGTTCCCTTAGATTATCATATAGTGGCCATATATACAAATGAACTGTCTACTCTGGAATTTCGTTCTTGAAAATTACAGTTGTGTTTTCTTATCTCTGCCTCTAGGATATCTTAAATACCATTATAAGGCACTGTCCACCCCGCTTCTTCTCCCTGGGTTTGCCTGGCTTCTCAATGCTGGTGGGGGACTTCATCACGGCTGCTGCCAGGGTCCTCAGTACAGACACGCCGGCGGTGAGTATGACAATGCTCAGCATCCAAACTCCCAGGAGACTTCACAATCGCTAACAAGGTTCAGATTTCTCCACTCTTAACAGGTGTTGACTCATTAGTGCAATGTGAAACTGGGCTCTGGGGTAGATGCCCTGGCAGCTGATGTGTGAAATTGTAGGATAAGATGACACACTGGTATTGGGAAGGCGTTTCATCAAAAGGCCAGAGTGTGAAAAATCATATCCTCACTAATGTTTCAGTACATTTACACAGTCAGAAGCAGGAGTTGTCTCTTAGAGTCTATTAGCATTTTCCAGTAAATGGTGGCACAGAGATGTCTGTAGTAAAGAGAGAATTTTAAGTGTACATTATCAATAATTTTTTAAATTATTATCTTGGTTTTTATAAGTCTAACAAAATATTTTTTAATGTGAGAACACTTAAATTTTAAGCAGATGATGAATACATATTATTAATTGTGCAATAAAACTCTGGCAGAATTCTTACACTAAACAATGAGAATCGAGTGGACTAAATGAACATTCATGGCTACAAAAAGATTATCTGCAATCTCCACATTTACTTCCACTATTAGCGCAATGTGTTAATGTCTTTTGGGAGAACACTCTTATACATTTACACATAAAGGGCCTCTCACTTTTGTGCTCTGTACACCTGTTACCTGTTCAGACTCATTGTTTTCCTTTTCAAATGGTGTGAATAAAATTAGCTTTACTGTTTTCCAGGGACTTGTATTGAAATCAATATGAGTGTTTAGCTACCTAAATTTTGTTTGATATATTGCTACTTTTTCACTCTACTTCTGTCTCCTCTGCAGGGTAAATTCAAACTCCAACCCTGGATTTTAATTTAAGTTGTTTTTAATACCTTATGTATAGGTGGTATTTCATGCTGGTATTTTCATGTGCTAACTTTTTCTTATAAGGATAAGTTAAAAAGCAAAGGGAAGGGAAAAGAGAGAGCAATGAAAGGGAAGGATAAAAAAGAAAGGTAGAAGAAAAAAGGAAGAAAGATGTTGAATTTGTTCAACTGTTTTTTTTAAGGAATAGGAAATTTTTATACTTCTTTGTTTCTGAAAAAGATTTTAGGATAATCATTCTCAAAGAACCTTCAAATTTATTTTTTATCATTCAGATCAACATTGAACAAATTCACAAGATACAGGAAGGAAAACCATACTTCTTTATTGATAGTTTCCTTACTTGATACTAGGGTTTCCTATAAAAATGCCACACCCTTTCTAGAGATGATGCCATGCATGGCAGTCATTCTCTGTGGAAACTTATCTCTTGGCTAGGTAAGATATTAAAGTAGCTTTCCAAAATATATTTTTTTAGAAAGAGAAAGAAAATATGATCATGTGAATGTAAAAGTTACATGAAAGAATAGTAACTATAAATTGCCTTGAATTTCTCTCTTAGTTTAAACTTGAAGTTTAAAGTTGTAGGGGAACTGGTGATGGGGCACACCTACTCAGTCAAGTTTTTGGCTAACACAAGTTAAATACAAGTTTGAAGTACCATTGCTACGCCCTGCTGAGGGAAAGAGAAACGCACACACAGGTCACCAAAAGATGGGTTGGAGCTTGTGCTCAGCAAACATTCTTCACAGTAGCCTAAAACTAGAACTAATCCAAATGTCCATCACCAGTGGGACAGACCAGTTGTGTGCACATAGGACAGAGTATTGCATATATTCCCCTTCCCATGCTTTACCCTGGAACTCTACAGGGTCGGACCTGGGTTCCATCCCAGTGTTGCCTTGTATTGTTCTCTAACCTTAGACAATATGCTTAGACACATGAGCCTCATTCTCCTCATTCTCCTGTGTGTAAATTGGGACTCACCCTAGGCTCAGTGCTTAGGCCAAAAAAGTATTGTCATTTACCACATTCATTGAATAAAGCTGTGTAACAACTCCTTAATTTTATTTAAGATCTAATGTTTTATATCTAGTTGTTATATAGCCTAGCACGCAATCTAAAAATCCACAGTTCAAGCCAGGCTCATGTACAACACAATAGTTAAGCCACTCAGGGGAAGGTATCAATCTCAATGAAGTCTAAACCAGGATTGTTGATGGGTAAGTCTAAAAAAAAAAAAAAAAAAAAAAAAAAAAGATTGTCTGATGGATAAAGGGCAGCAGATAATGAGGGCCAACAAAGCAAGGCTGTTTGAGAAATGTGTGGGCCTGCTACATGCTGGGACCTGGCCTGGCTGAGTATGACAGGGCCCCTAGCCTCAAGGAACCAGATGGGTACACCAAGTGTTTAATGTTTGTGCATGAGTTTCTAGCAGCCACAGTAAAATCACATCCAGAACCCACGGGGGCACCAACTGAGGAAGTGTTCATTCTGCCGGGTAAGAGGTGGAGGGGAAGACATACATTAGAAAGGTCTTCATGGAAGAAGTGAAGCTGAAGCAGAGACCCGAAAGACCATCAGTGTCCGTCAGATAAACAGGGACAGCAGCAGCCTCCCCTTATCTCAGGATGGTATTTATTGAGCACCCACTGGGGTAGAGAAGTGATGAAGACCACCTAACCCCTGCCTTTGTGGGGGTTACAAATATTAAGTGACTAACAGCTCAGAAAGTGATGTATGCAAAGAAAAAAACCCAAAGCAGGGATGCTGGAGACCTCAGAAGTGGAATGACACAATGTTTTGAGTTTGCTTCTTAACATAAAATAAAGGAAAGAAAGGCCTCGGGTAAGGGGACAGAGTGCTAGTGATGGGGTAGGGTTACACAGAAGGACAGGACCGTGGTCTAGGTGGAGCTTGTCAGTGTGAGATCCCTCTGGACCCCTGAGGTGAGATGACATACAAACCTGGACTTCAGGTGGGAAGTCTGGTCTAGACAGAAATATTGAGGAGTCCAACATTTAGGAGGCATTGAAATCTTGGGGCTGAATATCCTTTGGGAGTGAGTATAGATCTGAGAGAGAAGAGGGCACAGAACCACACTCAGTGTCCCAGAGTTTAGATCCTGAGGAAACAAGGCGTTCCAGCACTGAGACTGTCAGACCACCTTAGGAGCCAAGAAAGGTGTCCCAGGGCCAAATGGTGCAGGTGTTCCCAGGCACGAGGGAGCTAGCATCTACATCATCGCTGGCGTGGGGTCAGGTGAGGAAAGGCCTGGGTGGTGACCACAGGTCATGTAACATGGAACTGTACTCACTGACGGACTTTGGCTAGTCTTAACATTTTCAATTTGCTCTAGTGGTTTCAAATCTTCATATTTAAAAAATGAAATAAACCATTAAAGATACAGCGACTTCATCCCTGATGCTATGGCTGCACTCATAGCGGCCTTCACTCTGGCCTGTACTGCGCTTCAGTGACTGACACTCTGCTCTCCCTGAGAGCATCCATCACCCCACACTCCTGCTCCATTCTGAGGGCATCACTGCTCAGGTAGAATGAGATGGGAACTGTGCTACGTGGCCCTGGGGGTTATTCCCTGAGAGCCCTGGGTGTCTTTCTCAGACTCCGCCCCTGGGGAACTCCAGGGCCTGTATGGCCTCCCGGCTCTGTGCACCTGGGGCCTTTTTCAGGTCCATGGGTGCCCGGGTCCTCTGCCTTTTCTATTCCCACTGCCCGAACCATGCCTCTCACCCCTCACCTCACTCCCTCACTCCACCAGCCTGGCTGGCTCCTGTGGCTTATGCGACTTTTAGCAGCGGTTGGTCTTAGTGTCCCTAACTATCCTGAACAGAACAAATCATTGCCTCGTTTTGGTTCCCATAGAATATCTCTCTGTGTGTTTTATATCGTCTTTTGTTTACCTGTGTGCTGATGAGAACCAAGCGAGGTAAAAGATGAATGCTCTGCGTTCTTGTGATATCCCTACTCTATGGCTCACATAGCAAGTGCTTTCCTGAATTACATATAACCGCTATTTGCCTTTCCTCCCACACTCCACATGCTACACTGCCATCTCTCTGGGGGAGGGAGACTCCCTTTCATTTCCTACCCCGGGTGCTTAACAATATAGACCCAGTGTGGACCCTGGAATTAGATGGCCTCAGTTCAAATCAGGGTCTGTCACTTGAAAAGCCACTGAATTTCTCCGAGCCTCAGTTTTCTCACTTGTAAAGTAGAAATGATAATAGTATCTAGGTCATTGGGTTGCTGAGGGTATTCTAGGAGGAAATGCTTGTACAGCATTTAGAACAGTGCTTAGCACTGAGTGAGAGCTCTGTGTTTGCCACCATTATTATAATTGCTAGATAGTAGTAGGTAGACAGAAAAATGGATGGCTGGGTGGCTCAGTCAGTTAAGCATCTGCCTCTTGATCTTGATCTCACAGTTTGTGCTCTGCGCAGATAGCGGGGAGCCTGCTTGGGATTTTATGTCTTCTCTCTCTCTGCCCCTCTCCTATTCATCCCCCCCTCAAAAATACATAAACTTTAAAAAAAAAAAGATGGACAGATGGGAAAGTGGGTGAATGACATACCTCTGTAATTGTGGTGTCTGCCCTATTCTTGGCTAATCATAGCTGCTAGTAAGTATTGGCTGAATTGAAATCTTGTGAAATGCCTCCTTTGATATATTCCTTTATTTTTCTCCTGGATTTTTTAAATTTAAATATATGAAATTTATTATCAAATTGGCTTCCATACAACACCCAGTGCTCATCCCAAAAAGATGCCCTCTTCAATACCCATCACCTACCCTCCCCTCCCTCCCACCCCCCATCAGCCCTCAGTTTGTTCTCATTTTTTAAGAGTCTCTTATGCTTTGGCTCTCTCCCACTCTAACCTCTCTCTCTCTCTCTCTCTCTTTTTTTTTTTTCCTTCCCCTCCCCCATGGGTTCCTGTTAAGTTTCTCAGGATCCACATAAGAGTGAAACCATATGGTATCTGTCTTTCTCTGTATGGCTTATTTCACTTAGCATAACACTCTCCAGTTCCTTCCACATTGCTACAAAGGGCCATATTTCATTCTTTCTCATTGCCACATAGTACTCCATTGTGTATATAAACCACAATTTCTTTATCCATTCATCAGTTGATGGACATTTAGGCTCTTTCCATAATTTGGCTATTGTTGAGAGTGCTGCTATAAACATTGGGGTACAAGTGCCCCTTATGCATCAGTACTCCTGTATCCCTTGGGTAAATTCCTAGCAGTGCTACTGCTGGGTCATAGGGTAGGTCTATTTTTAATTTTTTGAGGAACCTCCACACTGTTTTCCAGAGTGGCTGCACCAGTTTGTATTCCCACCAACAGTGCAAGAGGATTCCTGTTTCTCCACATCCTCTCCAGCATCTATAGTCTCCTGATTTGTTCATTTTGGCCACTCTGACTGGTGTGAGGTGATTCCTTTGATATATTCCTAATTCCAGTAGTGGACAAACAAGTGATTTTGTATCACTAGATGTCAATCACTATGTGTTATTTTGCAAAGTAGTTCTTGGTGAGACAGGAAATTTGGTGGATGGTGTGTGCTCTTTCCCTGCCTTCTGAAATTCAGCCCCAACCCTTCTCCCTTATGAATTTTTGTTAACTGTCTTCACAGCAAAAATAATATTAAGTTGATATCCCTTACCCTGCCTTGTCAAGAACATTAAGACTAAAACACATAAAAATAAAAGGTAAAAGTCATAATTGAGTCATTTGCTTTTCTGAATCTGAATGCATCTGCAGACCAGTTTTCACTGGTCTTTTTTGTATTCAAGTATAACGTTATTTTCCATTCCTTGGAAATTTGCTTTTTCATTTAGACAAACCTGTCTTGTTTAACTGTTCACCTGGAGGAAAATAACCAGCCTAGTTTGATATTTCTTATCTAGGATAAAATAAAGATTCCCTCTTGAAATCATGAAAAAGTAAAGTCTGTTGCTTAAGTAAAGTTTCTGGCTTAGCAAAAGAAAAATGAGCACTTTCACTTTTTTGTGTGCAGGCCCCTCATTCAGAAGCTCTCACCATTCTTGGTTCTCTTGTCTGCTTTCCAAACACCTACCGGGAGATCCCTTTGCTGCAGTCTGTGCCAGAAGTCAGTGAAGTCATCACAGGAACCGAAGACGTCAAGGTACCTGCTACCTTTGAGTGACTCTCAGGTTTATCATCTTCTAGTTCCAGCTCTGTGGCCATCGCTTCCATTATTGTGCATTGGTCCCCTTATCCCTGAAAGTTCTGCTTTATTGTTTAAATGTTTCAGTAGTTGTTGTTTTCAGAAGGCTGTTTTCAGGAGATTAAATGTATCCGAATCAGAGCACATCGCAGTTATAACTGATAGGCTCCTTGGGTGTTTTTTATTAGGTCTGTTTATCATGCCTATGGATCCTAATTATGTAATGAATCATCCTTTGTAATAATTTTAGGTTCAATTGTGCCGCATTAGTGCATCCAATGAGTTTATAAGGAATAATTGAAATAAACTAAATATTCAGTCCTGTTGTTAGCCTGATTAAATACTACTAATCATTTGAAATGTCAGGCTATTCATTCCTTAGAGAATAAAGGTAAGCATTTGTTCTCTCCTCAACTGACTTTGAGGCAAACAAATATGCTTTTCAAATCTCAGAATCTATCTTATCTACTTACGGTACATAATTATAATATATAATTTAGTGTACAATATATAATCTAATTAAAGTAAAAGAAAACCAAGCTTTTCCTATCTGAAGTCTCAGTTGCTTTGCTAGGTTTTTATTGTGCACCCAGAAACCCTCTTCCCTACGCTGGCTTAATTGCCCAGGGAGGCCCTGGCTGAGACCGCAACCAGGCTGCTCCCCCGAGCCCTGTGTCTCTTCCCCCCAGGTCCTCCCTGGTCCTTCAGGAGCTCCTGACTTCCAGGAACACAGTCAGAACATGTGGGAAACCAACTACTAAACAAAGTTTTTATTTTACTTAATTTTTTGTTTTTAGCATTACCTCATAAATATTTTACTGAAGAATGCCACAGAGGAACCAAATGAATGTGCAAGGTAAATGTTGACAAAAAGGTAAACTATTTTAGGATGTTAAAATACAAATTTATGTGTGAACAGTTAATGTTAAAAAAAAAACACTTTTTCCACATTACTCATACACCCACTAATAAGTATAGTAAAGGGGCACCTGGGTGGCTCAGTCAGTTAAGCATCCGACTCTTAATTTCAGCTCAGGTCATGATCTCACAGTCATGGGATCAAGCCCTGTGTCGGGCTCCACTCTGAGCATGGAGCCTGCTTAAGATTCTTTATTTTTCTACCTCTGCACCTGTCCCTGCTTGTGTGCACATGCTCGCTCTCTCTCTCTCTCAAAAAAAAAAAAAAAAAAAAAAAATTTAAATGTAGTAAGAATTATGTCGAGAATGTGCTTTACTTAATTTTTTAAAAGTGTGCCGTTATTAAGTGAAAACAGTAAGGTGCAGAAGGTTATTATTACATTTTGTGAAAGATAAAAACAAGATTACAAATATATATGTGCACTCCCTGTTATTTTTAATGAAGAAGAAAATGGAAGGATAAACCAAAAACTTATACAAATGGTGTATGTATAGGGTAGTGATTCTCAACCAGAGGTGATTTTGTACCCCAGGAGACATTTAGCAATGTCTGGAAACATTTTAGTTGCCTCTGCCAAGCATCTAAGGTCGCTGGCAGTCTGTTACCAAGATAGGTTTTCTGGGCCACCTACATAATGAAAAGTTGCAACCTGCCCTTCCAGGGTGAAGCCCAAAGCTGGGAACACTGGTGGAGGGAAACACTATTTTCTTATCCCCTGCCTCCAACCCCATAAGGTCACCAGAAGCCCAGCTAAGCCTCTTGCTGCCCGGGAATCAGCTCCTACCCTGTTCTCTTTCTAACAGCCCATCAACCATCACCACCTTGTCAGCTCTTTGATGAATTTAAGAGGATTTTTTTTTTTTTTTTTTTTTTGGCGGGGGGGGAGGTTATTTTTTTTTACTAACTTCTTCAGTGGCTTTGGTGGATGGTTTAGTACACGTTTTCTAGTCTTCCATTACCAGAAGCTATAAATTCATTATCAATTTGTTCATATTAGAGTAACCTTGAATTTGGGGATAAACTCAATGTGGTTTATACAATACTGGATCTGATTTGAGTAACATTTTGTTGAGTAAAGTTCCATTTATATTTATGGCCTGTAATTTTCTTTCCCCATCCTGTCCTTATCAGGCTTGATTACAGGGTTATGTCTTCTTCCAAAACGAGTGAAATATTGTTTCATTCTCTTAAGTCAGCAAGAGTTTTTGTAAAATTAGAGTTTGTGCTCTTGTGTATTTAGATCTTGATGGTAAAACTAAGTCTGGTTATTTATGAGAGGGTTAACCACTGACTTGTTTTCTTCCATGATTGTTTAGGAATTTTAAGGTTTTATTTTATTTGACAGCTTAGATAAACTAAAGTTGTCTAGAAATTTGTCCTTTCCTTCTAAGTTTTGAAATACCCTTGCATTCATGATGGCTCCATTATCCTTTTGCTATCTTTTCGTAGCTCTATGCACTTCTTAATCTCTGACCTTTTTCTGTATTCTCTGATTTTTCTCACACATCTTGCCAAAGGTCTGTCAACTTTGTTAGTCTTTTCAAAGAATATACTTTTGTCTTTGTTCCAGCCTCTTTATTCTGTATTTGTTTTTATTTTCCACTTTCTGCTCTTTTTTATGTTCTTTCTTCTGCTTTCTTTACATTCTGCCACTCATTTTCTTTTCATCAGCATATTAATTCTGATATATGCCAGTATATTAACTCAGTATACTAATTCAGCCTTTCTCCTTTACAGATACCAACATTTAAGTCCCTATATTTATTTCTAAGTGCCACTTTATCTGAGTTCTCTACGTTTGATATGTAATATTTTTCCACTGAAATTTTTTCCAGTTTCCATTATGATTCCTTCACTGAGTCATGATTTATTTAGAAATATATTCCTTCATTTTTAAACACATGGTTATTTTTATTTATCTTTTTGCTGCTGATGTCTTACAAGCATTGTAGATTAAATATGTTGTCTGCCAAGTAACAATCTTTGAAATTTTGAGATTTGCTCTATGGCTCAATATGTAGTCATTTTCTGCACATGTCCTGTATATGGTTGAAAAGAATGTGTATACCATTTCTTCAGTTGTTGGGTATAGTGCTCTAGATGTGTCCATTTGATTAATTTTTTTTTTTTTAAACGTTTATTCATTTTTGGGACAGAGAGAGACAGAGCATGAACGGGGGAGGGGCAGAGAGAGAGGGAGACACAGAATCGGAAACAGGCTCCAGGCTCCGAGCCATCAGCCCAGAGCCCGACGCGGGGCTCGAACTCACGGACCGCGAGATCGTGACCTGGCTGAAGTCGGACGCCTAACCGACTGCGCCACCCAGGCGCCCCTGATTAATTTTTTAATCATGTCTTTCAAATACTTTAAATCCTTTCTAATTTTTTCATCATCTTGATCATTAACTGAGAAAGATGGATTAAGATATCCCACTATTATGGTACATTTATTTCCCTTATATATCTGTCAATTTTTGTTTTATATATTTTGAAGCTATATTATTAGCTGCATAGAAGTATAGAATTATCAAATCTCTATATAGAATCCCATCTCTTTTATTTATTTTTGAGAGAGAGAGAGACAGAGTATGAGCAGGCGAGGGGCAGAGAGAGAGAATCCGATGCAGGCTCCAGACTCTGAGTTGTCAGCCAGCAGAGTCCAACATGAGGCTTGAACTTGTGAAACCTCAAGATCATGACCTGAGCCAAAGTTGGATAATCAACTGACGGAGCCACCCGGGCGACCCTACCTTAAAGACTACTTATGTGATATTGATATGGATATTTTTAAATGATATTTTCTATCCTTTTATTATTATTTTTTCTTAATTTTTATTTATTTGAGAGAGAAAATACAAGTGAGCAAGCAAGGGAGGGGCAGAGAGAGAGAGGGAGACAGAATCTCAGACAAGCTCCACTCTGTCAGCACAGAGCCCTATGTGGGGCTCGAACTCATAAACCGTGAGATCATGAGCTGAGCTGAAACCAAGAGTCAGACACTTAACCCACTGAACCACTGAGGCACCCCAATATTTTCTATCCTTTTAAATTTAACTTTTCTATATTCTTCTCTTTTAAATGTCTTTGCAAAAATTGTACATATTTTATTTTATACATTTATACTGTCTGATTTTTATCTTTTAACTGAATCTTTAGTTCATTTACATTTGCTGCAATTACTGACATATTTGGATTTCTTTCATCTTTATATTCTTTGTATATTCTTTGTATTCTTTGTATCTTTATATTCTTTATATTCTTTGTATTTCTTTCATCTTTATATTTTGTTATTTGTCCTCAGTATTCTCTCATTTTCTCCCTTTTCTCACCTTCATTCTTCCCTTCTCCTTTCCTTCCTTTCTTCCTTCCTTCCTAACTTCCTAACTTCCTAACTTCCTAACTTCCTCCCTTCCAGATGATTTTTCCCACATTCCATTTTTTCTCTAATTTCTTAGGAGTCATAGACTCTCTTTCAGTTTTCTTAAAAGTTACCTTAGAAATTTTAATGGGGCACCTGGGTGGCTCAGTCAGTTAAGCATCTGACTCTTGATTTCTGTTCAGGTCATGATCCCAGGATCATGAGATTGAGCCCCACATTGGGCTCTGTGCTGAATCCCACATCATTTAGGATTCTCTCCCTCTCCCTCCCTCCCTCTCTCTCTCTTTTTCTGTCTCTCACTTTCCCCACCCCTGTCCCTCCCATGCTCAAGCACACACATACTCTCTTTCTCTCAAAATAGATAAACATTTAAAAAAAGAAATTGTAATATGCATACTTGTGTTACTAATTCTGAAATTAGGCTGTCTTTACCCTCTTCCTAAACAATGTCAGGCCTTACAATACAACCTTCTTATTTTATTCCTATGTTACCACGCTTCTCCTGTTCTGTCTCCCTCCTGCACCTAACTTCTGCAAGTTGGTGACTCGAGGTTTAGGGGTGGTCCTCTCCTCCCTCCATGACGCTCCTAGGTGCTCTTATTCATTCTAACTAGACTTTAAATTCCACCTACTTACTAATGATACTGAATTTATTTACCTGGCCTCTTCTGTGAACCCCTTATATATTCAGGCTTATATATTAAACTGCCTACTTGATACCTCAACTTGGATGTCTTAACACATACAAAGTTAACACAACCACAGTTGAATCCTTGAGTCTCCTGACCATCCCTCAGACTCCCCCCTTGGTAAAGGGCACCATCATCTCAGATTTTCAGTACAGAAACTTGGGGGAAATCCTTGATTTCTCCTTTTCACATATGCACCACATTCAAACCTTTAACATGTCTTAGCAATACCTTCCCCTCCCACTTTTTCCTTACTGTAGAAAGCCAAATGTCTGTGGAGTTAAAAATGGAATAGAATGTGTATGATATGCTCAGTCTTTATTAGCTGAGTATGAGAGGAGTTAGACAATGAAATTGAGTTCATGCAAGTGCAGATAAGCAGAAATATGATCAAGATTCCAAATAAATGGAGGAGAATCACGAGAGAAGATAGTTATAATTGTGAGTGATGATAATGTAGAAGAGTTCAGAAAAAAGAGTAAGTTACGTAAATTGGGTGGTGTGAGATGGGATGGTAGCAAACAGTTCCAGAAAGTGCGTTAGTGTACAAAGGAGAGTGAAGGTGGTATTGCCATTAGCTAAAAAAAAAAAAAAGTTTTGAGAGATAGAACTCATTTGGGATCACAAAGGACACATTTGGGATACAGAGAACCTAACTGACAGGAACTCAAACACGTAAGGGGTAACAGAGTATTAGAATCGGAAGATGCTAGATGGGGATGCTAAATGATATGTTGGAAAGAGAAAAAATAGCATTGAAGAGCAGCTATAAGCTAGTGTGGCTTTAAAACTCAAGGCAGGGGGCGCCTGGGTGGCATAGTCGGTTAAGCGTCAGACTTCAGCCAGGTCATGATCTCGCGGTCCTTGAGTTCGAGCCCCGCGTCAGGCTCTGGGCTGATGGCTCAGAGCCTGGAGCCTGTTTCCGATTCTGTGTCTCCCTCTCTCTCTGCCCCTACCCCGTTCATGCTCTGTCTCTCTCTGTCCCAAAAATAAATAAACGTTGAAAAAAAAATTAAAAAAAAAAAAAAAAACTCAAGGCAGGTGAGAGTGGTTCACATTAGGAAACCACTTTATGGGTCACAAAAGTTCTCTGTCATGCAGGGCTAATAGTTATAGAGTAATGCAGGTGTTCCTAAGAAATGAGAGATCTTTGCTCTGAATGAATTACATTTAACAGAAAGGTTAATGGGTTGTAAAAAAAAAAAAGTATGTGTATTTATACACACACACACACACACACACACACACACACACACACACACATTCAAGCATGCAAAGGAAGAGAGGCTCTTGAAGTGGTAAAAATATGATTGGGGGTATAATTCCAAGTTAGATTTTAGTGGGTTAAATAATCAGTTAAGCTGGGGGAAGATAAAAAGGCTATTTGAAAGCATGTAGAATACATGGCAAAGAGCGCAAACTAAGAAGACAAAGTGCAGTTTCTAGCCTGAGAATAAGCGTAGGGATGAGGCAGGGGAGACAGTTCTATACAGTGAGGGAAGTCGAGGGTTCAAAGCGTGTGGAATTCATGTATTATGCTGTTGTCAAAGAACCAAAGAAGGCCAGGCACACCTTATAAACTGGGCTGCCCATTTATACGGAGTTCATTTAAGTAGAAGGTGACATAGCCTCCCAAGGACTTTTAATAAACGTGTTCTGAAGCCCTTAGTCTATCTTAATTTAAAGAGGTGAGATTCCAGTGAAATATGGTGGTTTTAAAACCTCAAAATATATTTATTTTAATTGCTGAATTATACTGAATACAAAGAACTTTTACTGTGGAGAGCTGAGCAGTACATTCAGTTTAATTGGTACTGGATGTGACCTCTTATTACAAAGAACAACATATACATCCTACAGTTAACTTCTGGTTCCAAGCAGGGACTTGAACCTCCCTTTTGTTCTGAAAGTGAGCAGGTTTGGGAGCAAGTATTTAAAAATTTTTTTTTTCAATGTTTATTTATTTTTGGGACAGAGAGAGACAGAGCATGAACGGGGTAGGGGCAGAGAGAGAGGGAGACACAGAATCGGAAACAGGCTCCAGGCTCTGAGCCATCAGCCCAGAGCCTGACGCGGGGCTCGAACTCCCGGACCACGAGATCGTGACCTGGCTGAAGTCGGACGCTTAACCGACTGCGCCACCCAGGCGCCCCAAGTATTTTAATTTTATATGTGGGCATTCAGAAAAAATTAACAGGAGTATGACTTTTTGATCATTGCAAAAGATAGTGGAATATATCAGTTCCAAAGAGAACTACCATTTAAAAATGATTTACAATTGAGAAAGGTAATTTTTAAAGGACTCTATAATTTGAAGAAAGCTTTGTCCTCACTTATTGTTTAAAAGATAACAGTGCAGCTGATTCTGGAAGTTGTGTTCAAATATTCTTTACAATGAAATATAGGGTTTGTAATCTGTTTGTAGTAGGTGTTGTGTATTTTATTGTAGGGAAAACAATTACAAACTCAATTCCCAATGATTTTCTGAGATTCATGTCTTTGATTATTCATCAAAACTATCTTGAAGCAATATGGTGTAGTTAAAAATGTCAGCAAAAATAAAATGAACAACTCAGAAAACAACAGATGCTGGTGACTATGCAGAGAAACGGGAACCCTCTTGCACTGTTGGTGGGAATGCAAACTGGTGCAGCCGCTCTGGAAAACAGTGGAGAGGTAACCTCAAAAAATTAAAAATAGAACTACCCTACAACCCAGCATTAGCACTACTAGGAATTTGTCCAAAGGATACAGGGGTGCTGATTCATAGGGGCACATGTACCCCAATGTTTATAACAGCACTTTCAACAATAGCCAAATCATGGAAAGAGCCTAAATTTCCATCAACTGATGAGTGGATAAAGAAGATGTGGTTTATATATACAACGGAGTACTACTTGGCAATGAGAAAGAATGAAGTCTTGCCATTTACAGCAACATGGATGGAGCTGGAAGGTATTATATAAGTCAGTCAGAGAAAGAAAGATATCATATGTTTTCACTCATATGTGGATCTTGAGAAACTTAACAGAAGACCGGGGAGGGGAAGGGAAAAAATAGTTACAAAGAGGGAGGGAGGCAAACCACAAGAGGCTCTTAAGTCCAGAGAACAAACTGAGGGTGGATGGGGGTGGGGGAGAGGGAAAATGGATGATGGGCATGGAGGAGGGCACTTGTTGGGATGAGCACTGGGTGTTGTATGCAAACAATGAACCACAGGACTCGACCCCAAAAACCAAGAGCACACTTTACACACTGTATGTTAGCCAATTTGACAATAAATTATATTAAAAAAAAAAAAAAAAAAAGATACTCTCTCTCTCTCTCTTCCTCTGCCCCTCTCCTCCACTCGTGGGTATGCTCACTCTCTCTCTCTCTCTCTCTCTCTCTCTCTCAAATTTAAAGAATATGTCAGCAAAAATAACTGATATATGGGCTGTGACTATTAACAGGAAGTATATCATTTACTTCATTAAATAATTACTAACCAATATCAGTATTTCTATTTGTCCTTACCCTTTTTTTCTTAGGAAGACACTCTGTTAGTGTATGTGTAATTTTTGCTACTTTGTAAAAAAAAGATTTAAAATACTTTGTCACATGAAAATACCAAGAAAACATGTTAAATTTTTTGAGAGTTTTCCTCTTTTCCTTCTTTTCCAAAAGATGCATCGCCATTTGCTCCCTCGGGGTCTGGATATGCGAAGAGCTTGCCCAGTGTACGAGCCATCCTCAGCTGAAAGAGGCCATCAATGTGATAGGTGTCACTTTGAAGGTATTCCCAATTTGTGATGTGTATTTGACAGTAATCTGTATCCCAGATATTCAACCAGTTCTAGTTTGAATTAGCGCCATCACTGTTTTTTCCCTATTATCAGAGAGGGGTTTTAAATCAAAAATTGTTTTTATGAGAGCCGTGCTGAATGTTCTGTGAGGCTCACAAAAGAGGCCACCAATGGCTGCTTCCCCACTGGTGGCTGAGCTGTCCTGGACTGACCCCCTTGCCTGAGTGGGGGTCCTCTGTGGGCTGGGCACTTCCTGTGGCAAGTGACAATAGGTAATAGTGACAAGAAAGTGCGATTTCATGCCCTGGCCTCTGCAGTGGGACTGGGAGAGACCTGAGTACTCGCCACCTGACTGGGCCTTCACACTTTTAGGATGTCTTTCTTCCTTTGCTTTGTTAATGAAAAGAGGGAGTGTTTTTTGGGTTTTTTTGTGTTTGTTTGTTTTTTGTTTTTTTGTTTTTGTTTTGCCATTGACTGGGTTCACATGCTGGCCCACATTCATTGCAAAGTCAATACTTCAGACAGCTCTGCAAGGTAGATGGTACAATCACTATGTCCCACCAGAGGAAAGCGAGGCCCAGAGAAATCCAGTCCTAAGCACACAGGCACACAGGTATAAAGGATGGAAGCAGCACTGAGAGCAGATCTGTGTAACATTAAAACAAAACTGAACTTTTATACATACTGTTAGGCCACTTCCTAAACCAGGGCTCAAAACCTGCCAGGTCCCTTTCTGGCTCCTGTTTAGAGATGGTGGTAATAATTAGCACTGCTGTTATTATACCCCCCAGAACTGGTGAGTGTCTAGTCCCTGCCAGGCACTGTACTGGGGGTTTGTGGAAGTTCTCAGCTGCTAGGCACTTGTCCCACTTTACAGTGGAGAAGCTGAGGTGCAAGAAAGTCAAGGAGCTCTTTCCAGGCTCTGAATCCTGGTCAAGCCAAAGTTCAGACCCTAAACTGTGCATCTGATACCAGCGTCCAGGCTCATGCCCGCCCTTCTCTACTGCCTGTCATGTGTTGCTGTAATAGTAACAACCATTGTAGCTGACACTGTAGTCATCACCAGGCCTGTGATAGAGCTGTGTCACCTTTGTGCTTCAGCCCATAGGATAACCAGCCAGGGACATCCCCTGCCCATGGCTTGGCATCCGGCCCTCTGGTCTAGCCCCTGCCTGTCTTTGCAGCCTGATTTCATGGCAGTGCTCCTCACCTACTCCCCTTCCTGACCAAGTCTTATGTCCTCTGACCCCCTCCCACCTGTGCACCCCATCCCCCATTCTCTCCTCCACAACACCTGGGAGTGCCGGTCAGATCCGGAGAGCTGGAGAAACACTTGCTGTTGATCCCTGTGATAAGGAATGGAAAATTGATCAAACCAAAATATCACTTAGGAGGCCTCCCTCTGGCCTGAGCAGGGTGCTGACCTTTGTTGTTGCTTTTAATCCTTAAAACCACCCTCTGTGTGAAGGCTTACTGCCACCTCTGCATCACAGATGTGGAAAATGAGCTGATTGGGAAATAGAGAGTCTGCCAGGGTCAAACCCAGGACACCCTGTCCCCATATCTGGGCTTTTCCCTAATTGCAGTATATAAGACACTCCAAAAGCCATGGTGAAATATTCACATATAACTATTACAGTGAAAAAAAGTTGGATATCAATTGTATATCTATGCAGAGTGTAATTCATTTCTTAATATCCTATTTTCTCAATTCTAAGATCTATTTTTCCAATCCTAGTTTTTTTTCCTAAATCTAGAAAGGTATATTGCATGTGCTGTGGCTTCCCCACCCCTACTCCCTTCCTGGAAAAGCTGTTAATAATTCAGTGGTGTCTCAGAGTGAAGGAGATCTGTAGATAAATCTTCTACCCTATGTGGTTCTATGCAGTATAGATAACAAGAGTAGAGGATATATGACGGCTTACGTTTTCCTGTTGTAGTTCTTCACATTTTCAAAAATCTCTATAGTTTTTGTACAATTATGAGGAAAACATAGAGTACCAGAAAAAACGTAGCTGCCGTGCTTAGAGCCGTGCTCTATCAGGGACATCCCGCCACAGTGTGGGGGCTGTTCCGTTGAAGCCTGTACCCCAGGATGCTCCTGATCCCCCCCTTTTGGCAATAAAAGAGAGCACAGCTAAAGAAGGTCAAGGACCTTGCTCCGGCTTGAATTGCTAAGAAATCAGAGGGCCGAGATCAGCCATATCAACCTTCCTTTAACCAGTGTGAATAGCAGAGGGAAACTCATGGATGCAGTTCCAGGACGCTGGGACAACTCCCTGCCTGCCTCCCTCCTAAGCCTGTGTTCCTGTGCCAGTGGCACTTTCACTGAAGGAGGGACCACATGAATCTAAGAGAACCGAGAGCTATCAGGAAAGGAGTTGCCACGGGGAGCAAGGGGGACAGCAACAACTCTTAAGAAGAGGGGCCCCAGGGAGGCTCAGGGCTCTACTAGGAGGGGGAGCATCTGGCGGACTAGAGAAGGAGGCCCGGCCCCAGCGGCACAGGGTGCATGAGGCCAGAAAGGGCTTCCTGTCTTATGGGTTCCACATGGCTCTGGGCACCACTCTGCTGTGACCCTGCCCTTCAGGAACACTTGATGAGGCTGATCCAGGTGTTCCCTCAGATGCAGGAAGGGCATGGTCAGAGAAGGCTGGGAAATGCTCCCTAGGAGGTATCCATGAAAAACAGTGAGAGCAGAGCACTGTCTAGCTGCCTGGAGAATTCTACTCAGCTAGTTGTGTCTGGTGGGGGAGTGTGTGGGTGGGGGCAGAGGGTTCTAAGCCTGAGCTGTAGTCACAGACCTAGGTGTCCCCTCCAAGGTGGGGGCCGAGGGCACTAGAGTGGCAGCTTCAGCTCTGGCTCAGGTGAGCTGCCAACCCTGTCTCCTTGGCAGCCCAAGTGAGAGGAGGCCCAACCCGAGCCCCACCCTCAGCCTCTCCTGTCGTTCCTTCTCTTACCCTATCTCAGGAGACATCATTGACTTTCCCCGCCCTCCTTACGTCAGTCCTAGAGTCCTGCTGCCCTAGGGCCATCCCTACCCATCCTGTCTCCCCCTGCCAATAACTGAGCCTCCTGGTGCCTTCCAACTCCTTGGCCCTAGTCTGGCCCCCACAGATCTGTCCTCCCTCCTGCCACCGGAGGAATCTGTCCGCACAGGGTCTGACCAAGTAGCCCAAAGACTAGAGCACTATGCATGGCATTCAGGGACATATGTGAACAGGTCCCTGCCTGTTCCCAAGACTGTTAGTCCTTCAGAATAGAGACTGTATCTGCCCTGTTCATCTTGTGCCCTGTACTTTTTTTTCTTTCTTTCTTTTTCTGGCTTAAACAACATGGAAACATATTGATTCATAAAGCTGGAAAATACATGGGTAAGGAAGAGGTCAGGGTTGGTTGATTCAGGAGATTAACAGTCAACACTGACCTAATTGCCTAACTCTACTGCTCTGTAGTCCACAGAGGTGGCTTCATGTTAGGGTGGGATGCCTGCAGGGTTGGAGGATGTCTGCCAGTAGGAGTCAGGGTCCCATGTGTCCTTGTTTGTGTTCTGCAGGACTTCCATCACCGCATTCTCGTAAGAGGTACTGAGATGCATTAGTCGAGGTTTCTCGCTCATCCCTGTACCAGCGACTGAGACTGGGAATAAAATCGTGTGATTTGTTTAAGCCTGTTAGGGCACATTCCTGGAGCTGGGAGAGATGGCCTGCATGGGAGAGGGAAGGCACCTCAAAATAGATCGATTAGTTAAGGAGTGAGGGAGGAATTGATACTGGCCAAGCAACCACACATGTGCACCATAGAGAGGACTGAGAGCAAGAGATGCTCTGTAAAAGGAAAAGGTGAAGGCATGTGAGTGGGGAAAGCAGTAATGAGAAGAAGCTGAGCAGTGTGTAGGGAAGGGGCACTCTGGGCAGAAGGAGCTCCCAGTACAAAGGCCCTGGGGTAGAAACGAGTTGGTATATATCCTAAGAGCAGGAAGATGCTGGCATGTTGGAGCAGAGTGCAGTGTTGAGCAGTGAAGCAGTATAGTTGACACACAGTGTGATGTTAGTTTCAGGTGTACAACACAGCGATTCAACAACCTATCCTTCCTGCTGTGCTCCTCACAAGTGTAGCTACTACGTGTCACCCTCGGTGTTGGCACATTGTCATTACTCCATGAATATGTGCTGAATGAGTGAGTGAGTGAATGAGTGATTTGTCTCTCCCCACCACCGCCCACAGCATTCACGTGTCAGTAATAGCATCCCACCTGCAGCCCTTCAGCCTGACCTTGCCTTCCGCAGTGCCCTACCACCTGCTGCCTTGAAGGAAACACTCTCCCTCTGCCTTCTTCTGGCCTAACCTCAGGCCACCCTTCCCCCATTGTCTCTACCACCTGCCCCCTCTCTCACACCTCATCCCTCTGCCCAGAGGCTCTTTGTCTGGTCTACCATAGCTCTCATTTCCTCGTTGTCCTCTTGTCTGCTCCCAGCTTCTAGTTAGATGTAAGAGCCATGCCAGCCTTATGTTTCCACCCCACGACCTGACCCCTGTGATGCAGTGGAAACACATCCAGTGGCTATTCCTGTTCTTCACCTTAGACTCGTCATGCATTACTTCTCTGGGGGGGTGTGCAAGGCATTAGGAACATAATGGTAAACAAGATGTGGAAAAATAAACACAAAAGAACAGGCAGACAAATACAGAAGATCAGCTTGATAGCCTTAATGCCATGAGGAAAGCACGAGAGCGAAGCAGGATGGAGCTGAAGAGCTGGAGCAGATAGACTGCCACTCCTTGGGATGGGCAAGGTGGCCTCACGGAGCAGGCCTTTAGTGCCATGATCTGAGAGATGTGGCAGAAGCCAGCATCCCAGGCAAAGCAGGGAGTAAGGGCAAAGGCCTTGGGACAGAAGCAAGCCAGAGTGTTTGCGGGGTTGAAAGAAGCTCGTGAGCATCAGGTTATCTGAGGCCTAGAGGCCAGGCTCTGAGAGCCCCTTGAGGGCAGACGCTCTTGCTCTGGGTGCACTTTGCACCTATCAGGAAGGAGGATTTGGAAAGTGTTTATTCTACAGAGTTCAACGTAATCCCCTTTGCCTTACCTTCTTCCTCGTCCTGTACATTTGCACTGAGCTACTAAATGTTGACTTTTCCATGTCTGTGTGGTGCTGAGGTCAATTGGTACCTGCTTTATGTGACTTGGAGCTCCTGGTGTGGAAATAACTAAGCTACATATCCAGGGGTTTCCTTAGTCACCCAAAATCAGCGACAAACCTTTAGGCTTTAGATAATAAGGTAGGGATAGCAGGGTAGCCCCAGGTTCTGGGCAGGGAGAGAGGCACAGGGTGTCTTTCATCTGTTACATCCATCCAACCCAATGGTCTTTGTGAGTACCGTCCCTCCCCTTTGACATGCCATCTAGGAAGAAATGGGAGCATCCAAAGGTCCTTGTACACACACCAGACTCCAAAAACACACTCAAAGTAATTGAATAAATACACCATAACATAGGATTATATTCTCACAGTTCCCAAATTTTCACATTTCTTAGTACATTACACATGTGGGTGAAGTTTAATTTTATAAGGTGGGAAATCACTTGATCACTTCATGTTTCTATAAAATGAAGATCATATCTACCTTGCAGAGCTGTTAATGAAGATATATCAATGCGAAAATGAGGAGAATTCTAAAAGGGCCAGCACACAGGGAATACTCAGTAATGTACTACCTTTTAATTTCCTCCAATTGTCAAAACTATTATTTATGCAATCTGAATGAGGCACTTGAAATTATGGTTTTAATTTTCAGATGACTGAACAACAGCTCTTCGTTTCTATAGAATGTTAAGGAAATTAATACATGTGGACAAGAGGCAGTTATAGGATGGTACAAGTGCAATGTGGGACCAGGACACATTTTTCAAAAATTTAATGCGTAACAAGGAAATGTATCCTAAACATCGCTGGAAAGAAATACATGTTTTGTTCTTCCTTAGGACAAATGCACATGTTAAGTTCAGTCCTTTAGTTTGGGGTTCTGTTTCCTGTTACAGTTTCCTAACAAAGTCGTGGCTCAGGTGGCCTGTGATGTTCTTCAGTTGCTGGTTTCCTACTGGGAAAAGCTTCAGATGTTTGAAACCTCTCTGCCTCGGAAAATTTCAGAAGTAAGTCTTTGTCCTGTAATGCTAACACGTAAGCGTTTCCCAGTTATTGTATTTGGTGTTTAATTAATTACAGATACTCAAATAATTGTTAGAGTACTGACTATTAAATTGCCATACGGGTCATTCATTTTCAGATTAAATTGCACCGGCTCTTCTCAGCTGTGATTTCAGGCACTACGTAAAGAAGCCACCAGTGTTCCAGGGCAGAGTTTTACACTTGGGGAGTTTGAAAGGCAGACACGACCACAACAAAGAGACCTTTTGTAGATTGGGCTTCATTCATCGAGAGTAATTTGGATGGTGCCAACAAGGAGTAGGCAGCTGGTTATGATGCCCTCCGTGCAGGGGCGGGGGGCGGGGGGACTGTTGAGTGAAACAGGAGTCTCTCCTAGACTGAAGCCCCAGATCATGCTCTCTGCCATAGCATGATTACCCAGCTGTAATGAGATTACTGCTGTAATACCCTCTTGGGGGTGGGGGGGGGGGGCGGTGGTAATTGGTGGGAGAGAAAGATAGAAGGAACAGGAAGAATCATCCCAGTGATGATATCCCGGAGGCTGGTTGCATTTGAGGGTGCTTAGTTGTAAAGGAGCAGGTACCCTCACCTCTGTACGTACCTGAATATAAGGCCCATCCATTCCTGCTAGTTTTTAAAGCTACACTTCTTATTTTATTTTAAAGTTTGTTTGTTTTGAGAGAGAAAGAAAGAGAGAGAGAGAGAATGAGCAGGGGAGGGGCAGAGAGAGGAGAGAAAGAATCCCAAGCAGTCTCCAGGCTGTCAGCTGAGCTGAAACCAAGAATCAGATGCTCAGCCAACTGAGCCACCCAGGCACCCCTAAAACTACACTTTTTAAAACGTGCCCTGTTCTTTGCACATCCAGTGGTAACTCTTCAAGGAAATGTGATTTGTCTCTGCGTGGTATTACAGGGGGAGAGAAGAAGTGATACTGATTTATTTCCTCTCGGCCCTAGACAGATTTCACCAGCGAGATCACTCTGTTCTCCCCAAGAGCTTAGGTGACCTAGGGCAGAACAGAGGTTTGGACATAGGGATAGAAGATGCCGCAAGTTATAAAGTTGGGTTTTAGGGCAACTGTACACAGTTGACCTTTGAACAACATGGGTTTGAACTGCATGTATCTATATGTGGTTTTTTTCTGATAAATATAGTACACTATATATGTATTTTCTCATCCTTATGATTTTTTTAATATTTTTTTCTGTCTGGCTTACTATATTGTAAGAATACAATATAAAATACATACAACATACAAAATATGTGTTAATCAACGATTTATATTATTGTTGAGGCTTCTGGCCAGTAGTAGGCTATTAGTAGTTAAATTGGGGGTGGGGGAGACAAAAGTTATACATGGATTTCTTCCTGTGCAAGGTCAGGGGGTTAGCACCTCTCATGCTGAGTTGTTCAAGAGTCGATTGTAGTTTATCATTGAAAGGGGAATAGCTTTGAGAAGGAAAGGGGTGCTTTTATACCAGGATAACAGGTAGAGACCTGGGGTGGTTTATAAGAAAATCAAATGGGAGCATTTTCATAGTTATTTTTGAAAATATTTTTTTTTACTTTCATTGCATTAAGTGCAGAGACTGATGATGGGGATTGTGTGACCTCAGAGAGAAATGTCCCTTCCTCTGGGGCCCCAATTTCACCACCAGGAGAGTGGAATAGAGACGAGGCATGGCTCTATGACTTTCTCCTGATTTTCAGGATCACACAGAGCTCTAAACTGGCTCTTGGCTTCTTATCACCTTCCTCAAGTGAACTGGCACCAAGCTGGGTTTAGTGCAAGGCCATCTTGAGACTCTTATCATATGGTTTCCTAAACTATTACTATGGTCTGTTTGATTAGAGGTTTGTCTTTTATGCAGATCCTTGTGGCCACAATTGCTTTTCTTTTACCAAGTGCAGAGTACTCCTCAGTGGAAACAGATAAGAAGGTAGGTGGCACATCAGCTAAGTTTTCCCCAGTCTGTTTTTTTTTTTTTTAATGTAAGATAAAATGAAAACTAATGTTACACACAGGGATATCCTTTATTATTCTTTTGTATTGGTGCTGTCTCCCCTGTGAAAACTTTATTTACTCATTCATTTCTTCTGCATTTGTGTGTCCACTGAGTAATTACTATCGTGCAGGGACAGTTTGTTGTTTGCTGTGACATATGGTGAAGTTTAAAAGACTGCAATGTACAGTATTGGGCCTGTTTCCTCTTCCAGTTTATTGTATCCTTGCTACTCTGCCTCTTGGACTGGTGCATGGCGTTGCCAGTGAACGCCCTTCTCCACCCAGTGTCCACAGTAGCCCTGGAGGAGCAGCACTCGTGCAGAGCCCCTTTGCTGGATTATATCTATAGGGTGAGTCTCCATTTGTGCCTCATGGACATAGAGTATAGACTTAAGCATCAGAGAATCGCCCAAATATGTCTGTGCATTTATTTATTTATTTGTGCCCTTTTGGAAAAGATATGGGGAGAGGTGAAACATTTTAAAAGAAATGAATAATTTAAGGAGTGAAAACAGGACAGAAGTAATTGTAGAGAAGCAGTGGTTACCAAGTGAAAGAAACATGCATTTTCACACGACTGCCATCTTTAAACAACTGCAGTTTGATCAGAATCCCCAATTTTCATGTAACATGGCCTATCTCTACTTAATTTTTAAAAGAAATGTTTATATTTTAGGAATATTTACAGTTTAGTTTGACAAAATTATTTTATCAATTGTTTATCAAAAAGTATAAAGGTCTCAGTAATCCCTTTGCTTTACAAGATCTTAAGAAATACACTAATTAAGGAAATATATCACATCAAAGTTTTTAGCTTCATCATTTTTATGGTACTTAAAATATTCAAATTTCAACCTCTGCTGATGACTGGGTATGGTGTTTGCTCTGGATCCTTTATATTGCCCTTCTATATTGACTTTACACTCTGTCCTGTGAAAGCTTTATTTATGAATTTGGCATTTGTGTATCAATTGAATAATTAGTACTCAGGGACAATTCTGTTGTTTATTTTTTTTTTAATTTCATCTATTTATTTTGAGGGGGGGCAGGGAAGGGCAGAAAAGGCAGGAGAGAGAGAGAATCTCAAGCAGGTTCCACAGTGTCAGCACAGAGCCCAGTGTGGAAATCAAACCCACAAACTGTGAGACCATGATCGGAGCTGAAATCCAGACTCGGACGCTTAACCGATTGAGCCACTGAGGTGCCCCTGTTTTTAATTGTTTTAGTAAGAAACCTTTACTAGTAACCTTTAAAAAAATAATATTCCAAGTCATTAACTGATTACTGTGTTGCCTTATTTTGAAATGTATTAAATATAAAACATAGCTTAAATTCTACTAAAAAGTATTGTGTACTTTTAAATGGTTTTTTAGTGGTCAGAGATTTTAATAACTATGTTATTTTTAATTCATTCAAAGATTTTAATTCATTAGATAGTATGTCATCTCTGTGGTTTATAAACCTATGTAAGGCTTGGCTTGACAACCTAGAGTAGCCATAGTCATTTAAATTTGTCTCTTTTCTAACATTTCTTTTCTTAAAAGATTTCTCTTAAAATTGTTTTACCAATAAAAATGTCCCCTCCTAGTTAACATGAATCACAAATTTATTGAACAACATGATTTTATCTGTAAAGGAAACTTTTTATTGAAGTATAATATGCATCCAGTCATAAGTGAGAGCTTGATAAATTTTCACAAAGCGAGCACACCTGTGAAACCAGATCCTGGCTGCAGAAATTGAATAGTCTCAGCATTACAGAAGGACCCATGCTGGCTCCCTGCTGATTACTATCCCCATACACATACCTGGGGCAGCAACTAACCTGTGTAACGGTGTAGATTGTTTTGAACTTTGTGTAGCTGGATTTATGCAGTATGTGCTTCTGTGTCTGACGCCCTTCACTCAACATTATTTTCGAGGGGTTCATTCATTCATACGGTTGTGAATAGTTGTGAGTTTTTCACTCATCGCTCTTTAGTATTACACAGTAAGAGTAAGCCATGATTTAGTTATCTATTTGGACATTTGGGTAGTAGAGTTTGGAACTGGAAAAAGAAGGTCTGTGAACATTCTGGTGGACAGAAGCAGGACTTGGGTGTGTGCGATCACCCAGAATGGCAAAATAAGCACTTTCTAACTTTTACTTTACTTTTGTGTTGAAAATATATTTATTGGTGTTGATATAAAAGGAGAAAAATAACCTTGCAAATAGCAGGAAGATAATTTAGAATGGAAAGGATTCTATTGTTCTCAGATATTACCAAGCGAGAGTCCTACCTCCTCAAAGTGCTGTTGGCAGATTGTCAGGGACAGGATGTTCGTGGCATCCATGGCACACATTGCTTTTTACAGGTTCTGCACTGCTGTGTGTGTGGCTCAAGCACATATACTCAACAGAGTCACTACACACTGACCCTGGCCGACCTGTCATCCCCGGATTACGACCCCTTCCTGCCACTGGCAAATGTGAAGAATTCGGAGCCAGTCCAATATCATTCATCAGCAGATTTGGGCAATCTGCTCACAGTGGAAGAGGGTGAGATTCTTCAGAACATTAATTCTCATGGGCAGGAAAAGGAAAGATTGTAATCTTTTGCCCATGCTTGCTGCATTGTTTTTTAAAATCTAGTTATTAAGATTCTGGTTTCTAGACCCCTATGTGATAGCAAATTCTGCTTTCCTTGTTTCTTTTTTTCTGTTTCTTCTCTGTCTCTTTTCCCATCTTAGTTGAATTTTGTATTGAGGACCTGTGTCAGACCTATGAGACCCACAAAAACAGCTCATTTTCTATCCCCAGGGAACTTAACATGTAACTAGAGAGACAGGATAAATGCAGAAGGACTCATTTGTGGATCAGTAGCACCATGGGGACTTCCCATGGGGAAGGACTTAAGCCAGACTTAGAAGGATGAACAGACTTTGAAAGGATCTGGTCGAGTGTTATAGACTAGGAGAGCATTGAAAGAGAGAGGTGGGGATTTACATGCCACAATTTGAGGCTCTGCTCGTGGCAGGGGGTCTATTTTATTTTATTTTATTTTATTTTATTTTATTTTATTTTATATTTTGTTTTTAAGTTACCTGTACACCCAACATGGGGCTTGGACTCAACAACCCTGAGACCAAGAGTCACACGCTCTGCCAGCCGAGCCAGCCAGGCACCCCCAGAGGGTCTGTTTTAGGATATGTGGGTATTGTCAGGATTAGGGAATGCTGTATGTCCTCCTCATCCATGCCTCTTCCTGAAATGACAAGAGCCTATCTCCGGGCCTTGAAATGTAGTTAGAATGTGGGTGTATCATCTGTACATGTGAAATAATTGCATAGAACCAAACATACACACACACTGAGTAGACTCTGAATATTAATGAAGTGTATCAATGTCAAAATTTCCAAATTGTGATACTGTCCTATAGCTATGCTATGTAAGATATTACCAGGGGGATGAAGGATATTTGGGATCTCTCTGTACTATTTCTTATAAATGTATGTCGGTCTTTAATTGTCTCAAAGTTAAAAGTTAAAAAAAAAAATGTGGATGTGGAGTGTTAGATCATCCATGAAAATTGTATGGACTTTGCAAGTTAAAACCTAGGCCCAAGAATGAACTTTGGGGGTAAAAACATCCTTAAAGAAAAAGGAATGAGGGAATGTCACCAGGAAAGCAGTCAGGGAAATGGAGAAAGAACCATGAATGAGTTCTGAGAAGTGAAGAATTCACTTCTGAGGGAAGAAAGGGAATAAAGAGCCAAGGACGGTCAGCAATGCTCCATGCTTCAGAATCATCAGGGAGGGTGGGGCCAGAACAGGAGCTGTTTTATTTCCCAACTAAGCACTGGGTGGTGGGTTTTGCTGAGTCCTTTGGGCATGGCAGTTAGTCTGTAGCCAGATAGCCGGAGCAGGTGATTTGGGGATGTCTATTCAGAACCCGCAGACATTCCTGTTGGAGCCTTTGGTGGACAAAGGAAGAATAGTAGCCAGGTGAGAGCATGGAGTCCAGGATAGTGCTTGCAAGACTGCGGAATCTGGAGTATGGTTCAGGTCAAGGGGAAGGGCACAAGCAAGGTGACAAGGAAGAGAACAGAAGTGAGGGCACCAGTCAGGGGCAAGGGCTCCGGAATCAGTCAGTCCTGATTTTATAAAAGAGCACACTGAGGTGAGGGATTTTCCCAAGGGTATAGAAGCCAGAAGTAATGGAGGTGAAATTTGAATTGAAGATTTAATGACCAGGTTTCTGAAATAGCACAGCATTTACTGAGATTTTTCCACAGAGTAAAGACTTACATTTAGTTGTGCTGGTGGACAGTACACGGCACATGTTCACACTATTGTTTACCTCCATTTGCATAATCATTTAGTTGTCTTTTTCTGGACTTCCACAGTTTTTTTAAACTGCAATATTTCTTGATTTTTTTCCCTATGGTTAGAAATTCAAACCATATCTTAAAAAAAAGAATAATCAAAATGACCCATGATCTGTTTGTTTTTTTTTTATTGGTTCCTACCTTGCAGTCTATGTCATAGAAGAAAAAGAACTTACTTTTTCCTAAAGCCATTAATTATAGTCTCATCCCACATGACTGTCCTTAAAATAAGTTCAGCACATATTATGATCTGTCTCTTGAAAATAGTGGGAGATTGATAGGTTAGTGAAAAACAAGAAACCTAAAAATGCACATTTAAATTTTCTGTACTGCCTTTCTTTTGATGTACAACACTCTTTGACTTGAGTATTCTCCAGAAAACCTTAGGACCTTGTGCAGTCTTGTCCTACCCTAGTTCTGTGGTGCTAAAAATAATTATTTGAATTTCGGTGGCAAAGGAGTTTGAAAATTCACCAACAGTTTAATTACATACAAAAGCAAAGCAGCTTAAAAACCTGTTGGCACACACACCCTTGCTGAGTAGGTACATCCTCTATGAAATGGGAGAACAATTAAAGAGGACACCTGAAGTATTTTAGGTTAAACAGAAATGTGCTCATATTTGAGGGTTTTTTTCATTCGATGTCATAATTCGTCATTCATAACCAAGCTATTTATTCTCCCATGTTTCTGAGATGCAATATTATATTTTTATTTATTGTTTTCAAATGACCCTTTCACCCACTGTTATCTACTATTTGACATAAATACTACTTTCAAATAGTCACAGACAAGAGACACATCTGCTTCCCCACAGTTGAAGTGGCTACTGGCCCAGATCAAGGAAAAGACACTGATGGTACTCACAGGTGCTCAAATTTCTCATTATTAATGCCTAATTGCTTTAAAAAGAAGGAAAGGGAGGAACTGTAAAAAATGAAACTTAAAAGACATACTGAAATTACTGCTTTTCTATTTCATTTCTAAATTTAGCAAAATAAGATAAATATTTGGATTATATTTTTTTAATGTTTATTTACTTAGTTTTGAGTAAGAGTATGAGTGGGGGTGGGGCAGAGAGAAAGGGAGAGAGAGAATCCCAAGCAGGTTCCATGCTACCAGCACAGAGCCCAACTTGAGACTCAAACTTACAAACCATGAGATCATGACCTGAGCTGAGATCAAGAGTCAAACACTTAACCAACTGAGCATGTCCCGGATTATATTTTTTTAATTATTTGTGGAAGTTACAAGATTGCTTTTTCACAAATGGAGTCTAGATTTTCTCTTTATTTTCCAGGGAACTCACAGGCAGTTAATTTAGCTGAAGTTGGCCAGGGAAGAACAATTTTTATTTCACAAATGTTCCCTTTCCTTACTCTTCAGTGCCAAAGATACTTGTTTTTTTTACTGGGTGTGTCGTGGTTTATGAGTTGATTGGTGTGACTCCAGTTAACTTCCCACTGTAGAATTCAAACACATTTATTAAAATACAAATTTGTATCTATCTCAAATTGAAAGCACGACCTTTATAAGAGGAAGCAGAGGAAAGTTGCTTTTCCAGTTGTTGTGTGCTTTGGGCTTTACCAAATTGGACCTTTGTCGCTAGTTCCAGAGCCTGCTCCATCCTGTCATCACCATGTAGTGTCTTACACCACGGACTCCTGAGCCCCCAGCTGGCCCTACCTTTGTTGTTTGGGGCATTAACATTTCTGATGGAGCATATATTCATATGGAATGATAAGCATGAGTAAAAAGCATCTGTAACTTTTGAAAAAGTTAATATGGACACAAAAGCAAAAGCATTCATAACTGTGATTTCAAGGGAATTAGTTGAGGTGGTTAAATTTCTCAGCTGTATGGAAATCATACACTCTTCTACGAGTGTCAAGAAAGAGAGTTCAGTGTCAGAGATGGATGTAGATGACCTTTATTTATGAACACTGAAGTTTTTATGTGAAGTTTTATTTTGCATTGAAGACAGATGATTTCTTGTTCATTGAATAGCAAAAAATTAAGAAGAAATTCAAGAAAAGTCAGGACAATCTTGTTCTCCTCAGTCATCACACAGAATTTCTTATATTCTAGAATTTGATTGTATATTTCTGGGATTTATACATCATCCACTTGATGTTTTATAGATAAGTCTGTTGAATTTTTACTGTCTGAGAGGGGAGGTATTTAGCATGAGAAAGCATATTTATAATTATTTTGTTTAATTAATATTTGATTTTTCATTTTGTGAATTTAGAAACCAAGTATTTCCTAAACCTTTAAGCCCAAAGTATAAGTCTTACTTTGTTTAAATATCTAGTGATATTTTTTGTTGAAATTAAAAGATTTCATTTTCACCTGTGCTTGCATTAATACACAGTTATTTTCTAAATGTGGCAGTGTACAATTTCCCTGACCACTCTGAAGCTTAAGTACTTGCTTCACTCCAAGACCATAGATCAGGTTCTCTGCTTCTTCCTTCCACCTCCAACATTTCACAGGGCGCATCTTTACATGCTGTGTCAGTCTTTCTACACAGCCTTAAAAATTTTGTAAGTCACTTGCTCCTGGGCATTTAATCATCAACTGCAAATTTACTTAAACCTTCCAAGTATTTCCATGAGTTAGTTAATATATCCGATTCTATTAAAGATTTCAAATACCCACATAACAAAACATAAGTTGTCACAGAGATCTTAAAGCACAGTGCTTCAAATCCATCTAAGACGTCACAGACTTGATTCATTTCCTTATCAGCATCTGCACTTACCCTGGTGAGGGGAATGAGGTTAATTTCTGGGGCCTGGACCCAGAACCATAGGATCTTTCAGGACAAGGAACTTTCTCTTTTGTTTCCTGCTACATCTACATTTTTAAAAAATTTTTTTTTAACTTTTATTTATTTTTGAGACAGAGACAGAGCATGAACGGGGGAGGGACAGAGAGAGAGGGAGACACAAAATTGGAAGCAGGCTCCAGGCTCTGAGCCATCAGCCCAGAGCCCGACGTGGGGCTCGACCTCACGGACCGTGAGATCGTGACCTGAGCTGAAGTCGGATGCTTAACCGACTGAGCCACCCAGGTGCCCCTATGTCTACATGTTTTTAAGTGTCCCTTTCAGAATGAGATCTTCGTGGAAGTTGGTTGTTTTAGCAATCTATTTAAATTGTACTTTTAATTAAAATAGAATTAGTGTCAAAAAAGAAAATAGATGAAAAAAATTCCCAGACTAAAACAAATCCAGTATCCCGAGTACAGATTTTAACCTTCCTTCCCCACTGTCTGGTATGTTGCTTTACCCTGCTCACAGAGCGGAAGAGGAGGAGTTTGGAGCTGATCCCTCTGACCGCCCGCATGGTGATGGCCCACCTGGTGAACCACCTGGGGCACTTCCCACTCCGTGGGGGTCCTGCCGTGCTGCACAGTCTGGTCAGTGAAAACCATGACAATGTACACGCCGAGGCTCCCGAGCTGTCCTCTGAGGTGTTCCGGAGCCCAAACCTGCAGCTCTTTGTGCTGAATGACAGCACCCTCATCTCCTACCTTCAGACACCCGCAGAAGGCCCAGCAAGTGGCTCGCCGGGGGGCGCCTTGTCCGATGTCAGAGTAATTGTGCGGGATATCTCAGGGAAGTACTCTTGGGATGGAAAGGTTTTATACGGACCTTTGGAAGGCTGCTTAGCACCCAGCAGCAGAAATCCTGCGTTTCTGATTTCCGGCTGGCATCCTCAAGCTTTGGGAGCTCAGAAAGATTTTTCTCAAACTGAGGAGGGAGAAGATGTGCTTGACAAATTACTTGAAAACATTGGCCACACAAGTCCTGAATGCCTTCTACCATCACAGCTAAATCTAAATGAGCCTTCGCCACCCCCGCGAGGAATGACCCGTGACCAAGAGAAGGAAATCATCGAGGTCATTTTGCGCCAGAACGCCCAAGAAGACGACTACATCCAGAGGTGTAACTCTGACTCAGCCATGAAAGTCACCAGCCAGGAGCAGCCCTCACCAGTGGAGCCACGAGGACCCTTTTATTTCTGCAGGTTGTTGCTCGATGACTTGGGGATGAATTCTTGGGACAGAAGGTAATGATTCTTTCTAGACCTTCACCTATTTTATCATATCTTTGTGTGATTGTTCTTGTTCTCAATTTGAGGTTTGGGAAGCAGAGAATAGAAATGGAGATTTGTCTTTCAGCATTTACAGCTTATTTTCTGCTGCTAAGTTAAAGCTAGAAGTGGAACTAATCATGCTATACTGATGCACAGATTGAATTTCAGCCAGGTCTTGTATATTTTAAAGGGTATTGGACATTTTCTGTGTGTGTGTGTGTGTGTGTGTGTGTGTGTGTGTGTGTGTGTGTGTGTTTTAATTACTGCTCTGTCCATCATTGATTCTATCATCACAAAAGATGCAAATGGACTACAAAGATGAGTAAGTCACCATCTCACCTTAGGTCTAGTGAGGGAGGTAGATTTGGCACAACTCTGATGAAAGATAGCATGACACACGAGGCCAAGAGGAACAGTTAATCCAATGGGTAGTGTGGGATGGTGGGGAAGACTGTGGAAGGGGGTTGGTTTGAGCTGGACCCTGACAGTGGAGTGGGGTTTCTAAGAACAGAAGTAGGGTAAAGGTATTCATAGCAGAGCTGATAGTGAAAACAGACACAGACACAAGCATATAAGTGACACAGTCATCTCCCACAGCACCATCCAGTGTCAATGGATGGTGATGGGCTGCCGTGGAATTTTGATGCCTTTGAATGTCTTTAAGGAGAATGGAGTTCATTCGGTGGGCTTAGATCACAAATCTTTCGTGAATGAAGAGGGTCATGGATACGTAGATGGATGGATGGATGGATGAGTGAATAGGTAGGTTTGTTGATTGATTGGAAAGGGCATAATTGGTCTGTGATTACATGACTTTTCTTCCATCTCTTTTTTTTATAGAAAGAATTTCCATCTGTTGAAGAAAAATTCAAAACTATTGAGAGAGCTAAAAAATCTGGACTCCCGTCAGTGGTATGTGAAAGTATATCAGACCACTTCATTCCTGTCTGTCTTTGTATGTGCTTGGATGACAGAGCTTTAGGAATGAATGCACCTTCCGAGACACCCAAAAGTCATTCTGTAACTGGAATCTGGTGCCATCTGCGTATGCTGTACCTTTGGTGTTTTTACTCTCAAGGAATAACCTTACATGTTTGCTACGCTAAGAAGAGGTCATTGCTCCCACCTAATCTGTGTCTTTGGTTGACAGTGGCAGCCAGTGGACATTCATTCTCATTTAGTCTCTGCAGCTACCTCTTTTTCCAGTGAGGAACAGAGGCTTGCCTAAATCAAACAGCCTACCTACCTGTGCCTTTTACCGACATGTACCATGTTGTTTGAACCAAGTGAGTCTGACCTCATAACCCATGCCGTGTGCCTATGCACTGGCATTCTGTAGTTTCTGCTCTACAATGTTGGCAAGCTTAAAACCAGTGTGTTTTAATTAGTGACTTCCTAGTAGTGAGCCTTATTCTCAAAACTAGTCAAATCTCAGATCTGTCCCTTTTTTCTGTACAGTCTTAGAAGCAATTCTAAAGATGAACTCATGACCAGTTTTTGATTTGGGGAAATGTGTGCTTCCAAAAACATCTCAGACCCCAGTAAGTGTAGTGCTTGGTACATAGCAGGTGATTAAAAGTCTTGAATAAACTGCTTCCTTAATCTTAATTTTTTTAAAAAAACCTCATTTTTAAAGAAATAGCTTTTTGTTCCTCTTTTAGTCCCCACAGGAATATCATTAGGTATCTCATTACAGATGAAAAACCTGAAGCCATTATTCCTCACACTGCTCTTCATCATATTCAGTTTCCCAGTTGTTGTTACGCTTCTTTTTCTCTGGAGAAATAGAGAACAAATTCTCTGTGGAAACTCTGTGAGGGGTTTCTTGTGAAGGGCTTGGGGGTTCATTTCTCTCTCCCTCTTGTCCTCCAGTATTAAACAAGCAGTCACTTGGGTTCCAAACTCAGCTTTTCAAGCATATGCTGAATTATTCCATGCTTCTTAGTATTAAGTGAATACATTGGTATCTTGTAATTGTGGCCAATTTGTTGAGTGTTAATGCACTTTAGTTGCATGAGGTACAATTGAATGAGCTCCCTGGGGTGCTGTTGCTGTAAAATATGGCTTTGGAGGAGCTGATTGGCAAATCCTCTGTCCTTTGATTAACCTTCCCTTAAAACCCCAACTCCTGGATTTAGTGTCTTCTTGACATCTAAAAAAGGTATCAACTTACTTTATTGTAAAGGGTATTTTCAAGGTTCTTTTTGAAAAAAAAAAAAAGTTGGGGACTCTTTATCTATGGGAAATCTAGACTGTCCCATGTATTGGTTAGTTAGCAGGTAAAAGCATACCTTGTCCCTGAGCTTTTAGTCTGTGTGACTCTATTTATTTCTGAGACCAATTTATTCCCTGCTGTCAAGGCATAGTTCCTGCTTAGCATGTTCTTAGGAAAAGTGTGGTGTCTGTCTTGCAACTCTCATCTCTATACTGTGAAGATAGCAAAGATGTAAAAAGTATGATGAATGCACATGCAAATTACAGTGGGCTCCTCTTTTAAATATTAATGCTTCTTGTCACCCCACGGTAAGGTGAAAGTTAAAATCATCTTTTTTCTTTGTTAGGCTTTTTAATGTGACAGCAGAAGGAAACCAAGCCATTCTAGTCTATTCCTAATAAGAAAGAAAAATGCATTCTAATGAAGAAGAGGAAATTGTTGATTTTATGTACGTGTGTTCCTGAATTACCTGCTCCTTCATGCATTGGTGGTGCAGCTTATGGATATGAAGTGCTGTTGCTAATTATCATTTCAAAAGCCTGGCTCTAATAAGACCAGACACAGCGTCTGATCCTAGCAGGCTCTCTGTGGTGCTAACATTTTGGAGGATGTGAAATTTGATGAATGTTTACAGCTAAAGGTCACCTTTCCTCACACCTACATCAGTCAGGCAGTCACTGGGGCTTAGCTCTTGTGCTCCCACATTGAGTTAATGAGGACTCAAGGACCTGTGAACAGCTACAATATAAAAACCTTGGACTTTGAGGAGCATCAACAGAAATGTTTCAGATAAACTTGAGATGGTCTTTATACATGCATAAATACATATAGAATAGAGAACAATCAAATGCTGCGGACTTTTCAATATGCAGAAACAGCTGCAGAAAAAAACTGATTAACTGTACATGTTCTCCTTTTGTTGAAAGAGTCTTTTAGGTCATAGGTTATGATCTCTGTCATCATCCGAGACCCAAACCCCCAAGTTATTATAGCTCCTAGAATATAAACCAGGCAGATTATAGACTGCAAATGTGTCACTCAGGGAATATATGGTGTGGCAGTTTCAGGGTTTCCATGCTGCATGAGGACAAGTTTTCAGACAGTGTGAGAGCTCAAGGTCTCTACTGTAGAGCATCAGCCCCCTTGGATCCATCACCACAAAACTTCCCCCTTCCAGCAGCAACTGTACCTGTGAAGAGAGGTGTCTCCAACCTGTGTGCTCACACCATGCCAGTCAGGGCATTCAGGATGTCCACCTTCTCCAAGGGCAGCAAGACAGCCTTTATCAAAAGCCTTCAAAATGGACAATGACTGAGATTCCGTTTCTATGAATGTATTCTAAGGACATGTTAGAGATAATATGACAATGTCTTTAAAAATGGTAGCAACTTAAATGTCCAATGACAAGGATTTGGGGTAAGGTATATGCATACACTGGAATGTTATACAACCATTAATAATTTTGTCATACAAGTACATGGTATAAAAGTGTTCCCACTCAACAGTTGTTTTACATGGTGACTTTTATATTACACATATTTTACACGATAAAAATTAGTGTTCACAAATATTTTAAGTGAAACTTATCAGTTCCAAAACAGGATATAGTGGCTTCTCACTTAATATGTGAAAACACATCCTGAAATAGTAACAGCTGTGATTTCAACATTTAGGCCAAGAACATAAGTGAATTTTTTATTCTTCACTTTCTATATTTTCTAGTTCTTCTTTTCAGTATGCTTATTTTATGTAAACTATGGGGAAAATGAATAAGCTACCTAGATAAATAGAAGGAAAGTGTTCTCCTCCTTGATTTATTTTTATGACTTTTTAGTTGAGTTTCTTTTCATTCTGCTTATTAAGTAGAAACATAACTCCTGAAGAAGGAGATATTTGTGACTATATTAAAATCTGGAGCCCAAATTCCACCAGTATAGATATCTAATCAGATTATAGTGTTGAGATGTTGAACAGTTAAGACAATAGAAACATTTCCATATTGCTTGAGCTCTTGATAGTTTTTCCTATGAAGTTTTTCAGAATGCAATGCAAAAATAATAAAGATGGAACTGCTCTGGAGGTGGTAATCCAAAATTTTAGAAAATAGAGACTGGAATTAAACTCTTGGGATGATGGGCCATGGAATGAGTGGTTCTCATTGATGAAAACTCTGTTTGAATTAGCACAGTGCCTTTATCCCTAAACTATCACCAAATTGCTGGGTAAAAGTCTAGTTATTTTGACACTTCCCTGCAGGATATAATTTGTAGAAATTGGTTATTAATATATTTATAGCATTGGATTACTGGTCAACAGAGATTTAACTGAGCAGCTACTATGAGCCTATGACCATGCTAGATGTACAAAAGGTAAAAAGGCAGGACTCCTTTCCTCAAAGTGCAGGCCATGTTTACTTGATTTAATAGCAAAGTGCCCAGAGTCCATCGTGGAGGAAGTGGGTGAAGGGTTTATGTGACCTAAGAGGTTTCCCTGGACATCTGTCTACCCTACCTTACTCCCTCAGATTAGTCAGAGCAAGGAGTGGGTACCTCTTCACAAAGAAAGTGTTCTGCTTGGAAGAAGTTTCTGTTTCTTATAATAGTTTATAGTTTAGTTTATAGTTCTAATCAGGGAACTAATATCCTTATCTCAAAGTGTGGTAAGTAAAATATGGGCAGTGACATAGATCTGTTCTCAATTGATATCTGTGTGAAGTGCTTTCACGTATATTTTTTTGTATATCACATGTTTGAAAGAGTGATCTCAAGAACCAGACTGCCCTGCTTCAGTTCCCTGTCTCCTGCTTGCTCTGTGTGCTTTCTGTTTAATTTTCTGTGCCTCCTTTCAACCACCTCTACAAGGGAAGCGGTGATAATCACTTGTCTCTTTAGAGTGGTTGTGAAGAGCCAATGAGATCACGTGTCGAACCTCCTTAGAACAGTGACTGACCCCTAGTAAATTCTCCGTAAATATAAGCTTTATAGTAGGAGTCATGCTGGCGGTTGTATAGAAATAAAATTTTAAATCTAAGAATTCTAACTCCTTTAAATTTAAAAATTTATAGCCGTGAAACACACAAAATTGCAGTGTTTTACATTGCTGAAGGTCAAGAAGACAAGTGTTCTATCCTCTCCAACGTAAGAGGAAGCCAAGCATATGAAGACTTTGTTGCTGGACTTGGATGGGAGGTAATTCATTTCATTTCAGAGGTGTTTATTGGCCAGCACTATATAAGGACGTGTATAAGCTAGACACCAGTTGTACAAGGTTTTGTATTCAAATCTAGCACATGTAGCATGTGCTACAAGTATTGAATTTGACATCTTGTGTTAGTTGCTTTTCAGTACTTCATACATGAACTTTTGTTTCCCTTTAACTTTTCATAATATTTCATTCACTTCTTGTCAGAATCAAATAGTCAGATCGGCTCACTCAGTCATAGACAGTTTGTAGTAAGAGAAGACAAATATGGGTAAAAAAGCAATAGCTTTGGCCACAGTGTAGAGATTGGAGAATTAAGCAGTGGCTTGATGGGTGAAAACATGAAGAAAGAGCTGATGAAGTAAAAAATTGGCATGAAAATAGAGTAGAGTAGCTTTGATGCTTCAGCAGCCAACCTGTTTCCCTTAGGGAGATCCCAGGATGACTGATATTGAAAGAATATGCTATTTCTTTGCTAAATGATGCTCATACAGACATATACATTTATACACACACACACACACACACACACACACACACACACAGTCTCTAGGAACATAAATCTAAAGGAAAATATATTTCTAGAATCTAAAAAAACTCAGAGTGGTTATAATGGAAACAGCATATCTGAAATAATTTTCTTATTTTTCCTTACTTTTATTTTGGTTTCTTGGTTATCTGTGCTGTGAGAAACTCTCTGTATGCCTAAATAAGACTTGTCTCTGAGAGCTGAATGTTAGTAAGGAAACTAATATGGAGATGGGTACAGGAGAAGCCTACATCTAGGTGAAAACCATGTACTTTATAAAATGTAAAGTTGATTTTAGTCTAAAAGAGTTATTGCACTTCAGTAAATTGTCCTTCTTACTAATAAGGTGACTTCTTATTTGCTGTAGACTATAGTTAATCATTTAACTGATACACCGTTTAAACCACACATTCTTAACTAGAGTTTTTAGAAAAAACTTGAACATTAATTTAGTGTATATATTGATTGTATTTGTCACAAAAGAGATTCTTATATTGCTTTTTTTTTCATTTGTGTTACAACAGGTGCTTTACTGAAAGAATTCTAGTTTATGAAAAGTTTAAAAAAAAGAGAGAGATCCTAGGCACTAAGAAGTGAGCATTCACACCACAGCTTGAAAAAGAATAACTCCCAGACTAGCAGTAGTGGTGTAAATCAGAACAACCCCTTTGAAAGACAGTTTATCAATGGCTGTTAAATTTTAAAACATCTGTGCCCTTTAATATAATATCCCACCAAAACATTTGCTGGAATGGTCTTTGTGGCTTGACCACACCAGCTGTGTTTGAGAAAGCAGAAAATCCCATAAATCCATCAGTTGGGTATCTCTTTGTGTGTGTGTGTGTGTGTGTATTTATATAAATACATATATGTATGTGTATATATATGCATATATACATATACACATATGTATAGGATGGGGAAAAAAAACTAGAGAAATATGCACCAAACTTTATGTTTATTTATTTTTGAGTGAGAGAGAGTATGAGTGGGGGAGGGGCAGAGAGAGAGGGAGACACAGAATCCGAAGCAGGCTCCAGGCTCTGAGCTGTCAACACAGAGCTCAATGTGGGACTGGAACCCATGAACCGCAAGATCATGACCTGAGTGGAAGTCGGGCGCCCAACCAACTAAGCCACCCATGCGCCCCAAGAAATATGCACCAAACTTTTGATGGTGATTTTCTTAAGCTGGTAGGATTTCAAAGAACTTTCATTGTTAATGTTTTTATTATAAACATTAATAAATTAATGTTTATAAATAAACATTAAAAAATTAATGTTTATAAATAAACATTAAAAAATTAATGTTTATAAATAAACATTAAATTAATTAATTAATTTAATAAAATTATAAACAAACATAAATTTTGTCTAACTTAGTATTATATTTGTTTGTCATCAGGAAGCTATAAAAATGAAAGTAATTAGATTGCTCAAAAAATGGGCATTCCTGCTAGGTGAATGAGGATAACTGATGCTTGACTCTCATTCTTTCCTCTTTGTTACCCTCATCAGGTGGATCTCTCAACCCACTGTGGGTTCATGGGTGGACTTCAGCGCAACGGCAGCACGGGGCAGACTGCCCCTTACTATGCTACCTCGACTGTGGAAGTGATTTTCCACGTTTCAACTCGGATGCCATCAGACTCAGATGATTCACTCACCAAAAAGGTAAGGAGCCTCTTTGAAGACCACATTTAGCCTCCCTGGTTTGTGGGTGAGGATCTCCTAGTCCAGATCGAAGGCCTTGGCATAACAGGCACTGAGACTGCTTTCCTCTGGATGCAGCTTCAGTATTGCTCTTCTCAAGCTACAGTTGTAGTTTAATCTGAAATATCTAGCTTGGCGCAAACTGGATAAACAAACAAATGAAAAGCAATCAATCATTTGAGTCTTAAATGATGAGATTAAGATTTAGGAAAAGAAAGGGGCTTAAATGTTGTTAATTTTGGGTCTTCTCTCACCTGACTATTAACTGACAGAAAATAGCATAGCTGACCTCTCAGGTTGGCAGAGGTCATAAGATGACCCTGTACTGATGGAGAGCTGAGAAGGCCAGCACCTCTCAAGCTTGCTGGGGGCAGTTGGGCAACATCTGCGAAAATGACAAGTGCAAGTGTGCTGCAGTCTAAGGGTCCCACCTTTGGCACTGACCTCGTTTCTCTTTCAACTTGGACCTTCTGGATAGTTTTCTCTAGAATTCAGAGGAAACCTCCTCCACTCTGAGGAACCCCCCCAGGGGAACATGATGCTGAACTTTCTAATATCCATGGTGTTCACTTCAGGTGATTCTCTCTTAGAGGTGAGGAGTTCCTTAACAGAAGAGGAATCTTAGTCTGCGAAGCAAGCCTAGAAATCTGACCCACTTCTGTGAGTTTCCGTATGAAAGGAACAACTGTAGCTAGCCTGCTAGTGGGTGGCAGAGCAAGCCTGGAATCCTTACCTCACACCCACTCTCTTCCTGCAAGGATGCACGAAAACTGCAGACAGCACCTGAGTGGATGGGAAGGCAGCTTATTCGGGAGCTAAGTTTGCCATTGGAGGACCTACTGTGTTGGTTATAGCCAGGGTCTGGAGACCAACAGACCTGGGCTTAACTGTGTATCCAGTTACTAACCCATGCCTCAGTTTCCCCATCTACTAAACGAGATTGAAAACAGCCTGTGTGCCAAGGTTGTTGTGAAATAAATGGATAATGCTTGTGAAACTACTTACTTACCATGGTGCCTAGTGTAAGATCTCTAATGGTCAGCCCTCATCATTGCCCACCAGTCTAATTGAGTCTTTTTCCTCCTGACTCATTAGGAGGTGATTGATATTGGCCAGCAGACCCCACTATTACCTGCCTCATCTCTTTTCTCTGCGGTTTTGCTTTTTCCTCACTGCAGCCCCAAATGTTTAGACCACCTACATCGGGGATAGTGGTGCTCATAAAACTTCAGAACTCAGACTGTGGCACAATCACAGACAACTTTCACAGTGTCCAAGTGTCTGGGATGTGCAAAGCATGATGGGCTTTCACTGTCTGGGCCACCTGTTAGCATGGCCTTCCACTGGCCGTGTGTTGTTTCCTCAGCCATGGAGGAGCTGCCTTAAGTCTTGGCCTCCCTGGTGGTGGCGTTCTTAGTGAAGGAGACCCTTCTCTATTTCAGATTACCAAGACCTTAGGCAAGGCTTACACATCCTTTTTATTTGTAGTACCTTGTAAATTTCTGCTAATCCGCAAATGTGTTGCCATATTCTGATTTTTTTATGACTGAGAACTATTGTTGTTAATAGGTTTACTTAAACTATTTTTTAATTATTTCCTAAGTAGGATTGTCTTTTTTTCTTTCTTTTTCTTTTTTTCTTTTCTTTCTTTCTTTCTTTCTCTTATTTATTTATTTATTTTGAGAAAAGACATCGTGTTTTCTTGATACAGTGCCTTACTATATAAATAATGTTGCAAGGCTTGGCCTGGTTGAAAGATTCCCTACTGTAATAATCAAAATTCAGCTGATACCTTTTGCAGCTCCTAGATTTAGCATCATTAGTGACAAACTCTCTTTATCAGGATGTCTCACAGCCAGACTGAAAATCAGTCACAGTAACAGCAGCCCACAGTTCCTTGTCTTATTCTAACTAAATTGTCCCTAACAGCTTAAAAATGAGCTGCAAAATTCTAAAGTGATTCATGCTCTCTTCTGCCCCTGTCATGGGGGCACTTTTTCAATTCTGCAATCCGGTTGCAACCCCATACTGAACTCTTGATCCTTCACTGCAGAAATTTGTTAGCTCTAGCTAGATTAGATTTTTCACAGCTAATCTAACTGCTGTAGGGGTTTGCAGAGTGGGGACAGAGCTGTGCTATTGGATTTGTCCAATTCATTTGACTCCAGGACTATAATTGCACTTATGTCTTACAAGGCTTTTATAGCCTCAGGCTGGCCAGCCGCATAAAAAACAAATTGGCAGTGATACAGTACGAGTGAAAAGGGATGAAAGGCCCACATTATCAGTCTCTAGGCAGCACTGTTCTGGCAGGAAGTTTCTTGGTTAATTTACAAATAAAACTTAGATTTTAGGATGGGCACACTGTCAGCTGAACAATGGGGATGTCAGGCCTGACTGTTACTTAGTAAAAGTAGCAGCCGGGCCCACTGAGGAGCAGGAATTCTTCAATCAAACAGACGACTCCTTCTGGAGCCAGCTGGCGATGTAATGCAATTAGTCGGGAAAGGAGGTCAGCCTATTAGGTGTGTACCATGACCAGTGTCACCAGTGCGTGCCGCCTGGCAGCAGCAGGCAGAATGGGCCAGGCAGAGGGACTTTAAAACTCTGTCAGGACGAGAAGTGGCAGGACATGGGGTTGATTTCTTAAGACTTAAGAACCGAGCATTTGTTCCAAGCCTGTTAAGCATCCGCGAGTTCTGGAGCCTGTTGTGCAACTGAAGCAGTAGCTGGCATGAATGACAGCTCCATCCCAGGATGAGACTCATCAGCCTCTCCCAGATTACACGAGTCGTGCCAGCTTGACTTGTATGCACGCAACAAACTCACTGGTGGACTTCAGTTTGGGGGCCTCGATTCTGAATTCTCCAAAACTCACAAAATGACATCTCTGTAATGAAAGCCCCCTTAAACCGAGCTTCCAGAAGCTTCATGGAAGTTTCCAGAGTGTTCCTTCATATTCTGACATGGTGGACAATTTGGCCAGGTTAGTTTTACTTGTTTCACCTGCTTGTGTTCTTGTCCGAGGTGGAAGAGGGCATGTGTTTGCTCCTTGCTCCAGATCTATCAGTCAGTGGGTCCTGTGGCCTTAGCTCTGAGTTTCGCGAGTTAGCTAATGAAACTATAACTTGTCCAGAGATCTAGGGCACATGACATTGAAAGCAGCTTTGAAAGAATGAATATTGTATCATTGCCACACAAAAATAGCTTTTCCTTACCTACAAAAATGCCACACTGGGAGGACAGGTCTCCCTGGCTGTGGTTCTGAGAACATAGCCCAAACAGAGTTATGAAAGACTTTCTTGGATTATATAATTGAGGAACCTAATTGAGAAAGGCACAGTAAGTGCTTAAGTTCAGTAATCACCGTACTACCTAATGCCTTGCAGCTTATACTTCTGGATTGAGAGGAGCCATCACAGGCGTTAGGGTGCTGGCATTAGGTGGTAGCCCCACATTTGAAGGGTATTCAGTAGATATGTTCTTCCCATTCTGACTTTAGTTCCAGCATTATATCAAGGGGCATATAACCACCTAGAAGGTTGCTTCTCTTTATAGGATGAGAGTAGCCCCACTATCACAATTACCTTCTGCCGGTCTAAATACATCCCAAAATTACAGTTTGATACTATTCCTATTTCCCTTGAAAATATGCCTCTACTGTGTTGCTGGTGATGCTGGCTACCATGTTTTTACTCCAAAAGGATTGAATTTCAGGAGTGTGTTGTGAGGGCCTGGCATGTTCTATTAAAAAGGAAAGGGAAAAGAGAGGTGGAAATAGAGAAACAGAGAGAGATGTTCAGTGTTGCTGTGAGAACCCAGTGTCTTTTTTTTTTTTCTTTTAACTATTTATGGGTAGTAATGGGTTGGCTACACCTTTCACCTGCTACCCTTCTAGACTTTACATGTCAGAGGGGGAGAAGAAGAAAAAAAGAATCATACTAGATAATTTTATATTTAGAAAGTCTTAGGCACCATTAAATTGTTCTGGATCATCATGACTCGTGCTGAATACCCACAGTTACATTTGTCCCAGAGTTCATGTTCAGAATAGTTGAACCGGGCACCCCTCACTGTAGGGGCCACCTGCAGATGCACCTGTACCTCCCTAGAGCAAAGGTACTGGCATAAGTCGTTTTAAAAAAAAATTGACTTGGGGCGCCTGGGTGGCTCAGTCGGTTGAGCGTCCAACTTCGGCTCAGGTCATGATCTCACTGTCAGTGAGTTCGAGCCCCGCGTCGGGTTCTGTAATGACAGCTCAGAGCCTGGAACCTGTTTCAGATTCTGTGTCTCCCTCTCTCTCTGCCCCTCCCCCACTCATGCTCTGTCTCTCTCTCTCTCTCTCTCTGTCTCTCTCTCTCTGTCAAAAATAAATAAACATTAAAAAAAATTGAGAATAAAAAAAAATTGACTTACACAGACATTCCCAGAAACATGAAAGAGTGAAGAATAAGAAAGCATTGCAGCAAACCAACTTCCTTTAACTTTGTAAATGGAAAGGAGGCCATGTTGGGGTCACCTTGGATTTTTCTTTTGTGGTCAAACAGTCTATAAAGAAAATTGTATTTATGCGATCATGTTTTAAATATATGGTATTCCAGAGCATCCCCTTTTTTGCATTTTTTTTCATGTTTTGTATCTTAACACAAAACAAAAACATTACCTTTGGCACAACATCCCTGTTTGATTAACGGTGCCCCTGAATTTAGTCATGTTTGGGGGGGTTCGTCTATTAAATAAGCTAGGAAGCCAGAAATACTTTTTTCGTGGTGGTAGATAGCATTCTTCTCCTGCAGTGTGTGGGAGAACCAAACCTTAGATTTTCCATAGGTGTCCAAGGACCTTCACCAGTCAGCTTTTATGGTTGTAGGACTTCAATTTTGGCCAACATTTTAGCCTTTATAATCTATACATTTATAATCTATACATTTTATATATACTTAAAATTTTAGATTTTAGATATACTTAAATATATATACTAAATATATATACTAAAATATACATTTTAGATATACTTAAAATCTATACATTTTCAGGCTTATTTCATCTGTGGCTTTCTCCAGCCCAGGATGTGCAGTCATTATGCAGGAGCTTTATCAAGGACGTTCTTGCATCTGAAGAGCTTGGCTCAGGAGGAAGTCTCAAAGGGCCCCTTCCCCTGCTCAGAGAGGCCAGGAGTCTCTGACTTGTTTTTGGACTTGATGGCCTCTTTGTGTATAAAATGACAAAAACAGTGGGCCACGCTATCTGAGCTGTGGCAGTACACCTAGCTTAGGTGGCTGTGAGCAGTAGGAATGGCACTGAGAGGCCTGGCCAGGTCCCCAGGCCCGCCGTGCTGCTCACTGTTCATGCACCTTGTATAGGTGCTGCCTTTGCCTTCCTGAGCCCCATCTCCTCCTTGTCACGTAACAGAAAGATGATGTCTCCTGCCTCAGAGAGTACGCGGAAAGGCTAAAGAAAATAATACATGCAAACATACTTTCTGGATAGGAAGGCACTCTTTGAAGGCTAGGTACTAGTGTTCTTATTAAATTGAAGTCGTATGTATTAGTTTCTTAAACAAAGGTAATTTATGCAAACTTTTTCTTAAACCTTTGTCACAAATCTAGTTCTTATACATTTGGTAATTGTGTTAGAGTGGCTTATGTTCTCTTGTATTCAAATTTTTTTCTAAATAACCATCGAATTAAGAATGTTATGAAGCCGTATTGTAATATGGAATAAAAGGATCATGTTGTTAATTGTTTAGAAACACGCTCAGCAATATGAAACATAAGGCTTTAATGCAAAAGTAAAATTCAATTTAACAAAATCCTCGAAAAGGTCTTGTCCCCATCCAGGCATAACGTACCTTCTGTGCTTCTATGCATCATCTCAATGCTAGTGTAGTTCATAAAAAGTGAGAGGTGTTTTCATGTACTTGTGTTTTTTTTAAAACACAGCAGTGTTTTACCTTTGTAAAAGGTAGAAGACAGCAGTGTTATACCTTTGTTTGGTAGTGAAATACTTTTGCCTCTGAGTATTATAATTCAATTTGTAAGCCACGACCCCTCATAAACTGCTGTTATCACTCTGATTAATGAAGAGCCAATTGGCCATTGCAGCTTCGTCACTTGGGGAATGACGAGGTCCACATCGTCTGGTCTGAACACTCCAGGGACTACCGCAGGGGCATTATCCCGACTGCCTTTGGAGACGTTTCAATCATTATTTACCCAGTGAAGAATCACATGTTCTTTATCGCGATCACGAAGAAACCCGAGGTACGTTTTCACCGCATTATCGCTCTGACTCATACAGCATTTGCCATATAATTCACTGTTTTTGAGAAACAATGATATAAATATGTTAAAGGGGACTTTTGTCCAACTGGTGAATGTCTCACATGTATCTGAATTACACATGCTATAAAGAAATTCAGTATGAATTGAGATTTTCAGAGTATCTTTCCTCATGAGCACAGAATTCTGTATTTTATTACTAGACTCTTTAAAAATTAGAACATAAACACATTCATGATATTTTAAGTGTTTTAAATTTAATTTTTTTTAATTTAAAAATTTTAATTTTATATCTGGGGCACATTGATTAATAATAATAATAATAATAATAATAATAGTTGAAAGAACCCCATGTCACATCAAGCATTTTGTGGCTGGCCACGGGTACAGAATTCGACCTGGCATGACAAACAGGCACTGCTCACCGAACCTCTGACTGCTGCTAATAGGGGTCAATCCTGAAGGATTGCAGGCATGTCTGTGAAGAGGTTAGGCCTCTGCAGCACAGCCCATGTGATGACTTTTAACAATTGAAGCACCTTGTCACCGGATCAATGCAACCATGTCAATTGGTATCGATCATGGGAATGGCTGGAACAATCCAATGGTTATGTGCCCTGTAGTAAATTGGCTGGGGCTTCGATCCTTGCCATGCCTTTACTGGTATTTTAGCCATGCTTTATATAGTGACTTGTTTTTGTGTTGGAATTATTAATAGAAGGGTTCATTTTTAAGTTTTTAATTAAATGTTAGGCATAGTTAAGTCACTCCTCAAGAAAACAACTTCGTGCTCTAGCTTGGTATTAAGTGTGATCTTCATTTTTGTTCCAAATTGTTCTCCTAAAGAGGTTAAAAGTTACCATTCTAAACCCTCTGTTTTTGAGCTTTAAAATAAGCGGTAACTGTCATTTACTGGGATTTTAATATAATCTTTGGTGTTAAAGCTGTAAGCATTAAAGAGCTAAGAAATGAAAGGTGCTTCAAACCGTAGCTGGCTCAGAGTAAAAGCTATTGGAGTTGTTGGTTGTTGCTGTTATTGTTATTATTACTATTACTGCTGTTATTTTTCTATTACAGTCACTACCATGAAAAGAGAGTAAATAATGAATCCCAAGTGTAACATGCTTATCATTTCTCAGTCTAGACACAGTGTGGGTCACCTTTTGAATTCAGGAAAGTCTCACTCTGGCCAGTGAGGCGCCTGACATAAAGAAAATCCTCTTTTCTATTCAGGGAGTGAAGATGCCTCAAGTTCTTCATAGTAAATATTGATGTTATCTTTCTTTTTTTTTTCTATTGTTTATTTATTTCAGAGAGGGAGATTGTACACATGCGTGCATAGGAGGGGCAGAGAGAGGGATACAGAGAGAATCCCAAGCAGGCTCCATGCTTTCAGCACGGAGCCTGACGTGGGGCTTGATCCCACAAACCATGAGATCATATCCTGAGCTGAAATCAAGAGTCAGACACTTAACCGACCCCTTGGTGTTATATTTGATTCACGTTTGTGTGTGTGTGAAGTTTTCACTCTCGTGTAAGAAAATGGCTCTGAGTGCTAATAACATTTGTGTCTGTCCAGGAAGAACACTAACGTTTTCAGCAGAAAACATTAATATTAGATTCGGTGTCCTATAGCTTCCAAATCGGGAAAATGTGATTCTTTAATATTTAGTATGGATTAACTGGCTTCATTAGTTCATTTTCAACATGGCCCTGTAAAACATCATTTAGCATCCTAAAAACATCTCCTTTATTTTTGTAGTAAATAAATATAAAAGGTATTTCAATTCATTTTATAGTGTGAAGAGTGACACTTTAAACTTTCTTTGAACGTGATTTTTAAAAAGGTATTAAACTTTTAACACATGAAAACAAGTACTAACATACCTTTTTAAAATTTCTTTAGAGAATGTAAGTTTTATAAATTTGGTCATAAATTTTGACAAGATGAATTGAGCAAATCGCTGTCTTAATATTTCAATTCAAAAAGCCTAAAGGGAAGAAGAGAATAATGGCCAACTGGAAATTTAGCGTTATCCCCACATTTAAAGTACAAACCATTACAATGTAATAAAATTAATCCAGACATTTCCAGGGCAAGTGTGGCTGACCTTTTGTTCACCAACCACTGACCCCAGGGTGAATGCAAGAGGCTTGTGGAGGGAAAGTCTGTTTGTTTGGCTTCAGTCCCTGGTATTTAAATTGCATTCCCTAATCAAATGAAAAGGCTGTCCTCTCTATCAGGTTACAGAATCCATGGCAACATTTGGCCTTTTATATCCATAATGTTAGCCTTTTTGTTTGCATCTAAGTAGAGACACCTGGAGCAATGTTAACATTAACCGATTTAGCATTAATAGCTTCATTATATAAGAATTTCTGATCAGATAGCTGTTACTTTTGTTATATTGCTTCAGCTTGTATTGTTGTCATTTTTTATCTCCCTGCTTGGCAACCAGGCAATGATTTGCAAATTTTTTTTGTCTTGATTAATTAAGCAATATAATTATCAGTAACCGTGATGCAGTCTTTGCTCAACAAAGCTTCTGAGAGAAAACAATGGTAAGTCTGTTAGTATGAATGCATTCCACGCGTCCCAGATGCATGAGGATATTATGGACAATGAGGGGAAAGGCCGCCTGTGAGCGAGGACAAAGGGTGCCACGCAGACTCGACACACTGCACATACCGCCAGGGACATGCTGCGGGCTCCCTGGGACACAGACGCCTCGTTAGATTACAGCTAGTCAGCAGAGATTAATTCTCAGCCATTTGGTGCAATAATTTACCCATTCCCCAGTCTTTTAACTAGTGCTCCTCACTGTGGAAGTAAAGGCTTTGTACTCAAAAGGTTTATTTAACCTTGCCTACTTTTAGGGATCTCCACCAAAATTGTTATTTTTGTTTAGAAATTGTATTGATGCAGCCAATTGAAATTGAGGAATATGCTTTTGGAGGAGAACAGGATTATGCACAAGTTTCAAAGATTGTAGGTAGAGTCAAAGGCATTTCTTTTAGCACCTGTATATTTCAGCTGAATATAGTATGACTCTGGTCTAAGTCCATTTATTTTACTGGTCTCTGGGCAGCCATACTTCTCTAAGAATAATTTTAATCCTTTTTTAGGAGGGGGAAAAAAAAAAACCTCATCAGTACACAAAAGTCCTGCTCATTGGGTAGAGTCATGCATATTCAAATTGTACTTTCATT